>NC_045427.1:524779914-525391164 GCF_902635505.1 Sarcophilus harrisii
CATTATAGATTTAGTGCTGGAAGGGAATTCAGATGGCACCTAATCCCACCCTTTCATTTTACATATGAAGAAATGGAGGTACAGATAAGTTTATTTACTTGCTTGAAGTACCATAAGTTGGAAGTATCAAAGATGGGATTTGAATAATTATCTGACTCCAAATCTAATGTTCTTTCTGCTAAAACCATGCTCCTCATTCTGATCAAAATGTACATACTGGTTGGGAGATCTGGGTTCTAGTCATAATTTATTTGTGAACTAGTAAATTCCATTGCATTGCTGTATACCATTTTCCTAATCCCTGAACAGACAGATTAGATCATCTCAACAGTTCCTCAAACTCTGAGAAATATATCTTCAGTTTCTAATCAAACTTAACTTCAGAAGTGCTTTATAGTTTTTTTTTTCAAGGCCCTAGTTATGTTACACACATTTCCTGTTTCTTTTGCTCCATTATTATTATTGTGGTTTTGTTTTGTAAAGGAGTTTTTTGCTTTGGCCCCTTCCATTACTATGGTGGTAGAGTTGATTCTGTCTTCAATGCTGTCTGTTGGCATAATATAGATCTGGTTGGTTGGTCCAGTGACCACTGTAAATCTTAGAGTAAGAAAGAAACAAGAATAATTCTGTTATTTAATTTAAGTTGCCCCAAACAGATAAATAGCCACTTATATTATGAATAAAGAATAGCCTTACTCATAGACTCAGAAAGTATGAATAACCAAAGTTATAAAGATAAAAGTTTAAGGAAACATCTGGGTTTAAGTAGAAGGAATACTAAAATTGGGCCAGAACTTGAACCAAAGGATTGAAACAATTGCTAAGTCAATGGAATTGATAGAGACAATGGTTATCTAGTTTAGCATGATGCTCTAGTTCAGTACATGTACTTAGTACTTAATATAGTTCCACAAGATTCACACTTATGATAAGAGAGCATATAAGCTCAGACAAACTCAGCCAGAATCAGAAGTAAGGAAGACAGAGAAGTGGTGGCAGGCTGTCTTCCTTTGCTTCTCCACTGAAACCAAAATCCAGAAGGCCTCCAGAAAACTATCTGAACCCCAAGTGAAGGAGATAAACTGTTAAAGAAGACAATAAAGGATTTGGACTTTAATGCCTGGTTCCACTTGTGGTGATTACTGAACTGAAATGAAGGCTGCCTCCAGAGACCCCAAGAAAACTCAACAGAGAACATTACATTTTGGAGAGAATATTACATCCAAAGACCTTTATTCCAATGATCTTTCACTTAAGAGCTGTGTGAATTTGCCCAAAGGGGCAAATGTCTTGACCTCTCTGAGTTTATTTCTTCAGCTGGAAAATAAGGATGATAATAATTATATTTTACTCACAAGATTATTGGAAAGGAAGTACTTCGTAAACCTTAGGGTGCAATATATAATACATAAATGGAGTTATTATTATTAAAAATAGATTTGGTATGAATTAAACCCATAGGCAGGTATTGAAAAAAAGGCACAGTGGGAATGCAGGGAGGATTTTGTAGTGCTTGTTTCTTGGGAGATATTTCCAGCTAATAATTTTAATTGATATTTTCCTGCAGCTGTGATTTTTTTCTACTGTCAGAAACCTCTACAGCTGATTTGTCTCATTTATTTTTACCTTTGCCAGACTGCTTTATCTTTGCATAGATTATCTCCCCAGTTCCATTTTAATTCCAGGCTCCCATGGCCTGCTGTTGAAGTAAAACATTGGGAGCCCATTGGGACTACATAGCCATTTGCTGCAAAAATATATTCTAGTGAAAAACCTTTAAATCATGGTGCTTAAAACCTCATGGATAATCAGATGAAATGATGAAATGGGTCCCTATGGGAAAACATGCTTCAAATTGTAAAATATTTCTTTCAGATGTCTTAGGAAAAAAAGGACAGTTTTTGAATTACGACTAGCAGCATGTCTTTACAAATGTAAGAAGTTTATCTGTCTGCTTGCCTGCCTATCTATCTGTCTGTCTATCTATATCTAGAAATTATCACCAATATCACAGGTCTCTCAAATACTGGATCAGCTTTGAAACAGATGTTTTGGTTCACTATATATGTTCCCTGTCCAAGGTACTTTCCCAAAGTGAGCATCCTTTTTAGGAGTTTATTGGAAAAGAAGGGACCTAAAATCATGAGAGAGCTCTGAGGAAGACCATCTAGTCCAAATATCTCATTTTAAAGATGAGGAAAGACCTAGATATAATGAGTGACTTGACAAAAGTTACATAGGATTAAATGGCAAAGAAGCAAGTTAAATCTAGAATTCAAGCTCTAACTTCAGAGCCATGTTCTTTTCAAAATACTGTGCTATCTCTGTCATGCTCTTTTTTGCAAAAGCAATTTCATCTTGTAACTCAGCCTGACTTTATTAATAATAATAGGAGCACAATTCACATTATTTATGCATTATCACACAATCTTCATAACCTGAAAAGGTAAACATAATCCCTGTACTGTTATGCTCATTTTTATGGATGAATAAATTGAGGCTAAGAGAGATTAGATAATTTGGTTTGCTAAAGTGTGGGCAAGCCTGGACTTAAATAATGAAAGCTGATATTTCTGCAGTTATGAAAGACATCATCCAGCATCAGTCTTGGAGCTAGGAAAATCCAGGTTCTCACTATATTTCTGGCACATTCTAGCTGTTTGACTATGGACAATTCCCTTGATCTTGCCATGTCCCAGATAACTCTCTTATACCATAAAATATAGAGAATTGCCAACATGTGGCATCAATATAGAGAAGTTGCCTGGGATAAAATCACAATTCAGAATTCATAAGGATTTTATTTTGGTAATGCTAAAAGCACTTTAGCTACTTTGTTCTGATCTGCACAACTGAAATGCAAGGTGAAGAATTTAAGTATTATCCTCATCTGATAAGAAGAAAAAAACTGGTACTTCCAGAGACTAAATGATTTGTCAATGATCACACAGCTGAGAAGGAAACACAAATTTAGATGTCTTTAGAGCAGAGCTTCTCATCCTTTTTCTTTAGATTACAAACTTTTTAAAGGCAACATTTTTTCCTTGTAATTTGGAAAATTCAACATTTTAAAGATCATTCTATGCAGCCTTATGCCCAGGGGAAAAATCAGTAAAGTAACAGAATGCTCCCTTGGAACAAGGCTCTATTTCCAACTCTGCCATTAACAAGTTCTATGGCTATAGGGAAAGTCATCAGACCTCTGCCTGTTTTCCTATTTATCTTACTTTATTTCCAGAGGCTATTGTACCAACCAACAACCAAAACAAGAAGTGGGAAACTTCTCTGGGAAAACCTTTGTTATATAATTAAGAGGTTAAATGACTTGATTAAATCTCACACAACCAGTTAAGGTCTTTTTAAAAATTTTATTTAATAGTCTTTTATTTACAGGTTATATGCATGGGTAACTTTACAGCATTAACAATTGTCAAACCTCTTGTTCCAATTTTTCACCTCTTACCTCCCACCTCCTCCCCCAGATGGCAGGATGACCAGTAGATGTTAAATATTAAAATATAAATTAGATACACAATAAGTATACATGACCAAACCGTTATTTTGCTGTACAAAAAGAATCAGACTCTGAAATATTGTACAATTAGCTTGTGAAGGAAATCAAAAATGCAGGTGGGCATAAATATAGGGATTGGGAGTTCAATGTAATGGTTTTTAGTCATCACCCAGAGTTCTTTCTCTGGGCGTAGGGCGTAGCTGGTTCAGTTCATTACTACTCCATTGGAAATGCTTTGGTTGATCTTGCTGAGGATGGCCAGGTCCATCAGAATTGGTCATCATATAGTATTGTTGTTGAAGTATATAATGAACTCCTGGTCCTGCTCATTTCACTCAGCATCAGTTCGTGTCTCTCCAGGCCTTTCTGAAATCATCTTGTTGGTCATTTCTTACAGAACAATAATATTCCATAATATTCATATACCACAATTTATTCAGCCATTCTCCAACTGATGGGCATCCATTCAGTTTCCAGTTTCTAGCCACTACAAAGAGGGCTGCCACAAACATTCGTGCACATACAGGTCCCTTTCCCTTCTTTATGATCTCTTTGGGATATAAGCCCAGTAGTAACACTGCTGGATCAAAGGGTATGCACAGTTTGATAACTTTTTGAGCATAGTTCCAAACTACTCTCCAGAATGGTTGGATTCGTTCACAACTCCATCAACAATGCATCAATGTCCCAGTTTTCCCGCATCACCTCCAACAATCATCATTATTTTTTCCTTTCATTTTAGCCAATCTGACAGGTGTGTAATGGTATCTTAGAGTTGTCTTAATTTGCATTTCTACCAGTTAAGGTATTAACCAACATTAACAGACTGTTGTTAACAATACATTGTTACTTTTTATTTTTATATATTTTCTTCAATTTTTTGTAGCTAATAGAGAATTTCCAAGTATGGTGCCTCCATTTTCTAAAGTACATATTCCAAGCATGATTTGACTATATTTTTAAAATATATTTTTTCATTTTCGTACTGTGCCTCCTGTAGTTGAGAAAGAAAGAACAGTATAATGCATGGAGAGCTAGCCTCAGAATTAAAAGGGACCTGTGTTCAAATGCTGATTCTTTTGGATCCTGGCTAAGAAAGTTCAAGCAAATCATTTAACCACTCCCGACCTTAGCCAATTTTCCCAAGGTTATGAGTAGCTAAAAGTATACTTACCTACACTGGCAGGAGCTTCCTCGGTCTAGAGTTCATGAGTTCACTAGTAAAATCATAGGTAAAATACTGATACTAGTGGGGCAGCTAGGTATTGCAGAGGATAGAGCAGCAGCCCTAAAGTCAGGAGGACCTGAGTTCAAATGTGGTCTCAGACACTTAATAATTCCTAGCCATGTGACCCTGGGCAAGTGACTTAACCCCAATTGCCTCAGTGAAAACAAAACAAATACTGATACTGATACTAATAATCAATCAAAAGTTTTAAATTACCAATCACAATTTTAGGCTAAGTGACACAGACGTAAAAGTGACTGAGTCTCTGTTCTCAGAAGTTTATTTTCTACAGAGGAAGGCAACCTGTGCATATATAAGTATATGTAAAAATAAATACTGGGTAATTTAGTCAGGAGTAGAGAGCAATTCCAGCAGCTGGCAGGATCAAAGAAAGGCCTCCTACAGAGACTGGAAATTTGAACTAAAGTATAAAGAAAACTAATGTTACCAAGAAATGTAAAGATGAAATACATGCCAAAGATAGAGGAAAGTCTAGGCAAAACCATGGAGAATAGAGAAATATTATATATATGGAACAACAAGATGGTTGATTTAACTAAAAGTGTCCAAAATTATTTGTAATAAGTTATCCTATTTATAAGTTCTAAAATGGTACCAGGATACTATGATTGCTTCCCCCCTCCCCCACCCGCCGTATATTGTTATCAGGTTTCAGAGACTAAGGTTTCTAAAATGGATCTATTTTAGGTGAAAGAAACCTTCAGATTCAGAGTTTTGCATTGAAAGAGAAAGGAAACTTACAGCTGATCAGAAGTACTAATTAATCCTTACCATAAAACTGTTCTGCTAAAGCTAGTAATAAATAAAAGAGCTAGGAAAAACTCTCCTGGATGTACTAAGTTGGGTCATGAAAGAAGTGTTAAGTCTACTAGTACCCAAGAGGAGATGGCTACTAATAGAGAGAATGAATGCTAGTCCAAGAGACAGTCACAAACACATAGATTTGAATCATGTTTTTGATTTATGTGTAATACTGATAAATCACTTAAACCTTTGGAGTTTTATATTCTTCTTCTATAAAATAAAAGTTTGGACTGATGATTTTGGAAGCCCTTTCCAACTTTGGATCTGTGGTCTAATAAAAGAGAGTATGTAATTTGAGTGACCTGTCTTCATGGAAGATGACAAAGTGTGAATCAAGATCAAGGGTTTATGGATATCACTAGGTACAAAACTTAGCACTTTATAGGTCACTTAATTGTGGGATCCTAAGTATTGAGTGAAATTTGATTTAGGGAACATGGGAAGATGGAAGATTACTATGACTACAAGACTTGTGCTAACAGCTAGTATAAGGAGCCAGTCAGTGAATATGTTCTGAGACCTAATGCCTTATTAAGAATTAGCGACAGTGTTTTGGGGACAATGATAAAAGCATCTTATCAGATCATTTTCTTGAAATGGCAGTTAAGAGGCTTTAGTGTTTTTGAACTAGGGTGCATGAATGGACCCAGAGCAGATTGTAAGAGAAATTATAATGTAACTATTAGTGATATTATAGTAACTTCAGCTGGGGAATCATTTATGAAATTGTATTTATTTTGTTTTGTGAGTGTCTTGTGTAACCAGCTGTATATAGTCTGACTCGAATCATGTTTCTCTTTATTCCTCTGTTACCCTTTTGCCAGCTGTCTTCTTGTTGTGTGTATCTGTAGCCATCCCCCTCCCTAATTCTAGTTCAGGAACCACAATTAAATCAATATTGCCTTGCTACTGGAAAATATATGTCAATCCACTCATCTTGGATTCTACTCACCAGTCTTGTAACTTTCCAAGCCACTTTCTGGCCACTAGTAGCCAATATGTTGTCTTTCCTATTAGAATGCAGACTCGATGAGTCCAGAGTCTATTTTTGCTTTAGAATTTGTTAACCCTAGGCACATAGTAAGAATTTCATAAATGGTATTTTATTCATTTTATTTATTACCTAACTTCTCTTGATTTTTAGCCCAAATAGACTGAGAAGCAATTACCAAACTGATCCATATGTATAATTTGTCTCTACGTTTAGGTTGGAAGCTTATCAAGGACAAGGAAGTAGGGCAAGATTATTTTCCTTTAACTAGAAATTGAGTGCAATATAATGTAATATTACTATTCTTTAAGAAATAATGAGCAGACTGATTTCAGAAAAGCCTGGAAAGACTTACATGAATTCATGCTAAGTGAAGTTAGCAGAACCAAGAGAATGTTGTGCACAGTAACAGCAAGATTATGTGATGATCAGTGGTGATGGACTTGGGTCTTTTCAACAATGTAGTCTTTTCAACAAGGCAATTCCAATAGACTTGGGATGGAAAATGCCACCTATATCCAGAGAGAAAACTATGAAGACTGAATGTGAGTCAAAACATAATATTTTTAACTTTTTGTTGTTGTTATTTTCTTTCTTGTGTTTTCCCACTTTTGATCTGATGATCACTTCTTGCTTAGCATGATGAATATGGAAATATGTTTAGAAGAATTGCACATGTTTAACCTATATTGGATTTCTTGCTGTAACTTTGGGAAATAAAAGGGGGAATCATAGAAAGAAATTTGGAACACAAGGTTTTGTAAAGGTGAATGTTGAAAATTATCTTTGCATATATTTGGAAAAAATAAAATAATATTAATTTTTGAAAGATTATTCTTCTTAGTATATCTTGTATCATGAAGAGCAATGCATAGTGTGTAGTAGTTACGAATAAGTATTTGTTTTAGTAAACTGAACTACGTGCATTTCTCTAGTGTTGGTGATTTAATATGCATGTACATAATGTCAGTCACCATTATTGAAATTAGAGACCGTGTTTTATTTCATTATGATGTTATGGGAATGATGAAAAAGGAACTGGGTTAAGATAAAGACATGGATGAAAATTATCACTCAAAGTCAGACAGCTAGTAAGTGCCAGAGCAACAAAATGGTTGTCAAACTAACTAAGATAGAGAGACTTGATTAAAAGAAATTCAATTCAGTAAGCATTTATTGAGTAACTATTTTATACCAGGCACTAAGGACTTAAAGATACAAGTGAAGCAATTTTTGATGTCAAGGAGTAAGTCATGTTGTATTGGAAGGAAGTATCATACATATATATATGTATGTACACATGAATATAGAAATTACATACATATCAACTAATCAGGAAGAAATCCCTAAAAAAAAATAATGGGATGAGAAAAGGCCTGTCATGGACAATGCATACCTTGAAAGAAATCAGGCATTTTAGTAAGTGAAGGTGAGTATGGAAAGCATTTCAGACATGGAAGAATCAGACTATGCAAAGATATGGAAATAGGAGCTTGAATGCTATGTAAAGGAAACAAGACCAGTTTTTCTTGAATATACAATGTATGAAAAAGAATTCTATATAATTGGCCTGGAAAGATATGTAAGGCCCATGTTATGAAAGGTTTTTAATAAATGTCAGACAGATGATTTTATGCTTTATCCTACAGGCAATTGGAAACCACTGAAATTCAAGACATTTGATTTCAGTAAGTCTCTTGAGTAGAAAATAGCCTAAGTCTCCCTGAATTTATTCAATCAAGTGAAATAGCTCTGGACAATCTCTAGACCTAATAGTAATTTTTTTTTTACAAAAAAAAAAAACATTTTATTTGTTCCCAAGATCTCTTTCCCCAAAATGGGAATAACATGTGGACAACATCTAAGAACAACTGTTTGTTGCTGCTATTAATCAGATAATTCATGAAACCCATTTCCTTACATTGCCAATAATTTTCATTGAGGCTGCTAATAAGTGTGAATATGTGTGTGTATCAATGTATTTAAAAACACAGAGAAATACCCATAAAATTAAAATCAGTCAAAAAGCTTATAGAAGAATCTCTGTCTTAGAATAGGTGATGAACAATCCCAGCTACTTTAGGTTATCCTGTGGTCCCACCTGGCTCTCCAACATTAGAGAGGAATTTAGAAAGAAATTGACATAGTAGCAGATGTTTGTCTCCCCAAAGGCCAGGCTAGGAAAGTAGAATGAATATTAATTTTTAGATACACAGGGAAGGATATTCTAGAAGTGTATTTGGAGGTTAGAATCTCATTTCCATTTGACAGTTTAAAAAAAGTAGTTGGCTGGAGCAAGCAAATGACCCTTGTCTTCTTCATTCCAGGTACAACTCCTTAAAAAACAAAAGAATCCCAGAAAGAAAAGGTACTCAAATCCCTAAAGAGAGTGATGAGACTCCTTCTAAGAGACTGAACTATACCTGGACCTCCTTAGAATCACAGAAGTTGCCTAGCTGGCAGGGACTTAAAAAATCATTTTTTTTTACAGATAAGGAAACTGAGACCCAAATTAATTTTCTTTAAAATAAATTTCTTTTATTGTGGATTCAATGATTATCAAAATGCAAGTTTTTTCAATATGCACAGAAGTATATATTAAACTTACTAACACAACAATAAGATTTCTCTTTTTATGTCCCTCTTTGCATTTTATTGTTTTCTTTAATGTATTAATTTTTTTTATTGTTTTATTTTTTTGTTGTTGTTGTTTTTGTTTTGTTTTGTTTTGTTTTTTTGGTGAGGCACTCAGGGTTAAGCTACTTGCTCAGGTCATACAACTAGTAAATGTTAAATGTCTTAGACCAGATTTGAACACAGGTCCTTTTGACTTTAGGGCTGGTGGTTTATCTATTGCACCATCTGGTTGCCCCATCTTTTTTGATTTAAAAAACTTATTTCTGGTTTTACTCAGTAACTCACTGCCACTCCAACTGCTCGAGGAATCTCTCCCTTGTAACCACCAATATAGGTTACCATTTCTGGCAGCATAGTCCTCTATCTCTAATTAGAAGAAATGTTTCATTTTCTCTTCATAGAATGGCTATCAGTAATAATAAAAGTGGATGTACATACAAAATTAAGGGAAAGAAAAATAAGTTAATGGATAGAGTAAGATAATGGAAATTCTTGCTTGAATAGAACTTTTTGAATGCTTTATGCTTTCAAAATCTTTGTATCTTAAGGAGAGTATGAGACATCTAAAACTATGCCTTTAAAATATCTTGATGCTGAGAACTCTTGCATTGGAATTTAGATGTTAGGAGTAAGTACCATGGACAGTGGGATATATAGAATAAGGGGTGAACAATCTGAGATAGTATTAAAATGGAAAAATAGAAGTTTTGAGATAGAGCAAGGAAGAATTTCTCTTGTATGTGCTTTATTAAGTAGACAAATTTTCCACTGTAAGTTGGTAAAGGACCATGGCTAATTCTTGAACCTCTAAGGGGCTATATATTAGCTAGGTTACTCTTTAGATTACATTTAAGAAAGAAAACAAGAATAAAATTAATATCTAGATTAGGCTCTTTTTCTTATAAGCAGGTTATCCTTCCTGCTTACCTTCAAATCAGTCCAAGCAGAATCTCAACTTAATGCTAAAAGAAACAATCACCCAGAAGTTCATGCTATTTCTGTTTGTAACCAGGGTGTCTACTTTCTTCTTATCCAAAGCTAGTTGGTTTGTAGGTGAATTATATAACTCACTTTCATGGAAATATTTGCATTTTTAAAAGTAAATGCCTTGAGGCAATGATACATTAATAGAATGAAAAAAAAGCTCTTTGAGTAGGCTTCCAAACATTATAACAGGAAAATAAAGCAGGTATTTAGGTTCTGGAAAGGGGCAGAGCTCTGGTATACCACCAAATCACACATACTACAAAGGCCACTCCCATAGGCTTCCTTTCTATTGATTCAAAGATTTTGGCATTTGGAATCAAATATTTCTGAATGACTTATGAAGTTCATTTCCCTTTAGTCTGAAAGTTTATGACTGGCAATATTTGATTGAACATCTTCTGGGCATTAGCTCTCTCTGGTGAATTCCTAATTGACAATGGGGTTGTTTGCTTGACAATTCCAAATGCTGACTAACTTAACTATTTTTGTACTTAGGATGATAGATTTAGATATGTAAGGGATCATAAGGACAATGTATTATACCATTCTCCTCATTTTACAGAAATGGATACTGGGGCCCAAGGAGGTTTAGTTACCCCAAAATTAATCATCTAATTTTACATTGCTTTAATTATTTTTCACAAATTTAAGTGTTCTGCCTCCCAGGCAGTTTTATTAATATATTTGTTTCAATTATTTACTTATTAGCTCATTATTTAATAATATTAATTTCCAAAGATGTTATCCATCTAATATATTTATCTATATATCTTTTGTTCCTGCTTCTTTTGTTGATTATGTTTGCATTATTAACTATAAAGGATAAACTTAATGCTTCTTATTTTCTTCATTTATCTATGAATTTTCACAACTATTTTGTGACTGATTTTTATAAAAGTACAGTGTCCTGCTGAAAAATAAGTTCATTCAGAATTCCTTCAGTAATTTAGATAGCTGTATCAAATCATGATTTTTATTATTCTGTTTAGATCTAAATTTTATTCATAAAACATTAAAGTTATTTAGAATTATTATCTTGTCATCACAGGTTTTTTGTGTTTTTTATCTTTTACTTTAGATAATATGATTTGTTTATATATATTATATGATCTATATTATATATAGAGATCATATTATATATAATATTTAGGCATAGTATAATTTTCTTTGTATATATAATATAATATAGATTATATATCAATAATATATATATATCTAATATATAATATGTATTTAGAAATAATGTAATTTTCTTTGTCTTTTGTCAGTATTTTATTTTGATTTCTATCTTATTTAAAATCTTGATTTCAAGATTGGTATTTTGACTTAACATGAATCACATTATAGTCTATGCTAGACCTTTGTTTTAACTCCATACTTGTCATTGCATCTGTTTCTGTGCGTTTTATGTGTGTTTCTCATATGCAACAAGTTACTGAATTCTGTTTTCTAATCCATTGTGTCACTCTTTCATTTTAGAGGAGAGTTTAATAATTGAGTAATGAAGCTTACATTCCGAATTTCTTATACATTTTAAGAGAATTAGCACTACATCCTTGCAATTTTTTTGATTAAAACAATATAATTTTACTCTTCTTCATAGATACTATAACTTTTCAGCTGCCCAGCTCAAGTCCAGATTCCTTAATTTTTCTTTCATTGCTATTCTCTTTCTTTTTTAATTTATCACTACCTTTGGCCATTAAAAGTAAGAATGATTCAGGAGCATTTCTTACTTCTTCTCTTTTCCATACACAAACACATACCCACACCCACACCCACACACGCACACGCGCACACACACACACACACACACACACAAAGAGAGAGACAGAGACAGAGAGAGACAGAGAGAGAGAGAGAGAGAGAGAGAGAGAGAGAAACATATATGAACATAAGTATTTCCATAGATAGAACAGAAAAGAAATGATTTTTACATGAAATTGCTCATTATATGTTCATCTCAATTTCTTTTTAAATTTACAATTGTATTAAATAATTTTACAAGCAATGAATTAAAGCTGTTCTACTCTTTTGTAATTCTTTCTGAATTTTCTTCTCCTCTATCAACTTTAAGAAACACTTCAAAATCTCTTTTTTCTATTTGTCCTTCTTCTCTTTCCTTTTCTTCTCCCCTGTCTCTTGCTCCTTTTCTTTGTTTTTCTTTTTTCTCCTCCTCCTCTTCCTTCTTCTCCTCCTCCTCCTCCTCCTCCTCCTTTTCCTCCTCCTCCTCCTCTTCTTCTTCATCATCATCATTTTGAGTTTGTCATCTCTTTGTCAAAAGCTAAATAGCATGCTTCATTACTGTTTTTTGGAAATCATGGTTGGGGATCTTGTACAGAGTTCTTAAATATGAAAAAATGTTTATTATTGTATGACTTTTTTCCTGGATCTGCTTATTATACTCTGTATCAATCAATACAAAATTTTTGTTTCTCTAAAAAGTTTTTTTTTGTTATTTCTTATTATATTCCTTTATATATACCTAGCTTTCCCCCAACTAATGAGTTGACTCTTAACCTCTGATTCTTTGCCACTACAAAATAAAAAAAAAAACCTACTGTAAACTTTTTTGCATATATAAGTTTTTATCTTTGATCTCTTTGAGTTATAGATCTCATGATGGTACTTTTCTATTAAAGGAAAATTCATAGTTTAGTGTCTTTCTGAATATAACCTCTAATTGCTTTAGTGAATGACTGGAACAGTTCACAGATAAACTGTCAGTGAGCTTGTTTTCCCTCCACCCCTTTAATAATTATCATTTCCTTTTTTTGTTATCTTTACCATCTGATGGATATGAGGCAGAACCTTGGAAGTTTTTTAATCTGTATTTCTTTGATTATTAGGGATTTGGATTATTTTTTCACTTGGTTGTTGATAGCTTGATAGATTTTATCTTTTGAAAATTAGCCATTTCATATTCTTCCATTTATCTTTTGTGAAATGGCTTTTGTTTTTATCACTTTGAACAATGTCTTTATATATCCTGTATAAGAGACCTCTATCAGAGAAATTTGCAGCAACGTTTCTTTCTTTTGATTTTAATTACATTGATTTGTTTGTGTAAAATATCTTAATTTTATGCAAATAAAACTATCCATTTTATCTTCTGTGATGTTTTCCATATCTTGTTTAGTCATAAACTCCCTTTCTGTAGGTATATATTTTCTTTATTGATTTTCTAATCTTTGTATGTATGTGTGTGTACATATGTGTGTGTGTATTTGATCTAAGTCACATATCCATTTGAAGTTTATTGTGGTACGTAGTATGAAGTGCTGTTCTGCTTCTAATTTCTGCTAATCTGCTTTCAAATTTTCTTAGTTACATTTGTAAAGTAGTGAGTCTTTCCTTCAATAACTAATTTCAGGATTTGATTTTATTCAGTAAAGTCTTCCAGGTTCCTTTGCTTCTGAATATTATATAGTTAATCTGTTCAACCAATTGACATCTATCTTTGTAACTAGTGTCAAATAATTTGTGGGGTTACTGCTTTGCAGCATAGAGTTTGTGATGTAGTGCTGCTAGGACTCCATTTCTCTTGACTTTTTTCATGACTTCCTTTTAAATCATTGAACCCTGTTCTCCAAACAAAAATTATTTCTAGCTCTGCAATGTGATATTTGATAACAAATTATGGCAAAGAATGTGTCATTTCATAAATCATATTGTAATTTTAAAAATTTTCACCACCTATCCAAGTTCAACTAGTATATTTAAAATCATTTAACCTTGACTTTATTTCTGTAAGGAGGATTTTATAGTTGTATTCATATGAATTGTTTTGTATCTTGAGAGACTCCCAATTGTATGCATATTATATACATATATATGCATATATGTTTTTTGATGGAATTTCTCTTTTTATATCTCTTTTCAGTGGGCTCCTTTTATATCCTGATGTTTTGATGAAATTATTCAGTGTTTCCATTAATTTCAGCTTCTTTCTTTTGTATTCTCCAAATAGAAAGCTCATCTGTACAAAAGGAAGTTTCCTTATGCTTATTTCCCAAATTGCATTTTTTCTTGTTTTATTAGTATAATTAGTATTTTTAACATTGTTAAACAATATTGTGACCATGGATATCTTTACTTTCCTTCTGATCTTATTCAAGAGGGTGCTAGGCTTTCTCCAATATAATTAGTGGCTCTTGTTTTTATATAAATATTAATCATTACATTAAGAAAAGTTCTATTTATTTCTATACTTTCCATTATTTAGTCTTAATGTGTTGGCTTTTAAAAAGCTTTTCCAATTATTATTAAGCCAGTTGTATTTTTTTAAAAGTTATTTTAACTTTAATTATATTTTGCTTGTCTATTATGCTCAGTTTCCCTTATATTGAAGCAACCCTAAATTATTGATAAAAATTCAATGTGCTCATAGTATATAATGTATTTAAAATGTTATAGTCTTATCACTAATATTTTATTTGGGATAGCATATTTGTATTGTTGTTCATTAAAGATATCTATAGTTTAATTTGTTTTTCTCTGACATGTGGAAATGCTTCATTTTTGTAACAGAGTTTATAATACTCTCTTTTCCTGATTTTAGAAACAACACATAGTATTCAAATTATGTATTCTTTAAATGCTTAAAACAGCCCACTTATAAATCTGTCTGGTCTTGTGGAATTATTTTTGAGGGGAAGTTCATTTAAGATTCGTTCAATTTCTTTTTAAAAAAAATAATGATTTATTTAATTGTTTTTTGTTCTGTTAACCCGTAAACATAAATATTCATCAGTTTCATTGTCATCTGATTCAGCAAAAATAGTTTTCATTAGTTTCTTTTATTTCATCTTCAGTTGTAAATGTTTATTATCTTAATATTTGCTGAAAATTAATTTCCTTTATTTCTTAAAAATCAAATGAATTCTTTGTCTATTTTTATTAGTTTTAAAGATTCAAATAATAAGTTATGGATTTTATTTATAAATGAATTGGAGTTTTTATTTTAAACTTTTGTTAGTCTTTTATAAAATCTTCAGAACGTTAACTCTGGGGTTGAGTTGGAGCTTTTGATTTATTGTTTTTCTAGATTTGTAAAAATTGCAAGCCCAATGTGTATATCTGTGTTTTCTCTCTTTGATTAATGAAACTGTTTAGAGATATGTTTCCTCTTAACAACTGCTTTAGCTACATTCCACAACTTTTCTTTTAATATTATTTTATTTCTGCCATTTCATTTTATAATTACTATTATTTCTTTGCTTTGTTCTTTAACTCACCACTTCTTTAAGATTAAATTACTTAGTATTCAAGTAATTTTTATTCTTTTGTCAAAGGCTTTGTACTGAATATAATTTAATTGCATTGTGATCAATAAATAATGCATTTGTTATTTCTTCTTTTCTGTTTTCATCTGTTTACTTATGTTTCAATAGAGAATCATTTTTGTAATCATGCTGTGCATCGTTGAGAAATAAGTCAACTCTTTTCTCTTATTAGTTAATAATGAGACATCTTCATTTCTAACATTTCTAAAGGCATACTTAATCCCTTAACTAATTTTTTGGTTTAATTGTTTGCTACCTTTATCTAAGTCTAAAAGGGGTATATTGAAGCATCCCTTTGTCTCTAGGTCTTCCACCTTCAATTTAAATTTTCTTTAAGTATTTATTTTGATTCCCTGCTTATCTTTTGATTGTCTATATTCTTACTATCTTGTGTCTGAAATAATAATTGTTATTTCAATCTTTAAAACTTAACAAGCATAATAAACACTAAAGAGATCCCCTCTTGTAACTTTGTGTGAATCTTTATTTTTCAAGTGCATTCCTTGTAACCACCACATTGTTAGATTTTGTTTTCTAACCTCTTCTGTTATCCTCCTCAGTTTTATGTGTAGTTCATCCCATTTATGTTCATTGTTATGGTTTACAATCGCTTATTTTCCTTTTTTCTTGTTCTTTTGAACTTTCCTGTATTTTTCTCAATATTCTTTTTTTACGAAGAGGAAAAAAAAGTGTTTGCTAAGATTAATGATTTATAATTGTAGCAATCTCTTTATATTCCTTGTTCTTTTCCCTTTGCCCTACCTCTACTAATGAGTTTTTATTCTTTCTCTTTTTTGAACATCCCTACATTTTCAGGCCCTATTCTCTGATGTCAATTTGTTTTGCTTAAAACCCCTATATAATTTTCCCTACTCTCTTTCTTTTCAGTCCAACAAGTGTTTAGTGTGGTTAGGAATTTCAGAAATTTCCATTTTTGCAATGTAATAATCAGTTGGTCTTCTTGTACTTCTGACTTCCATCTTATTTATTTCATAGATTTCTTCCCAGGTTTCTCAAAACAGTCTATTTATGCAATATAGTCACATTTAATCATATTCCTGTGCTATCATTCATTCATTCATTCAATTTTTTTTTTTAATTTTACAAACCAACTGGGATTGAGTGAGTTGCCGGTATTAAGTCTCTTAGTATGTGTCTTAGGCCTAGATTTGAACTTAGATCCTCCTGACTACAGAGCAGGCGCTTTATCCACTGTGCCATCTAGCTGTTCCTGTCATTTATTTATTCATTTTTCCTGTGATTGGGATTTCTTAGTTCTTTGTCACACCATAAATATTTTGTATATAGAGGAGTTAGTGCTCTTTGATCTCTTTGGGATATAAAACTGGTACTGATATTGCTGAGTTAAAGGAGATATATAGTTTAGGAAGCTTCCTTAGCTTCCTTAGCAAGTTCCAAATTGCTTTCCACAATAGTAGGACCAATTTACAGCTTTACTGATAATGTGTTCATGTGTTTGTTTTCCCTCAACTCCTCCTATAATCATCATTTAAATTTTTTTAACTTTACCAGTATGATTGGTATAAGGACACACCTCCAAGTTGCTTTCATTTGCATTTCTCTAATTTTTAGTGATTTTGAGGTTTTTCTTTTTTTCTTTTCATATGGCTATAGATAATTTGGATTTCTTCCCTTGTAAATTGATTATTCATATCTTTTTACCATTTAACAATTAGAGAATGGACCTGATTCTTATAAATTTGCATCAGTTCTTTATATATTTTGGACAGAGATCATTATCAAAAACAATGGGTACAAACTATTTCCCACTTAATCTTAACTATACTGGATTTGTTTGTGCAAAGTCTTCTTAATTTTATGTATTTCCCTCTATCCTATTCTCTTACACATTTACCTCTTTTTTGCTCCTTGTCTCCTCTTTATACAGGAGAAAACTCATCATCCATGCTTGATTAATATACTTCCTACTTCCCTATCCCTCTTTTCTTCTCATCCTGACCCCAAACCACAGGTTCTTACAGTTTCTTCTTTTCCTTTAGATATCTCATCATGATCCCAACTCTGAATTAAAGCTCTTATAACTAATCCCTCCCTGTATCTTTCTACTGTTGTTCAGTCATTTCAGCCCTATCTGACTCCTCTTCACCCCATTTGGGTTTTTTCTTGGCAAAAGTACTGGAATGGTTTGCCATTTACTTGTCCAGCTCATTTTAAAGATGAGGAAACTGAGAAAACAGGGTTAAATGATTCTTGCAAAGTCATATAACTAGTAAGTTTCTGAGATCTGATTTGAACTAAGGTCTTTCTGACTCTAAGCCAGTTGTTTTATTTGCTGTCACCTAGCTACTCTAGAGCTTAGCCTCTTTCTTCTTCCTCTTTTTTTCTTCCTGTTTTCTTAACTGAGTTGAATGGATTTTTATACTAAACTCCATCTTTGTATTTATGTGCGCGATTCACTTTCCAATTATCAATTCACTGTCATTGAGTTTTCATTAAGTTCTTATTATGTGCCAGATACTGTGCTAAACACAGAGAATATAGAGAAACAGTCTCTGCTCTTGAGAAGTTCATGATGTAGTGAAAGTGAGGCTCAAGTTATATTTGGTCTTCCAGCCCCTCTTCTTTGTGCCTTTCCTCTCATAATTATATTAAAAATTAAATAAATTTCTCCTGCCATTATTACTCTTTTCTTAGGGTGTTCCTTTTCTTCTCTCTTTAAAGTCTTTTCCCATTGCTCACTGTTGCCTTTTTTTGTTCTTTTGTTTCACTTTACTTCCATATTTGCATTTCTTTTTCTCATTTCCAAAATTTCTGTTTTATAGAATTATTCTCAGTTTCTCAATATAAATTGTAAATATATTTTGCCCTTTGGAATAGTGTATTACAGGCTTTCTACTCCTTTCTAGTAGCAGTAGGTAAATCTGATATCATCCTTATACTATTTCCTTCATATTTGATTTCTTTCTTTCTAGATGCTTGCTATGTTTTTTTCTTTATCTTAGGGATCTGAATTTTGGCTATAACATTCCTAGGTGTTTTTAAATGGATGTTTCTTTAAGGCAATGACTTATTGGAGGGTTGTTTTTTTTTTTTTAACTTGGCATTTGGTGCTAAGAGATCTAGGCAAGTTTTTTGTTGTTGTTGTTGTTGTTTTGTTTTTTAGTAGTCATGCCAGGTTCCTTATATAGTCATGGTTTTCAGGTAGTACAATAATTCTTTTTTTTAAATAACTTTTTATTGACAGAACCCATGCCAGGGTAATTTTTTACATTATCCCTTGCACTCACTTCTGTTCCGATTTTTCCCCTCCCTCTCTCCACCCCCTCCCCCAGATGGCAAGCAGTCCTATACATGTTAAATAGGTTACAGTAGATCTTGGATACAATATATGTGTGCAGAACTGAAAAGTTCTCTTGTTGCTCAGGGAGAATTGGATTCAGAAGGTATAAATAACCCGGGAAGAAGAACAAAAATGCAAGCACTTTACATTCATTTCCTAGTGTTCTTTCTTTGGGTGTAGCTGCTTCTGTCCATCCCTGATCAATTGAAACTAAGTTAGATCTTCTCTTTGTCGAAGAAATCCACTTCCATCAGAATACATTCTCATATAGTATCGTTGTTGAAGTATATAATGATCTCCTGGTTCTGCTCATTTCACTCAGCATCAGTTCATGTAAGTCTCAGTGCAATAATTCTTAAAGTTATTGTATTTGATACACTTTCCAGGTCAGTAATTTTAAAATGATATAATTTACATTCTTTAAAAAATATTTTGACTTTGTTTTAATATTATTTGTTGTTTCAAGATATTATTAACTCCTATTTAATTCTTTCTAAATTACAGGAAACCTTATTTGGGAAAAATTTTATACTTTTTTTTTTTTTTTGCTAAGTTTCTAAATTTCTTTCCAAAGTTCTCTTTCATAGTTCTGATATACTTTCCAACTCTTCTTTTATTCTCATTTCACATAAAATATTTTAAAATTCTTGCATAATTTCTTTTAGGATTTTAATTGCTCTCATGGGTAATCTGATTTTCTTTGATGCATTCTTGTAGGTATTTTGGAATTATTCTCTTCTGGGGTTGTGTCTTGGGTATTCTTAACATTATAATGTTATAATGAAAATTACCTTATAATGAAATATCTTATAATGAATTATCTTATAATTATCTTATAATGAATTATCTTATAATGAAAATCATTCTTACAGTAATCTGCTCTAGGCAACCCTATTTTATTGGCCTAAGATCTCTGAGATCTGATTTTATGATCCTGGCCCCTTTGGGAAATCTCTTATACTGCATGGAGGATTGAAGCTAAAATTTGCTCTGGTGGTCCAGAACTAAGGGTCTAGTATGGGAACTTGTACACAATATAAGATTAGTAGATATTCATTGTAACTTAATTATTGAATGTTATATATCATAAAGAACATTCATGTTTGAGTTTGGATTATCTCTGTGACCTCTTTCAATTCTCAGATTTTATGTTCTATGTCTCACCAAAAAGTAAGGCTTCAGTGATCATTCAAACACAAATGTAAGACATTTTAGATTAATTCTTTTTTGCTGTTATACTTTTCTGTTTGGGAGAAAGGATAGAAAAAAGATGATAGATTAGATAAATGGATGAGTAGATGGGTGGATGAAAGGCTAAATTTGCTTTTATTACAGAAACACTAAATTTGATAAGAGTATTTGATCAAGATCAAGAAGAGAATGATTCCAAAACAAGGATTGCCTTGATGCTACTCCACTATTTACTGACACAAGATTCTGGGCAAATCCTTTTATCTCTCTAGGATTCTCTTTCCATATCAATAAGATGAAGGGATTGGATAAGGAGATGTCCAAGGGCCTACTCTAGCACCAAGTTTTATAAGATATGAGATGATTACTGTTAAATGCTTCAGGTTCCACTCTTTCTACTTGAATAGCAATATTAGACAGGCATCCCCAGAATTATAGTTTGAAACTCTATTTACTTCAGAATTATAAATGCAACAAATTTAGCAAAAAATAGCATTTGAAAGATTAAATGCTTTGATTTTAAAATACTGACATTTATTACCAAAATTCAACATAATCACCATCTTCTGCTATATATCACTCTTATAGATTTACAAACTTTGTAAAAACTTTTATCAATTGCTGCTCAGTTACTGAGAGGAAAACATTTGTAGCCTTAGCTAAAAACTTTTGATATTTACATACTAGTTTTGATGTTTTTTCATTAAAAAAAAAAAAACACCTTTCATACAGATAGATCACATGGTCATGGTTACCAAGTAAGGGTACCTACCCGCTCTACTAGTACACAAGTCTGAGAAAGTCTTATCCAGAAACTGTCTCGTATGCAGTACTTAATGATAGGGTGCACTGTATTGGTAAAACTAAAATATATTATAAGAATTCCTTTAGTTGGTAAAATTCACTAAAATAAGTATAAGTTATAAGCATTAAACTTTAAAGTGCTAATTTTATTAATTTGTAGCATTTATATTTCTGAAATCATAAAAATTGCACTAAAACTTTTGGGACACCCTATATAAAGAAAAAGACAGTTTAATAAATATCTTATGATATTCAGCTATTTGCATTAGCTCTTTTAATGACAAAGAAAAATATTTATTAAGGCAACAAATATTTCCTAAATGCCAAATACGTGCTAAGTCCTGGGAACATGAATACAAGCAAAAAGAAAGAAACTCCTGCTCTCAGGAATTTATAATTTATTTAGACAAAACACACAAAAATTAGCAAGAAGAAGGTGGAAAGTAGGGGAAAGGGGTTGCATGCAAGATGATTCTGACTTCTGTGTGTATAAATGTGTGTGTATCTTCAAACAGCTTTCAGCTCCACCCAAACTCTTTAAATTTCACAATTAATTGCCTGCCATTTATGTACATGGATGAATGTTACTGTTTGTGGTTAGAGCAACTTGGCAGTACAGAGGCAATCTGCAATGTTTTTTTTTCCTTTGCGGCCATAATTAAAAGACTGTTACATGGCAAGATGAAATTGGTAGTTCAAGTGATTCTCTGTTCATTAGACTGTGTAGTGTCTGCTAGAGGGAGCTTTATGTTCTTTAGATAGGAAACAGAAGACCCAGGGTTCTTCTGGTTCTTTCTCTGCCACTAAGTAGATTGTAACCTTCAGCAAGGAACCTGACCTTTATGAGCTTCTGTCTGCTTCATCATGCAGAATGAAGGGGATGTTGGTTGTTAAGGTCTTGTCCCTTCCAGCTCTAATTTTCTGTGATTCTGTGATTCAGGTCATGGATAGAGCAGAAAGTCCTTTTCAAAAAAATATGGAAAGTGAGAATTGCCACTACACACAGACTCATACATTGGGCATATTCTCTAGGTGTCGGCTTTGTCAATAGGAAGTCATCAGTAACCAAAAGAGTGATAGAAAACCCCCAAACTGCTTCTATATCATCTTGAAGTTAGGAAGGGAGTAGCAGGGGGAGGGGATCTTCTGATTCAATCAATCAGTAAACATTTATTAAGCACTTACAATGTGCCAGCCACTCTACTAAGCTCTGGGGATATAAAAAAAGGCAAAAGACAGTTCATGTCCTCAAGGAACTTACAGTGGGAGAGAAAGCACTTGAACAAATACATAGAAAGCAAGTTAGGATAAATTGGAAATGATTAAAAGATAGAAAACACTGGAATTGAAAGATTGGGGAAGGTTTCTTGTAGATGTCGGGATTTTATCTGGATCTTAAAAGAAAGCTAAGGAGGTCAGTAGTAGGGAGGAAAATCATTCCTTGGATGGAAGATAATCAGAGAAAATGTCCAGAGCCAAGAGAGGGATTGTCTTGTTCATAGAACTACTATTGTGAAATCAGATAAAATATATTTGGGAATAAGGTATAAGAAAACCAATAGGAGAGGAGAGAGCTAGGGTATGAAAGGCTCTGAATGCCAAACAATCTTTTTGTATTTGCTCTTGGAAGCAAGAGGAAGTGATTGGAGCTTATTAAATAATGACATGGTTGTGGTCAAGTGGAGAATATTGCAATAATATAAGCATGAGATAAAGAGAACCTGTACTTGAGGAGAAAAGATGGATTTTTTGAGATGTCACAAAAGTGCAATTGACAGACCCTTGGCAATTACTTGATGAGAGAGAATTAGTAAGGAGTTGAGAATGACTCTTAGATTGTGAGCTTGAGTAATTTGGATGATGTTGTGGGGCCCTATACAGTAATAGGCAAGGTAGAAGGTGCAGAGGACATGAGGAGGTGGGGCAAATATAGGTAGTTCTGATCTGGACAAATTGAGCTTTAAGATGTTTATTGGTCATGAAGTTTGAGATGTCTGAAAGATAATTAAAGATGCCTTTTTTCATCACTTTCACTCCCATCTTTTTTGCCTTTTCTTTCCATATGCTACCTGTTTAATCAGATCCCATGGGTTCAACAATCATCTCTATAAACATAACTGCCAAATCTATATCTCTAAATCCCATCTTTCCCTTGAACTCTAGTCATGCATCATCAACTGCCTACTGGAAAGAATCTCTTAGATATCTCCCAGGCATATAGGACAGAACATGTCCAAAATAGAACTTAGATCCTTTCCCACAACTATGTTGCTTCTTCTAAGCCCCACTATTTCTCCTGAGGTTACTATCAATATCTTAGTCCTCCATATGTATAACCTTAGAACCATTTCTGGCTTTTTCTTCTCTCTCAGCATCCATAGCCAATCAATTACCAAGACATTCATCTTTATAGTCATATAATCTACAGTCTAAATCAGATTTTCTTCTAGTTTCTCCTCTCAAAACCATCTTCTATACATTTTTTTTTCTGAGTGTGAGGAAGAAACCCAATTTCTTAAGGCATGAAACTGGGCCTGTCATTTATTTTAATTCAAAACCTTTCAATGCCTTCCCATTGCCTAAAGGGAAAAACATCAGATCCTTAATCTGGCATTTAAAAACTTCTACAATCTCTTCCCTACATACTTTTCTCGTCTTATATAATAGCACTATGCTTCAAAAACTCGGTGTTCTAAACCCTCTGGATTACCAAATCATCCTCTAAATCTAAACTTTTACACAACCATTGTCTTTCCTCTTCCCTGTCTTTTAGATTCTTTTGAGCCTCATCTCGGTCACCAACTCTTCAATAAAGTATTTTCTTATTTCCAAATTGCTAAAGTTCTTTTCTTTCTTAAATTTTTTTGTGCTATGGTTTCTTTTATTTATTTAACATTTTCTCTAATTACATTTAAAATGATTTTTACATTTAAAAAATGTTTTTGAGTTCTAAATTCTCTTCCTTATCCTCACCCACAAACAAGAAAGCACATATGAAGTTATACAAAACATTTCCATAAAAGTCATGTTAAAGAAAACATAGATCTCCCAACCTAATGAAAATAAAACTCCCAAGAGAAAAAGAAAGAGAGAGAGAGAGAGAGAGAGAGAGAGAGAGAGAGAGAGAATGAATGAGAATGTGCTTCAGTCTATATTCAGACACATCAATTCCTTATCTGAGTATGGATAGGATTTTTCATGATAAATCCTTAAGTGTAGTCATGATCATTGTACTGCTGAGAATAGCCGAGTTATGTACAGCTGGTCATCCCAGAACATTGCTATTACTTTGTATACATTTCACTTTGTATATGGTTCACTTTGCTTGAGTTTATGGAGGACTTTCCAAGGATTTTTTTTCTGAGAGCATCCTGCTCATCATTTCCCATAGAACAATATTATTCCATCATAAATACATACCACATTTTATTGAGCCATTCCCCAATTGATTTGAATCTTTTTTGGTATGCATACCTAGTAGTGATGTTGTTAGGTCAAATGATATGCATGAATTTATAACCCTTTAGTCATAGATCATATCTTTTGATCATTACTAATTGGGATATGACTCTTATTTTTTATAAATTTGACTCAGTTCCCTCTATGTTTGAGAAATGAGGCGTTATCAGAGAAACTTGCTTCAAATTTTTTTTTACAATTTTATAATCACAATTGCTATTATTTCTAACTGTGCTCCTCCCCATTTAAATCTTCCTTCCTGTAAAATAACCTTTATAATCATTATTTTTCTGTCATTTGCTTCCCATTTCCCTTTCAGTCTTATCAAACATAATGGTTATATTCTCCTGCTTTTCTTTTTAAACTTAATTTCTCCTCTTGCATCTCTGAAGAGAAATTCAAAACCCACTCTACTGACCTTTCTGGCATTTCCTTTCACTTTCTTATCTTTGCCATTCTCCTCCTCCTTGACCTATGCTGAAAATTATTCAGCAAATGATTCCTTTTTTCCTTAGCATCCGTCAGCCTCTGAAACTTAGATAAGGCCTTGGTTTCCTCCAGCTTTCCTCAAAGTCCCATTTCCATACCCTATTAGTAGCTTTTTGATTCCTTATGGTTCCTGTCTTTGGTCCTCTCAATTTTTTTCCCTTTTCCTATTAAAACATCCGTTTATGCTGACATTCTTCAACATAGCCTCTTTAATCTAGGCTCTTTGCCTACTGTTCAGTTAATCAAGCCCCAAGCTTTTACCGAGCACCTACCATTTGCCAGGAACTGTTCAGAGCATGAATGAAACTATCTTTGACATTAAGGAGCCAATATTATATTGAGATCTTGATGTATGACTGGCAGAAAGCAAATATTAGCTCATTATCATCATGGTTCTATGGTAATGAATTAAATGTTTTAAACTTCCTCTCCCTGATCCCCATCATTTATGTTTTACATGTTAGAAAACCACCACATGACTGGGAATTTTTCCTGGTATCCTCCATCCAACAGAACCCAGACTGGAGATGGATGTCAGTAGGTGGTTCTTCCCTGGCAGCATGTGGTGTTTTGGCAAAGCACTGAGGAGGGCTTGCCTCTCACCGGATGATACTCTGCCTAACACAGGCTTGTCGGCTTCTTCATTTTGATCTACACCAAATGCACTCACAATGTTTTGGATCCAATTATACAAACTGTGGACTGGAAAGGAGACAGTTTTAGCTCTCAAAATGCCTCCGTAACATATGATTCTTCTCCATAAAGTGCAACCCATATGTCCTACCAGATTTCCCTCATGTGTCCTTGGAGTGAGGCAATACCTGCCAAACTGACTTTCTTTAGCCTCCCCTCCTCCAACCTCTTCCAAAGCAGGGGCATGAGATGGATCCTAGGTGAGACAGGAAGCCCTCAGCTGCATGCAGGTACTATGACCAGTTTCAATACTACCAACTAAGCCAAGGCAGTTTTCCCCCCTTTTTTTCTTTTTTGCCACCAGCCAGTGGGTAGCAAACTCGGGGTTGGCGCAAATGCATGTTGGGACATAAACATGTCACAGCTCATTTTAATCTTTAAGTCTCCTTTTGTTTTGAAGGCTCTTGTTTTCTGCAGGTAGCTAAATTTAGCCATATTTTGTCAGCTAGAACTTATGTTACTGAAAAGAATGCTAGCTAGTGAGTCTCAGCAATGTCACACTTTATTAGTCATGCGAGCACTTAAAAGCAAGGTTAGAAACACCCAATTCCTGAGATTGGCGGGTGGCAGTTCTTTAAAATGCTGCACTGAGTCTGTTAGGATTTACTTCAGAAAACAGAACCAAGTGAAGAGCATGAAATTTCACAAACAATGTCCTTTTTATTTTATTTTTTTTCCAGATTGATAAGTAGAAAATTCAAATAGGAAAATGTATCCTTGGGAGTGGGATAAAGGGCTCTTATTACCTCTTTCTTATTTAATCCAATCCAAATTCCCACCAGGTTGAAAAAACAGGAATAAAGGCATTTGATCAGAAAAGCTAGAGCAGAATAGGATCTTATTTATCTAGTCCAAATGCATCACTTTTTTTATAGATCAGAAAACTGAGCCCTTGAGACATGAAATCACTCACCCAAGGTCACTTAGGTAGAAAGTAAGGAATCTTGGGCCAGAGCCAGGATTTGGACATAGATCCTTTTACTTTAATAGAAACCAGAGGAAGCAAGCAAGATATGCCTGTTACAAGAGGAGCTGAATTGAGCCACGACATTTAGATGTAAACTTTTCTCCCCTGTACATTCACTGTCTGTTCCTCTGCAATGCGGTGATCTGTTGGTGCTGCCTGATTTTATTCCACAAGGCTTATGGGTCAGAGTTTGAGCTGCCCTCAAAGCAGCGATCCTTCAGTTCCTAGGAATTCTCATGGGGACCCCGGCCTGCATTCCCTTAGTGTGGATACATAACATCACTTGTCTGAAAAAGAGATATCTATCTGCTATCAGTCCTGGCCACCAAAATGAAAAGGAGAACTTCAGTACTGTTGAGAGAGGGAAACAAAAATGGAAAGGAAGGGATCTCTATATTTTAAGTCTAATAGGATATTGTTCTCAGAAACCATTCTGAAGAAAACTTTTAGAGGTAGTGATGAGATCTGTGATTGTACTGACACTGGTAAATACCAGGTGAGGAGACCCTAGAACACTAAAAAATAAATTGCCTTATCCAGGATCCCATGGTGGCTATATGATGGAAATGGACCTTGAACCTGAACCTAAGTGGTCCTTGCTTTAAGGACAGTTCTCTTTCACTTTACACTACCTCTCAGAATTATGAGTTCTATAAATAAAGATAATATTTCATTTGTTAAGAAAAGACCTTTTTGGAACAGCTAGGTGGCACAGTGGATAGAGTACCAGCTCTAAATTCAGGAGGACCTGAGTTCAAATTTGATCTCAGACACTTAACACTTCTTGGCTGTGTGTCCTGGGCAAGTCACTTGAGCCCAATTGCCTCAGGAAAAAAAAAACTATAATAAATAAAGACATTTCCAAGATTCTAGGTATGCTCTCCTGGCATATTTTCTATAAAATGGACAAAATAATCCAATTAGTTTGTCTAAGTTTCTCTTATTCCTGCAAGGTACAGGATTTTTGAAACTAAGTCTGTAAACTCTATGAGGCCAAGGGCCTTTTCTTTACTCTGTGTATTGCCTATCACATATACTTTGCCCATAGTAGGTGCCCCATAGATGTTGAATTGAATGATGGAATGTATTTCTTCAAAGGAAGTCTTTAAAATTTTTCCAGTAATATTCAGAAGACTGCTCTATGGTTTCCAAGGAATGTCTAGAGGCCCAAATAATTTTCTAATACAGCTATCTTTAGCACCAGCCCAATCACCCTACTCACTGTCCTCTAAATTTGTCTTAGTTTTATGTAACTATATGTTTTATCTCTTATCATTCCCCTCATCTATTAATTAAATACTTCATGTACACAAAGAGACCTATAGTGGATACTGTAGGTGATTTAAAGTTTAGATGACACATAATTTCTGCTTTCATATATCTTTCACTGTAGTGGAAACCAAATCATGGTTTGTATCAGGAACCTAATATTACATGATCAAATATAATTTTCATTGTTACAGAAATATTAATAAGATGGAAGCTTAAATTAATAAGGTGAAAGCCATGACACATTGATAATGGGGACAGAGTTGGGATTTTTACTCAGAATAATGTTTAACAAAAACCCAAACCAAAAACTATGTCATTCAGAAAGAACTTATTATAGACTTGATAAACCTACCTATAGAAATGAGAAGAAACTTCATCCAGCTATTCATTGAATCTTTATTGAACCAGTATGAATACTGCAGAAGTTTCATATGAAAAGACTTCAGTCTGTGGCCTCTTGGAACAAAGAGTATGTTTGCTTCAAATGCCATTATGTAATTATTATTGTTATTATTTTAAAATAGACCTATTATTTGAATATTGAAAGTTAACACTAAGTGGATTTTCCTTTGACAGTAAAGTCTTACAGATCTTGAACTCAAATATAAATTAAATACTCATTTTGCCTGTACTTGGCTTTTCAGTTATGAATCAGAATCTCAAGAGTTAGAAGAAACCTCAGAGACTATCCATTCCCATCTATACCTCAACAAAAATCACTTTTACAAGGTCATCTAGCCATTATTTAAAGACATCAATTCAAGGGGAACTTATTACTTCCCAAGGCAGCTCACACCACTTTTGAACAGCTCTAATTATTAGGAAGTTTTTTCCTTAATTCTAGCCTAGATTTGCATCTCTAGTCCTACCCTCTGGAGCCAAACAGAACAGAGTCTGGCCTCTTTCTTCAAATACTTGAACATAGCTATCCTATGGCCACTGTATCAATTCATTTCAGGTCTTAATTCTTCAATTCCTTAACTTTTATTAATTTTTTTTAGATTTATTATTTGTGATTCCTTTAGATATAGAAAATCTGGATATTTTTCTCTCTTGTAATTCTAATTAAATTCTCATTCCCAGTATATTACTGTTCTTCCTGCCATGCCTTTAGCTCAAGTGTTTCCTTTATCTTTCCTTCCATCTTTATGCCTTTTGCTACCATCCTAATTCAGAAGATCACAGAATTAGAACTAGAGGACACCTTAAAGACCACCTAGTATATTGCTTCATTTTATAGATAAGGAAATGAGGTCCAGACAAGTTAAATAATTTGCCTCAATATCACATATACAGTAACAAAGACAGCAGGAATTTGAAACTGGATCTTCTGTGTAGAGGGCCACAGACAGTGGGGAAACTGAGTAAAGATATAAGACCCTTCAGCCCAGAGGGAACCTGCTGACAATGTCTGGTTCGGCTCCCTCATCTCCACTAAGGGCTCTCTGCCTTCCTGAAAAGTCAGGGGGCAGCGACAATCTGTTTTGAAATTGAAGCAGAAAGATACTAGGTGGAAGTGATACCAGGTGGTAAACTACATACAATAGCAGTTGTTCATGTGGTCCCACGTGCTCAGAGTTGTTTTTGTTACATTATAAAAAGGGGAAAGCCCTGGAAATAAACGGACTCCATTTTCCCACCGCTCAGGAGTGGCACCTCATCACTTCTCCACTAGAAAGGTATATTTTAAATCACCCCAGTGTGGGGGCTCTAGAAAGCAACGTTACGTTTTGTCACCCAACTTGGGGGCTCTAGAAAGCAGGACATAACACTTCTGACTCCAACTTGAAAATTCCTTGCATGGTACCAGTCTGTTTTTCAAATTCAGTTACCAGAGAGATCCACTGAACTCAGAGTATTGATCCCGAAACACTTTTATATCTGAAAAAAGTTTTTGCTGATGTGATGTTGATTTGTTTCAGTCATATCCAACTCTTTGTGCCCCATTTTGGGATTTTCTTGGCAAAGATACAGGAATGGCTTGCCATTTCCTTCTCCAGCTCATTTTACAGATGAGGAAACTAAGGTAAACAGAATCAAATGACTTATTACATAGCTAGTCAGAGTCTAAGAACTTATTTGAAACCAGGTCCTTCTGATTCCAGGTCTCTACCCCCTGGGCCACCAAGCTTCCCCTAAGAAAAGTTTTAGTAATCAACTAACTGATATCTGTACCTTCAGGCTATGTGTGTATTATCTTTTTCCAAATATCACCTCCAGCAAGAACTTTTTGTTTATTACTCTGGTATTCATGTTCTTTCACACAAACCTTCAATGAATCACCATTGTCTGTATAAGGAGTGGGGAACCTTTGTTCTGCCAAGAGCCATTTGGATATTTATAACATCATTCGTGGCCACATAAAATCATCAACTTATAAAATTCAAGGAGAGGGAGGTTGTATCTGGCTTTCAGTTCATCTTTGCCTGCAATTGCCTTAGCATATGCTTTTGTTTGCCTTATATGCACCTTATGTGGCCCTTGAGCTAGCTGTTCCCTAACAGATTATAGGATAAAATCAAACTACCTAGTCTGTCATGCCTTTATAACCTGTCCTGATATTTGTCAACTTTTTCTCTAACTTCACCTTCCCAAACCTTCTGCACCAGCTAAATTGCCCCATGCACTAGTTTATAAAAGATCTTGGTTTTCCTACAAAAGTCCTTTAATGCATGCTGTTCCTTTTGCCTGAGATAGATTCTTTTCTTGTTACTAGTCTGAATAATGCCAATCCTTCAAAATATAGTTGAAGTCATTTCCAAAAGAAGTACTTTTTAGACAATTCTAGCCAACGTGACCCATCTCTCCCTCTCCCTCCTCCTCCCTCCTCCTCTGTCTCCCTCTCATTCCCTCCTTCCTTCTCCCTCCCTCCCCCCCTCTCTCTTTCTCTCTGTCTCTCTCATATTCTCCCTCCCTCCTTCTTCTTCTTCTTCTTCTTCTTCTTCTTCTTCTCTCTCTCTCTCTCTCTCTCTCTCTCTCTCTCTCTCTCTCTCTCTTTCTTTTTCTTTCTCTCTCTCTCTCCTCAGTTTCTGTATCACTTTTTACCTGTGCCTCTTACTTGGTAATGTGTCATATGTTGTCATAACATTTCTTTTGCTGTTACATCGAACTGCTTTTTTTACTTATGCTTTCATTTAAGTTTTTGTATTTCCATTAAAACAAAAATAAACAAATTTTATACATATATGTATATATTGCATATACATATATATGCATGTACATGTGTATATACACATGTGCATGTATATAGATACACACATATACGTACACACATATACGTGTGTGTATGTAATTTCTCCAACAAGATTGCAAGTTCCTTTAGAGGAAAGAATGATTTTAAAAAATTTTCTTGTACCTTCCAAAATATTAAGCATAAAACTGATTGCATTGTAAGTGTTAATAAAGAAATATTCATTGATTGTTGAGCACAATGCTTTGTACCTATTGCATTCTTTGAAACATATTTATTGAATCAAAGATCTTTATCTCTCTTCATTACTGTCATATGTTTATAGTTGGAATTAAGTTGAAGTTGTAGGATCTGTTGCTAGCTATACTTTTACAAGGAGACTCTTCTCAATCTTTCTAAAGTGAGATATGATATGTAGCACAATTCTAAGTCCCAAGTTATATGCCAAATTTGTTTATGGCACTCAGAGATATATAGAGGAATCAGAAGCATGTTTTTCCTTATAGAAAATGAAGGATTTCCTTCCACTGCAGTTTTTGTAGTGTCTAAATAATTCCTCGCTTTCCTTTTCCTTTCCTTTCCTTCTTTTCACTTCTTTTTCTGATCTAAGTTTCCAGTGACTGCAAAGAACATCTGGAAATGCCATAGAATTACTTCCATCAAGTCAGAAATGGAAATGAATTACTCTAGTTGTTTGTTTTCCTCTGAGGGATCAGTCAGGCTGTGTTTTGTTATGATTTCATTTGATCACATACCAGCATACTAAAAATGTCATCTTGTTGATTTATCTTAAGACTCTAATCATTTGCATTCAAAGATAGTACAGTCTAATAGTTGGGAAAGGGCAGCAAGATCTATGTATTTCTGACTTTTGTTATTGGCTTTCTTGCTGACTTGCCACACATCCTAGACTTCCATCCTTTTAAGATGTTTAGGGATCATCCCTGCTTTATACCAGCACCATTCATCCTTCTAGAAAATGGAAAGGACAAGGAATGTTGCATATATCATATGTTGTTACTTATTTAATGATTACAAAGTATAATCCAATCTAATCCTTCATTCATTTATCAATTAATTTCATCAATATATTTTATTAATATACTTTGTTTATATCATGAATTACATGTTGTCTTTCCCAATCGAATGTAAGCTCTTTAAGGACAAAAGCAAGTATTATGCCTGGTACTATAGTATAGTATAGTATAGTGCTTAATAAACATGTTAGTTGATTGCTTGTGGGCACTATGCTAGGTGCTGAATATATGAATACAAAAAGGAAAAAAAATCAGTTTCTACCCTCAAGAAGTTTATAGTTACCTGGATGTGAAATGGAATGGACATGAAGAGGGGAGGTGGAAAACTTAACACCTATATATGGTATTTTAATTCTTAATCTATATTTTTATATCCTGTTTTTCTCTCTCTAAAGGCAAATTTTTCTTCCTAATGTTTCCTGTATTCTGCGATGTGCTACTTATAATTTGTGTAGTTCCCTTTCTCTTCAGGGAAAAATAAGTCTTCAAACTCTTGGCCCCCAGGTAATGATCCAGTTTGTTGTCATGACCTCTAACACTGCTTTGTTTTATTTACAATTTCAGTTTCATTAAGGTCTAACTATTAACTGCCGGTCAATGTCAGAGTCAGTAAATAAACCTGATGGATAGGAAGAAGCAAATACATTTTACCAAAATCACCAAGGCACACCAATTGTCCCTTAAATAAAGGGTATTTACTTTAAAAGGGCTTAGGTAGGTATAAGCTACAGACTTATAGGATGGCACTTTATGTTTTCTGGGTTGAAAAATGGAAGAAGCACTCATTTGGGACTTTGCTCTTCTCTTTTTCCTGAGTCCCAAGGCTGGTGAAAAAAACTCATCTATTTGTAATAATTGCAAATGTGAGGCACCAGCAGTAGTGAAGAGCCCTTCATATGGCACCAAGTAATAGATGGCTAAAGGCGGCACAAGGTGAAGGTCTTGGTAATTGAAGCCCGGAGGCTACTATCAGCATCCTGATTCTACCAAGTTGACAGTGCCTCATCCCTCAGTGCCAGATCCCATTAGGATACCCCCAAGTGACAGATGGCCTTCCCGAACTGCCAATCGGCACAGATGTGATCCCCGCTTTGAGATAAACAATAGCACTTGCTGGCATGTGAGGTAACCTAAATTCTGTCAATTATAAATCCTAGTGAAGGCCATGGTCACAGAGAGCCTGGATTCTTAGGCTCTCTTGGTCCTTTTTGTGATGAAAGATGCATAGTCTAGTGGAAAGGATACTACACTGGGAGAAGAAATCTGAGTCCTAGTTTGGATAAATTTGTATAATCCTGAACAAAATGCTTCATTTCTATAAGTCTCACTTTCATTATTTATATTTTGAAATGCAATTTAATCTAATAAGTATTTATTAAATACCCATGACTTATCAACTACTGGAAATCAAAGTCAAAAGTGACAAAGAGCTCCTGCCCTCAGGGAGCTTATATTCTACTAGATTTGTATCAGTGGTTTTCTCTCTCTTTCTTTCTCTCTCTCTCTCATCTCAGGACTCTTTAATGCTTCAAAAAAATCATTGAGAACCACTCCTCCACTCCCTATTTCTGAGTTTTTGTTTATATCTATTGATATTTACCATATCTGAAATAAAAAAGATCTTAGAATTATTCTTAAAATGTTTTGATCTTGGAAACACTGAAAAGATCTTAGGGATGCACAGGGATCCTTAGACCACACATTGAAAACTAACAGAGAAGACTAAGTATAGAACTAAGATCAATTCTATAATTTTGAGCCAAGTAACATTAGGCAAACTTTCAAATAAGGAAGACAACTGAGGAAAAATGGCATGCCCCTTAGTGTGAATAATCGTGTCATTTTCCTCATTCCAAAAGAGCTAATAATTAAAGTCCTTCAAATAGGTAAACTTCCTTTTTAAAAAAGTGAAAACATAGAGGACCATGACTGTAATTTACTTATGTCCTCAGTTTTTTAATTCAGTACATATTAATTGATTATCTGCTTTGTATTATTACATAATATGATATCTGTCCCTGAGGGGTTTATTGTCCAGTTGAGGAGAGAAGATTTTTATACATTAAAAAAGACTAAAATGTAAGAGAGGCTGTCACTGAGTGATAAAATGCGTGACATCACAAGGACTCTGGCAGATGAGTAAAAGAAGTTGGACTCTTTGTATAGAATTCAGCAATCATTGAAATAGCTATTGGCTATTTAAAAACAATCATGAGGTCATTTTTATTTATAATAAGTGGGCAAGAGAAAGCAGATCCTATATGGTTCTTCCAGAATGCAGAGACAGAGAAAACTACAATATCTAAAGCCAGTGACACTTTTTTTTCCCTTTCTGCCATGCTTTTTTTTTTTCCCCCCAGAAAGTGGCTATGTTTCTGAGATTCAGAAGTGAACTGGCCAGATTTTAGTCTATGAACATCTATTCTTGTACAGTGATTGCCTTTAAGAGGTATCTGGTTACAGGATGGAATGTGCTTCCTCTTTAGCCACTACTTTCTAATATGCTGAAGTCCTGCAACAACCAGAGGGAATAGGAAGGTGTTCAATTAACTTTCTTGATTATAGTTTCCTTGATGCTGCCTCTCATATCATATGTAAGAAATAAATTTGTGTCAGGCCTCAAAGGCCAAGGATCACCACTACTTCTAAGTCTTATTCATCTTTCCATAGACCCCATCCTCCTGTGCAAAGCCTTCCTTGACCAATCCTATCTCCCAAAGCACTTGTCTCTGACCTAGAATTCCTAAAGGACTTACTAGCTATATAATTTATTTTTCTATTAATAATGGACTGTCTAATGATCACCTTCTATTATTGTTTTGAACTATGATTTTAATCTTTATTATAGTTACTTAATTCCCTTTGCATTTATGCCTTCTTTCCTCAATAATAACTCAATAAGTAGTTGTCTCATAACTATGAGAAAGGTAAACCGTATATTAATTTCATCATCATATATTGAGGGAACTGAATCCTGCTTAAGTGTCACACCCATAACAATTAAAAAGATAATAAGCATACAAACTAGGTTCTTTTCTCTTTGTCTAATGCTTTTATCATATTACCACCTATGTTTACCACAGGTATACTCTAAGCTCTTTGACAGTCGAAATTCTATTCTCTCTCCTTTGGTCCCAGGATGCTTTGCAGGATAACTGTGTTTTGATTAAACTTTGTATATAAAGAGAGACAGAATTGCAAGTTGAATAGAGTTCTGGATTTAGAATTAGGAATTCTAAGCCTACCTCAGGTATTGCCTAGCTACGTGACCTCGGGCTTATATGACCTAACCTCTTTGACCTTGCATCTTTAAAATTATGGAGTCAGGTGATAGTACCTACCCCACAGGGTTCTTGGGAGGTCCCAATGATATGATATTTATAAAATGCTTTTACAAACCTTAAAGCATTGTGACCTACTCAATATAAATATAATTAGAATAGCAGTGGAAGTCTAGTTATTATTTAATTAGTTAATACTAAATACTAAATAAAAGCAGTGGTGAAATGGGTTGTTATGAAGATCAAATTAAATAATATTTGTAAGACATTTAGTGCAGTGCCTAGCATATAGTAGTTGCCATTTAAATGCTAGCTCTTATTAATTTCATAGCTTGTCATCCTGAATGTCTCAGTTGCCTAGTGGCTAAAGTGAAAAACCAGTTTGTCACAATTGAGAAATCCAAAAAAAAAAGTGATCTTCCAGACTTCATATGGAAGAATATTAATATTCTGTTAAGGATTGTAGTTTTCTCTAGTATACAGTTAGCACACAGAACTCTGCTTATCTGAAGCTTTTATCATCTTTGCAGAGCAGAATTAGTGTTTCTGGTCTTGGGAATGAAATTTACCCAGGTCTGTTGGATAATAACAGGAAGTCTAGATCAATTCAGAGTCCAAGGGAAACTTTTTCCAACTAAAGATTGGTATTTTTTATATCAAGGTTCATAACCAGGATGGGAGTAGGGCAAGGATAGGAGATGAGAGTGACATTGACTGACCAGTGACAGAGCCCTTTTTATTTTAACAGATATCACGTGGAAAATGTAAGCTCATCCTGTGAAATGGTTCATGCTTCTTGGTACTATCATTTTGTCACTTTCTTTGTCTGTGAGAGTGATTTTCACACAGGTCTCGTTGTTGTTAAAGTAAACATAATGATAGTATTAATATCCATTGTATATATTTTAAATAAACACACATGCAATCATATTTAAGAAATGAAATGGCTTGCTTACTCATGGTATTTGGAATTCATATGCATTTTGCCTTTTAATTCTAGCTTTGCCTCATAGAGTTTGTTTCTATCAACATTCACAAACTTATGTTCCAAGTATAAGAGAAGTTTATTTTTAACTCTTACTGGGCTTTGAAATCCCTTTAAATATAATTCCATTTCCATCCTGTTTCCATTGTTGAAGAATTTTGTTTTAAATCAAGAGATTAAATGTTTTTGTGGATAAAATCCATTGCCTTCTATTGGCTAGCACCTGATTTTCTCTTTTGTTGATGGAGACCTACCCATTATTCATGTGCTACTATGCTAACTTCAGCTAAACTGTCAGGAGCCTTACCTTAACTATCTTCAGAAGACAACCAAGCTATCCCTTCTTCACTGCCAGCATATTTCAGAAGTGATAGGAAAAATCAATTTGTTGATAAAAATGAGTAACTCATCCATAACTTAGTGCTAGAGAATTGCCCGCAGCAAGGAATTCAATGATGTGTAAGTAATCAAAAAGCTAGTATGAGTTGGAGGTAGAGTTTGAATCTCTACCATAATCTGGGCAGTTCAGATTATAACAGATTAGGTGGTACAGTTGATGGAATGCCAACACTGGAAACAAAAGCAAAATAAAACAAAAAATCATCTTCATGAGTTCAAATATGACTTCAGAAACTTAGTAGCTGTGTGACTTCGGGCAAGCCACAACCCTCTTTGTCTCAGTTTATCCATCAATAGCTGGAAAAGCTGGAGATGGAAATGGCAAATGATTCCAGTATCTTTGTCAAGAAAACCCTAAATGGGGTCATTAAAAGTTTGTCACAATTGAAAAGAAACTGACATAATCCAATATTTGACTTTTGTCCACTGTGGTGGGAGTTCTCAATCTAGAGTTCATGAATTTGTTTAAAAAATTGTTTTTGGTAGCTGTGTATCAATATATCAATATAATTTATTGCAGTTTTTAGTATTTTATTTTATGCATTTAAAAACATTATTCTAAGAAGAGGTCCATAGGCTTCATTGCATTGTGAAAGGGGTCTCTGAAACCAAAAAGTTAACAACGTCCATTTTTGCACCTCCATGCCCAAAGTAGGCCCTTAGAACACGTTTGGTGAACTGAACTGAATTGAATACTTCTAGTTAAGTGAAAAAGTATACACAGAAAAGCCTCAATTTAGCCAGCAAATGTTTCCTAGGCTTGGAGAGAAATGTGCTCAAACCTTGAAATAGTAAAAATTTCTCCTTTTTGCCCCATTTCTTCTTTTTTAAATGTAAAAGAGTCAGTAACAAAAGAAAGGGTGAAAGCTAATGTCAGACTTTTGTTTATAAAATTTTGATTCAAATGATAATTTCAAAAAATATATATTATCTACTATTTAAAAAGCATTATGTCAGGAGCTTAGGCTATAAAGACTAAAAGCAACCTTGATTTCTTTATTTCTTTGACAATTCCAAAATTTTATTTAATGAGAAACTACATCGGAAAATTTTTTAAAAATCACTTTTTTAAAAATCATATTCAAGAAAACATTCAAAGATAGCTACTATTTCTCTGTTAAATTTATCTTCTAAACTGTACCTTATGTTATTGATATATTCCATTTCTAAGGCCTTCAATATGCTGGCAGCTCTTTTCTGGATACATGATATTTTTGATACTCAGACTTGAGCACAATACACTGAATATGCTCAAATAACATTACATAATATGTGAAAATTGATTTGCAAACCTTAGAGTGCTATGTAAACATCAGCTATTTTTACTGAATTTTATATTTTAGTTGGAACCTATATTTCCTTCCTTATTATAGAACTCCAGGAATGGAAACGCCTTTCACTGAACAACCTTGCTTTCAAGAAGTGCACATTCTCCTGTGGCAGAGGGAGGCAGGGACACAACATACAGACATGGTTAATACAAGGTAACCTGTAGAGGGAGCAAACACTAACAAATGAGAGTGGAGATACACTTAGGAAAGGGTTCATGGAACAGATGCACCTTGAGATGAAACTTGAGGGAAATAAGGATTGTCAAAGAGAAAATGAAGAGGGAATTCATTCCAGGAAAGTATGATTGTGTCAATTCATGGAGGATAGAGATGGAATAGAACTTCAAAAAACATCTAGTAGTTTAGTTTGACAGCAGTGTAGAGAAACAGAAAATGAAAAATAAGCTTGGAAGAGTAGTTTGGAGCTAAAGTGTAGAATGCCTAACAAGTCCGGCTGAGGAATTAGTATCTTATCACAAAGGTTTTTTATTTTATTTTATTAATGTCTTTCGTTTTAACCAGAGGCAATATAGCGCAGTGAATCTAGAGTTGTCCTCAGGGCCAAGAAGATCCAGGTATAAGTCTTGTTTCTACAAACATAATGGTTAAATGCCTTTTATGTAAGTTAACATCTCAAGGCTTTAGACAATTTTCCAAGACTATAAATGTAGTGATTTTCCTTAACCCCAGCTCTGTCCATGTTATTTCCCTGCTGCATGAGTTCTAGTGGTTCTCTATTACCTTTAGAATCAACTATAAACTTCTCTGTAGGTTCTGAAGTGCTATATGATAATCCTTCTACTCGTCTTTTCAGCCTCATCATATATCACTCCCCCATCAGCACTCTGCCCTCCTCTCTTTATTGAATGAAGCATTCCATCTCTTGTCCCACACCTTGGCACTCATCATCCTCCATGCTTGCTAAATATGTCCTCCTCACATTTGTCTCATAGTGTCTTTTTCTTTTCAGATGTAATTCAAGTATCAAGTATCACTTTCTAAGTGAAGATATTTTCTTATTTTTCAACTGCTATTGTCATCCCTTTCAAACTCTCTTGTATTTAACTATTTTATATTCCTTTGTATTTATTCTCATTGAATATTTTTTGCTACATATGTTGGTCTACATATATATATATATTATCTCTACTATCAGAATGTAAATTTTTTCTTTCATCATAGCTGTCTCCCTAGAAGCTAGCTCATGTGTAGCATAGTAGGCACTTAGTAAATAATTGTTAATTCTTGATTAATTGCAAAAAATACGCCAATTTGCATTGATAGATTTTCCTCATCCAGGAGTCTCATATGCCAATGAAATTGATTTACATCATGTTTTACTCATGAATATATCTTTTCCTTCCTCAAGCTTCTCTCCAGAAAGTTATCCTTTGCAGCAAAGAATAAAAATTGAAATAGGAAAAAAATGCAATTGAGGAAGACGAATCAACACATTACTCAATCTGGTAATATATGCAGAGTTCCCTTCCAGTTATTTACTGTTGAGGAAAAAGAAGGAATAAAGGGACTTTTCCCCTCCATCCTTCTTCTAATGCCAATTAGTAATTACAATTTTGGTTTCATTTTGATTTATAATTGCATCATTTATAATGATGATTCAGACATTGTTTACTTCACTCTGCATCAGTCTATATATTTCCTTATTTTTCTGAAATCTTCATGGTGCAATAATATTCTATCAATAACAATTTATTAAACCACTTCCTAATTTATGAGCATCTATTTGATTTTCACTACTTTGCTACTATAAAACTTATTTTGTTTTGAGTTTTCTGTTGTATATTGCACCTTTCTGTTTTTAACGTTCTTGAAGTATTTGTTTATCATTAGGACTTCTGGTTGAAAGGGGAAGGGAAGAGAGAGATAAAGACTTGTTAAGCTCTAAGTTCCAGGTATTGTGCTAAGCATTTTACAAATATATCATTTGATTTTCACAATAATCCTGAGAAGTTAGTTTTATTATCCCAATTTTGCAGTTGTGGAAACTGAGGCAGATGGAAGTTAACTGACTTGCACGGACGAATAAATGTATGAGGTAGGATTTGAACTCAGATCTTCCTGATTCTGGGCCTAGCACTATTATATACTTCATTATCTACCTGCCTCACAAAATGTGAAGATGTTTTAGTTGTTTCCTTAGTATTTAACCAAATTTTTTTCTAGAGCAGTTAGACAAATTCACAGTTCTACCAAGAAAGAGTAAATTGTCCTTGGAGTTTTTTGAGCAAAGGCAGACATTTCTTTATGAAGGCTATATGAAGGATGGATTGGAGAGAAAGGAGATTGGAAATAAGAAGATGAGTTAGAATTTTAATGGTGTAGATGAGCTGTAATGAGGTCATGAATTAGATTAGTGGTGTTATAAATGTTATAAAATGTCATAAAAGTGAAAGTGATGTTTTTTAGAAATGCAGTAGATGTAGGATTGATGGTTTGGATATGTGGTGAGGTCAAGAGTGATGCTGAGGTTAGGAAACTCTTCAGATTGTATGATCTGTCTATATCTTAGTCACCCCACAGAGATCATCACACTCTGGAACAGGTGAACATTCCATTTTCATGATCAAAAACTTGGACTTTCCTTTAATTATAACATCTTACTATTTCATCTCCTCCTGTACCTTACTCTTTGTAAAATTATTCTTTGTGCCATTGGGCCTTTTAATCCATCTTTCCTTCTAATATTTTCTCCAGCCATTATGCCTGATTCGAATCTACTTTCTTCTCCTTCTTTTCCATAGATAATCAATTCAACTCCTGACTGTCCTTTACTCTCAATTTCTCCGCCTTCTTTTTCTCCCAACCCCTTCCTTCTGGATATCTGTCTTTCTGGATTTTTAACACTTATTTCTCCTGTTTTTCCTCTTATTTTTTTCTGTCCTTTTTGCAGGATTTTCATCTACATCACATATTTTTATTGCATATGTATCAGAAGGGCTTGTCCTGCATCTTAATATCTTTTCTATATATATATATATATATATATATATATATATATATATATATATATATATATTTTTTTTTTTTTTTTTTACTGAATGACTTTATAACTTCATCACTTTCTATGTGTTTATTTATCAAATCTGGAGAAATATCTTCAAAATCTATATATCTGGCTCCAGTCCCAATCTATCTCTTGCTTCGCAAATCTTAAAGTACTATAGAAATACTAAGAAATAGAGAGATAAGAAATGGACCTGTCACTAAATTGGTTTAAGAAACTCCCAGATAAAGACACTTCCTCTTTTAATACAGGTGTTTCAGAGCTGCTTGAATCATTGAGAGATTAAACAATTTTCCCCAGAGTCACATAGTCAGTATGTGTCAGATATTGCTATTGTATCCAGGTCTTCTGGGTTTTAAGGCCAGCTGTCTGTCAAATAAGTTAACACTTACTCTAAGCATATAAATGTTATCTATCATTGCTATTAAAAACTATTATTAAAATAAACTCTTAAGGAGATAACATGTGCATATGATCAAAGTATGCAATGAGGTGATCTACCAAATAACAAGAGTTTGGGGAGATTTTAAGAGTTTGAGGAAAAAGAAGCATCATTGAAATAGCTGCTATGGGAAGCATAATAGAATCAACCAGGGAATAATAAAAGTAGTGCCGAGCAAAAATGAGAGTCCAGAGGATTCAGTAATATTAATTTTTGGTGAACATAGTTGGAACACTTGAAGGATTTCCTCCAAAAATATTCCACTACTTGGAAACAGAAGCAGAGAAAGAAAAAGTTGGTGAGTCATGGTGGAGGGCTGTTAAAATCTAACTGGCAAAAGAAAAAGAAGAAAATAATTTAAGGGTAGAAAACAGCACATATTTTAAAAGATTAAAAATGTCTATTTTTTTAAAGGTTAAAAAGAAAAGTAGCTTGGTGTAGGAAAGGAATTCAAATCCTGCCTCTGATACTTATTAGCTTTGTGAGTTTGGGCAAGTCACATAACTTATTATCACTCTGGGTAACTTTCTAAGACTGTAAGATTTAGAAAAGCTGCTGATGTTCATTGATAGAAGAGATTTTCTCCCCTGAAACCCCCCTATTTTAATGATTATACAAATCTAGTCCCTAATATCCTAACTTTAAATTCCAAAATATAAAAGGAGGAAATTGAAAAATTCTTTCTTAGTTCCTCTCTTTAAGAAGCAGCAGCTCAAGGGGGACTAGAGTAATCTCGACTGTAGCTGTTTCTGGGATGACACCCTGGATTATTCCAATTATATGTTCATGCTTTGAGCTGTTATAGCCTTTGAGTTTAGAGAGAGACTCAGAAGAACTGAGAAAAATTTAGAAATTTTGGTCATTTGTTAAGTGGCTATTTAAAAATATTTTTGTATTTGTAAGCAATTATTTGTTTTTCTGTTCCTATTCTGTTCTTTAATCTCTGGGAATCCTATAAAATAAAGTATTAATTTCTTCCCTCTTTCTTCCCTTTTCTGTTTTATCTCTGCTTCTGGCCTCTAGCTCCATTTTCTGGCCCTTAGTCTTCCCAAATGGATGGCTGAGTATTCTCTGGAGTCCCTCCTTTGCCATTTTGGGAAACACTCCTCAGCTTTAAAGCTTTCTTAAATGCCTAAAAATAAAAGAAAAGTGGGTCACATGTATATGACAACAGCACAGCTGGATTGAATGACCAATACCCTCTGGGGAAATCATGTTTTGCGGTGAAAAAAGTGCCATCATTCCATTCTGCTATATAACATGTTGTACTGGGACTGAACTCAGTGACAGCTAAAACTACAGACAGATTCTCTACTGCAAAAGAGTTACAGAATCGTTGAATTACAGAGATGAAAAAGACTGGGATCATCAAGTCTAAGGGTTCTTAACCTATAGTCCATGGATAAATTTCAGCAGTTCCATGACTTTGAGTGAAAAAAAATATAAAACTGATAAATATGATTTTTAAATTAATCTATAGTTGAATTTTGGCATTTTATTCAATTATTAAAATAGGCAACAACAATTTATTTTTCTGAGAAAAAAGCCTTAGGCTTCACCAGACTGTCAAAGTGATTCATTTATGTTGGGAAAAGGGTCCAACTCCCATCCAATCCACCAATAATTTTTATAATATCACCAACTATTGGACATACAGCTTCCACTTGTTGATTTACCATTATAAGAAATTCATTTATCCCCAAGATGGCTTTATACTTCTTGACAACTCTAATCATAAGTAAGTTTTTTATTTTTTTCTTGATATTGGGTTGTAACCAGCTTCTCTCTTATTTCCATCCAGTGATCCTAATTCTACCTTCTGAGACCAGGTAAAAGAAGTCTAAATCTTTTCCTATTTGGTAATCCTTTAGATATTTGAAGACTGTTTTCATATAACTTTTCTCTTCTCAAAACAAAATATCTCAAAACAACTAATCTTCTAAAAACATGATGTCTAAGTTTTTTGCCATTCTTTTCACCACTTTCTTTCTACACTCCATTTCATCACTACTGAAATGTCAAAGAGGATTTTGTATCCCTTCAATTTGAATGTTGCCTTCAATAATGTCAATCCTATTCAATCCATACCTGCTTATTCAGTGAGACTCTTAACCATATCCTCACAAAAGTTCACAACAGGAAGTCAGTCAAATATTTTGGGAGTTTTCTCATTTTCTTCTGAGGACTTCAGTGGAATATGGTCTACCCACTAGTTTCTTTCACTCTCACTCTGTGACCAGCCCATCTTCTTTTGAGATTGGATATTTCTTTAATAGTATCTCTTGCTCAATTCTTTTTCAAAATTCTTTAGTTATTATGTTTGGCAGCCCAATCACACCCTTTACGATCCTTGTCATAGCCCTCTGAATGATATATGTCTTTAATTATTTGGAAGACCTGGACTTAAATCCAGGTTAACTGGTTAACCCTAACAAGTCATTTAGCCATTCTGATTCTGAGACTTTTGGTGGTCAAAATAAGGATAATAATATGTTCCTTATATGGCTGCTATCAGTATCAAATAAGATAATATATGAAAAGTACTTTGCCAACTTTTAAAAAATATAAAATGTTAACTCTTACAATGAAGATGAAAAAGGCAAGTACTTTACATCTTCCCATTTTATGACTCACCCGAAATTAATGATTAGAGGGTTACCTCTATTATTATATCTTTTCGGGAATATTGAATAGTTTTGAGGAATGCATAAGAGATACTTTTTAAGAAAAGAATCCTTAAGGTAATGTTTTGTTCTAGTAGAGCAAATATCTTCAAAAGTATAATGGTAAAGAAGTAATTTTGTGTGAAGAAACCTGTCTTTTCTCTACTAATATAGCTTCATAAGCAAGCCCTCTATGCAATCAATACCATAGAAATCCATTTACATGGAAAAGTATATGGTCAGTAGCTGAATTTTAGCCACTCTTTTTCAGCATTGATAGTACAGATTTTATTTTGTTTTCTTTTTAGTATCTTCTTTTGTCAGATCCCTGTGACACAATTGCTCACCTCCAGCATGGAACTTCTTTATTAATATTTGTTCTACTCCAGTATTTTACTAAATTTTGTTGCTTTTAGTGTCATAATTATCTCCTCCTGAAGCATATGGTGCTATTATAGTACAAGTATACTGACTCTACTGTCCTTGAAAATAGAAAAAAAATTAATAAACATAATTGTAGATCTTTTCCATTATTCTTACCTTTATCATCTTTCTTCTACTTTCTTTTAAACATGTATTTTTTTTTTCATGCAATTGGGATTAAGTGAGTTGCCCAGGGTCATACAGCTAGGAAGTGTTAAGTGTCTGAGGTCATATTTGAACTCAGGTCCTCCTGACTTCAGGGCTAGTGCTGTCTCCACTGTGCCATCTAGCTGACCCTCTACTTCCTTTCTTAAATATGGTTATATTCTTTTGTTGAATTCATCCCATGCCAGTTTTATATTAAGTTATTTAAGCCTGGATGGTTCTTTTTTATTTTATGAAATGATATTGATCATAAAAGTTAATCTCTTTTAAAATATGACTTCCAGAACAGGATATAATTTTCAAAGGCTATCTGACCATGTAGTGGGACTACAGTGTTTCTTCCTACTCTTATCAATTCAGCTCAGGATCATACTAACTTTTTTGACTATCATAATACACTGCTGACATGCTGAGTTTATAGTATGTTTAGTTCTTCATGGACTGCTTTCTAGTCAGATTTCTCATCCCCAGATTTCAAAAGTATTTTGAACCAAGTATAAGATTTATTTCTATTATTATTTTTACCTTTCTAGCTTTAGCTCACCATTGAAGACCGTCTAGATTCTTTTGAATATTAATTCTGTCATCTAATACATTAGCTATTCTTTCCAGCTTTGTGTTATCCACAGATTTGATAACTATAACATTTGTACTTTTATTCAAGTTATTGATAAAAATGTTCAACAGAACAAAGCCAAAGGAAGAGTTCTATTACACTCTAATAAAGAACTCTTTCTAGGTTGTCAAGCATCCATTAATCAATATATTTAAGGATTAGTTAGTCAACTAGATCCCAACCCACTAAACTGTTCTATCACCTGTCTATCTCTCCATCTTGTCAACACAAAGAAAGTTCCTCTCTGTTTACCAAAAAGGAATAGTAGCCACAAGTTTTGAATCTTTATTATGGGGTACTAGTAGAGATGGGAAAAATAAATTTGATTCCTAAGATATTGAATGCTTAAAGTAAAGAAAATGATGAAAAACAAAAACTTTTAAAAATTGTTAGGGAGAAACCTCTTGAGTCCTAAATGAATAAAGAAAAGATCCCAACAATTGTCCTTTAAGTAGTAATTAAGGCAGTCCCAAAATCATAATCCATAGCAATTAACAAATATTTATTGATAAACTGTTACAAATTAGAAAATATAAAATGAAGCTCTCCAGCAGCTTAACATTTAATTGAGTAGATAAGATAAAATTCATACATGAAACAATATCTAATATCAAGTAATATGTGATAAATGATAAGAAACAAATTGCTTTGCATCCATAGTTAGCCTACAGATAGCAATAGTCAGAGATTTTGAAGGGAGAGGGAATACTATTTTAGCTATGTTATAGGAGGATGTTTAGAAGGAAGGAAAACTGTAAATAAAGAAATATAAAGAAATAGAAGACATGTTTGGGAAATAATGATTCTCCTTTTGAATATTAAGATTCATTTAGCTAAATATTGGGAGATAAGACTGAAATAGATTGATGATTAAAAAGGAAGGGTTTTCATGCTTAAATATTCAGACTACTTCATATATATTATTATATCAATATTAGATCAACATATGTACCCACCTTTCTAAGCCAAAGTGTCATTTTCTCCCATTCATGGCACATTATTACCTTTCCATTTAGATATAGCTTCATACTTGTCTCTGGCTTCTCACTATGGCATCCTATCTCATCAGACTCTCATTCTCCTAATTCCTAGGTATCATGATGAAATTTATACTTAAAAGACTGTGACAAATGATTATTCAGGGAGGGGAAGGAGAGGAATCATTATTATCTCATCTTTTGCCCAAGTTATTAGTGTTCAGATATTTTTCAGTTGTGACCGACTATTTGTGACCCCCATTTGGGGTTTTCTTGACAAAGATACTAGAATGGATTGCCATTTCCTTCTCTAGCTCATTTTATAGATGAGGAAACTGAAGCAAACTGGATTAAGTGACTTGCTCAGGGTCACACAATTAATAAGTCTAAAAGACCAGATTTGAACTCAGGAAAAAAAAATATTGCCATGATTCCAGGACTGGTTTTCTATCCATTGTGTCACTTACCTGCCCATCTTTCCCAAACCTCACTTCTTTTCCAAACTTTCTTATCTTTTTTGAAGGTACCTCCATTTTTCCACTTTCCCAGATTTATAATGTCAATGATATTCTTGGCTTTTCTTTCCTTTAACTTGCGTATCCAGTAAGTTGTCAAATCATGCCATTTCTACTTCTGCCTGAATACTTAAATTGCTGCCACCTTGATTTATTACTCCTCATCTAGATTATTGCAATGGCCACCTAATTGGTTTCTAGTTAGTCTAAGCTTCTTCCCACTCCAATATATCCTCCATACTATTATCAAAACAGTTTTAGTGAAGTTCATAGAAAATAACTTACCATTTATGGAAAAAAAGACTGGCCTTGGTCATATCCATGGATTCGGTCTATTGTGAAGCCATGGCAGATACCAATTTCATCAATCCCAGTCACAAGCCAAAGATGCCCTTCCTTTTGCTATGGCATCCTTAAGGTACTTACTTATCCATGGACTCTACCCAGGTGTGTTCAGCATCTTTATTCCTACCTGGAGGCTGTCCTCTGGAGATAAATGATTTAAAGGAACAACTTCACATGACTTGTTCAAGAAGCAGCATGATATTTTGGAAGGAGAACTGGTTCTATAGTCAAAGAACGTGAATTCAAACCTCACCTTTGATATTTACTGCCTCTATGGAAAGTCATTTAAACTTCTAATGCTTCAATTTCTTCATCAATAAAATGAGGGAGGGTTGGATTAGATGACCTTTGAGATAATTTCTATTTCTAGATTGTTATTCTATGCGTTTATTGGATCAATTAACAAGCATTTATTATGTATTTGTATGCCAGGAGTTGTGCTAGGCACTGGGACCCAGAGACAAACATGAAACAGCCCCTGTCTTTAGGGAATTTACATATTGTTCAGAAACACAACATACACATAGAGACACACATAAAACACAACATAATATACATATTTCTTTATTATACAAAATATAGAGAAATTAAATATAGCTATATATAAAAAATATTTGTAAGGCAACAAGGTCCAGTAGAAAGTGTTAGACATGGAGTCAGGAAGTTCCTGGTTTAAATACCAACTTTGTGACTTGACCAAATCCCTCAGCTTCCATTAGCCTCAGTTTCCTTTCCAGTAAAAATAGAGCTTAATACCACTTCTGATAGGATTTAACATCTGTCATAATTTTCCACATCATGAGTTAAGCTAACACCTCCTGCTTCCTTCCTACAACAGGGATTAGTTGTCCCTAAAAAGAGACAAAGGCTTTGAGCTTTGGTGCAAGGAATTTGATTTTTATTCTGTTGATAAGAGGTAGGCACTGAAGGATTTAAAGGGAGGAATGACATGATCAAACCTGGAATTAGGAAGATCAATCTGGCTGTGGTATGAACAAATGAAGGGCTTTTTTAGAAAAGGCAGCAATTTCTTGTACATGTTCTGGCCCTCTGAGAAACTAAGGGTTGTTTGTGTGGGACAGATTTAGGACCAGTTTTACAATATGCTGGTCTATGCCTTCATAGTCTCCTGCAACATTTAGACCTGAAGGTCACTTTCATATTTGCCTTTCCTAGCATATGGATTAATGTGTATTATCCCCAGCACCTTGGTCCAAATTTATTTTTATGATTGTTGTTTTATTTGTACTTTGTCCAATTGGATAGAATCATCATTTTAATGATCTGCAACTTTAAAGATAATCATTTAGCTTTAGTTCCTGACTCTAAATATGAACACTGGAGCAGGGTAAAAGCTGTAATTATGCTTTTTGGCATCTATAGCCAAGAGGAGGATTGGGCTAAACCTCCCATGAAAAGCAATGAGCATTTCTTGTTTGTCATTTCATCTTCAGGCATCAATTGACCTCTACAGCAGAATTCTTTGGGATTAACAGTTGAATCATTTCAGGGCTTTGCTGATGGCTACTGCCTGATACTTTCTGACCCAGAGTACATTGCTCTTTCATTGTGGTTGCTAGTAGCTGAGAAATAGTTATATGGTACCACTGTGTGTGTGTATGTGTGTGTGTGTGTGTGTGTGTGTGTGTGTGAGAGAGAGACAGACAGACAGACAGAGAAAAAGACACAGAGAGAGACATACACATACAAAGAGAAAGAGAGACAGAGAATGAGGGGTAAAGAGAGGGAGGGAAAGAGAGAGAGAGAGAATATACATTATGTTTGTGCTTTTTTTTAGCCTTGGCTAGAGTTGTTTGACAAGCCAAAGTTTGTGTTTTATTTCTCATGCTGAATCAATCTATCAATATTTTCTTAAGCACCTACTATGTTCCCAGTAATGGAAAAGGTGTCAGAAAAAGCATAAAAATGTTTTTTTGTGGTTCGCTCTTAGTACTTGAGAAGCACATAATATACCTGGGGAGACAAAAGAGATTTTCTCTTTTTCTATTCTAGCAATGTCCTAGCTATATAATAAGCACTCATTCATCCAGTAAATCATTATTTATTTATTCATTCATTCATTCAGCAAATATTTACAACATAAGTAATAACATATTTTTTATGCTAGGCACTGTGGTGCCTATGTACAAAGACATACAAAACTGTAGCTCACTCCTCAAAGAGATTACAGTATAATAGGGAAGATGACACATATACAGAGATGACTATGATTCAGGCAGAATATGATATGTGCCTCAAGAGAGATTCCAACACAGTGCTACAGATATTCAGAGAAGGGGAAAAATCACTCCTGGCTGGGACTGTCAGGGAGAGGTTCAGGGAATGTGAGCAGGGACTTGGCGGATGGATAGGATTTCCATGGGGTGAGACGGGGAGGGCATTTCAGGTGGAGAAAACAGAAAGAGCAAAGCCATCTGTGGGAGAAGCACCACAGGACTGGAGAAAGGCAAATGCTCTATTTTTTGAAAGGAAAAAATAAAGAAGACAGCAGTCTACTTCTGTAGGCTGGTGAACTTGCCACAAGTCTCCCTCCCTCTCACCTCCTCCCCCCATCCAGCCTATCTTCCCCTCAAGTGACAAAATTGTTTTCCTAAAACACAGATTTGACTGTGTTCCCCCATTCTCCCTCCTCAAAAAACTTCAGTGTTTCCCCTCCAGGGTCAAATGTAAAATCTTCTGGTTTGTGTTCAAACCCTTTCATAACCCGCCTCCCTCACCTTTCCTGTCTTCTTATACCTTGCCCTCTCCCTTCTCATGCATCCTTCAAACTGGTGTGACATTAACCTCCTTGTTTCTGCTTGTACAAGATACTTCCCACCTCCTAGCTTCTAATTAAAATCCCATCTGCTATAAGAAACCTTTCCTGATTTATCTTAATTCTGGTACATTCATTCTGTTAATTATTTCCAATTTATCTTATGTGTAGCTTGTTTATACATAGTTATCTGCATGTGATCTTCCTCTCTGTATTGTAAGCTCCTTGAGAACAGGGACTGTCTATTACTTTTTTCTATCCTCATCACTTAACACAATGTCTGGCACTTAATATTTATTGTCCAACTTTAATTCCTAGAAAAATTGGTAGGACATATTATGAAGAAGATGGCAAGTAAATATTTCTGAAAGGAAGTGGAGACCACAAAGAAGCGATAGGGCTGTTTCCAGTTTGTGCCCAAACAATTATATTTCTTTTTGTGAAAAGGTCACTAGAGAAAGTTTTTTGCTATCAACAAACTATTAGCTAATTTTATCAAAATATCTGATAAAGTCCCTAAAGTTTTTCTTGTGGACAAAAAATAGAAATGTGGACTAAAGCATATGATAGTTTAGTAGACTAGTTGAATGACCAGACCCAAATAAAAAATAATTATTAATTATTCAGTGTCCACTTGGAAGGAGACTTTGGGAGGTATTTATGCTTGCCTGTGAGTCTCTTAACATTTGATAATTCAATAAGCATTTATTTAGCATGCACTGTATGCAAGGCATTAGAGTTTCAAAAGACAAAAATGAAAGTCATTGCCCTCAAGAAGCTTAAATTGTATGGGAGGATAGGATATGTACTACAAAGTCATGGTATCAGGGAAAGTTTTATGGAGTCAGTGGAACTAGAGGTAAGCCATGATATAACTAGGATTCTGAGAAACAAAAATGAAAAGAAAATAGATTTAGGGATGTGGGAATAGCTTCTTTGACTACTAGTGTTAGAAAGTGGAATGTTGAATTTGGACAATAGCCAGCATGACATTTTAGCTAAAATTTTGAGTTCACTGAGAGGAGTAATAGGAAATAAACTTGGAAAGGAAGACTTTTTAGGGCCTTCAGTTACAGGATGGAAAGTCTGTATTAAATCCTAGAAATAATAGGAAATTACTGAAGGTTTTTGATTAAGGGGATGACATATTACTTGGAAAGTGAGAAATGCCATTTGTTCTTTTGGAAAATTATTAAGAATATTTGGATAACTATTTAGATGGTGTATTGAAAAGAAGAGGCTACATCAGGTGGAGAATGGATGAATAGTTATGGTATAATGTAAAGGAATATTATTGTTCTATAAGAAACAATCAGCAGGATGATTTCAGAAAGTCCTGGCAAGACTTACATGAAATGATGCTAAGTGAAATGAATAGAACCAAGAGCACATTGTACACAGCAATAACAAGATTATATGATGAACAACTCTTATGGGCATGGGTCTTTTCAACAATGAGGTGATTTCAGGCCAATTTCAATAGACTTGTGATGGAAAGAGCCATCTGCACCTAGAAAAAGGATTATGGGGATTGAATGTATATCACAACATAGTATTTTCATCTTTTTGGTTTTTTGTTTGCTTGCTTTTTTCCCTCATTTTTTTACGCAAAATGATAAATGTGGAAATATATTTAGAAGTATTGCCCATGTTTAACCAATATTTAATTACTTGTTGTCTAGGGGAAGGGGTGGGGAGGGGAAGCAGAAAATTTTGGAATACAGGGTGTTTTGCAAGGGGGAATGTTGCAAACTGTCATTGCATTAATTCTGAAAATAAAATAGCTATTATATAAAAAGGAAGAGGCTAAAAGTAGACAGACCAATTGGCAATTTATTATAATATTTCAGGTGAGCCATGATGAGAATGAGTTTTATGTACAAAATGTTTAAAGGAAGAGTCATTAGGATTCAGTAACTTGTCATATATGTGAGAAAAATTCAAAGGTGACTCCAAAGACACTACCCTAAATGACTAATAAAACTAGGAACATTTTAAGGAGGTTACAAATAGGGAGCTATTAATGTAAGCTGGTTACATTGATTTTGAGATACTTACAAGACTTCCAAGTAGAGATATACAAAAAGCAATTGAAAATGAGAAACCAGAGCTTCAGTACCATAATACGGCTAACTATATACTTTGGAATATTACATATGTGAAGATGAACATTGATCCTGTGAAGCTGTTGAAGTCAGTCTTACTGTAATTAAGAATTTTTTCTTTTAAAAAGAAATTGTTTTTTATTCCTTTTATATAATAATAATAGCTGGCAGTTATATAATTATTTAAAGTTTGCAATAAGCTATAAAGATCATTTGATCCTCATAACAACCTAGTAGATAGTGTACTATTGCTATTCCAATTTTTTATAAATTAAGTAACTGAGGCTAAGAGGTTGTGATTTGCCCAAAGTCATAGAGCTAGTGTATCTAAAGTGAGATTTGAATTTTGAGTAACCTGATTCCAATTACAATACTTTAACCATTGTACCATTTACATTTTCCGAAATATCCCTTTCCCTCTCTCAATCCAGAGATCCATGTCTATGACAGAAAAAAAAAAAAGAAATAAAAGATAGTTCAGCAAAGTTAACCAATAAAATTCTGAAATGGTCCATATTGATAGCTTACAAAGAACTGGATGGAGGAGGTACTATTCCTTATCTCTTTTTTGGTGTCAAACTGACTTAGTCATTATAGTTTTACAACTTTAAAATTTGATTGTTTTGTTGTTGTTTTTTCCATTCACATTGTTTTAATCATGCAATATATTATTTTCCTAGTTATGTTTACTTCACTTGATATCAGTTCATGTAAGTTTTTCCGTGCTTCTTTTGTAGCTTCATATTTATTCTTTCTTACAGCATATCACATTCATGTACCCACAATTGACTATCTGCTTTGTTCCTGGTTCTTTATAACTAAAAAAAGTACTGCTACAAATATTTGAATTTATATTGAGTTTTTCGTTTTTAAGTTATGTATTTCTTAGGGAATATTTCCTTAGGAGTTTGATCTATTGTACAAAGAACATGAGCATTTTACTTATTTTCTTAGAATAATTCCAAAATTTATCTTAACAATTGGGACCAATATATAATTCCACTAATATTGCATTAGTATAGCTGTTTTTACAGCTCCCCCACCACTTATTATTCCTATCTTTTGTTCTTTTTGCCCAATTTACTGAGTGTGAGATGAACGATGAGAGTTGCTTTGATTTATGTTTTTATTTTTATTCTGAGTCATTTGTAGTGGTATCTGTTTACTTATCAATTTTTCTTTTGTGGAATGTTTCTTCACATCTTTTGACCACTTTTCTATTAGAAAATAAGATATCAGACCTCTGTCAGAAATAATTGTTTCCAAGATTGTTTTCCTCAGTTGACTAATTCCCTTCTTATGCTTGTTAAATAAAATTTTGTTTATGTAAAAATTATTCAAGCTCATGTAATCAGAGCTATCTTATCTTTTGTGATTGTCTCTATCCTTTATTTTGTCAAGATTTTACCACTTAAGTCATATCTATGAGAGTTTCCACTGTAATTTTTTTCCATATTCTGCAATATTATATAAGGCTATGATATAAACATAATTTCTGCTTTTCAGGATTTGTAAACAATTTTTGTCAAATAATGAACTTCCCTACATAATTTGTGGTTTGGGGTTTATTGAATAGTTAGTTGTTCCATTCATATGTTTCAGATTCTTCTTTGTTTAGTCTGTAGTGCCTGACATATAGTGGTACTTAATCAATGTTTTGTTATTGATTTTCTATTTTTCTTTATTTGAAAAACATATTGCTAACCTTTTTTATCACTAGAATTTCTCTCAATATCTTTTTTCCTCTCTTCTCCCAAAAAATCATCCTAAATAACAAATAATATTATTAATGAAAAAAGAAAAAAGAAGAGATTAAAAACTGAAAAACCAATCAATACATCAAAAACTCTGAAAATGTATTAAATATTCCACACATAGATCAACCACTTCTGCAAAAGATAAATATTCCACACATAGATCTATCACTTCTGCAAAAGAGTGAGGTGATGATCTCTTTTCATATCAATTCTTTTGATCCATGTATATTCTTTGTAATTTTGCTACATTCAATTTTCATTGCTTAATGATTGATCTTTTCATTTACATTATGTTAGCCATCATACATATTATTTTCTAGTCATATATATTCATATGATTCTCTATATTCATTATGCTCAATTTTTTAGAGTAAAATAATATTCCATCACATAATTTTCTATTTTTCTAACTAGTAACAAATAATTTTGATGTTTATTTTTTTTAACTCTTCATAAAGATTTGTCAATTGCTTACTTAATAAGTCAGTGCTATTGGAATCATATATGATAGGTAGGGCAATAGAAGAGATTGTCTTCATATATAGCTACTGATTTAATGTATAAGATTTGGAAGGGGAAGAAATCAAAAATAATTCCAAGATTTTGAGTCTGAGTGATTTGGATAATGGTCATTTCACTCGTTGAAATAGGGGAATCTAGAGAAATAGGCAAGGGAAATGTGAACTATAGTTTGGACTTGCAAATAGTGAGATGCAAATAGTGTACAGAGATAGCTATGTACAGCAAACTTGGAACATGTGGACCTAGAACTTAAGATAATATTTGAGGAAGCTTTGGACATAGATCTGGCCATTTAAGGGAGAGTATGATGAGAAAATGGTTAGAGAAACCATTGGACCAGTGTGGGTGTGGGTGGGAAAGGGGGGCAAATCATCTATGATCTTTGAGCTTCAGTTTCCTCATCTATAAAATAATAACTCACTGAGTTATTATGAATATAAACAGAAATTATATACAGGAAGATTTTTTTAAACCTTGAAGCACTTTCTAAACATTAGTCAATGGATCAGTCAATAAGCATTTATTATGTCCCAGATCTTAGAATACAAATATATGCAGAAAAATAGCTCTGACAATTTATATTTTAATTGAGGAAAACAATATATCAAAGAAAGCTGAATTGGAAGGGGAAGAATGAAGGTATTGGGTGGAGCATATTAGAGAAAGTCCATGATATATCCCAAAGAGTAATGAGAGATGTCTGGCCAGGATGCTCTTCCTCAATCAGAGTTCTGAGAGGAATCATCCAATTAGAAGAGGAGGTTACAGCGTAGAAGATAATCCCAATATGTGAATTCCAAGACTGAGGTACATATTCAAAAAGAAGAGCTGGCACATGATAGAGCAAGTTAGACATATATCCTGGAGAGAAATGAGGAACAGGTCATATTATTATAGGGAAGAATGTGAGAAAAGGCAAGGAAGAGGTAAAACAAAAGTCTGTGTAGAAGGACCTGGAATACAATGAGTGCTTAAGAAACTGACTGACTAAATAAGTTAAGTAACTGACTGACTACTCCAGTTGGACTAGAGAGTATAGTGAACATGGTCAGAAAATAAATCTGGAACAGCATAGTGAATCCAGATAGTTGAGGAACTTGAATGCTACACTAAAGAGTTTAAACATGTTTCAGCATAAATAACTTGACTCAGAGAGCTATTAAGGATTTTAAGGAATGACATTATTACCAAATCTAGGTGAAAGATATATTAATATGGCAGTAATATAGTGGATGTACTAAAGAACATTAAAGCAACTGCTTAAAATGTAAGGCAATAGAGGCTTTATGAGAGCAGAAAGATTTGAGATCGCTATGATGGGTTTTACAGGGACCCAATGAGAAATGAAGGGATTGTTGAGTATCAGTGAAGTCTGAACCAGTTAGCATTCAGTAGTCTCCTGATCATTAGTTAATATCAAACAATTAGAAGATAAAACTCTATATAATAGTCAATAATTAAAAGCCTTCTATATCACATCCACATGAGTTCTTTGTACTTCTAAGTCATTTCACAGCCATTATCTCTCCTGAGCTACATGACATCTCTGTGGAAATATAAGAACAAAGAAAGGCTCTGAATTCCAGAAATATTAAGTGATTTACCATTTATTAGGAAAAGTTCTAAACTTTGCCACCACTTTAGAGCCAAATAATATGAGTTCAAATTCTAATTTTGTTATTTACGAAGGTTTTTGGGTAATTTACTCGTTTCTTCAATCAAATGATATGATATTTGGAAACTACTTCACAGTGTCTGGCACACTATGTACTGGGTATTATAGAAACGCCTTTTGCCTTGCCCTCTGTTAGTCCATAGTTTCCTCATCTGCAAAACAAAGGAGTTATGTTAAATGGTCTCTGAGGTTCCATCTGGCTTTTATTCCTTTAAAGACTATAATTCAGATCTTCCTTACTGACATAATTCAAAGTACTCTCTACTAGAAAGGTACCTCCCTGTCATAAACAGACAACAGGAGTTCCAAGAAGGAGAGCTCAATGTAGGCGGGTGCTATTTCCCTAAATGGTACATGTTATTATGAAAGGGGTAAGTACAAAATTCAATTCTAGGAAGTGAAAATGTGCTAGGAAGAGAATCACTCCTCCTCCTTGTTCCATAATGTATCCTGAATGCCCCCATGCTGTCCAGTACTGATTTAGGCAACTTGGGGTGAGGGACAGGAAGTAATCAAAGACACTGTATACACCTGAAGAGTTCTATAAATCGGAGTCACAATTATGATCCTTAACAATGGGAGGTAGAGTCTGGTGTCAGCAATAATTAGGAGGGGGAGAAATCACAAAAATATTTCTAAATGTTGGCAGAATATAGGTACAACTGTCTCCCCACCCCTTCCTTTTAAGGTGTGTGACATGTACTCTTGAAACAATTGTAAGAAAACATTTTAATTCTTCTTGTCTGAAGTGAGTAGGTGTCTGTGGAAGGAACAGTGGATTGTGTGAGCTAAAGAATTTAAAAAAATAATTCAGGAAGCACATAAAAAAATTCTCCTCATTGGACCTCTTTAGTGATTTAGACGAAGTTCATGTTTTTCTTTCTATTACATTGGACAACTTCTCACATGGTTCCACTGGGACAGAGAAGGTGTTGATTAAGGGGAAATGCTGTGTTTCAGAAAATTAAATTAAACTGACTGATCACTTCTTAGCAATTAAAAAACCAATAAGAACTGTTTGGGGGGGATTCTGACTTAAACTGACACCACTAAGAGACAACCTAGCATACACAATAAAAGTCCTAAAGAAGCCTCAAATTCTCTGTGATTCGCAGAGTGAAAGGCCAGGTCATTATCTAATGATGGATGTGAATTTGTAGATTTAGCCCATGAAAATAATTTTCATTATCTTTCTGATCAAACCTTGCCTTTTTAACTTAATGGATTTAGGATGATATGATAGATTTAGAGTAGAAGGAAACAGAGGTTATTGGAGTTAAAAATGATTATTTTTAAGATAAAGAATCTGACACCAGGGAACAATTTGCCCAAATGGGTAATGAAGAGACTGCATATGAACTTGGCTTCTCTCTCTCTCTCTTAAGCCAGTATTTTTTTATACTGCCCCATGAAACTTCTCAGAGATAGCTAGATGGTACAGTGGTTGGAGTGCTGGGGATGGAGTAAGGAAGAACTGTGATCAAATGTGTCCTAAGATATACATTGACTTTGAAAATCATTCAATCTCTGTCCACCATAGTGTAGTACCTGTGGATCAAAATAGGAGTGTTTTTTTGTGGACCAAAATAAATGATTTCCCCCTCCGTTTCTCTCATTCTCTTGACTCCTAGTCATACGACTGTAGCCTAGTGGAGTTAAGATACCACAGGAGTAAACAAACAGGCTTAGATATAGTATACATCAGTTATTCTTAGCATAGAACATTTTTAAAAGACCTTATACAAAGAAGACACTTCAAAATAAACCATCTACCTGTGTGAATGAGAGTAATGAGGAAAGCCTAAAAAGATATGTTAGCATTAGATTGGAAAGAGCTTTAAATGCCAAGCTGAATAATTGGCATTTTGTCCTACAGGTAATAAGGAGCTGCTCAATTTTTTTCAGGAGAGGTACAATTCTTGAGTCGAATTGTACTTTAGGAAGATCATATTGGAAGCTGAATAAAAGATGATTTGAAGAGGGAAAAGACTCAAAATTAGGAGTCTGCCCAAGGAACTGGTTTAAACAGTCTAAGTGAGAAAGATGAGGGCTTGAAAAAGAGTAAAGGCCAAATGAGTGGAGAGTTGATGTGGAAGAAATATGAAAGAAGCATTTAACAAATGAATGGATTGGGAAAGTGAGGGAAAAAGAGTAGTGCATGACTTAGATTACACACCTTGGTGACTAGAAAGATAAGAGTTTCTCAGCAGAAATTGTGAACTTTGAAAACAGCATGATATGTTGAGAAAGACATTGGACAGGGAGGGAGAAATCTGGATTCAATTTTTTTTTCTGTCTCACTATATAGAGAAGGTGGATTTAGAGAGAAAATTTAAAGGGTAAGTTCCATTTAGGACATGTAGAGTTTCAGAAGTCCCAACATGGAGGTGTCCAGCAGATAGTGATGTGAGATTAAAGTTCAAAAGAATTACTAGAGTTGACTTTATAATCTACATAAGGGTGTAAATGGACTTCATGGCAGCTGATGAGATTACTGAGAAAGTTTCCAAAGTAAAAGTAACAATGGAAACAAAATGAATGAACCTAGCTAATTATTTCAGCATTAGAATCTAAAGTCATAACTTAGTTATACTTTGAGAAAGTGCTTTGAGATCTCTTTGGAGAAAAGGTCTGCAAAACTTTATCTTCCCTTTGTCTGCCTTCAAATGGAGTTCAGAATCAATACAAAGATCTCTGTATTATACAATGAAGCTTCCTCTTCACATCTGATTCACCTACTATGAATTGCTTTTAAATTATTCCCTTTGCTCTTGTTTACCTCATTATTCTTTGAGCATAAATCTTACCCTCAAATTATTTATATGCAAAGAAATCCAAAAGAGTAGCAGATCAGGCTCACCAAGAACTTACTCATTACAAGTGAATAAATAAACAGAAATACCAAACAATCATTCTCTTCATCAAAAGAATTCCCCCCCTAGACATCTCTAATAATTACTGAGGGATTAGGGAAAACTCAGCCACTGAGAACTTGTCAATGTTCACTATGAAAATAATGATAATTTTAAAAACCCAGCACAGTCAAATTTTCAGGATCTAATCATGAACATTTGATTTTTTTTCTTCTGTTAAAAAAAATTCTTTATAATTGGCAAATCCAAGAACCCTAGTCATAGTAGGCCTCTCCCCTTCCCCACTTCCAACCTTGCCCTGGAGCAAGAATGACCCCTCACCAACCTTGCCACCATCCCTACCATCAATCTAAGACAATCAATAAGGGGCAAACAAACTTGCCTAACCAAAGAAGAGAAATGAGGTAGTATGTGCAAGGTGGGACAGACAACCACCACCACCATCTCTACTACCATTTTCCTTTTGAGTCTGACAGACGTAGGCCAGAATATTACACCAAGGAACCCCCAGGAATTGCAGCATCCCCCTTATGCGGTTGGGGAATATATAGATACATATATAGATGCAAAAGTAACGTGTACATGTGTGAGAATTACAGACATATGTGTATATACATATTGGATGATCATGGTTCCAACCTGCAACATTATTCAGGCTTTCTTTCTCATTTACTTTTCTGGAACCCACATTGATTTTGCACTTGGATCATTCCCCAGAGGGCTGATCATTTTGCCCTCAGGGACCTAAGATAACACTATGATGCAAGAATTTATACATCTATTACTTTCTATTATACCTCCTGAGCCCAATCATCATGTTTCCTATTTAAGAACTTTAAAAAAAGACATCGTTAATACGTAATCATAAAACATTTACTAAACCAAATGTAAACCAATAAAAATCATAGCATAAAATATTCTACCCATAAACCTAAGTCACAACATCCTATCAGTGTACACAATATCAGTGTGCGGTAGGGTGCACAAAAATGAAAAACCAACAGTGAGATAGACAAGTAGGGAAACCAATGTTCCCAGGGTAACTCACAATTCTAGACGGGTCTTGAAGTTTTTGAATGTTGAATCCATTAATATAAATTGTTCATCTTTTAGTTTTGAAGAGGACCAAAGCCATCATGATGTTAGGGACAGTGGACAATGTTCAGACTTGGAAGGCTCTAACACAGGTCACACAAGTAGTCCATTAGAATATTTGGGATGAAGTTGTCTCTGCATTTGCACAGCTCCCCTTTTCACTATGCTACTGCACTTCTGCTTTGCTCATGTAGCATGGTGCTCTTGTACAGTGTCTCCCAAATCTCACAATTTATATTAAAGTTCTTCAGAGTGAACTTGTACCACTTCTGATCACCTCAAGAGCACTTGCCTTGTGCAAGTTCTCTGTAAAATGAGTAATTTTTAGGTAATTATAAGTTTGGTACTTTGGCTGTATACAGGGCCAGCCAGGAGTTATATTCTTGGCAGTAGAGTCTGAATGCACGGCGGTTCAGCTCAAGAAAAGTCCTCAGTGTCCCCTACCTTATCTTTCCAGGTAATGTTCGAATATTCCTAAGACAATCTAAGGAGAATATGCATAAAGTACTTTTCATATCAAAAAATTGTGTTATAAATTCTGGTTGTAAGGATGATGCTTATGATGATCATGCATTTTAGGGAACATTCTTCTCTGTTACTTGATGGACAGAACAGTTCCCCTTGGGCGTCTGGGCTCTCCAGCTGGACAAAGCTCCTTCTCTGTAATTTCTTGGACTTTCAATTCAGTGTTAAGCTCTTTTAGCACACAACAGTCTTAAGTCTAGTATCTGATGAGGGTCCATTTGTTCCCTGGTTGCTGAAGCATTATTATACTCTATCAGTGAAAAGCAGTTCCCTTAAGCTTGGGATCTTCAAAGCTGTTCAGGCTATTCTCTGGCTTTAAGGGATGTTTCTCTCCCTAGCCATAAAGGACAATTAAGGACACTGTAGATAAGCCTCTGAGTTCTTTCCCTCCTAGCAAACTGTAGGTGGCACTAGAGAGAAAGGCTTCTTTTCCCAGGTTATCTCTTCCCTCAATAGAAGTTCTCAGTTCCATGAGTTACTACATTTTTTGGCCCATCTTTTGACTTCTAATATCTCATCTTTTGGATCATCATAATCACCTTTCCCTAACTTCTACCTCTCAATTCTCTAATTTCTCATTTCTTTCTTGCTTCAAAGCCAAGTTTTCTCATATGTCTTAGGTTGAGAAATCCCAAATCCAAATTTCAATAGAAATGACACAGTCAATCATACTAGTCCCATAATCCCCAACAGTTTTTTGATTCAGTTTCCCAGCATAAAATTTCCAAGTACTAAATACAATCTTATGTAAATTAGCTGCTGGGAAATAATACATTGCAATCATCAATCAATAGTTTCCTTCTGAGAAAGATGTTTTTACTCAATTTATCTCTGAACTCTCTGTTTCTGTTAAGTTGCTTTTCTCTGTATTTCTCACATACATCACTTTTTCTGCCCCTTTCAGTAAATAAGATGTTCATATTAAGAGAATAATATTTTACATATAATTATTTTAATATGTTGCTGAATAAACTAACAATCTTCTTATATCAATTGAGTCAGGAGAGGGAAGCAGATCATATTTTCTTTAATTAATTCATTATTAGTCATGACTTTTTAAATATTTTTCTAATTTTTAAAACACATGCATAAGATAGTTTTCAACATTAACCCTTGAAGAACTTTATGTTCCAAAATTTTTCTCCTCTCCTTTCCCTCCCCTAAACAAGTAATCCAATATATGCTAAACATGCTATACATATTTCCACATTTATTATGCTTCACAAGAAAAATCAGGTCAAAAAGGAAAAAAGAGAAAGAAAACAAAAAAGAAGCAAACAACAACAAAAGAGTGAGAATGCTATGTTATGATCCACACTCAGTCCCCACAGTTCTCTCTCTGGGTGCAGATGGCTCTCTCCATCACAAGATCATTGTAACTGGACTGAATCACCTTGCTGCTGAAAAGAGCCACATCCATCAGAATTGATCATCACATAATCTTGTTGTTGCTGTGTGCAATGATCTCTTGGTCCTGCTCACTTCACTTAATATCAGTTCATGTAAGTCTCTCCAAGTTTCTTTGAAATCATCCTCCTATTAATTTCTTACAGAACAATAATATTCCATAGCATTCATATACCATAACTTATTTAGCCTTTCTCCAGTTGATGGGCATCCATTCAGTTTCTAGTTCTTTGCCACTACAAAAAGAACTGCTACAAACATTATTGCACAAGTGGGTTCTTTTCCTTTTTTATAATTTCTTTTGGATACAAATCCAGTAGGAGACATTGCTGGATCAAAGGAGATGTAGAGTTTGAAAGCCCTTTGGGCATAGTTCCATAAAGCTCTCCAGAATGGTTGAATCAGTTCACAACTCCATCAACAATTTATTAGTATCCCAGTTTTCCCACATCCCCTCCAACATTCATCATTATCTTTTCCTATCATCTTAGCCAATCTGAGAGGTATGTAGTGGTACCTCAGAGTTGTCTTAATTTGCATTTCTCTGATCAATAGAGATTTAGAACCTGACTAGAAATTGTTTTAATTTCTTCATGTGAAAATTATCTGTTCATATCCTTTGACAATTTATCAATTTAGTCATGACTTTTAAACAATCAGAAGCTTAGGGTTCCAGAGATTTTGCTATTTTGTTATAGGGCATAAACCAAAGGATTAAATCTCCATTTCCCCAGCATGAGATAACTCTTTTCTGTATCTTACCCATTCTTTCAAGCCTACCTTAAGCTCTTCCTGGGCTATATGTCCCCCAGACCATTGCTAATTCCTGTATTTGACACTCATAGAACTATAGAAACAGAGCATCTTTCAGCTGGAAGAAACGTTAAAGATCATCCTATAATAGAACACTTTATGCCTCATTGTTTCATGTATGTTAATTTTATATCTCCTTACTGAATTATAAGTTTTTGGAAGGTAGAAGCTCTTTCTTAAACTTAAAAAAAATTACCTAGTCCAGTGCAGTGCATTGTTGCATGGTTGACATTCTATAAATATTTAATGAGAGAAGCCAAATATGAGACACCAAATGGGAAATCACTCAGGGGCGGGAGCTGAAGAGCCTCTGATAGCACATGACCATCATTTGTATGGGATTTTTAGGTTTACAAAATGTTTTACATATTTTACTTCATTTGGTCCTCATAATAATATTGTAAATTAGGTGTGATAGGTGTTATTCCTATTTTGTAAATCATAGCATCAAAGATTTAGACTTGGATGGGACTTTAAAGGCCTTCAAGCATGACCTCCTCATTTTATAGCTCAGGAAGACTAAGGCATAGAAAAATTAAATGACATTTCTAGTGTTACAGCTTGTGGATTCCAACAGTAAGATATGAATCGAAATCTCTTCTCACCCAAATTCATTATGCTATCCTATCCCTTGTGGGTTTCAGAATGAGTAGAATGTTTATTTCTTAAAAAGGCTGATAATGGGAAGCAGTATGATAGAGTAGGGAGAACATTAGGCTCTAGGTTACCTCTGCTGTGAATTTATTGTATAGACTCAAACCTCTCTTGCTTCATCCAAAAAAAAAAAAAAAAATTGACATTCTGCATAAATTAAGGTCCCTTCTAGTTTAATCTGTGATTTTAAACTTTGGGGTACATTAGTTCTGTGCTTTTATCAGATGGAATTAGTTTCTATTCCACAAATTTTTATTAAACAACTGCTCTGTGCTCAATTTTTTATTAAAACCTGCTCTATTAGAAATAGAATAATCCATTCTCCCAAGGGGCTAACAATCTGCCTCCTTTCTCCATCAAGCCTGGGAGCTAATCTGAGATCTAGAGGTTTTCACTTTTCCATTCCATTCATGAAGCCATCTTATTCAGTTGATCAGTAAGTAGGCATTGGACATTTGTATGTGTCTTGCATTATTATTCCTTCTCCACAGCATTCAGTGATGTCACACAAGCTTTCCTTTGAAATACATTTCTTCAGTTTGAATGAGCTACAATTACTAACTAGACTCATGTTTTAGAGCATACCAAGGTAATAGGAATTGGTTGGAAGTATCTAGAACTTTCAAATCTATAGCAATGATAGACCTGTTACCCATTTTCTTTTTCTTACTTTTTCTTACTTACTGTGCTTTTTCTTACTTTCTTTTGGGTTCTGGGTAAAACGGATGAGAAACTTACTACGAAAATATTGAGATCGGCCCTAAATTCAGGGCTAGCTAATTACTATCATAGCCTTCCAAACGATGAACTCCCATCACCACCTATGCTAGATTTAGGCCAGGGATGTTGGGTTATGATTAGGAAAGGACTGGGAGTAGAAAGATGGAAATCCCGGAGTTTTTAGCAAATCCAATTTAGCAACTACTCCAGTGATCTACAAATTAGTTCCTTTCACATCAGTGTGTTCTACTCCCCTTGAAGCAGAGGAAGATTAGTGTCAGGTTGAAGAATTTTGAGGTACTCTCTTCAACTAATATTTAACCCCATACAAAATTGTGAAATTGCTGTTGGTATTCTCTTATCTTTCTTTCCCTTCTTCAGTGATTTGCCATTAATTTGTTGACCCTACGGCTGCCATATTAGAAAGAGAGATCTTACTATATCACTCCCTATTTCCTATTAGAAAAAAAAAAAACCCTCAACTTGCTATTTAAATCCCTCCACAATCTGGTTCACAGATAAATCTCCCAACATCTCATATTATTCATTTTAACATTCTTTATTCCCACCAAAGATCCTAGTAGCTGTTCTCTGAGCTTGACATTATATCTCTTGTGCCCTGCTTTCCCTCAGACATAGGCCTTTTCACTAGTTCTCCCTAGTGCTTGGAATGATTTCCCTTATCTTTAACTATTGACTTCCCCTGGCTTCCTTCAAGGTTTAGTTTTAATCCTATCTCATGCAAGTGGGCTTTTCCAATCCCCCTCAACTTTAACGCTTCTGTGTACACACACACACACACACACAGAGGCATATAATATATATATATACTATGCATATATATCATATATGTCTTGCATATTATTCTGGAATACTTTTAGTTGTTTATATGATGTGGCCCAGGAAATGAGCTCTTTGTGGGCAGAGACTGGTTTGGGCCTTTTTTGTCTCAATGTTTGGCAAAATGCCTGGAAAACACATAGAAGCACTTGCTGGCTTGACTTGACTTGGCCCTGAATGCCTCCTATACCTCCTGTGCCTCCAAGGCTCCTTCTTCATTTTTGCTTCTAAGAACTCTTAGCTTTCTTCAAGACTGAGTTCAATGTCCACGTTCTTTTTGAAATCCCATTTAGTTGTTAGTTTTCTCTCTCTCCTAAAATTACTTTAAAAAAAAAAATCTATGTGATTTTTCTATCCCCTACTCTCAGTAGAATGTAAGTTCCTTGAGGGAATGTCTTTCATTTCTACTTTTTCTTTTTCCAGCATCTGCTGTTATGTCTTATAATATAATTAGCAAATTGATTTGAATTGATTGTTTCCCTTTTTCATTTTCTTCCTACCAGGATTATTTCAGGTCTGTTTCAGGATCTGTTAAACTAATCTTTGTGTAATGGAAAGTGCCCTGGGACTGGGAGTGAGGAATGCTGAAGTTTAGCCCTGCCTCTGCCAGTAATGAGCTATGTGGACCTGGATGACTTGTTTCTCCTCCCTAGCTCCCAAATTCTCATCTATGAAATAGGGGGTGGGGCTTGGGTTGGATAGGATCCTCCTTGTGGCCAAAGTCCTACAGGACAATGGATTTTAGAGATTATCTAATTTCTCTCCATTTTCTTCCTTTTCTCCCTTTCTTCCCTTTTTCTCTGTTCTCTTCTCTCCTTTCTCCATCTACCTTCATTCCTTCCTCCCTCCTCCCTCCCTGTCTCCTTTCTTTCCTTTTCTTTTCTTTCTTCTTCCTCCCTTTTCCCCATCTACTCTTCCTTCCTTCCTCCCTTCCCTTCTTCCCTCCCCCTTCCTTAATTCCTTCCTTCCTTTTCCCCCTTTCACTCTGTCTCTGTCTCTGTTTCTCTGTCTGTCTGTCTGTCTCTCTCTCTCTCTCTCTTTCTCTCTCTTTTTCTCTCTCTCTGTCTCGGCCTCTCTGTCTCTCTCCTTGTCTCTGTCTCTGTCACACACACACATACACACACATTCCCTCTCACTTTCTTTTGTCTTTTTGTTTTGGTCCCAAGACCAGCTTTCACTCCTCTACTCCATGATGATTCTCTCTTTATTACATCAGAGGAGACTAAAGTCAAGAAAACACAAGTGAGATGGCTAGGGAGAAGGAAGGAAACAAGCTTCTATAAAGCACCTACTATGCATAAAGTATTGTAATACTTTACAAATATTATTTCATTTGATCCTTATATTATTTATTATTATCATCTCCACTTTACAGTTGAGGAAATAGACAGAGGTTAAAGACTTGCCCACAGTCACACAGGATCTGTCTGAAGAAGGATTTAAACTTAGCTTTTCCCGACTCCAGGCCCAACTCTATTTATTGCAATATGTAGTTGCCTATAGGAATGGGAAATAGGTTAAAAATCCCAATTACTTTATTCCATACCTACAACTCTTTCTACTATAAGAGTCCCTACTAAGGCATTTTCCCTCTCCAAAGATATTCTTTTAAAAATTAATTTTTTTTATTTTCAGAATACATTCCAAGATGGTTTTCAACATTCACTCTTGCAAAACCTTGTGTTCCAAGTTTTTTTCCCTCCCTTATTCCCACTCCCTCCCTTAGACAGCAAGTAATGCAATAGAAGTTAAACCTGTATAATTCTAGTAGAGATATTTCCACAATTATCATGCTACACAAGAAAAATCAGACCAAAAATGAAAAAAAAAATTAGAGAAAAAAAGCAAGAAAACAACAACAGAAAAGTTGAAAATACTTTGTTGTGATTCACATTCAGTGGCTACATTCCTCTCTCTGGGTGCATCCAAAGATACTTAAAGACCAAAATGCCTTCCGGTACCTAATACAGTACTTTACATATAGTAAGCACTTTATAAAAATGCTTATTGAATTGAATTGTATTGGAGGCTCAAAAGGGATGACTCTCCCATGATAGAAATGCAAATTGTCTGATAGGTGGCAATAGGAAATATGATGAAGCTGGGGAAGAACCTTTTCTAAAGCTCCTTTAAATCCCAGTGGGTCAACAACCACAGAACATAACTAGATGTGACCGCAGAGGGCCTCAATGGACAATTAGTTGAAAATCTCTTTAAGGCAAATGACTGAAATGTTCTTTTACTGATTTTTAAGACTTGACTGTCTACTGACTAAAGCTTCCATCACAGGAGTGATATAAAGTCTTCCTCTCTTGTCTCTAGACAAGTTTAGACTCAGGGGCACTCAGTGGAAACCCAAAATAAGAAACTGAACTCAAAGCATTTCTCACATTTCCCCAGCTTCTTGCTGTCTGAACATGACAGAGTGTCTCCTCTGGCATAGATAGATAAGCAGCTTGTAAGTCTGCCTTTTCATGCTCATCTGTGGCACAGAGAAAGCAGCAACAACACAAATACTTTGGGTAATTATTGAGCAACGAATCCTTAAAGTGAGAAAATAATCATAATCGCAATAGTTAGATTTATATAGGACTTTGTGGTGTGCAAAGATCTCATTTGATCCTTACAACAACCTTGTGGTTAGCATTATAGTTGTCCTCATTTCTTAGAAGAGTAAACTGAAGCTACAGAATGTCAAATGACTTCTCTAAGATCTCATAGCTAAGTTGGGAAGATGAAGTAGGATTTGAATTCAGGTCTTCCTATCTCTAATTCCAGCCTTTAACTACTGTACTACCTACCTGCCTCAACATAGAAAATTATAAAAAATGATTGATTGCCTCTCTTGACCCAAGAATTATTCCTAGAACATAGTGAAAAAAGGCCATGCTCTAGGTCTTATGGGTGGAGAGACTCCTAAGAGGTGGGGAGAACTGGCCAATGAACTAAGGAGAAATAATTTATTAAATGTCCATTATATCCTAGGCATCTTGCTTAGTGCTAGGGACACAAATAGAAAAACAAAACAGCCCCTGTTCTCCAGGAATTAACATTCTAATGGGGGCCATCTACAGCATGGATGGAAATTCCAGTGACCCTTAAGGTGCAAAAAGAAAATGACTCCCTTAATAGTATTTTCATTGATAAAATCATATCTATTTCTGAACCTGAAACACTTTACACCGTCAAGAACTTAGATGGAAAGAATACTTTTTAAAAAGTATTCTTTAGTAGACTTAGAAGATGGCAGAATGGGAAGAAAAGATAAAGTCCTAATATTCACATGTATATAAAAAACATTAAATATGAAAACTTCTCTAAAGCTCATTTTTCTTACATATAAAATGAAGAGATTGGAATACATGACATCTGAAGTCCCTTGCACTTTTAAACCTATGTTCCCATGATATCATCAAGGCAGGGTCAGCTGCCTCCCTCTAGTCTTTTCTTTCTTGGTTAAAGTTTTGTATTGTCCTTTTTTGGATTATTTCCTTGCTCACGAATAACTGCCTTATTCATTTTAACCTGGGCTGCCTTGTTCATTTTAATCTGATTAAGATCAATACAGAAATGTTTTTCCAGTTACCATACTCTAGTTTTTGCTGTTGTTCAGTACTTTCTGAAGGGCTGACTCCTTGTAACCCCATTTAAGGTTTTCTTAGCAAAGATGCTGAACTGGTTGGCCATTTTCTTCTCCAGCTCAAGATTAAATGACTTGCCCAGAGTCACACACATATACTCAGTTTATATGTGTATATGCTGTTGTTTAGTTATGTCTGTTTCTTTGTGGTAGTCCCCTTTAGTTATTTCCATTCATGTCTGATTCTTCATGACCCCATTTGAGGGTTTCTTGGCAAATATAATAGAGTAGTTGGCCATTTCCTTTTCCAGCTCTTTTTTTTTAAAAAATTATTTTACTTGAAAAAACAGTAAGAAAAAATAAAAACAGAAAAGTTTTGAAAAATAAAAAATAAAAAACAGAAATTACAAAATAACATTGTCATACGTCCAGCAGAATATCAGGGAGGATTAAAAATATATTATAACAACAAATTACCAGATCAAGAAAGTGTAGGTGTGTGTAGAAGAAAATATATTTATGAATTTCCATTTATTCTTTACTTCCTTGTAAATTATTCTTTGGTTTGGTTTTCTGCTGTGTACTTTATCTACTTTATTCTTTTTTCCCCATTTCATTCTCCTACCACCACTCTTAAGCAAGCTACAGTAAAGAAAAGATATGTTTATGTATTCATATATAGATATATCCATACATATACACACACAGACATATACCCCCTCCACACACACATTTTTCCTACTCTTGCTGACTCTTTAAATTCTGCTCCATAACTTGCCTTGCTTTTACTCAACCTCTCCCCACCCAAGGATCCTTCCCTTGTCCTCCTCCTTCTCCCTTTGATTCCCCATCTGCTCACCCCACCCCCCTTATTTATTTATAGATTTTGGAGAGTGCTATACTTTTTATGGTATATATGTAGTGTTGCCTATTGAAGACATTCCTTATGTGAGTAGATTTTCAAAATTACAAGCCCTCCTCCCCCTCTCTAATGCCGCTGTGTCAATTTTTCCTCTCATTTGTATAACATGATTCCTATTTCTACCTTAACTCTCTCATTCTTCCTTTTGTGCTACCCTATAGTTGATATGAATCTTAAACATATAGTATACATTTATTTAACATTAAAAACATTAAAAAACATTTTGTGCATGTTTAAATAGTTTGTCCTTGTTGAGTTCCCTAAAACTGATCTTTGATATTGGCTCTTATATGTCAGATTTGGTTGATAGAACGTCCTGAAAATCTGCAAGTTCGTTAAAGCCCCGTTTTTTTCTTATTCAATATTTTCTCATTCAAAATTATAAATAATTTTGTTGGATATGACATTTTAGGCCATAGGCCTAGTTCTTTTGATTGTTGGTAGATATGATTCCAGGACCTGTGGTCTTTTATTGTGGCTGCTGATAAATCATGTACAATTCTAAGTGTAGCTCCAGCATATTTGAATTGTTTTTTCTTGTTTCCTGCAAATTTTTCTTTTTAATATGGGGATTTGAAAATTTGGCAATGATATTTTGGTGTGTTTTCCACAAAGGATCTCCTTAAGGTGGTGATCAGTGGACTTTTTATATTTCTACTTTCCCCTCATATTCCATCATTCTAGGACAATGTTCTTGGCTTATTTCCTGCATTATTGTGTCAAGGTTCTCTTTTTGGTCCCATCTTTCTGGCAATCCAATTTTTCTTATATTCTCTTTTCTTGATCTCTTCTCTAGACCTGTTGTTTTATTTATAAGTTGTTTCATATTCTGTTCTATTTTCTCATTCTTTAAAATCTGTTTTATTATTTCTTGGTCTCTCATAGTTTCACTGGTTTCCCCTTGCCCAATCTAATTTTCAAAAAATTATTTTCATCTTTGAAACTCTGTACCTCCTTTTCTAGTTGGTTAACTTTTATTTCATAATCTTGTTTTTCTTGAATGAATTTATTTTATTTATTTTTAGTTGGACAAACGGTCTGGAAGGTGAAAGTCTATGTGGTCCCCACTGAGGCTCTAGTGACAATAGCCAGCCTGAGGGTGAATTGAGATTCATGCCTTTGCTGAGCCAGCCCATAGGTGCTTGCACTTCAAACAGGTTGATCTCTAGTCTGGGATCTTTTTTCAGAACTTCTTGGATCAGTAGAACCCCAGTTCTGCCTGAGTCTTCTTGATTTTTCGCCAGTGTTTGAAATTTACAAAAATTTACATTTCTGAGGTGTAAATTTGTTCTATTTGTGGGGGAAATTGAGAGATCTTGAAATTTACCAACTTATTCCACCATTTTCCCAGAATCCTCCTCCAGCTCTCTTTATAAATGAGGAATTGAGGCAAACAGGGTAAAATGACTTGCTGAGGGTCATACAGTAAAATGGGTCTCTGAGGCCAGATTTGGACTCAGAAAGATGAGCCTTTCTGATTTGAAGCTTGGAACTCTACCCACTATGATACCTAACTGTCCTTATGGATTTCTACATGTTCTTTATATCATGTATATTTATATGTTATATCTGTGCATATTTTATGTTATAAATCTGAATATATCTTCACGTATATTATATTTTTGTGCATTTATCTTCAAATATATTACATCTCAGTGTGCATATCTTTATGTCTGTTGTATTTCTGTATATACTGTCACATATATATACATGCAAGTATATGTTTATGTATATATATATATATATATATGCACATATATACACATATATTAAAGTTTTTATAGTGGTGTATGTTGAGGGGGAGAAAGTAGAGTGTAATGAAGAGAAACAATGGGGGTAGGGGCAGAAACATGAATCTGATAAGATGAAAATTTAAACAGATGTGGCAGTTTGTTGTACAACATACCCATAAAAAGCCACTTTAAACACCTCATTTGTATTCTGTGTCAATATAATAGATGTAAATCTTTCTGAGAGTTACTAAATATACATTTGTTAGAAACTGGAACTGCATATGATCCATGAATTGCTTGTGGGGATTGAGGGGCATGGAGCCCAACCTGGGGAATAATAATGGGATTTCTGGAATTTTATTGTTTGGGTATTTTTTTTTTTTTGCCTCATTTAGAATAATTTTGGTATTTTTGCTCACCCTTTGATATTGTTTCTGATGTTCCCCTGTGATTTTTCTATTTCATTATTTTTTTCTAGTTCCTTTCAATGTTACATGTGCCAAAATGGTTGCTGCTCATTTGCTTCTTGGATCTACATTAGGATATAGGACAATTCCAAATCCTCTGGGTGTGTGTGTGGGATAAGGGAAGAGAAAGGAGAACAACATGAATCCATTCACCTGAATCCCAAATGATTATCTGTTGAGAACTGACATCAACCTTCTTTGAAATTTCAGCTCTTCTGTGGTTCTTTGATTTTACTGGTTTGAGTAGATCACAACTACAGGGTCACACATAATTCCAGATACAGAGCTGGAAGCGGCCATCTAGCCCAGAGGTATCAATCACATGTTTTATGGCCCACAACATTCCTGATTGGAGTTGGAACCAGATTATATAATTAGGAACAGAAATATAATTGGGAAATATTTAACAGAACAATTAAAAATACAATAAAACCAATAGTATTAATGTTTTTCAAACTCATTATACAAGCTTCAGGGAATCCCCTATATGGTTATTGGTCTCCTTTCTATTGGAGTTTGACACCAATAAACTAGCCCAACACTCTAATTTACAATGCATGGCATTTCATAGGTACTTTTGAATGACTGACCAAAAAAATAAAACTGAAAGCCAGCGGAATTAAACAACTTGTTCAAAATCTCACAAGTAATAGGTTAGGAGAGCTGGTACTTATCCCACAGTCCCCTACTACTCCATCATGCCTTCTGATTCTGTGTAATTCTTATCCTTTTTTTATCATAAATCCTCCACATACAAATATACCTAACATGGACTCCATAAACTTTAAAATGTTACGGACAATATTTCAGTAATTTTTATTTTCTTTGAAATCCTATGCATTTTGTGACTTAAAAACAGCATTTTGGGTAGGGGTCCATAAACTTCACCAGATTACCAAAAATATCTATGACACCTAAAGAGTTAGGGCCTCTGAGGATTCCCCCCCCCCCCATGTACTGGAGGATGTCTGTAGACATAAGAATCTAGCATTTAATGAATCATTACTACTAGGCTGGAAATACCCTTAATCTCATTCAATTCTGGACAGTCATTAGGTCTAGACCAGGTCATACTTCTTCCTATTGCTCCACAATCTTGACTCCACCTTGTTTCTCACTTCTGACTATTATCTGATCTTTGCCAGAATGGCACATCTCTTATCATTTATTGTCATTGTTATTTTCAATCATTTTCCATTGTCTGACTCTTTTTGATCCCATTTGAGGTTTTCTTGGCAAAAAATGATGGAATGGTTTCCCATTCCCTTTTTTAGCTCATTTTATAGACAAGGAAACTGAGGCAAATAGGATTAAGTGACTTTCCCAGGATCACACAGTTAGTAAGTATCTGAGGCCAGATTTGAACTCAGGAAGATGAGTCTTTCTGACTTCAAGCTCGGTGCTCTATTCACTTCACCACCTAGCTGCCACATCTTTAGTTATATATTTATATTATAACCTACTTATATCCTTCCTGTGACCCCCCAGTGACTATTAAATAATTAAAAAATGTGATTCTTCAGAAATTGTGGCAATCCAGATTTTGCCTTAAAATAACTTCATCAGGGAAATATTTTTGTTTTATATCTCATTCCATGAAAATTAGCATGTGATATTTCTTAATCCTCCAGTTTTCTATGACATTTTCTTTTTTATTTGCTTTGCCTATTTTTTATATTTACTTATTTGTAAACATGTTGTTTTCTCTCTTTGGAATGTAAACTTTTTAAGGCAGGCACCATTTTATTTTGATCAAGTTGCCTAATGTCTTGCATAGCTCCTGGTACATGGTAGGTACTAAATAAATGTTAGAGTTTATTTGAGCTTCGTGACAATTATTATCAGCGTCCTATCTATAAACACTGATGTCAAGTAAGATGTCACATACTCACCTAAGGTATTCTCAACTCTTATAGCAGACTGGTACATTGTAGCTGAGACTTTTATAGAGAAGCTGCCCATCCTATTTTCATAGTCTAGCAGTTTCCAGGTGAAAAGAATCCCATTTTTGCCACTACTTTGCTGCTCTTCTTTAGGTTAGCTGGGTTTTTTTTTTTTTTTTTTTTTTTTTGCCCTTTTCCCATCTTACTTGTCCCTTTCCCCTCTTAAGCAATGTCCCTTAGGTGGAGACTTCTGAAATCTCTTCCTACTTTTGTCATGCTGTTATAAAATACAAACTTCAGTATGGGTTGGGAGCTCTTGTAATAAATCTGGTTTTTGTGTAAGTTTTGTGAAGTTGTGATTGCCTGTTGACAGGGAACTAGTATACTTTGCCATTATAGTTCTTCCTCGCCTGTGCCTCTTAGAATGTCTGGCTCTCTTCAAGGCTCATTTCAAGTGTCACTTTTGGAAAATTATGGGGACTCCAAGAACATAGGGACTCATTGCTTGGGTCTTCAGGAAACTGCTAACTTTCTGGCTACATCTAGTTATGGAGTGGCCCAATACTGAAAGGACCAAGACTAATTCCTGAGATACCAAAGGAAACATTTCAATATGAAACACCAATATGTATATGTGGGAAACAACATGATGCCCAGGAAGAAAAGACAATATGTTTACAGGTCATAGAAGGGAAAACTGTGAGCAATCCATTATCTTCTCATTTCCTGTGATAGCAGCATGAGGGATGAGATACTGACTTTTAAAAGGAGGAAAAATCCTGGCATAGTCCTCTGAGCTGTGGATCTCTAGGTGACGTGAGGTGACTCAAGTAAGAAACGAGAAAGGACAGATCCTTCTCTACCACAAAAGCCAGAGTTGGAGGTTACAATGAGGCGAGCTTGCACAGGAGCTTGCACTTCTACCTCTTTTATATTTGTTTTTCATCATCTTTGGAGAACCAGTATCCCCAAGAGACACATCCAGGCATGAGGGGACCTTGTGACTTTGAAAGGTCCAGAGGCTTTCATTTTATTATGTTGGGACAGGTTTGTGGGAGAAGTGGATGTAAGGAGCAATTAATTTTGAAAGTGTGATCAAAGAAAGTTTGAATATAGAGTAGAGTGGTAAGGCAGGAGTGAAGTGAGCTGGAAACTATCTGATAAGTTATCCTACAAACTATTTTTTGTTCTGATGAAATCTTGATATCATGCTTTCAATAGATTGTACTAAGTTATTGAATCCTGTTCTATTAGTGAGCAAGTAGGAGCGTGTGTGTGTGTGTCTGTGAGATTAACCTTTCTTTTGTGGGTAAGAATAAATTACTTGTCTCATACCCACTGCATATTATACCCTTTTTGCCCTCCATTTTTGGAGAAGCCCTCCATATGAACTATTACTACAATTATTTCTCAGGGATGTTGGGTAGGGGATTTGAGCCAATGAGTATGAGAAAAAGAAACCCCCTCATTAAAGGCAGGTAAGCTTTCCCAGAATTGGACCTGGTGTAGACCTAATAACTGTCCAGAATTGAATGAGATTAGGGGTGAGTATTTCCAGCCTCTTGGGCCTAGTGATGATGATTCATTAAATGCTAGACGCTTAGGTTCCATTCCCACAAGACCTACTAAGAAATGAATGCTAATCTCATTTAATTTCTGCTAAAAGTTAGTAGCTGGTTATGACTTAATTTGTCAATTTATCGGGTATTGATATTCAAATTATATTTCAATAGTGACCTTGATATTTAACTTAAAAAAGAAACAAATGGCAGGAATTTTAGATATCCATGCATAATTATTTTGAGGTTAAATTGACTCTTTTAGCCTCTTGGAATCCATGTTGTAGAGGGATTAACCTAAGCTCTTTGTATCTGCCACAGCTCAGCAAATCACTTGAGTTTCCTGAGCATTATTGAGGAAGAAATGATGCACCATTAAAAAAAAAAAAAGCCCACCATATCCTGTGGCTAAAATAGCAATCTTATTTTCTCAGAGAGAGTGTTTCCGGTCAACTAACAGCAAGAAACTACAATCTAGCATGTGAGCATTAACAGCTTGGTTGAACAAGGTTGGGAATGGAGGTAGGAGGGAGGGAAGGGAAAATTAAACATTTATATAGCACCTTTTCTGTGTCAGGCACTGTATTAAATGCCATACAAATATTAACTCATTTTATCCTCACAATAACCCTGGGAATTAGATGCTGTTATTATCTCCATTTTACAGATGAAAGAATCAGGGCAAATTGAGGTGAAATGACTTGAGGTCACACAACTAGTAAATACCTGAAGCCAAATTTGAACTCTGGTCTTCCTGGTTCTATACCCAGTGCTCTATCCACTATAATACCCAGATAGATGGGGCACTCATGTAGGTAACCCAAAAGATTGTTCAAGTTGTCTTTGTGGGAAATCCAATAATTAGCTTTCCTCTTAAGGCTGAGCTATGACAATTAATAATTTCACTCAAGATAATGACAATGATGAGACATCATACCAAAATTTGTGGGATGCAGCCAAAGCGGTAATAAGAGGGAATTTTATATCCTTAGAGGCTTACTTGAATAAAACAGAGAAAGAAAAGATTAATGAATTGGGCTTGCAACTAAAAAAACTAAAAAAAGACCAAATTAAAAACCCCCAATCAAATACTAAATTGGAAATTCTAAAATTAAAAGGAGAAATTAAAAATATTGAAAGTAAAAAATCTATTGAACTAATTAATAAAACTAAGAGTTGGTTCTATGAAAAAGCCAATAAAATAGATAAGCCTTTGGTAAATCTGATTAGAAAAAGGAGGGAGGAAAATGAAATTAGTAGTCTTAAAAATGAAAAGGGAGAACTTTCCACCAATGAAGAGGAAATTAGAGAAATAATAAGGACTTATTTTGCCCAACTTTATGCCAATAAATTTGATAACCTAAGTGAAATGGATGACTACCTCCAAAAATATAGACTTCCCAGACTAACAGAGGAGGAAGTAAATTGCTTGAATAGTCCCATTTCAGAAAAAGAAATAGAACAGGCAATTAAACAACTCCCTAAGAAAAAATCCCCAGGACCAGATGGATTTACATGTGAATTTTACCAAACATTTAAAGAACAATTGGCCCCAATGCTATATAAATTATTTGATAAAATAGGGAATGAAGGAGTCCTACCAAATTCCTTCTATGACACAGACATGGTACTGATACCTAAACCAGGTAGGCTGAAAACAGAGAAAGAAAATTATAGACCAATCTCCCTAATGAATATTGATGCTAAAATCTTAAATAAGATATTAGCAAAAAGACTACAGAAAATCATCTCCAAGATAATACACTATGATCAAGTAGGATTTATACCAGGAATGCAGGGCTGGTTCAATATTAGGAAAACTATCAATATAATTGGCCATGTTAATAACCAAATTAACAAAAACCATATGATCATCTCAATAGATGCAGAAAAAGCATTTGATAAAATCCAACATCCATTCCTATTAAAAACACTTGAGAGTATAGGAATAAATGGACTTTTCCTTAAAATAATCAGCAGCATCTATTTAAAACCATCAGTAAGCATCATATGTAATGGAGACAAACTGCAACCATTCCCAATAAGATCTGGAGTGAAACAAGGTTGCCCACTATCACCGTTACTATTTAATATTGTATTAGAAACGCTAGCTATAGCAATAAGAGCTGAGAAAGAGATTAAAGGAATAAGAATAGGCAATGAGGAAGCCAAATTATCACTCTTTGCCGATGACATGATGGTATACTTAGAGAACCCCAGAGATTCTGCTAAAAAGTTATTAGAAATAATCCACAACTTTAGCAAAGTTGCTGGTTATAAAATAAACCCACATAAGTCATCAGCATTCTTATATATCACTAACAAAATCCAACAGTCAGAGTTACAAAGAGAAATTCCATTTAAAGTAACTACTGATAATATAAAATATTTAGGAATCTATCTGCCAAGGGAAAATCAGAAACTTTATGAGCAAAATTACAGACCACTTTTCACACAAATTAAGTCTGATCTAACCAATTGGAAAAATATTAAATGCTCTTGGATAGGGCGAGCAAATATAATAAAGATGACAATATTACCTAAACTAATCTATTTATTTAGCGCTATACCAATCAGACTCCCAAAAAACTATTTTAATGACCTAGAAAAAATAACAACAAAGTTCATATGGAAAAACAAAAGGTCAAGAATTTCAAGGGAATTAATGAAAAAAAAATCAAATGATGGTGGCTTAGCTGTACCAGATCTAAAATTATATTATAGAGCAGCAGTTACCAAAACTATTTGGTATTGGCTAAGGAATAGATTAGTTGATCAGTGGAATAGATTAGGTTCAAGGGATAAAACAGTCAACAAATATAGCAACCTAGTCTTTGACAAACCCAAAGATCCCAGCTTTTGGGATAAGAACTTACTGTTTGATAAAAATTGCTGGGAAAATTGGAAACTAATATGGCAGAAACTAGGCATTGATCCATACTTAACGCCGTACACCAAGATAAGGTCAAAATGGGTTCATGACCTAGGCATAAAGAATGAAATTATTAATAAATTAGAGGAACATAGGATAGTTTACCTCTCAGACCTGTGGAAGGGGAAGGTCTTTATGACCAAAGCAGAACTAGAGATCATTACTGATCACAAAATAGAAAATTTCGATTATACCAAACTGAAAAGTTTTTGTACAAACAAAACTAATGCAGACAAGATTAGAAGGGAAGCAATAAACTGGGAAAATATTTTTACAGTCAAAGGTTCTGATAAAGGCCTCATTTCCAAAATATATAGAGAATTAACTCTAATTTATAAAAAATCAAGCCATTCTCCAATTGAAAAATGGTCAAAGGATATGAACAGACAATTCTCAGATGAAGAAATTGAAACTATTTCTAGTCATATGAAAAGATGCTCCAAGTCATTATTAATCAGAGAAATGCAAATTAAGACAACTCTAAGATACCACTACACACCTGTCAGATTGGCTAAGATGACAGGAAAAAATAATGATGATTGTTGGAGGGGATGTGGGAAAACTGGGACATTGATTCATTGTTGGTGGAGTTGTGAACGAATCCAACCATTTTGGAGAGTAGTTTGGAACTATGCTCAAAAAGTTATCAAACTGTGCATACCCTTTGATCCAGCAGTGTTACTACTGGGATTATATCCCAAAGAGATTATAAAGAAGGGAAAGGGACCTGTATGTGCACGAATGTTTGTGGCAGCCCTTTTTGTAGTGGCTAGAAACTGGAAACTGAATGGATGTCCATCAGTTGGAGAATGGCTGAATAAATTGTGGTATATGAAAATTATGGAATATTACTGTTCTGTAAGAAATGACCAACAGGATGATTTCAGAAAGGCCTGGAGAGACTTACACGAACTGATGCTGAGTGAAATGAGCAGGACCAGGAGATCATTATATACTTCAACAACAATACTAGATGATGACCAGTCCTGATGGATCAGGCCATCCTCAGCAACGAGATCAACCAAATCATTTCTAATGGAGCAGTAATGAACTGAACTAGCTATACCCAGAAAAAGAACTCTGGGAGATGACTAAAAACCACTACATTGAATTCCCAGTCCCTATATTTATGCACACCTGCATCTTTGATTTCCTTCACAAGGCTAATTGTACAATAATTCAGAGTCTGATTCTTTTTGTACAGCAAAATAATGTTGTGGTCATGTATACTTATTGTGTATCTAAGTTATATTTTAATATATTTAACATCTACTGGTCATCCTGCCATTTAGGGGAGGGGTTGGGGGGGGTGGGGTAAGAGGTGAAAAATTGGAACAAGAGGTTTGGCAATTGTTAATGCTGTAAAGTTACCCATGTATATATATCCTGTAAATTAAAGGCTATTAAATAAAAAATAAAAAATAAAAAAAAAGGCTGAGCTATGTTCCTTTGGTCTAGTTAAATGCCCCAGATTGTACTAATTGGTTGTGCAATCTCAGTCAGTCTGAAAAGTTGTATAAGTCAAAGCTATACCCTAGAAAGCTAAGAATGTTAATATCTAGCACACTTAGGGTGCTAATAAATTTCTTTTCCCTTCAGTTTTGCTGCTTACTTTATTTGCCTTTCATTTTTGTAAACTCACTGCTGGGTCATATTATCCTTGGGCTCTGTAGGAACTCAGTTTGAAAAATTTTCTGATAGCCTCAGTTTTCTTTTTTGTAAAGTGAAGGGGTCAGATGAGATAATGCTCAACATCTCCTCCAGCTTAAACATGTTTTTATAAATCTATTATTATACATAAACCCAAACTCTTGAATTCAATTATAAAGTAGAAGTTATCACAAAGTTCTGGCATCAAATTATCCGTGGAAATATATTTGTCATTTAGTTTGTATCAAATGATATAAAATTTTTACAATAATTTAATTATATTTATCTTATATTAAAGCATTTTATATATACAATAGATCTCTCTCTCTCTATATATATATATACACACAAATAGATCTTATAATTTTTCTTTGAAATCAAAATGTTCACTTCACCACTCATTTTCTTTACCTAATGAATAAAAAAATATGCACTATATCAAATGATACATCTTGGTCCTTCCATCTATTTTGAAATTCCAATAAAGATCATATTTCCCTCAGCTCTAAATAGTAAAACAAATGGTAATGGGCGTTCTCTTGTGCAAATCAGTTTTACTTCTCTGACCCACTGTCTAGTTCCATGGGTGACTTATCAGCTAAGAAGACCAGTTACTGTAATTGGAATCTCAAGAAAGCTTTGACTTCTCCATAAGTCTTGTCTACTGAGTGTTATTCCTTCAGATTAAGGTTTTGATTATTAATAAAATACAAATCAACCTAAGATGAGCGAATCTTTAACCTTTTTAATCCTTTAAAGTTTAATATGACTGAAAGGCTTCCCATGTAGCAATTTTGAGTATAGGTTTTGGAGTCATAAGGAAGCCTGGATTCAAATCTGTCCCTATTGCATACTTTGTCATTCTAGGTGAGCTATCCTCCCCTAAGTCTCAGGGTTTTTTGTTTTGTTTTGTAAACTAAATTTTCAGGTGCATGAATGTTACAACTCTGGTACATTATGACTTGGAAAGATGATCTAATTGGCAACTTGGAATAGGAGGAAAGGGGGAGGTGGCTGGGGACAGGAAATGGTAAGCATAAAGAAGTTTGATATTTTCCAATGGCTGTGGTTTGTCCAAAGCTAGACCTTTCTAGTCAACCATTTACCATGAGTCTTTTAGACTGCTAAAATGGGGGGAAGAGAGAGAATAAAAAGACAAAAATGAAACTATCCCTGCTCTCTGAGATCTTACATTCTTTTTTTCTTCTTTTTTTTTCCCTGAGGTAATTGGGTTTAAGTGACTTGCCCAGGGTCACACAGCTAGGAAATGTTAAGTGTCTGAGGCATATTTGAACTCAGGTCCTCCTGACTTCAGGGCTGGCGCTCTATCCATTGCACCACCTAGTTGCCCCTTGGGATCTTACATTCTAATGAGAAAGACACATCTATGTATATATATATATAGCATATGCCCTTGCAAGGATGGGCACTTATCAACAACTAAAAAATCATTCAGCATAATGTCCCATTCTCTAAGGAAGTTTGCTTTCCCTGGAACTATCAGACAAGTTCGTTCCTTTGACCAAGGTCTGTTTGCAAGCAATTCTGGCCGGGACTCAGAAGGAGTCTGTTGTTTTTACATATGTTTTTGTCCTGTGACTCAGACTTGGTGTTATTCATTTCAATTGGGGGAAAGCCTTTGGAAAAGTATGTTTCAGTGCCAGTCACTTCAGAACATCGAGTCTGATATCTTACAAGGATATTTGCTAATGGGGTTTAAGGTCTTTTCATCTGCACCAGGTTTTTATTCAGTCTCCTCATGTGTACCTGTAGCTGTCCTGCTCCGTCTAATTCATTTTCTGTCCTGCATTCAATAGCATTTGAAAGCCCCACAAGAACAAATAAACCTCTGAACTCCCATCCACATGGAGCCTGCCAAGGTCCACCCTCCCATTCTAGAAAAGGCAATCTTAGTACAAGGCTGAAGCAACATCAAAAGGTGTTTGCTTTCTGCAATCCATTTGCCAAAGACAATTTCTGTGACATGCTGTCTGACTTCCTGTTTCAGCTTTGCCCTGGATTTTTCTACCTCAGGCAACCAAGGAAGGAGGTCAAGGGAGCTCCTCAAGGTGATGGATTCATTGGTGAACAGGTGTAGGCTGTCTGGCTCCTAGGCTTCCGCACTCATCACTAGGGGATCTGCCTTCCTTCCTAGGCTTTAATTTTTACTCAGTGGAGCAAGCTGCTCCAGTCTGTAGGAAGGTGAATATCACTAAAGGCTGGGGAGGAGGATGGTTGGTGCAGTAGGAGAAAACAGAGTAGAAAAATTCAGATGGAAAAGCATTTTTTCAAGGACTTGTATGTTTATTTTTAAAATTTTTTTTAATGAATGCTGAATAAAATGTAGAAAAGGATGATCATATACTGACACTTGGTCTTAATTCTAAAATGATTGCTAAAATGTCTGTGCCAGGAAGTCTCTTATGCAAAGCTAAAGTGTCAGATCATTAAAATTCTTGTGACTAGAAGATCAGAGGATCATAGATTCAGAGCTGGGAGGTTACTTAGAGGTCCTTTATTTTACAGATGAAGAAACTGAGTCCCAGTTCAGTTATTTGCCCAAGATCACACAGGGAGGAACTGTCAAAGTCAGATTTTGAAGCCAATTTCTTTGACGACTCTACCACCACCTACAACCACCACCAAATCTAGCAACCTTTCTACAGTACCATGGTGCTTCAGCATGGACATCGTGGAAAGCCAGGAGGGTGGGATTATCAAACTAAAACACAAGATACCATCAAAACCCAGATTTTTCTTACACAAAAAATAACTGCATAGATTTTCAAACAGGATCTCAGAAATTATGTAGTCCATTCCCTCTTAGTTACAGATAAGGAAATTGAGGCACAGATAAGGCAATAGCATGTCCAAAATCACATAAATTATGAACATAAGACCTAAGATTTAAACCTAGGATCCTTAACTCTAAATCAAATGCCATACTTTAAAATTGGGAAACTGGATTATGATTTTATTTTTAAAAAATAACCACAAATAAATTCTAGAAGATGGAATGTTTATATATTACTACTTGGCTTTTACTCTCCCAGAATGATTTCTATAGATAGATTGGCACATAGGCAGATAGATGGAGAGATAAATAGATATATAGAACATTTATTAAGAACTTACTATGTACCAGGCTCTGTGTTATAATTAGAAGCCTGTTGTAAATAAATCTAAAGAAACAGATCATTATAACTACTATGTACTGACTTATGTTCCAGATATTGTTGGAAAAGTTCCTGTCCTGCTTTGGCTTCCAACAGAGGCCTGGAATTGGAGCAGACTCAGGCAGTAGCATCTATTTATTCTTGATGCTATTGGAAACAAGGAACAAACATAATTTCAGTGGCTCAGGACAGGAAAGAATATGAGAAAGTATAAAATTTTTAGTGTTAAAAATGGGACCTTAGTTCCTTTTGATCTTAAGATACAAGATAAAATGGCAGTGGTTTTTATTGAAAGCAAGAGTCTTACATAACAGGCAGAGTGGGTAGTTTGCCATGAACTGACCTCAGAGTCAAATAGATCTACCTATTACACATACTGGCCAAATGCTGATTAAGTCCTTAAGCATTCCATGTCCCAAACAATTCCCTCAAACTGTAAGTGTTTAACAATATAATACATAAATTTTAATGGCATGTGTTGTTGATAAGTTGTTTTTAGTCATGTGCAACAATTCATGATCCCATTTGGGCTTTTATTTGCAAAGGTACAAGAATGATTTGCCATTTCTTCTCCAGCTCATTTTATAGTTGAGGAAACTGAGACAAAGAGTTAAGTGACTTGCCAAGGGTCGCACAGCCACCAAGTATATGAGGCTAGATTTGACAGAACTTTAACTGTTCTACCTTAGGAAAAATATTTCCTCAAAAATAATTCCTCATTCCAATGAAATCACAGGTCCAGTTTAAAAAACAACTAATTTTCATTTTTTTTAACCTAGATGAATTCTTCTCAGTCTCCTTTTCTGTCACAAAATTGGCTTGGCTTAACAAGGTAAGGTTTTCTGGGAAGAAATGTTCTTTATTATTAACTATGAAAAAATTCCAATAACTTATTCTGGCCCATCTCTAAACCTATATAAAGTGGAACATGAAGTGTTGTTGAATGAGTGTGAATAGGGCTGGTTTCATGAACACTTGGAATTAGTGGCCATCTTTGTGCTATTAATCAATCAATAAATGTTTATTAAGCATCCGCCAAATTCCAAATACTGTTGTTTCAAGTGAAAATACAGAAGTAAAACTATTCCTGTCTTCAAGGAGAAAAAAAAAAAGAAAAAAAAAACATGAAAAATAAAGAAAATGAAAACAGTATGCTTTCATCTGTATTTAGACTCCATCAGTTCTTTCTCTGGATGTGGATAGCATTTTCCATCATTAGTTTTTTTGAATTTTATATCACTGCATTGTTGAGAAGAGCTAATACACAATTAATGATCATATAATGTCACTGTTACTGTGTACAGTGCTTTCTTGATTCTGCTCACTTCACTCAGCATCAATTCATATGTCTTTACAAGTTTTTTCTGAGAGCTTCCTGCTCACCATTTCTTATAGCATAATAGTATTACATTTTATATATCACAATTTGTTCAGTCATTCCCCAATTGATGGACAGCCCCTCAATTTCCAATTCTTTGCTACCATAAAAAGAGCTACTATAAAGATTTTTGTATGTGTAGGTCCTTTCCTTTTTTATGATCTCTTTGGATTACTAAGTAGTGGTATTATTGGACATAGTTCCAAATTGCTCTCCTGAATTGTTGGATCAGTTCACAACTCCATCAACAATGTATTACTGAAGGAGCATATGTTCAAATGAGGAAGTTAATATATACATTTAGATTCACTAAGCTAAGAATAATAGCCTTATTTCTCTCTAGTGAGGGGACTTAATGATATCTTTTGCTCTAGGAGTTCTAGGAGTACCTTGGAGGTACCCAAGTGGTTCAGTATGTATTTCTCCAACATTATCAGCTTCTACCATTTGGATATGTGCTCCCCAAGGTTAACCACCAGTGAATTGCAACCCATGATCTTTAAAAAAATTAATATCAATTGGCTTTTAATGATACACAAAAGTCAGTACAAACCATTCCCCTTAACCAAGGGCAAAGATTACCCTGTACTATCACAGTCGCTGTTGAGAGTGGATTCAATCTTAGAGTGATATTTGACCCACCAAGTTCCCCTCCAAATTCAGCATAACCAATAGAGAGTGTCACTGCATTCCCTATAGGGCTAGACAGCTCTGTCCCTTGTTTCCCTGGGTCCCATTCATGCCTCAGGGCAGTGCTAATGTATTTGTCCTGGTTGGCTGCAAACTCTAACATCCACTCAGGCTCCCGGCCTTGGGGGCCCTGTCTCCAATACCCATTCAACTATATCTCAATAAGCAAAAGTGCAAAGGTCTGTTTTCATGGACCACATGTCAGCCACAAATGGGGAGAAATCTTCCACTGAACAGGTTGCATCATTTCTTTCTCACTCGACTACAGTCAGGCAGGAAAGAGAAAATGCCTTGGCTGGTTAGAGCCTTTTGAAAGCTTGCCTGATTCCAACACAGAAATCAATCAAAAGGATTCTCTTTTTCATGTAGTAAGCCTACCAGAAACAATATCCGTGCATGTTCAAACTCTCGTGGGGATTGTGTCTGGCAAAGAGGGGCTCTCATTGGCCAATTTTATGCACCCCCCCATTTTATACATAAGTCTAGGAAGAATATAAACGAATTGTAAGTACTTCAAAGTAATTGGGGGAGGGGTGTCATTTGTAGTGGAATAAGGAAAAGCTTCATGTATAAAGAAATATCCGAGCTGAGGTGGAGAGGAAGTCCAAGATTCCAAGAGGCAGAGGAGAAGTGGGAGTTTTTTTTTTTTGTTTTTTTTTTTTTGTTTTCCCCTGGCATATGGGAGATCCAGGACAAAGGCATTGAGATGAAATAAGAAACATCATATATGAAATATCAAAAATACTAGTATGACTGAAATGTAGAGTGCAAGATGGAAGTAACGGGTTTGTAAAAAAGATCGAAAAGGTAGGAAAGGGCCAGATTATAAAGGGCTTAAAATAGCCAGTAGAGGAATATACATTTGATGCTAGGATTTGAGGAATACCAAAAGACCTGTACTCCCTTCAAAAATGACCTTCACTGGTAACCACAAGTTAGGAAAGCCCAACCTTTATCTTCCAGAAGGGCCTTCCAATCATTTGGGAGCTACAGCATTCTTACCTTAACTTTGTTCTTATTCAGTAGTGTCTGACTCCATGTTCAGTCATAATCAACTCTTTATGATCCCATTTGAGTTTTTCTTAGCAGTGATATGGAATGGTTTGCCATTTCCTTCTCCAGCCATTTTACAGATGAGGAAACTGAAGCAAACAAGGTTAAGTGACTTGCCCAGGGTCACAGAGCTAGTAAAAGTCTGAGGCTAAATTTGAATTCAGATGTTTCTGATTTTAGGCCCAGTACTCTATTCACTGCCACCACCTAGCTGCCCCCAAACCTTTAGCAGACAACACTTAATGAGATGATTTGCTAATCTGATAAATCCTGTAACATAAATTGTAACAGCAAATTCGAGCTTTGGGGGATTGATAGATTTAGCCCCTTCATCTTTTTCATCTCCCCATCTATGAGATGATCTGGGGGAATGAGTTGATGTTTAACTGTGTCCTCTATCAGCTCCACATTTTTATTCTTTTCACAAGAATAGACAGGAGGTGACAATGAAGTTACCTCTGGAGTCTGCTCCCTCTTATGGTTTAACTTCTGTTTAAATTTGATTCTGTTTTATGGGACCAAAGAGATAGGGAAAGCAATCCAAACATTGTATCATTTCACAGACTTCAGGCTGCATAAGGACTCGATAAGACAGGTGGCTTAATATGATAAAAATGATATCTATTTCCCACTTTCTGTGTAAACTATTAGACACCAGAAACACTGGGGACATTTCTTCCTCTCATAATTACTTAGGAAGGAATGTAATAGCCTCAAGCATAATTAACAGCATTTTAATTCATTCTCATATTTTAAGATGGTTCATCTACTTGCTGCAGCAAGAATGAGCCAAGATTTGAATTATGTTAGAATTTACAAAAAAAAAAAAAGAGGAGGGGGTTGTCCCAAAAATGTTGAGCTCTTACTATAATTTCAGGTCAAAGCTAAACTGTGGGAATCTTTAATGGTAATGTCCATGATAAATGTCACACAAAATCATTTATCTGTGCTTAGAGTACCCTATAATAAATTCTGGTCCCTAGTAAGAATATGAAAGCAAGAGAAACTAGAACCACCCAAACAAATTGTACTCTGGCACTTTTCTATGTACCTAATTTTTAGATAACAAGATGGCTTATTTAGAGCTTCACTGGGCTAACTACATACATGGCTTCTCTACCTTTCTACAATAATGCTACTTACTCCTCACCTCTCTATCCACTCAATAGTAATTTTTTTAAAATAAAAAGCTCTTCTTTTTAATGAAGCTCATGAATGTTGTATGTAAAAGATGCTGTCTTTTATTTCCCAAAGCAGAATCTGGTTATCTCTCTTTCCTCTTAAATACTTATAGCTCTCATGATATCTTTCCTTTGAGTTAAAAAAAAATTTAAACCCGTTAATCATCAGTTGTACAGAGGCAAATAGCCTGTCTTCTAATTTCATACTTCAAGATAATAAGCTATTTCAAACTATTAGAAGCAGTAAAGTGTGAAACTGAAATTTGTTGAAATTTAGGGCATTCTGGTTTCCTATATATTATTTCTGGCTCTAATATATTCATAGCCACTTAAAGATGATTTATAGGTATCTATATCTATATATATAGGACAGTATCCTGATAAATACTTTCATATGTTTTTATTTCTCAAAGTATAGATCTGATTCACAAGAATCAAAAACCAGAAATGACATTAATTTGTACATGTATATTCACACATACATGTACAGTTATGTAAACAAACATAAATGTAGATGTAACATATATATATATATAAATAGAATGTTTTACAATTACAATTTACAGGAATCTATGAATATAAATAGTTTTTAGCAAAAATATATTATCAAGGCATTCTTAACTATGTTTGGTATTTTGGGAGCAAGAAAAATGCTGGGGTTTCTTTAAAATGCAGCACAAAGAAAATGAAGAATTTGGTTTCCCATTCAGGGATCTCCTTGAAATGAGTTACTGTGTAGAAAAACTGAAAGTATATTCTAGGTACTGTGGCTTCATTGCAAAATAAAACAAAAAAGAATCTTTTTTAAAAATGCTAAGAAATCAACAAAAAGGGTCATAAATAATTAAGGAAATGTTTAAATGTCATATACAAAATTATTTATGATGAAAGTGAAGTTCATAAAATATTAATTTGTTTTCTTACTCATGTAAGATGGCAAGATCAAATAAAGTGAAAAATTATATTTACGTGATCTATTTCAAACATCCAAAACATAGGCACCTTTCCCCCTCATTTCTACATTTCTTGTGTGGTTCCAGGAAAGTTATAGACAATCTTTAGTGTTTTATCTCCAATTTAATTAGCTCCAATTGGAATGATAAATTTGCACTGATGTAATATGGCTACTGATCACTCACAACTTGTCCAAGTGACCACAGACTGAAATTAAAGATCATGTCTATTATTTCAAAGACATAAATGATCTTTTGACTAAATATTTGGGCACTGGAACATCTTGCCAGGTCCCATATTAAGACTGGTTTATGTGTGAATTATACAGAAAAGAATATATTTCTGGGAAATTCACCATTTGGAATTCCTATGTTATTTAGTTAATTATGGTTGGTTAATTCATGTTCCTGAATTCAAATCTAGACTCAGACAATCACTAGTTGTGTGATCCTGGGCAAATCACCTGACTCCATTTACCTCAGTTTCCTCATCTGTTAAAAAAACAAAACAAAACTGGAGAAGGAAATGGAAAATCACTTTTGTATTTTTGCCAAGAAAATCTCAAATGGGGTCAAGAAGAGGCAGATACAATTGAAAACTTTTGAATCATATATATATATATATATATATATATATATATATATATATTTAAGTTAATGCTCCCCCTATTTTTATAATAGCAGTCATCAATTCTTGGCTGTTCAGGAGGCTGTAACACTTCCTATATTATCATATGGTTGAATCAACTTTAAGACACTTAAAAGTGTCACCCTTTTTGCTCATTTTGCTCAAAAAAGGCATTGAAAACAGATTTCCAGTGAGATACATAAGAGGTCTCTAGTTCCTCATATTGCAAAGTACTTCAATACAATGCAGCTTATGAGAAGTCTTGGGGGAAAATAAGGGAAGGGTTGTGGTGGATGGCTGAAGAGGGAGCCAAGTATGTAGGATTGACTAAAGCTCCAAAGAATACATTAACCCTATCCCACTTTCACTTTTCCCTTCTCACCAATCTTGATAAAAAGGTACATTGATTTTTTTATTGGGTGTCCTGAATCCATATTTTCTTTTCTTCTCTGTGACTTTGAATAAAACAAGAGAACCAATGATAAAAATGTATCATGGGAAAAATATTCTATATTTGGTCTCCCATAGTATTGATAAAATTGGCCCCAAACAAAACCACCACTTTTATAGTGTGATGGACCTACTGCTAGAGGTATATTTTAGCTTGCTAGCCACTCAAATGGTGGGTACTATCTAAGTGATACTTCCCACTGCTTCTTCTGAACTCAAGCCTTAAATTTAATTGATGAACTTAGTGCTTTTCCAGAACCAAGAAAACGGTTAACCAAGCCCTTAGAATCTAGAATGGGTGAAGCACATGAGTTATATTGGAAGGCAGGTCAAAAATCAACAGGATTTTTTGTGGATAAGAAAATACTTTGGTACAAAATAGACATTTCCAGCTTGTCAATTGCAACTTAAAATTTAATTATAAAGTCCCATAAAACTGACTCAAAGATGACAATTGCCACCAAGTCTTCTCTGTGGACTCTGATTCTAGCAGGAAGGAGATGTCACTAGAGGCTGCTACCAGAACATTGTATGGCATTTAAATGATTCTTTGACCTCATTTCAAGGATTTCACCATTATTCATTTCCCCCATCCTGGTGACTTCACAATTTCAAAAAATAAAAATATTTTCACCCAACAAAAGATTTGCATATCTCAGTTGTAGACAAAAATGAGGATTAATCTTTAGAAAAGCAAACAGTAAAAAGACCCAAGAACCTTCCTTGGATCCCGACTCCATTGGTATCAGTATGCTTTTAAATATATCTATTTGGGCTCCTGTACAATATTTATTGATAAATTTGGTCATTCTGTTTGGAGGATAAATTAGCCACTATTAGAATTTTTCCACACTCTTCCTTAGAGGCAGATTTGAGATGATTCAGAAAGGACATTTGTTCCATTTTTCATTGTGTTCTGTTTTTCCTTTGTATTTCGTTTTCTGCTGCCTTTTCCCTTTACTGAAGCCAAAGCTATCTCTAGACACCTCAGAAGAACTACAGAGCAAGGGAGCGTAGGTATCATTTCCTACCTCGCTAAGGGTGGGAGTAGAAGAGAGCCTGTATTCTTTCAGCAGACTTCCAGCTAGAAGCCTCCTTTTTAGTTTAAATATCAAAGGGCAAGCAACACATCTATCTATGTATACAAACAGGATTCCCTGAAAAATCAGGAGACAAAACTTCCTGAGCCAGATAGTCAACAGTACTTATGGGACAGAACAGAAACTTTTAATAAAAAAAGGAGTTCAGAGTCTCTATAAGGAGCCAGATAAGCAAAGCAGGACAGGAGCAGAAACAGGAGCTGGTATAGAAATACTCCAGCTCTTACATTAATACTCAGTGAGTTGTTAAATAATGGGAAATGTCATTTAACCTGAGACTTAGTTTCCCCAAATGAGGATAATAATAATGTTCCCTTACCAGATTATTGTAAAGAAAGTGCTTTTATGAACTTTATAGTGGTAGGAAATGTGAATTATTATTATGGGAGAGAAAGCTGTTGAAATCATTAGAATGACCAGAGATTCTATGGAAGATGGGGATAATAATAGCAATAACTAGTATTTATTTAATGCTTTTAAGATTTATAAAAAATGCTTTATGTATATCATCCCATTTGATCCTCACACATTAACTCTATGAAGTTATATTATTCCCATTTTACAGTTGAAAAAACTGAGGCTAAGTGATTTGACTAGTAAATGCAGTAAGTGTCTGAAGTGGGAATCAGAATCATCTGTCTGAATGCCAGTTTCTAGCACTCTGTCCATTAGGCCACTTAGCTACTTATATTACATTTATATTATATAATTATATTATAACTAACTTATGTTTTTCCTACCCAATTCCCATCTCTTTCAGCCCAACCCCTAATTCTGTTTAAGGTAGTCCATCTTCAAGCTGGAAACTAGAATTCACTAAGTTGATTTTATATAAATATCATTTGTAAACATAAAGGAATGATAGTAACTCTTAATTTTGTAACTCTAGAACTTTTCTGCCTGTTTACTTAAATTTCTTTTCCATATTTAATTTCTTTGCTTCAAAAATAATTTTTCATAAAATCCAACCTTTTTCCCCCAGATTGTTTGGGATATATTGATCAATTTCTCAGAAACTTTCTTGTTCCCCTTCTAAAGAATTGATGGGTAGTGTTAATTCAGAGAAAAGTCAGGGGACAGTAAGCTCACTTAGTAAATCAGAAAATGAATGAGCAATACAAATCCTCAAGTTGGTTTTTTCTCTTCCATTTTTCTTCCTTTCACTCCCAGGAACTCCCAGTTTCCTTCTGACTGCTTTTCCCCAGTGAATTGAGGTTTTCCTAAGAGCAAAATGGCCGGAGATGGTGTCTTTTTAAATCAGTGGGAAATGTGTTGAGAAGTTCCACTTGACTCAGTGAATCACTCCTGATGTTTACAGAACACCTGGGGTCAGAAGGGCCTGCTGAGTGATATTTTTTTATTGACAACTAACCTCTACCCTGATACCATTTCTCCCTTTTAGTAACTGTTGATTTTAACTGTCAATTGTACATAATGCACATGGCTTCATGTCTTCCTCAAGTTTGTGGATGTCCACACCCTTTTTGATGAACCTTAATATTCATTATCAAGTAGGCTTACCATATACTTTTGCTATTTTCACTTTTTGTGTTGAGGATGTAAGATATAACATTTATTAATCTGCTGAAAAATCCAAAGGATTAATGAAAAGTTAAGACAGTTCCTTAAATTCAGATTCCTCCAAACCCTATTAACCTATGCCTTAACCCTTGTCTTGCCTGTTTGGCTGCTTTCCCAGTTGGCTGCCTCTTTTAACTATCAATATTTCTATACTGTTTTAATATAGGCTGGTTCTGTTACTTATCATGGTCATTTTCAGGTTCAGAAAATGATGTGATTTTTAAACAAATGCATTAATAATAATAACCTGGATTTTACATGACTATTTTAACTTATCCTTAAACCAATAATAAAAAGTCACATTTATAGAATAATTAGCTTTTTAAAAATACATTATATCGATGATTCTTTGTCTTTACATCCTACTTATTACTAAAAATGAACCCTATGTAGAAAGACATACTGAACTCTCCTTTGTAATAAAGAAAAGCAGTTAAGTTAAAGCACATGAAATAGCAAATATGTCCAGCATTGTATGTAGCATTTTGTCCTAGTTCTTTGCTACTTCTCTGTCACAAGGAAAGAGTTCATTATATACTTTCTGGGACCATTACAGGTTTTTCAATCTTTCAGATTTTGACTTCTCTTTAGTGATCCCCTTTTAGTTTCTTCTTTGCCTAGTTCTCGAAGTATAAGATGACCCTTTTCCTTGCCAATGACAGTGTGCCCTTGATCCCATCTTATACCATCACTTATACCATCTTATATCCCTATGTCATCTGCTCTCCCACCCTCATTTTCAATCATTCATCATTCACTGTCTCCTTCCCTGCCACTGATAAGCAAACTTGATCCTTGGAAAAAAAAAAAAACAACCTTTACTTGAACCTACTATATCCTCAAGCTATTTTGCCACATTTTTTTGTGCATTCACAGCTAAAAACACACCCATACATACACATATACATACATATGCACACAGAGTTAGTCTCCACATTCTTAATTAACACTAACTTCTTAAACCTTTACATCTTAGGACCTCACTTCTTGACTGAATCTGTTTCTTCCAAGATTATCAGTCCTCTCTTTATTGCTAAATCTAAATGACAGTGAGAACCTAAGCACACATTCAAGTGATATTTCCTTGATTCTGAGCTACTTTCAAAAGATAGGTTAATTTCTAGGGTACTGGAGAGTAGAGGTCCAAAGTCATTTGGAGGGTGTTTTCTTATTTTGTTATATACCTTGTGAGTGAGAAGCAACATGGAATACTAAAGAATTACCTTTAGTCAGGAAGACATAAGTTCAAGCTTCATTTCTGACAAAATAGCTTTGGAACCTTAACAAAATCGGACCTTTTGAATGGTCTAGGGGGTCCTCAAACTACGGCCCGCGGGCCAGATGCAGCAGCTGAAGACGATTATCCCCCTCACCCAGGGCTATGAAGTTTCTTTATATAAGGCCACAAAACAAATTTTTTGTTTTTACTATAGTCCGGCCCTTCAACAGTCTGAGGGACAGTGAACTGGCCCCCCTATTTAAAAAGTTTGAGGACCCCTAAACTCAGCACTCTATAAGACTACGAATTGAAAAATAGTTTTTAATCTTTATTGGAGAGTGGTTGCCCTATGAAGAATTCCTTATACCAACGAAATCACAAATTTGGACCAAAGAATAATGTCTTAAAAATATTCACTCTCTCTGTGTTAAGTTTATTTACCTATTGCTTCTGTGGTTAAAAGTAAAGATTGCAGAATCCAATATTCTTGTTTGCTTCTGTGTTGAGTTGACTCCAAGGTCATTTGACCAGCAAAATAGATTTCCAAAAGGAGTTGATATTTGACCAGTAAGATAGGGAGTCTAAGAACTAAATTCTGATTGAGTCAATCCACAAAACTGCAAATACCTTAAGTAAAATGGAGAATAAAAGGTTTCTGGCTCTCAAAGTCTTAGTTAGATCAGAAGGTAATTCAACTATTCTAGACTAGTGCTTACTCAGTAATTAGAATCACTGGGTCAGGGATAATCTGGAGTTCTCCATTATATGGTGACTATCAAGGCATCTGGTGCTCAAATAGGTAAATTCATTCCGATTTTAAGAAGGGATTGGGAAAGGTCTCAGATGGGAAGTACAAAAGAGGAAGTGAGTATATCTGACTAGAGAAAAAACCAAGAATCAGTTGTTGGAAGTAGGTTTTGATGCTAGACTTGACAATGTAATTGTAATCAGTCTCTTCAAAGATCAGTAACTTCAGAGAATCCCCTTCAATGAGCTGTCAGCTAAGACAATTCCCCATAATGCTTTGCCTTTTATTATTGTTCTTCCACTTCTAAGACAAGATTGATATTTTAGTTATGATGAAAACAAAGGATTGGAGCGTTTTTAATCAATCAGCAAGCATATATTATACACATTTTATGTTCCAGTTCCAGATAATATAGTAAGATATAGAGATACAAAGAAAATGAAAAATTTTTTTTCCTGTTTTCAAAGAGCTTACATTCTAATGGGGGAGACAAGCAAATGAATTTTATTCATGTGATCTTACTATTTTTTCCATTGCTTAATTTATTTTATCAAAGAAAAATTTTATCTTCATAGTCTTTCTGAAATGTATCTGGTTTGAAACTGTAAATAGTTGTAAAAGTTACTGAAATGTGAGAACAAAATCCCTTACATGGTTTACTTTATCCCTTCCTACACTCCTGTTCCCGTAGCCTTTCAATGACTATGTCAATTCTGTATTGCTACTAGGTAGTGTTAAAAAGAGATAATGCTTCGATACTTGGGTGGATGTGGGAACTCTTTCCAACAATTCTTATTACAACCAATCTGTACCTTTCATGCAATTCTCATCCATATTTACCCATGTTCCACAGGAGGTCCATCCAGTGTGTTGGGGGCCTTCCTTTCATTCTCTTGACGTCATTTGGATACCAAGGGAGTAGTACAAGAACCAAGACAAGCTCTTGCCCCAAGCTTTTTTCACTGAAACAAAGAATAATATCGAACTACTGTCAAAATATGTCAATTCATCAATGCAGGGAACTTAAAAGAGGATCTAAGAGAGATTTATTTATTTTTGTTAGAAGGATAGAACTTAAGACTTCAGTCAATAATTTGCTCCTCAGATTATTGAATTTCCATTAAAAAGAAGAAAATCAATGTAATGCACACCTTTAATTAAAGCTTAGCTCTGGCGAGCATTCTTCTCAGAAGAAAAAAGTAAATAACAAAAAAGAAAGTTGTTTTGATAGGCAAACATATCTATTTTTCTTAGATGCTCTTTAATAATAATGTGTTTCACACATAAAGACAATTCTACTTTTTCACTATTGACAAGAAATGAAGTCTTAGATTTTTCTAGTCATGCAAATGTCTTTATCCATTTATCTTTCCACATTCTTTTCCCTCTAGTCCAACTCCCCGGAGGGAAACTGGGGCAGGCAAATTTTTCATGAGAGGGGGGTCAAGAACCTGTCTTAATACTAGCTAGGTAAGGGAAGGCCAATAGAATCCTGAACCTATGATCAAAATGACAAAGATAAACCAGTGTCTTCAGAAGAAACATATTTATGCTTTAATCCTGTAAAATCCATTTACAAACCAACAAATATGCTTTTTAAGACAGACTTAAGCTAAGCATGAATCTAAGTACCAAAGATATGTAGAAAAAGATAAAAATTCAGAGATTTCTGAGGTCAATTACCTTTGATTTGGTATCTTCTTTAAGTATGGCTTATTGTCATGGCCCCTAGGAACTACAACCCCACTCAACTTAATCAGCAACAGCTCATATGTGAGAAATATAATGGATATCTGAATCTCCATTATGACTAAGAAACAAGCTCATTCATTTTGTGAGACATAATTCATAAGTTACATCAAGGGCAAGAATGTTCTATTTCTTTGAAATTTTTTTCCATTTTTAATCTTTATATCCCTGATATGTAACCTAGTACCTGGCACACAGTAGGTGCTTACTATGTACTCTTTGAAATAATAAAATAGTGTTTGAAGGGTCCAACATAGCTCCTTATAATATAAAAAGGCTAACGAACTGGCCCACATACGAATCAAATCCATGACTTTCATCTTTTTAGTATAATGAAATAACCAGCTGAGCGAAGCAGGCACCAACATGCCCAGATGATTTAGTACATTTGTTTTTAAAGATCAACCCACTAGGACTTTTTAAACTAGCTTTCACTCAAACATTGGTGACAGCTAATTTAACATTTATGATTGTTTGCAGAGTTAATCAGCCAGCCACACAAGGCTGGGAATTTCTTTTCCATCTTTATTGCTGTATGGAATGGCATGTCAAAAAGCGTAATATATGATGTAACAAGTGAAAGGGGAAGAAAACAGTACAGGAGAGTGGGAGGTGCACTTGATGTGATAGTAGATGACCTGCATCCAAATCCAGGTTGTATCAACTGTTGCCTTGGACTCTCATTCTTTCTCATCTGTAAAATGAGGGGGTTGGGCTAAATGATTTCTAAAGTCCCTTCGAGGGTTAAATCTCATAATCTTACACAGGAAAGACAGAGGAAAATATGTATATGCATGCATGTGTATGTATGTGCATGTACACAGATATAGAATATATAATTATGCATGTATGAATTTATACATCTGTATTGTGCAAATGCACACATGCATATGCATATAACTAACTTAAAGTAAAAGAGAAATCAGGGAAGAAGCAAATGGAGAAATACAATAATGGGGAATGATAGATTTAGATTGATCGAATGAACTGCAGTTCTAAGTTATTAAAGCTTTTGTGTAGTCCAGTGGGGAAACTTCATTGGTACAGGATTATAGCTCCAGAGCTGCAAGAGATCTTCTCAGCCTGGTCAAAATTTCTTATTTTAAGAATGAGGATAATGAGGTCAAGGTCATACAGATTATAATCAGGATTTCTACGAGGCTCTTAGAACCAAGATTCTTTCTACTCTAGCATAGATACTCCTATTCTTCTATTGGCTCTTAGAGAAGCAATTAAGTCTTACAATAATTAACTTTATCTAATATCTTCTATGGAATGGTGCAGTGGGTAGAAGGTTGAATCTAGCGTCAAGAAAAGCTGAGTTCAAATCCAATCTCAGATGTTTACTAATTCTGGAACCCTGTGAAAGACACTTAACTACTCTCAAATTCTGTTTCCTCATCTGTAAGATAAAAATAATAATATCATCTACCTAACAGGGTTGTTGTGAGGAAAAAAATAATAAAATGATAATAAAGTGCTTTGTGAACCTTATAGCATGATAGAATGCTGGTTATTTTATTATTATTATTAGCATAATTATTATTCATTCATTCTCATATGTCCTCATTCATTCTCTTTTAATTTAATCTACAACAAATACAAGAATACATTAGACATATTCTTAACTCACTCTGAACGTTTTGAGAATTAGTTAATGAATCTCTAAATTTCTTATTATTCTTACTCCTCCCTTTCCCCCATCAATTCCCAACTCAGCCTTCTCTAATTATAAGTTATTAGAGCACAGTATAAGGGAAAAACACTGAAATTAAAGACAGGAATAATGATATAGATTCCAATCCTGATTCCAAGACTCCTTAACTGTGGGATGAAGTCATTTAGGTCTCAGGTTTCTTATTTGCAAAATCAGTATAAAATAATTGTACCTCCAATTTCACAGTGAAGTTGTAAAGAAAGTACTTTGTGAAACATGATATAGATGTGTGTTATTTATTGTTTTTCATCTCTCCATTACTGATAATGGTTTTGTCTTTTGGTCTTCTATCCACTCCTACTTCTTCAAATTTTACTGGTAATGGGACTAATATGATTTTTTTATATTAGTAGACCATTGTATAATAATCTGTGATCCAAATGAGTAATACTTGTAATAAATTATATCCATAAATATGCATTTCTATAAAATATGTGCACATATGCTAATGTTACGTATATGACACATGTAACATGTATATGCGCATTATTGTGTACATTTGCAAATATATGTTGTTATTTTTTTTCAGATGTGTCTGACTGTTTATGACTCCATTTGGGGTCTTCTTGGCAAAGATGTTGGAGTGATTTGGCATTTTCTTTTCCAGCTCATTTAAAGCAAACTGAGGCAAACTAGGTTAAACTCAGGTCATACAGTTAGTAAGTGTCTGAAGCTAGATTTGAACTCAGGAAGATGATGTTTTCTGATTGCAGTCCCAGTACTTTATCCATTATACCTCATAGCTGCTTATGTGTACATGCAGGTGTACATACACACACACACATATATATATAAAGAGAGAAGGGGAAGTATATAGGTGTGCATGTCTACATATACATGTATATAGATACACATGCATCTCTATTTCTATAGCTTCTTGTGTGTACATACATGCATACATATATATGTATGTATGTAGTGGTGCATGTGTGTGTATGTCTGTGTATATATGTATGTGTGTGTATTTATATGTATACACTCATATGTATTTCCATCTCTATAGCTGTTTATCTGAAATCAAATACTTAAAACACATCAGGAAAGGATAAAATAGACCTCAGTTGCTCAATCAAACTTCCTTTCCTTTAGGGATTGATGTGAATAAAGTCCTTTACCTAAGTTAGGAATTGGTAAATCAAGAGCTTGCATCTCTTTTCAAACCCATAATTATTTAGTTAGGAAAACTCTTGAGAATATGAGGATCACTCCCTGGGTCTAAAGGGAATAAAGTCAGCAGCAAAAGAGGTGCTACTCCTTTTAAAAAATCAAAGTGTTCCAGAGAGAGGACATAGTCACCTCAATAAGACTTAGAGGCTAAACATCTTAAACTTCAGATACTAGGGCAACTTTTCATCCAGAGCAGTAATAATAATAATAGCTTGTATTTGAATAGTCTTTTTTCTAAAAACGCAGTCCTCTTACCAGCTTTGTTAGGTCAGTAGTTACTATCTTATTACCCTCGTTTTATAGTGAATATTTGTTTAAAGTTTCCCAGGATTTGAAATCAGTCCCTCTGACTCTAGGCCCACTAGTCTTTCTATTCCACCATTTTGGACTCTCCAGCTGAAGCTCCCTGTATGGAGCCTCATGGACCAGAGGTTGACTCGGTGGCTCTTCCCACATGGACCCCTCACCCTCTATTCTTCAGTTACCCTTGATGCCAGCACCAATCCATGTCCTGCCTAACCTTCACTAATTCCTGGTCCAGCCACCTGCCACCACTGCCTGACTTTGACTGCCACCTGCTCCAGCCACCTGCCCCAACTGTGTCCCAGACCGGCAGGCCAGGGCCCTGGCTGCATTCCTGAGAGGAAACTCTGTTACTTTCTGAGAGACTAGTAGAGACTTTGAATTTTGAACATAAGGTATAATGGGGAGAAATATGGTAGGAGCAAAATGCCAGTCATTTTAACCTACCCAATTCTTTAATTCTTGTTTCATTGATTCACTTAAATCCATTTGGATATTGCTTCAATTTATTACAGCTGTTTCCAGCGAGGTTTATGCTAACTGACAACATTTAAATATAGATAAAAATTCAGGCGAGAGATAAATTATCTTTTTTTTTTTTTTTAATGACAACACATTTTGAATCTCGGGATCCTAAATCATCTAGGCCAGTTTCAGTTTTTTTTTTTTTTCCTCATACATACTGAATTTCCCATTTTTTTTAAAAAAAATATTTTGATCATAAAACTTCATAGATTCGTTGTGTCTTAAAACACACCACACACACACACACACACACACACACACACACACACACACACATTCATTGTTATGACTAAGGAACAGAATTACCATATCATAAATTTCCAAGTAATCTGTCTTTCCTAGGGCACTGACAGTTGTCACCATCTGCTCAAATCAATTGATTTACTTCTCCTCCCACCTTTTCCCCCACCCTTAATCCCCAACCAACCTCACTTCATGGATGAGAATAGTCAGCTGTTTTAAGGTATTTGGTATTTGTCATAATTGATGATTTGAATTAGCCTAAGAAATACAGAGCAAAGCAAAATTTTCCTGAAGCAAGCTGATCAGAACTAGGTTTATCTTTTTCCCCCTTTTCCATCATGACAGTTATTCATAATGCCCAATTTAAAGCCTTATCCAGCATCTATCATTACTGAGTTACTAGTGTGGAATCCCCATCTCATTCCTGGGCTAAATCCCATTTCCAGGGCCCTCTTCCTTTGCAAAGTGTTGTGTGTGGTAATGGAGGCAAAGTCTTGTGCCTATCCATGTCTCCTGAAGGTACAATCTGATGACTTCCTGGCATGGTGAATAGAACAGATGGGTAGTCCTTGATGGACTTGTCCTCTGAAAGCAGAATGTAGAAAAATGTGCTCCTCTCTGAACAGAGGTCACTTCACAACTCCTACACAAAGTATGACAGCAAAATCTCAAGCGCCTATGGTTTAAACTTCTTTTTTTATTTCCATTGGCTGCTGCTTCTTCCCTCCAAAGCTATCCACATACTTATGTTATTATAGTTCATGTGTATAAATATCTCCTCTGTTTAGAATCCATCTTTATTAATTAAATTCTTAGATGACCTAAGTATTTTCCCCCTAGGAATTCAGCACTTGTACCTCTAAATGAAGGTGAGGGAAACCTATAATTTTGACTCTAAAATCATTTTCATCAGGAAAAAAATAGACATATTAAAAAAATTATTGGAAAAAACTTTTATGTAGAAATAACAGCATGATATTCTGAAAAGAGTCTTGGACTTGGAAACCTAGAAAGTTCAACACTTAGTTTTGCCACTAACTAGCTCAGAGACAAATAAGTTAGGTAATGAATAGAATACCAGATCCTGTCAAGAATGACTGAATTCAATCAATTCCTAGTTCAGGTACTTACCAACTGTATACCTTAGGCATTTAACATCTCTCAGCCTTTTTTTCCCAATTTGCAAAATACCCACGATAGTAAAGCTTACCCTAATCGAGTTGTTATGAAGAACATATAAAATAACATATGTAAAATGATTCACAAATCAAAGAGCTATATTAGGGCTAGTTATTTAATCACATCACCTCTCTGTTTGTTTTCTTCTTTATGAAACAAGATGGGATTCGATAGTTTCCACATTCTTTTCTAAATATAATTATATACATATAGTAATATATGAATTCTGTATGTATATACATACACACACAGATAATATACCTATATACAAGCATGTCTGGTAGAATAAAGACTTCCTAAGGAAAGGGATGTTATTGTTGTCTTTTGATTATTTTTCAAGCTGATTTTTCATGACCCCATTTTGGTATTTTTTTTGGCAAAGATTCTGGACTGGCTTATGACTTCCTTCTCCAGTCCTTTTATTTATTTTTTATTATTATTATTTTTAAATAATTCATTTTACAGATGAAGCAAACAATGTTGAATGACTTTCCTGGGGTCACACAGCTAGAGGTGTCTAAGGTCATATTTGAACTCATGAAGATGAATCTTTCTGACTCCAAGTTCAGTATTTCATCCATTGCACCTGTTATTCCAAGAGCAGGGACTTTTATTTTTGTACCTAGCACCACACTTAATTCATGGTTGTTGTTTGATCAATACATTTCAATACTTGCATAGATCTGTGATCTTGTCCATATAGATAAACCCCCAATAGTGCAAATCACAATAAGTGCTACTTTTATACGTGTGGAGATGCCTATTTATGTGATTGCTAATGTGTTAGAAAGATTTCTATTCAATACAGTTAGAGCATGTCTATTTAGAAGCTTACTAAAGGTTGACTAATTCTAGCTTGCTTTAAGAAAATTATAGATCATTTCCTTCCTTACCAATTTCTTGATTTTACATTCAGCTGCAAATGTCTCTTGATGTGGTTGGAGCACCCAGAAATAAGGCCCTTATCCATTGTGATTGTACAAAGAAGAGAAAGGCAGCAGCTCATTCAGGCCTAATTTGAGAATTCTCATGTCTTTACTTTCCTGTAGCTAAGGCTGTGTTAAGAGTTAGGTTTGAGAAGAATTCACTGAAATATTCAAATAAGTGAGGCAAAAAATATATACATCACTCTCCCCTCCCCAATTTTGTGCTTGAATTAAGCACATTTTGACCTGATTTTGACCCTTTATTTTACAACTAGATGAATGATCTTCTTCATTCTCTTTTGTTTTTTCCAGAATAATAATATAACACAACTGATACATCTATAGTTTTAAAATTTACAAAGTATTTTATTTTTTACAATAGCTAATCTGAACCCCACAATAACTCTTTGCAATGGATGCTACAGAGCTTATTATTTATTAACCTTTTACAGGTGGGAAAACCAAGGCTTAAAGTAACACAAAGTAGTCCTGATATTTCAATTAGGTGATTTGTACATGTTCTCTCAGGTGGCACACATTTGAGGTAAAATTTGCATCCAGGTCTTCCCAATTCTCTATTTATTTCTCTATCCCCTGCTTTATAACAATGGCAGAACTATGAAGAATATTCCCACTTAAGCAAATAGATCTTTCCTTCACCATCTGAATTATACCACACCCCCAAAAAGTGTGAAAAATAAAAAAGCGTACTGAAACTCTTTAATCAGGCAGTCATGAGTTCTAGCTCTTCCAAATTCTGGATGGTTTTAGAAGGATAGAAATATGCTTTTATTAAGCACCTACTATGTGCCAGTCACTACACTAAGTGTTTTAAAATTTATCTTATTTGGTCTTTTCACCCTTTTCTGAATAGTCTAGTGCAATGACACTAGCCTCCTTCCTGTTCATTGAGCAAGGTGCTCCATCTCTCAGAACCAGTCATTTTCTAAGATTACCTTCACACCAAGAGTGCTCACCTTCCTCATATCAGCTTCCTGGCTTCCTTGCTTTTCTTAAAGTTCCACCTAAAGTCAGATATTTCTATAGAACATCTTTCTCATTCCCTCTTCATTTAAGTGCCTTTCTTCTTTTGTTATTGTTCAGTCCTTTCAGTCATGTTCTGCTCTTTGTGGTCCTACTTGGGGTTTTCTTGACAAATATATTGGAATAATTTGTCATTTCCTTCTCCAGCTCATTTAGGCAGATGAGGACACTGAGGCAGAGAGAGTAAAATGACTTGCCCAGACTCTACAGCTAGTAAGTGTCTGGGGCTAAATTTGAATTCATGAAGATGGGACTTTCTGACCCAGTATTCTATTCAATGCACCACCTCTTATTAACTACTTCTTATACGGTTTGTACCTATTGGTTCATTTGTTTTCTCCCTTATTAGATAGTAAACTCTAGGGTGGGAGGAGGCAGGGATTGCCTTTCGCCTCTTTTTTTGCCCTTATTTGGGCCCGTGCCCAATAGTACTTGGCACACAGTAGACACATAATGAATTTAGAATTGTAGTTACTAATACTTCAGTTCCTTTTTTGGTAGAATATAGAGTTGACCTCCAAAATAGGTCTAGCTCAAGTATGATTCTAAGTTCCATGATTTCTCTGTTCCAAGGTTACACATTAGTGACAGAAAGCAAACTTTCTTGGTGGTGGGGGGAGAGAATGGGGGAGGAAGAACTCTGGACTACTGGAAAATATCATTGGTTTTCTCAGAATAGCAACCCACATTTAAGTCCACTTATTCAACTGACCCGAGATAGCTAAACAATGGAATATAACTAGAAATGACCCTATTAGGATGTCTCATAGCAGCTCCAGGAAAAATGTCTTTCAAGGGGTGATTTATTAAGGGCAGTTGAGATTGTCAGGCAAACCTGAAAATGTTAGATAATTGATGGTATTAAAATCTCTGGGTTATGCATAAATGGAAAGTGTCTTGTGAACACGTTTTAGTCTATGTCACTTAATAAACCAAAGTTCTTTGCTTCAGCTTTAGAAGCACTTGCATAATAGCATATAGCCTCTTACTTCTCAGAGAGAGATGTTAGATAAAAGATTATAGCAAAGCAAATAAAGATTTATGTATCAGACCTTTGTATTATCAGAATGAAAATGTCCAGATTTATACTCAAGACACTGATATTCAGATTTGTTATTTGATAATTGACTGATTTGATGATGATAAAGCAAACACACCCAAAATGCTACCTACAAATACCTCAGCTTAGCACATGAGGTGAGCTGCTGTCCCATAGTAGCATTTAAAACTACTTAGGAAGCCAGTCAGTCAGTGGTTTCTGCCACAGTTGAAATGTTTCCTGCCTAAGGCAGCTTTTGCTTCATTTTTAAGGTTCTCTTGTCTATCAGTTACCCCTCCTTTTTTTTTGGACTCGATGTTCTACAATTTAAAACTTCTCTTTGGAAAAATGAAGCCAGGCCTTCTGTGGATAACAAATAGTTTATACAACAGTCCCAATAGATTCTGTTGTTTCTTTAGGCCCTCTTAAATTGCCATCAATCTATTCTCAGTTGGGGACACTTTGAGGAAATTCCTTTTCATCTCAAAGACTGATCTTCATTATGTGATATCTTTATCTTACCATTTGATTGAATTTTTCATGTTAATGAATTAATTTTTTCTTGAAACAGAAATGAATACAAGTGGAATTCTGTTTGAATATCAGCCATCAGACTAGAGAAGCTAACACTATGGAAGAACGATTCCAAAAATGTCAACCTTTGTTCTCAGGGGAAAAAACAAAAAGTTTGCTCTAATATTTTTCCAGGGAAAAAATGTCAAGAGCTAGAGGAAATAATTCCCTTGTCATGCTTGTTTGAAAAGATAATTCTGCAAATATTCTTCTATATTTTATAGCATTAATGGTATTGGATAACTTAGAGAAAAAGGCTTTGTCTACTCACACAAATATCTTTAAATTTAATATGTATCTATATATACACATATATAATATGTATAATAATATATGATATATAACAGTACATATAACATATAGTATACATAATAAAATATAGATGTATTATAATATATAATAACAAATATAACATATATACATACATACAAACACATATATTTCAATAAAATTGTTTAAATGAAAACCTTCCTCTAGCAATAAACAAAAGATCAAAGAAAAAATATTTACTAACTGAAAAGTTTTCAAAAAACAGAAAATTAAAATAATAGGTAGATGAGAAAAACAATCCATTCTAAATCAAATAGACTATCAGTGTATACCAATAATTTTGCTTTTGACCAGTGAGTGGATTCATCACTGGATTGACATAAGCAGTCCCCACAGTGATGCAAATCTTATGTCATTCTTTTTTATGCCTTCTCCTAAGTTTTGGGATAAGAGGTAGGACTTTTTGCTTGCATGTGATATTTCATATGAACATATAAGGGGAGGACACATAGGCTTGTTCGCCAAATATCTCCAAATTATTGTATGACCAGAATTTTTTTCATTAGTATATTTCTTTAATATCTGGTATTCTTTATGTGTGATGTTCATAAAGTGTGGCAGCTCATATATTCATTTATATATTGCCTTTTCAATTCTTCAAATAAGGTAACATTTCATGGCTCAGGGACTTAAAACAACTACTTACATATCTTTAAAGTGCTTCTTGATGAAACCATAATGTAACTAGTACAAGCTTTAATATCCCCATGAGACAGACAAAAAAAAATTGATATTAAGGTTGAAGAAGGGACCTGAAACTCTAAAACTCCTTGAAGGAGAAATTCTCCTTGGACTCTGCCTCAGTGAGGGACCCTACCTGAGGGAAACAAGATAAACAGCTTCATTCTGTTACTCTAGGTGGGGTTGGTTCAGTCCTGAGCAAAAGAATTCCAATCCTATTCAATTAAAGAAACACATTCAATTCTATTCAAATTCAGCTCAAGCTGAAACCCAGCTTGTAGACAAAACTCCTATTATAAAAGAGCCAATCTAAAATGCTCTCTTTGCAGAGGTCCTGACATGCCAGCTATGCCATGTTTTATGCCAAAGAAGCCTCTGCCCATTGGATAATCTTCTTTTCCAGTGCTACCCTCTCTTTACCCTCACCTATTTCCTTAATGAGACTTTATACCTCTGTCAGGATTTCTAACCTTACTTACCAATCCCTATGATAAACCTCTTTTATCAATCTAGATTTTTTTGGGTCTGTAAATTCCTTTACAGAGAGTCTCTGTTCCGCCAAAAGGGGTTTCCCCAAAACTCCCCACCGTTGTGCTGAATCCCAGGGGGGGTGCAGGGGAATCAGATCTCTCCATTTGGTTCCCTGATCCCTGAACCTGCCACTAGACCATATCATTTAACTTCCTGACAACCAGGAACCCTAATCTCATTTTGGTTCCCTAGGTCTAAACTCATCATTTGGTTCCCTGAAAGGGAACCCCAAAACCTAAACCTCCTCATATTTTGGTTCCCTGACCAGGAATCCCAAAAACTAGACTTTACCTCATCAAGGTGATTTTACTTACAAGGCAAGGTGATCATGCCTAAGTGAAGTGGCAGGTCAATTCTCCGAGAGCCTCCACAGCTGTGAATCATAACACTTGAAGGAGTTGCAAAGCATCTGCTTTGGATTGTGGATTGGGAATGAAATAAATTGGAGGCAAGAGGGAAGAGGAGAGAAGTCAGGAAATAGCAACTGCCTCTCACTCTCCTTGTATCATCATCATCATCATCATCATCATCATCATCATCATCATCATCATCATCATCATCATCATCATCTCACTTGAAAAGATCCATTCCACAGGTCTGAGTTAGACCTCCAGCAGCCTCTGTCAGGTGGCTCCCCTATCACAACATTTATCCATGATCATAAAAAAGCTAAAGGTTAAACATGGAAGCAAGAAATGGATATATGAATTATGACGCTTATGTAAGTTATCAGTATTGATAGATTTTAAAGTACATAAATATAGTTACCAATCCATCAACTGACAAGGATTTATTAAGCGTGACTATGTTCCAGGTAGTATGATAGGCACCAGGAATCCAAAAGACAAAAATAAAACAGTACCTTTCTTTCTATCTTTCACTCTATCAGGAAATACAACTAGTATCTATATAAGTATATATGTGTGTAAGGGCCTTCTATTAGAAACCTTGACTTCCTAGTCTGATTGTATATAAAGAAAAATTGTTTTTGAAAAGGTAAATGCCCTACTATTTGGCCTGATTTTTTAAAACAAAGAATTCTCACAAAATACCTATGACAGTTAAATTAGTTTGTATTTCAAATCACCTCAACCCCTCACCCCCAATTGAATTGCTTTTGTATTGAGATTTTCTCACTTCTACTCAGAGGGAGTCAGAATAAATATCTTTAACTTCTCTCACCTTTTTTCCAATGGATATTTTATTTACTGCCAGAGAGGGGGAGGTTGGGACCAAAAGCTTGGCTGCTCAGAGAAAGAAGGCACTTAAATTGTATCTATCTGCTCCCTTAAATATTGTTTATCTAAGAGATGTAGTTTTCAGATTCAAACTAAATTTCAAATTGCTTTTCATGAATGGGAAAAGAAGGACTCAAACTTGATCTTGAAAATTAGACCCTCTTCCTTCCAAGGACCAGTTCAAAACTCATTTATTCAATTCACTAGCAAAACAAATTGGAGAAAATATATTGTTGTTGTTCATTCATGTCTCATTCTTCATAATGCTATTTGGAGTTTTCTTGGCAGGGTTAATAGAGTAATTTGCCATTTCCGTCTCCAACTCATTTTATGGAAGAGGAAACTGAGGCAAAAAAAAGGTTAAGTGACTTTTGCAGAGTCACCCAGCTAATAAGTATCTCAGACCTGACTTGAATTCAGTCTCTCTAAGTAAAGGCACAGGACTCAATCCACTGTGAGAGAGAGGAAGAGGGGAGAGGGGAAAGGGGAGAGAGGAAAAAAGAGAAGGGAAAAAGGAGAGGGAAGAGGGGAGAGCACCAAATCTCACCAAAAAGGAAATTCCCTGGTTTTCTGGTATAGCAAACTGGAATGGTGATATAATAGATTGTAAACTCCTCTCACATTACTTTTTTCAAGAGTCTTAGTCTTTCTTCAGCAACCTGAAGTAGGGTTTGCATTGTCCAATCTTTTCTCTTGAAACTGGAAACCAGAAACACATGAAATGAGTGCAGACATTTAAGATACTCAAGAGCTTGAAGAGTCCAAACTACTCCTCTTTCTGGCTCTTGCAAATACTATCTTGCCCCTCATACAAATATGTGGGTTGGTGGGGGGACAACAATTGATTTTTTCATCTCTCACTTGATGGCTAGGCAGGGTGCCCTTCTTTTTTATTTTTTAATTTTTTTCATAATTATGACTTTTTATTGACAGAGCCCATGCCTGGGTAATTTTTTACAACATGATCCCTTGTACTCACTTCTGTTCCAACTTTTCCCCTCCCTCCCTCTACCCCCTCCCCCAGAGGGCAAGAAGTCTTATACGTGTTAAATATGTAATAGTATATCCTAGATACAATATTTGTGTGCAGAACCAAACAGTTCTCTTGTTGCACAGGGAAAATTGGATTCAGAAGGTAAAAATAACCCAGGAAGAAAAGCAAAACTGCAGACAGTTTACATTAATTCCCTAGTGTTCTTTCTTTGGGTGTAGCTGCTTCTGTCCATCATTGATCAATTGAAACTGAGTTAGATCTTCTCTTTGTCGAAGAAATCCACTTCAGGGTGCCCTTCTTAAATGGAAGTTTGGGGAGGAGCCATATGATCAAATATGTATGGTTAGGGGCTTAGTATTCTTTCAAGGTATGAATTCCAGGGCTGAAAAAATTTTTCAGTATGAAAAATATTCTGGAGCATGAAGGAAGGAAGGAAGGAAGGAAGGAAGGAAGGAAGGAAGGAAGGAAAAAAGGAAGGAAGAAAGGAAGGAAGAATGGATAGATGGATGGATGGAAGGAAGGATGGAAGGAAGGAAGAAAGGAAGGAAGAATGGATAGATGGATGGATGGAAGGAAGGATGGAAGGAAGGAAGGAAGGAAGGATGGGAGGAAGGAAGGAAGGAAGGAAGAGGGGAGGGAAGAAGAAAAAGTGAGGAACTTCTTCAAATCTAAAAGTAAAGTAAAGCCATGTAAATTGTTAATTCAAAACTAGAATTCCCAAAGAGATCCAGAATTGGACTAGTTCAAGGCTTATTTACAGAAAAGCATGAATAAACCTTATTGATATTACCATCGGGCCTTTCACAATCTTAATATACATAAATGTTTTCTGAAATAAAAAATGGAACAGTTGGATGCTCTCCAAATGTAGCTTTTGATGCATACACACAAAATTTGGTGTCAGGATGGGCATGATAATTTGACATTAATTTTTTAAAGCATGGAGCAATTCTAATCAAGGGGGAAAAGGTCCAAGCAAAATGTTAACCCAACTAATTTGATAGATGAAACATGAAAAAAATATTCCTGTTCTAAAATAATATTATGCTTTTTCAATAGGCTTGAAAGCTTCTCCAGTCCTTTCCCTAATGAAGTGATAGCTTAAAGTACCACAAAAATTATATGGGCAAAAGTACTTGTATCTTAAGCAACTTCAATGAATCTTATGATTTCTTGACTGGTCACCTCATACTTGGAATATTGCAAAAGCCTTCTAGTTTGTCTCCCAACATCAAGCCCTCACTTTTCCAGTCCATCTTCCCACTCAGCTGTCAATTTGACTGTCCTAAAGTCAAATCTTGCCAGGTCATCCCTCCTATTCAGTAAATTTCAGTTACTCCCTATCACCTCTCAGATCAAATATAAAAGCTTCATTTGGTATTCAAAATGCTTCACAACCTAGCACTTTCTTTCCTTCCCAGTCTTCTTGAAACTTAACTTTCCTCCAAATACTCTATTATCAAATGTCACTGTCCTTATTGTTCATCCAACAAGGCATTTTATACTCTCATTCTCTTTCCTTCAAGTCTAGAATGCTCTCTCTCTGCTGCCTTACCTCCTTTCTTCAAGTCTCAGCTTCTCACCTTTTGTAACAAGGCTTTTAAATCCCCCTAAATTCTATTGCCTTCCCCCTGAGATTTTCTACAGCTTAAACTGTGTGTGTATATATATATATATATATATATATATATATATATCTTGTTTATACATAGTTGTTGTCATATTGTCTTTCCCTTAACATTATGAACTTCTTGAGACCAGAGACTATTTTTCCCCTTTCTCTATATTTCTAACACTTAACATAATACTTGATACATAATAGACACCAGAAATACTTCTTGATTGCCTTTGATCAATGAATGGACAATGAATGGAATGGAGGAGAAAAACTCATTATGTCAGAAGAGAAATTTTCCATCCCACACCACTGTAGAAAAATTGAGGATTTTTTGGGAGAGCTTTTTAGAATTTGTTGTTTTTTCTTGAAAACAGTGATTGAGTTAAAATGATAAAACTATTTAATGAACATTCCTCAAGGATTCAAGCAATGCTGTAACAGAAACATTTTTTCCTAGATGGCTCTAACCTGTGTGTGGATATTTTAAAATAGCAAATCATTCTCATATTCCCTGTCCTATCATCATGACATGTCCCTTTTATACTTTCTCTACTGCCTCTAGTATAATGTGGGTGGCTAATAAAGATTAGTTAAAAGAAGAATGTAAAATTTGTACTTCACATTCAAATTTAAAGGCGTACTTTTTTCTCTCAGGGAAATAGCCTACTTGAAAGAAACAGAGAAGCAGTGGATTAACAGTTAAGCACACCCCCTGCTAACTGTAGAATATTTGTCTGTCAGCTTTGGGAGGAGGTGGATGTAAGGACATTAGGGAGTGCTCAGAAAGCAAAGAGATAGGCAAGAATGGTCTAGAAGCGGAGAAAGCATGGGTCAAAGGCTGACAGATGGTCTTTATGCTGGGCAGGCTGCTGGCAGATGGCCCTGACAGTTTGGACAAGGTTGCAACTCTTGGCTACTGAGACAGAGCTTTGGAAAGATGTTTGAAGAAGTTGCTGAAGACTTCCTCTGCTCATTTGGCCATGGCAGACATTGAAGTCATGCTTGAAGTCATTCATACAAGATGTATGTCGGAGCTTATGAGAGGCTGCTCCAACAAGGAGAGGGCTCAGTAGAGGAGAAGAGGGATTTCTCTATTCTTCTTCTTTCACACTTCATCACTTTCTCCAACCCTTATCCCTTCACAGCTTTTCCCTAGTCTGGAATGATATAAAAAGGATGGTGGTTTTGTCTTGTAAGAGACTATGTAAAATAGTGAGGAGTTTGAAATTAAAAAGAACTGCTTTAAGTCCTACTTCTGACACATCTACCAGTCTTATGGCCATGGTTATGACCTCTTAATGTACCTAGATAATTCACTAAACCTATATGCTATAAATAAATTGGTGGTCAGCCTCAGGAGAGCATGGTTCCACACTGGGAATTCCCTGTACTAATGAAATCACAGATCCAGCTCTAAATCGTCATCATCATCATTGTCATTGTTTTTGTCGTCGTCATCATCACCGCCACCACCATCATCTATTAAGCAGACTTATACAGTGGAAAGAGGTACTGCTTCTGGAGCCATAAGACTTGGTTCAAATGTCATCTCTGATACTTATTTCCTTATGTTATCTTGGGCAAATCACTTAGTTCTTTGGGATTCAGTTTGTTCATCTGTAAAGCTGGGTGATTTATTTTATTAGATTTACTAGATTGCCTCTGAGGTTCTTTGCAGTTCTAAGTCTATAGATATAACTATAGCATTTGGCTTCCTTGTACAATATAAATATAAATATATGGAATCTGTCTCTTCATTGTTAACAGATGGTGGCTAAATATTTCAGGTGGCAACATTTCTCTTTTCTTATGTGACAACATTATCTTCCTGTCTCATATCATTTTCTCTATCATATAAGTCTTCACCCTTTTGCCAAATATTGATTTTAAGGCAATGGGGCAAAGTCTCTCCATATGAGATGGCCATAAGACAGTGGAAAGAATAGCATAAAGCTCTGTCTCAGTATCCAAGAGTTGCAACTTTAACCAAATGATCAGCGCCATCTGCCAACACAGAGATTTAGTTGCCTGTATCCCTTTCATCAGATTCACTTCCTGTTTTGGTTACTTGCAGAAAATCACTTCCCCTCTCCAATGATGTTTCCTCTTCTAGGAAATGGGGAAATTGGGCTATATAAAGTGAATGTAGACAACAAGGCTAAACTAGATGCTTCTAGGAAGTTCTTTTTAACTTTAAGAGCCATGCTATAGTTGTCTGTCTCCTGATGAGGATATTTGCCCAATGTTTGTATTAGAGGGATAGAGAAAATAAGGGTTGTTTCAAGGGCCTTTCTAATTGATTAGGAAAATGGCTTACCCATTTCAGATACTTTGCTCAAGTCTGAAATTGTTTTCTATGAGCAGGAGCAGTCATCAGCAAAATTGTGATGACTGTACTTGGTAGTTATCCCTAACTTTGCTGAGTGAGCAAAAATAGTAGACTCCTTTAGTCCTTTTCATTCATGTATGACTCTTCATGACCCCATTTGGGGTTTTCTTGACAAAGGTACTGGAATAGTTTGTCATATCCTTTACCAGATCATTTTACAGATGAGGAAACTGAGACAAATAAAGTTAAATGACTTGCCTACGGACACATAGTTAATGAGTGTCTGTCTGAGGCTGAATTTGAATTCAAGAAGATGTCTTCCTGACTCCAGGCCCTCCTATTCACTGTGCCACCTAGTTATCCAGATAGTCCCCTATTTGGTACATAGGGCAATCAGAAAATCTTTCATGGCAAAACAATATACAGTCTCTTCCTAAAATGTCATCATTAAACATTCATTTCTTTGGGTGAATGAAATGTTCTCTTTTGGAAAGAAAATATCCCTTGGAGAATCAAAATACAACTTAACAGTATCTTGACACTAATTAAAACACCATATTCTTTCCATCTTCTTGAGTTCATAGAAACGTGAATTTTACAGACAATATTTCAGTCACCCTCCAGTGATTACTTCTCTTTATTTTTATCTCTGGCCCTTAGTGCATGCTGCCAGAATATTCCTGGTTCCCTACTACCATTTAGACCATCCCTCTGTCATTAGCACTCAAAAATTTCTTCTTTTATGAGATTTACTTCTTCCATTTTCACCACCTGGTCCAGATTTCTTATCTCCATTATTTTACTGAAAGTATTTTCTCAGAAGTCACAAAAGATTCATTTTGTGCTAACTCCAATGGCCTTTTACTTATTCTCACTCTCTTTAGTCTCTCTGTTGAAAAAAAAGAGCTTGTAGCAACATGGCACCTTCTAGTTGTCATGTGGAATTCCCATTGAGAATCTTCCTCAGAAGGTTCTCTTTCTTATCAAAAATGTCTGGAATTGAACTCCTTTCTTGAGACATATCAGGATGGAGAACAATAGAATTATTGCCTCCGTTGTCTTGTCTCTTCCCAGTATAAGATGTTAGCTCTTCTGGCTTCAGTGTCACACTGTTGTTTCATTTTGAAGTTTTAATCCCTTAAAATCTCCAGATTTAAAAAAAAAGAGAATGAATCTCTAGCCCTTTCTTCCTCTATTGTATTCACAAAGATAGTTTTTTGAGCACAAGCATAAGACATATTTTTCTTATTAAATTTCATGTTTTTATAAAAAAAAAAGAAAAAGAAAAAAAGAGCTTGGACAGCATGTTTTAAGAAATCATCAAGAAAAACTGCCTCAATACTCTAGAATCAGAGGATAAAATCATCATTGAAAGAATCCACTGATTGCCTCCTCAAAGAGATCCCAAAATGAAAACTCCAAAGAGACGTTTTATAGGAGCTAAATACCAGAATTTTCAGATCAAGGAGAAAATACTGCATGCAGCTATAAAAACAATCCAAATAGCAAGGTGTCACACTCAGGATTACCCAAAACATAGTAGCTTCCACATTGAAGGATTGCTGGAATATAATATTCTGGAAGGCAAAGGAATTTTGATGACAACCACGAATCAACTACTCAACAAAATTAGGCATTATCTTTCAGGGGAAAAGAGGATTGAAAAAGGGGATTTTCAATTATTTTTGATGAAAAGGATAGAACTGACCAGAAAATTTGATCTCAAAATACAAGATTCAAGAAAAGTATAAAAAGGTAAATGGAAGGAAAAAATTTACTATGTTTTTTAAAGGTTAAAAATTTTTACATCCATACATAGAAAGATGACATATGTAACTATTAAGAACTGTATCTATGACTGTATGGATCTGCACACATATATTGTATCTAGGATATACTTTAACGTGTTTAACATATATAAGACTGCCTGCCATCTAGGGGAGAGGGTGGAGGGAGGGAAGGGAAAAGTTGGAACAGAAGTGAGTGCAAGAGAAAATGTTGTAAAAAAATTACCCATGCATATGTTCTGTCAATAAAAAGCTATAATTAAAAAAAAAAGAGTTGTATCTTTGTAAAGGCAGATAGAAGGGTTATGCTAAGGGGGATAGGTATAAAGTGACTTTAATGGGATGATGGTATAAAAAAGAAATTAGGGGTAGAAAAGGGATTTTTCTGGGAGAAGAGGAAAGGGGAGGTAGAGGTAAATTGTGTCACATGAAGAAGCAGAAAAGATGTGTTATAGTTGAGGGAAAGAAGGGAGGAGGATGATCATTGTTTGAACTTTAATGTCCTCAGATTTGGCTCAAAGAAGGAATAACATTAATACTTAGTCTGGTATAGAAATTTGTCTCAACCTATAGGGAAGTAGAAGGGGAAAGGAAAGGCAGAGGAGGCTAAATTCTACCCTTTTCTACCGCCCTCCACCAACCTGAATATTCCTTTTCAATCTCCTTTTTTGTATCATTATTCTCCTGCCCTCATAAATGAGGATGTTCCCTGTCACTGTCTTCAACTGTCTCATTTCTCCCTTACCCTTTCTCTTTCTCTTCCCCACCCTCTCCCTCCTTCTTCTATGTGCCTTGGTGATCCCACAAGTTCCCTTGGGTTTAATTGTCATCTCTATTTAGAAGTCTCCAAAACTGATATATCCTATTCTCTCACCCAAAACTCATTCCACATCACCAACTGCCTGATGGACATCTTCACTGAGATGCCTCACCAGCTTAGATGTTCAAAGTGAAATTCACCATCTTTCCCCATCCCAAACCTGCCCCTTCTTTGAATTTCCCTATTTCTTTTGATAGAGTAACCACCATTTGCCAGTTATATATGTTCATAGATTCATACTTGACTTCCCTCTCTCTCATAACATATATGCAACCAATTTCAGTCTTATCAATCTTACCTCCACACTGTTACTCACACCATTACCTTTCTACTCATATAGCTGCTGCAATGATCATTTGGTTTTTTACTTACCTTTTGCTTGGATTATTGTAACAGCTTTCTAATAGGTCTCCTTGCTTACAACATCTCTTCTCTCCAGATACTTTCCAATCTAATCTGTCTTCCCAACAGACACATAAATAATTTTTCTAAGGAACTGATTCCATCCTGGAATCTCCTTGTTCCAGAAATAGCCAGTTATTACTTCTCTATTGCTTCTGGGGGAAATAATAGCAATAATATTTTGATAATACTGATGATAATATTTGACATTTTGTAATCCTTTAAAATATAAACTGCTCAGCTTGGCATTTAAGGCTCTCCAAAATCTGGCTTCAACCTACATTTCTAGCCCTATTTCACATCCATACTTATTCATACATTCTGGATTCCAGATACTGAACCTGACCTTCCATCTCTTGCTTCCATACACTCAGAGAAGCCAATCCATATGCTTGTAATGTACTCTCTCTCCTCTGTTTCTGACTCCTTGTCCTCTTTTAAGGTTCAGTTTGAATACCACTATAAATATAACTTTTTCTCAGTCATGCACACCTACTACTTCCCCCAAACTCCAGTATTCTCTCTGTCCTCAGATTTCCTTATATTTGCATTTTTTTTTTTGTAGTTGTAGTGGGGCAGGAAGATGGTGCAGTGGATAGAGTACTGATCCTGGAGTCAGAGAGACTTATCTTCTTGAGTTCAAATTGACCCTCAAACTCTAGCTGCACAGTTCTGGGTGAGCCACTTATCCCAGTTTACCTCAGTTTCCTCATTTGTAAAATGAGCTGGGGAAGAAAATGGCAAACCACTCCAATGTCTCTGCCAAGAAAACCCTAAATAGGGTCACAAAGAATCAGACAAGACTGAAAATTTACTGATCAGCAAGTACATATAATGCTCTTCTCTCAGTGAAATATAAGTCCCTTGCTTCATTTTTGTCTTCCTAGCCCTAGTAGCTTCTTAATAATATCATTTCTAGAGTGATTCTTGTAAAGTATTTTATTGCAAATATTACTCACTTATCTTCAGAATAACTCTATTATTATCCTCATCTCACATTTGAGGAAACTAAGGCAAGAATAGATTGTGATTTATCCAGTGTCACACAGCTAATATTTGTCCCAGACTAGATTCTGTCCCAGGGCTTCTGGACTCCTGATCCAGGGTGCTACTGGCTACTTTTACATAGAAAAGACTGAATAAGTACTGGCTTATACAGATCCATAAATGGATCTATTATGTCATCATTTAGTATGGAAGCAATGAAATATAGTGAGTAGAACACTTATCTCTGGAGTCAGAGTGACTGGATCTGCATCTTACCTATAACATTTGCTACCTGAATAGCTATGCTGTTATTCAATCTTTCTAGTCATGTCTGCCTCTTTGTGACCCACTTTGGGGTTTTCTTGGCAGATCCTGAGCTGGTTTGCCGTTTCCTTCTCCAGCTCATTTGACAGATGAGGAAACTGAGGCAGATAGGGTTAAGTGTCTTAATCAGGGTCGCATAGCTTGTAAGTGCCTGAGGCTGGATTTGAATTCAAGTCTTCTTGACAGGACCCATCACTCTCCCCACTACATTGCATGGCTGCCCCTGAGCAGCCTAAATCTCCCTAGACCTCAGTTTTATCACCTGTAATATGATGTAGTTTAGGATCTCTATATCCATTATGAAACACACTAAGTATAAACATCGAATATATTTGTAAATCCTTCTCCTTGGGGAAAGAAAGGGTTGCTAGGGTGCTGGGGACACATATAGAGGTCCAGGGGGAAAATGACAGTATTGGGACATTGGGTGAGGTGGATAGCCAAAGACCTGAGAAAAGATTGTTGAAAGTGTTGGTGCTGAGGAGCTGCTTGGTTTTGTCCAGGATTTCCACCAGCCCACGGCCTGCTCCCTCTGCAAAAAACTTTTCTTCAGACCCACCTTCTGGTATTAATTCTCTGTTCTGTTTCCCTTCATTCCCTCACATCCCAACCCTGCCCAATTAAAGCTTGTCATTATCATGCTTTTTCTTCTTTACATGGAAATGGGATGACAGAAACACTGCGTTTAGAAGTATCCAACAGGGGAGCTGCTTAGGCCATTCTTCTTGACACAGATCGGTCCACTGTCTTACCCAGCTGCCATGTCCAGGTCCCTGTCTGTTATTTCCCTGAAGCCGGCTCTCTTTTTGGGCTGCTGTTCTTCAGCTGTTAATACTAATGTTCACAGGCCTCTGGGTCTCCAGCTTACGCAGGAATCTATTGCCCTCTGTTGTCTTCTGTGATATACACAAATATGTTGAAGTCTCTTCATTTCATATGTACTAATATAAGCTCTCTTACTATGGGAGAAGCCGTGGAGAGGAAACAAGATCCTCAGGCAGATCTCCAACTCTAACCTGTCATGTAACATGTACATTTGAACAACAGCATTCTATAGATACAAGTTAATGTAAGTCAAAAGATACGTTCAAATATCACTTCGGGCCCAAGCATTGGGATACTACTTATTCTTTCAGGAACTCACTTTCCTCAGAAATTGGAATAAATAGTTTTCAAAGGTCCTTTCAGCTCTAATATTTTAGCAATCTGAGGATCCTGTGTTTCAGACAATACCCAAGAATTAATTGCCTAATTCTGTGAGAAATAGAGGTGAAATAGAATGAAAAAGTCATACTATTGCTAGGCTAATGAGGGAGAGACTTTGGGGCTGTCAGAGTCTGGAGTACCTCTGCAATCATACTATGTGAGTGATTGCTGAGTCCATCAAAGGGAAGGGCCAGCCCTGTCTGATATTTTCCTAAGTCTTATAATCTTTTCAGGTTACTGCAGAAATCAAGGGGAATATGTCTTACTCTTAGTCAAAAACTTCTTTCCTCCTCCGTTGTCATCAGCCTCCAAAGATATATTCAATTTGGCAGAGAGGATTCCTTAGTTTTCATTGATGCTAACTGATGTCAACAGTATGACTTCCACCCACTGGCAAAAGCCTCTTTAGTCCAAAAAGGACCTGTACTAAACCTTCATGCCGCCAAAACCAGGGGCCTGGGTGTCTGGCTAGATTATTTTGTCTATTGTCAGGTCTGGGGAATTCATTCAATCTTTGATTGCCTGGATTTTTCATTGTTCACATCATCTCTGCTGGTGCCCTTGTGACTAACTGTGGATGAATTTGTATATTATCGTAGGGAGTTCTTCCTCCTCCTTGGAAATAGACTCTGGCTTTTAGATACTCATCTTTCCAAACAATCCCAAAGGGAAGGGAAGGGGAGAAGAAGAAGAGAGGATAAACATTTATATGGAAGTTTTTTATTCAGACATTGTGCTAAGAGCTTTACAAATAATATCTCATTTGATCTTCACAACAATGCTATCGGGCAAGTACTACTCTTTCCTCTGTTTTATAGATGTGGAAACAGAGGCAAATAGAGATTAGGTGCCTTGCCCAAATTCACACAGCTATTTAATGTTTCAGGGTTGCATTTGAATTCAGATCTTCTTGACTATAGGCCCATTGCTCCAGCTATTGGGCAAGACCAAGCTCCCTCTAGAAATAGGAGTCCCTGTTGTTGATTGAGTTCAGAATCAGACCACTATTTGCTTCCTTTCTTCTCAAACATAAGGAAATAAAGATGAACAATTCTGCTTCGGTCTTTCTCCTTTGCTTATCTCTCTCCCTTCTCACTCAGCGCACCCTGAAGAGAATATTAAATTTGTACACAAAATAAATGCTAAAATATTCATGAATGCATTACAAGGGTTTGTGTTTTTTTTTTCCTTAAGCCCCCTTTGTCTGAAAATAGAACAGAAGAGACAAATAGACTAATACTGGTGACAAAAACAGGGAGAAAAAAATACAATAAGCAATTAAATTTGATTGATCACCTTGCATTAGGTGGTCTAAATACTAGTCTTAAAACACCCTAACTTGAACATCAGAAGAGAGAAGACTATCAATTACTGGAAGAACATGCCTTTTAATGAATTTTTTTTCTCTCTTGTCTCCATGACCATCCGTCCTGTCACAATATTGTTCTGCAACATTTTCTGAGTTGATAACATCTGTCCCATTATTACAAGAAGAAATAAAGCCTTAGGGAGCGCAACAATTTCACTTGAAATGATTCCGATTTCTTCTAGTGCCCTCCAAAGAGCAAGTGAACTTTAAAAAGGCATTTGGAAGGCTGGAAGCACAGAAGTGACCAGTTCTTGGTATTATCAATGACCTTCCATTTTCCATACTGAATGGAAGCACCCTGCTTGGATGAAGCAGTACAATACAGTGGATTGTCAGGCATATGTCCATCTTTTGATACTTATTACCTTTGGGGTCTTCAGGCAAGTCACTGGGACTCAGTTTCCTTATCTGTAAAATAAGATGGTTGGATTAGGTGGCTTCTGAAATCTCATCCATCTTTACATATATTAGCCCATGATCTGTATCCTACAGATCCTACAGATCCAGTCCTTCCTACTCTTAGATGGTCTTCACTCCCATTTTACTTTTATCCAGTTGTTGCTTGTTCTTCAAGAATTGACTCAAGTTCTTACCTGAGGCAATCTAGGTTGTACAGTGGATAGAATAATAAACCTCAAGTCAGGAAGAGCTGAGTTCATATCTGATCTCAGACACTTACTAGCTGTGTAATGCTGGGCAAGATTTTTTGCCTCAGTTTCCTCAATTGTGAAATAAAGATAATAATAGCATCAACCTTATAGAATCATTATAAAGATAAAATGAGAATATTGTAAAATGCTAGCATAGTGTTGGTCATATAGAGTTTAATAAATGTTTATTCTGATCTCTTCCCCTCTGTTTACTTCATGAAAGCTTTTGTGACCTCACTCAAATCCAGTATTCCTTCCTCTGAACTTCTACAGTACTCACTAGTTATCTGACAATTTAATCATGTATTGGTCCTTGTACTCATCTGTAAAATGAGGTGGAGAAAGAAATGGCAAATAACTCCAATATCTTTATCAAGAAAACCCCAAATGGAGTCATCAAGAGTTGGATATGACAGAAATAACAAAATAACAACAAAATTGATCCTTGTAACACCTGTTCCAATATTGTCCTGAATCAATACTTTTAACTGGTCAGCTAGGTGATGCTATGGACCGGGTTTTGGGCTTGAAATCAAGAAGACCTGAGTTCAAATCTTATCTTTGACACTAGCTATGTGATACGGGGCAAGTCATAATAATCTCTCCCAGCTTCAGTATTCTCATCTATAAAATGAAAAGCTGATTAAGAACCTCCCTTGCAGCTCTATGTACCAGGAACTGTACACTGAGGTATATAGCTTGTGTTTTTCATATAGAATCTATGCTCCTTGAGGACAAAAACCATATTTCATGCTTTTGCATCTCCCAAAATAACTACCGAGTGTTGGGTATCTAATAGGTACAAAATTTGTTGTTCTGGGTAGATAGTATGAAGTCCTTATTACCCATGGAAACTGCTTGTGTTTGATAAGACAATTGGCAGATGCTCATGCTTAATGCTATGGAACTGCTCAGAGGAGGAAAACTTCTAGCCCAGTTACTGGGGAGTGTAAATACTGAGAGCCTTGTGAACAGGACCAGGAACTTATATAGCTATTGCCTTGGCTGAGGGCTGGTTCCCTGAATGTTAACATGGTTAGCCTTTGTACTGGTTCCCAAATGATTTCTGGTATGGAGCTTTGGTTACAGACTCTAATTAGTTCCTATATTTAAAATATATGAGTCTGTAAATTTGAACTATGCACAAAGCTCCACTATGGGACTTGTGCCCATAGAAGGATAATTAATAATTGCAAAAGAGGCAAAAAATGATGAGTTGGTCAAAGCATGTTTTCAAGCCTTCCTTTTCAGTGCTCCCCATTTTCTCTGGATGCTCTAATTCCACCCTAGATCCTCAGAGCTCTCCCCTACCTCTCCTCCAAGATTGTCTACTTTGGGAAGGTTACAGTAGATAGTAAACTCCTTGCTTCAAGGGTCAGAGGCTGGAAGAAGCAGAATGTTCATTTTTGTTTGAATTTGCTTCCTAATGTGGCTCATGGGACTTTCCAAACTAATTGGGAATGGTAAATGAGCGTATTCAAATCACAAATGGAACTTGGCTGCAAATCCTCAGTGAACTTTCCTCACTGGTGCCCATTCTTTCTTTGGACAAATTCTGTCCCATCTCCCACAAACACATTAAAAAATCATCTCTTGTCCAGTCCTTTATTGTTTAAATGGAGAGAATAAGGACATTCTACTAAGGGTTGATATTAAACTGCCCCCCTACTTGACCTCCTACCCCCTGATAATCATTGATGCCAAATTAAAAAAAAAAAAAAGAATGAATTCCCTACACCAGCTTTTAATAATGGGTCTGGAATCCTAAGATGCCAAACTACTTATCTGATGCCTGTGACATGTTCCCTTCTCCTCCTTCCCCATTGTTCTGCAGCGTTTAGGCCATTAGAACTCAAAGGTCAAGAACTAAAAGGTTCATTTCTGTGTCTAAAGGTAAGTGAATTATGTACTGGAAGATGATGTTTGTCTTTACTCCTTGGGAGTTCTAAAGACTTGTGTTGATTGAGAAATTAAAGTCAGGAAGAGCACTAAAATAAATGAAGGATACCCTCAATCCTTAATTAACAGTAGAAGGACGAATCTGCAATCAAATTCATCAAATAGTCAATAAGTGCCTACTGTTTGCAGAATACTATGCTAGATGTTAGAGAAAATGGAAGCTAACATAGGCTTTAAAGGTTACAAAGTGCTTCACAACAGCCCTAACGGGGATTTATTATCCCCATTTTACAGATGAAGAAACTGAGGCTAAAAGAGGTTGTGACTTGGCCAGGGTCACATGGCTAATAAATGTGTGAGGGAGAATCTGAACTAAGATCTTTTTCTTAAATTAAATTTGATTTCCTAGAGGTAGCTAGTAGCACAATGGAGAGAGCCTTGGACCTAGAGTCTAGAAGAACTGAGTTCAAATTCTGTCTCATATATTAGTTCGGTGATCCCAGCCAAGAGACTTAATTTCTGTTTGCCTTACTTTTCTCAATTGTGAGATGGGGATAATAATAACATCTACCTTAGAGGGTTGTGAGGATAAAAAGAGATAATATTTATTTAAAAAAGCACTTAGCACAATGCCTGGTACAAATTAGGTATTATATAATGACTAATTCCCATCCCTTCTCCTTCCATGTCCTCTCACTCCTCTCTTTCAAATGGCAAAGTCAAGTAAAACAAAAACAATGTGCAAAAAATATCAAGCTACCCTCTAAGTCCAAGATCTCTTTATGAAGAGCTTGGTAGCATGTTTCCTTACGAGTCTATCATAATCATGGTTAGTCATTCCATTAATCATGGTTCCTAAGTTTTTAAAAGTGGTTTTGTCTTTACAGTGTTATTGTTACTATATAAACTATTCCCGTGGTTCTGTTTACCTCACTCTGAATACATTCATGATGTCTTCTCAGGTTTCTCTGAAACCATCTCTTCATCATTTGTCATGACAGAATAATGTTGCCACGCATTTATATGTCATAACTTGTTCAGTCATTTCCCAGTAGTCTGGGCACTAGTCAGTTTCCAGTTGTTTAAAACTAAAAAAAGAGTTGCTATAAGTATTTTTGTACCTCATTAGAGTTTGTTTTGCTTAGGACTACATTTTCCCTTAATGTAATCTCTTTCCTGTTTTCCCACAGACCAGTATAGAGGAGAATGAGGTTTAAGTATTAACTGTTCCCCCTTACACTTTACTGCTTTTTTTACGTAGACTACCATTTGTGTATCCTGATTATATAAGATAATTTTCCCTATCCTTCCTTTTTTTCTTTTCTACCCCATGCTGCTCCCAAATATTCCTCTTCCCTCCCTTTTTCAGTCTTTAAATTTCATCATAACAAAACCATTTCTAGACCTTTTGTTTAATTAGAATATTTCTGTGATCCCTGATTATGATAGGGTTCTCAGGGAGCATGTGTTTATTTTTATTTAGTCCCTTATGATTGCTTGCTTATATTTACCTTTTGTGCATGTATACTTCTCTTGATTCATGTGTTTGTACTTCAGAGCTTCTATGGAGCTCTGTTTTTTTTTTAATTGGAAATGCTTAGACATTCTCTATTTCATTAATGATACATGGTTCTCGTAGGATTATACTCAATATTCTTGGACAATTCATTCTTGATTTGTCTTTTAGAATACTATATTTCAAGTAGTTCATTATTTTTACAAACATAGTGCTAAATCTTGTGTGATTTTGACTGACTCATTGTTCTGGAATTTGTTCTTTCTAAAGTTGCTTGTAATATTTTTCTTTGACCTGAAATATCTGAATTTTGAATGTATTACAGTTAGTAAATTTTAAAAATTATTATTATTACTACCATTATTATTATTAATCTCATTTAAGAGGTGATTGATATATGCTTTATTTCCATTTTGCTGACTACCTCTGAGAGATATCGATATTTTCTTTTACAACTTCTTGAAACATAATGCAGCAGTAATGCATTATTGGTGGAGTTGTGAATTGATCCAAGCATTCTGGAGAGCAATTGGAGAACAGTTCCCAAAAGGATGTAAAACTGTGCATATCCTTTGATCCAGCAGTCCCACTACTAGGTCTGTATCTCAAAAAAAATTATAAAGGAGGGAAAAGGACTCACATGTGCAAAAATGTTTATAGCAACTCTTTTTGAGATGGCAAGGGATTGGAGAGTTAATAGATGCCCATTAATTGAGGAATGACTGAATAAATTATGGCATATGAATGTAATGGAATGCTATTGTTTTATAAAAGATGATGAGCAGGCTGATTTCAGAAAAGCTTGGAAAGACTTAGATGAACTAATGTTGAGTGAAATGAGCAAAATCATTTACCACTTACAGATCACTGGACTAAGTAGCAGCAAGATTGTATGACAATCAACTGTGATAGTTTAGATCTTTTCACCAATACATAAATCGAAGACTATTCCAATAAACTTGGGATGGAAAGTGCCATTTCTCATGTTTTTTTGTCTTTTGTCCTGATTTTTCTTTCCCTACATGACTGATATGGAAATATGTTTAGAATGATTGTATGTAGATAACCTAAAAAGAAAAGGAAGGAAAGAAGGAAGGAAAGAAGGAAGGAAGGAAGGAAGGAAGGAAGGAAGGAAGGAAGGAAGGAAGGAAGGAAGGAAGGAAGGAAAAAAGGAAGGAAGGGAGGGAGGAAGGGAGGAAGGGAGGGACGGAAAGAAGGAAGGAAGGGAGGGAGGGAAAGAAGGAAGGAGAGAAGGAAGGAAAAGAGAGAGGGAAAGAAGAAAGAAGGGAGGGAAGGAAGAAAGAAGGGCGGGAAGGAAGAATATAATGTTGAGGGTCCTTTTTTATGCTGGCTTTCAGGTAGTTGAGTAATTTCTTATTTTGTTTAACAAGTGAATTGTTTTGTTCTGAGATTCCTTATATTTTATTCAAATTTTGACTTTACTATTGTTTCATTGAGTCATTGACTTCTATTTTTCTCATTCTCATTTTCAAGGACTTTTAAAAATTCTTGCTTCATCTCTTGTAATAATTCCTGTTTTCAGGTAATTCTCCTTTTCTGGATTTTTATATCCACAGTATTCCCATCACTATAATAGTTGTTTTAAGATTAAATTTGGGTAGGATCATTTTTCAAACAGAACTTGGCCTAGTAAATTTTCTAGGTCTCTTTGAAGGTATTCTTATGGGGAATGTGTTCCTGATCTTCTACCATCTTGGTCATACCTTCCAAACTAAAGTCCTTCTGACTCCAGGTTCAACATTCAATCTACAAAGACAAAATAAGAGATAGCTTTTATGCATAATATTACATGGTAAACATATTATAAGGTTGAAGAACAATGCTTTGTGTCATCTAAGGGGAAAGTCATTATCAACAATAAGTCAATCCAAAACCTCAGAATAATATCACCTCATAAGAGAAGGCTAAATAATTCTTGTTTTTAGTAGATTTCTTAGGAGAAGTGAGGAAACAAAAAAAAATGGAAATTTCCAGTATATGCAGACCCTTAAAGGTCAGATGTGTTGCTCTTATGGACTATCTCGTATTTGGAAGAAAGGAACTCCAATATGGGATCTCTTTTTCTTTTTCAGGGAAGCTATGTTCAAGCTTGAGTTACTCCTAATCTGGGGCTTATTTATCATTGGTGGTGTTCCAAAACTCTTAGTGGAGTTTTAAGTAATTATTAAAAGATGTTTGGCATATATTGAATTTACTTACAACCTGTGTGATTCTGGGTAAATTAATTAATCTCTTTCAGACCTTTTTTTCTCATCTGCAAAATAGAGAATATAGTGACATTTATTTAACAGGGTGAGCACTTTTAACTTATGCTGACTTCATTGACCTGGACAAAGCACTTAACTTCTCGCTGTTCCAGGCATTCTATAAGACTCTAAGTGGCAAGTCAAGAACATGCTGACTTGCATTGGTAAAGGGAGTTTCTCCTAAGGTGGCTTCCTATAGCAATGAAAACAGAGATCCAGACAATCTATGAACAACATGTATTAAATGCTTAAAATGTGCTGAGAATTGTGTTAAACTCTGAGGATATAAAGAAAAGTAAAAGATAGTCCCTACTTTCAAGGAACTCATAGTCTAATGAAAGAGATGACATGAGATTACTATAAATATAAACAAAAGAAGAGAATAAATAGGGGGAATATCAACAGAGAGAAGGCATTGGAATTATGAAGAATTGAGAAAGACTCCTGTAGAAGGTGGGATTTTAGTTGGGACTTCAAGGAAACCAGAGAAGTTAGGAGACAGAGATGAAAAAGGAGAGCATTCTAAGAATATGAGAAAGCCACTGAAAATGCCTAATGTCAGGAAAAGGGCAATCTTGTTCAAGCATCAGCAATGAGGTCAGTGCCATTGGATGGAAGAGTATGTGAGCAGGAGAGTGCTGCTGAAAGGCAGGCAGGAAAGCTTATGAAGGGCTTGGAAGGCCAGAAAGAGAATTTTATATTTGATCCTGGAGGTGATGGGTCCCACTGGAATTCATTGAATAAGGAAATGAGCTGATCATGTGCTTCAGAAAAATCACTTTGACACTTGAGTGGAGACTCGCCTGGAGGAGAGAGAGAATTCTGTGGCAGGAAGACCAGCCAGTAGACTATTAAAGTAGTCCATGGTTGGGCCCTGATGAGGACCAGTGGCAGTGGCAGTGGCAGAGCAATGAAGGAGGTATGTGTGAGAAAAATTTAAAAGATAAAACCAATAAGCCTTGGGAACAGACTGAATGTGGAGGTCAGGGTGAGGAAGTAAGCAGTCAAGGATGACATTTAGGTTTGAGTCTGAGTGACTGAGAGGGTGGTGATATTCTGGACAATGAGAAGACATATTAGAAGGAAAGAGAGTTTTGGGGGTGGTATATATAGTTTTGGACATGATAGTTTAAGATGTCTGTGAGACATACAGTTTGAGATGTCCAATTGGCAGCTGGTGATAAGTGATGGGAGGTTAATAGAGAATTTGGGGCTGGCTGAGCATATCATCATAGCAATGATAATTGAATCCATGGGAACTGAAGAGACCAAAATGAACTAGTATACAGGGAGAAAATGTCCCAAGAAAGAATTCTGGTCCCTCTCTTTAACCTAGTAAAGGCTAGATGATCTGGAAGCACAAAGACAAAATAAAAGACAAAATAAAATTGTCCTGAGATTAAAGAGCTTATATTCTAATTGTGGGAGGGGCTTCAGCATGTAAACAGATAATTATAATTTGAAAAGGGAGAGAGCACTAACAACTGAGGAAAACAGGAAAGGCTTTTCCTAAGGAAGAACTGTATGTATGAGCTAAGTCTTAAAGATAGAGATTCTGAGAGCTGTAGATGAAAAAGCACTATTGCTTATCTTGGGGATGAGGAATATCTCTGGAGCTGACTCTGACATATCTGTTGCTTTGTGGGCTCTCAGTTTGGACTTTTAAAGAAGCATGATCCCTGTGCATCATGCTAGTGGCCGAGCACTCAGACAGTTAATGAAAATGTTTCCAACCGTAAATGAATGTATTGCTTCTGAAAGCTCTGGCTTTTGCAAAGTAGCCAAGGAGGTGCCAAGAAATGTAGCTAGCTACACTGCTATTGTTAGTGTGAACCTCACTTCTCAGGTACTGCAGGGCTGGCAGTACTGTTATAATATTTAGTGTGATATTACCGACTATTATCACCACCTTACTCTTTCCCCTCAATGTTAGCTGTAAGAAATGGGAAAGGTGCTATATGGTTCATATTACTGGGCTATATCTGTAGATTTGGAAGAAGATAAGAGAAATGCATTTCTTTTCATAATAGTGTTTTACTTTGTATCTTTTTTGTTAACCATATCTGTATGTAAATGAAGGGGAAGTAGGTTTTTTTTTTTTATTTAATAAATTGTGGGACACTATGGCCCTGCAATTAATGATAAAAAGATGTGTATAATTAGTACATAAAGAAGACTTAATGTAGTTTGGGCCCCATTCTGTTGGTTGTTTGTAAGTTTAATATTTAAGAGTTGTTTTGTTTTGTTTTGTTTTTTCACTGCAAAATAATTGAGCATTTTAGGGTATAGTGTTTAAAATGTAATAGAATATGATCTGTCCTTGGATACTTGATTTTCCTGAGATGAAAAGCAATAAACTTAAAACCACAACCTTTCTTATAAAATTTGAAAAACCAATCAAAACCATTAAACTGAATATTAAATTTAAAAAATTATATACAAACACAGAGACACATTATATACACACACACACACCATATATAAACAGACACCTGGATATAGTAATAATAATTTTCCTCAGGAATCTTTAACTGTTATTAATCACTTTAACAATCTATATCTGGTGCACAGACCTTAACATACACTTCTAATTATTCCCCAATGCTTTACTGGAGTAAGATTCTGCCTGAGATGATTCTGTACTTCAGGCCAACTTAGCATCAAAAGCACTTCTGGAAATCTGAAATCTACATTTGAAATCTTCTGACTACACAAAAGCTTTTTTTTTAACCACAAGTAGACTAATACTATAATAAGCTCTCAGTATTAGTTAAAGAGATAGGGTTTTCCTTCATTCTTTTCCTTACTTAAATCCAGGAATGTATTTTTTCCATCTGACTCTCTTGTACAGCTTTCTATAACTGGCTAAAATATGTAAAGATTATAGCTTTAGGAGGCATTTCTTTGCCACCAGAAATATGAAGTTCTAATGATCCCACTCAGAAGAATAAGAAATATAATGTAATGAAAATTCTGATGAATTTTGAGTCCCAGTATCTAGGTTTAAATCTCAATGTGGCCCTCTATGAAATTCATCTGGCCCTCATTTTTCTCATCGATAAAATTAGGATGTTGGGGAAAATATTTCTGAAATTTCTTTTAGGTTTATATCTATGGTTCTCTGAAGAAAGTAATTTTTTCACTTGCATCAAGAACAGTTTTTTAAATTATTCAAAAAAGTTGGTTAACAATTTATCCATATGCCTACATTTTCATCTTTTGAAATCTTCATGCAAGTGATCTCCCCATGTATTAGTGCTATCTTTAATGAAAATACAAAAATGCAAAAAAGGAACAATCAGGCTTTCACTGACAATTCTATGGAACAGAACAAATCTTCACAAAAATATTGACAAAAAGAGGCTTAAAAATAGAGAATTGTGCTGGAATTATTGTTTATAAAACCCCAGACACTTAATTTGGTAGAGTAAAACAATCTTAAAGGCTTTTCTATAGGAAGGAGTCTTTCATATATGTTACAGTCATATAAAATTCCTTGATAAATACAAACATAGTCACAACCTTACTAAATGACCACTTGATTATTATCAATTGAAGCACCAAACAGAGAGATGGATACTCATCATAGGTACTCAACATTGCTATAGAGAATGAATTGTAAAAGATCCAAATGAAAGAAGAATCCCCTACAGAGCTGATTTGTAGGTGCTGTCATATAGATTGCATCTAGCTCCAAAATAATATAGGGCCTCCTTGACAAGATTCACATTCACTAAAAAGAGATCTGGCTTATAATTTATACAGGGAAAACTAAATGAATTTTTAAAACATGTTCATCACCCAGACTATGACATATAGACTACAACCAGGCTATTTAATTAAAGGTAAAAAGGGGGAAAAGTAAGAAGAAAAAAAGGTAAAAGAAGTCTTTTCTCTCTTACCAGTTCAAGTCATGGTATTTTACTGTGAGTGAAATGAGATTTTTTACCCTCTGAGTGAGCACAAAAAAAAAGTAGAAGAAAGAGTGGTCAAAACAAGAGAACCACAGTCTTAGTCTCGCTGTTTTATAAAATATTTGTTTTTTCACATTTATTTTTATTTTGAATTCCAAATTCTCTTCCTCCCTCCAGCTCTTCTCCTACTCATTATACATGTGAGATTATGCAAAACATATTTCCATGGTAGCCATGTTGTAAAAAGAAAAAACTGAAAGAAAAAACAAAGAAAAAGAAAGAAATAGAGAGAAAGAAGGAAGGAAGGAAGGAAGGAAGGAAGGAAGGAAGGAAGGAAGGAAGGAAGGAGAGAGAGAGAAGGAGGGAGGGAAGGTGGAAGGAAAGAAGGAAGGAAGGAAGGAAGGGAGGAAGGGAAGGAGAGAAAGAGGGAGGGAGGGATGGAGGGAGGAAGGAAGGAAGAAAGGAAAGGAAGGAAGGAAGGAAGGAAGGAAGGAGAATTAAATAGAGTGGGAAAATGCTTCAATTTGCACTCAGAGCTTATTAGTTCTTTCTCTGGAGATAGACAATATTCTTCATCACAAATCCTTTGGAATTATCATGATATTAATCAGATTATCTACATTTTTCAAATGTGAATATTGTGATAATATTTCTATTATTGTGCAGTGTTTTCCTAGTTCTGCTCATTTCACTTTGTATCAGTTCATATAAGTCTTTCCAAGTTTTTCTGAAACCATCTCCTTTTCATTTCATTAGCTGAACTAGTTGTGATACAATTGTAGCAGAATACTACAGAATGCTACAATTGTATAACACAATTTGTTCAGTTAATTCCTGAACTGAAAGGCACCTCCTCAATTTTTAATTCTTTGCCACCACAAAACTGGCTGCAGCAAATAGTTTGGCAGTTATATATCTCTCTCCCATTTCTTAGATTTTTTTTGGAATTTAACTCTAATTCTGGTGTCACTACTCTTATTAGTTTTAAAGATGCAAATGGACAATCAAAGGAGGTATGGGAGGGGCTTCCATATTAGGCAGACTAGGCAACCCAAACAAACCAAGATTATACTTTGGATGAGGAATAGAGGGTTTTATATTGGAAAATATAGGAAGGAAGGACTCTCCATAGATAGTCTATGATGTTACTTTGTGCAGGACTAGGAGAATTGTTAGGGGGACTATTCCAATATGGAAACCTCCTTTAATTAATGTAGGTAGAAACTTCTCTACAAATTATAGTTTAAGAAAATTACCTAAAACACTGAGGTTAAATGACATTGAATTGGATGGACAGATTTGAACCCAGGCCTTCCTGGCTCTGAGGCAAGCTTCCTATTCATTAGTATATCCTGGCTCTCATTTTGATGATATTCAGTTGTTTCAGTAGTGATTAACTCTTTGTGACTCCATTTGGGGTTTTATTGGCAAAAATATTAGACTGGTTTACCGTTTCCTTCTCCAGCTCATTTTATAGATGAAGAACTAAGGCAAATATCGTTAAATGACTTGCCCAGGGTCACAGAGCTAGTAACAATCTGAGGGCAGATTTGTGTTCAGGAAGATGAGTCTTCCTGATTCCAGGCTCTGCATTCTGTCTACTATAGCTGCCCTGGTTCTTATTTAATTTGTATATGTTTTATATTTACTTATATTAATATATATTTCCCCCCAAAAGAATATAAGCTCCATGAAGTAAGGCACTCATTTTTTCTCTATATCCCCAGTATCCAGTATAGTCTTTTATGTTTAATCCATGCTTGTTGCATATTTGGGCCATATTTCTTGCAATGCTCTATATGTGTAAGAAGTGATATAGGAAATTTCATTGAGGAAATGTATGATTAGAAATAGACCTGGGATATAAAAAGATGTACAGATAGATATTCTGAACAGGTACTCATTATAGGAAGAAGGCCTCCAGTCCACTAAATAGATGCTCTGTTGAGGATGTGTACAAGAGGTCAAATAAGAATCCAGGATAAAAAAGCATAGATGACTTGGAATCTGTACCCATGGAGAGAATACCCACATTGATGACATCGGTGCGTCACTAAGATACTAAAGCATAGAAAAAAGGGACCTTCTTCCCCACTCCTCCTTTCTCCCACCTCCCATCAATGCTGTTTTAGAAAACAGTCTTCAGCAAACATTTCTCTCAGCAGCACCACAGGTCCCCTGAAGCGTTTCCAGAGTTAGCAATTACAAATCTAAACTTATACCAGAACATAATTATTTAAAACATTTAAACAGAAACAACAGGGTTTTTGAAAAGAGATGAAAGTGGTTTCCTCACAGCTTGATAATGGATGTGGGGAGCTTGTTGAAAGAGCTGGAAATTTAAAACTAAAAGACACTGTGTGGTCTCTGGGTGGGACTCCAGATCTAGTGGGATGCTGCTTTATCACTCTTTTGATGCTAAACAACCACTCTGGGGCTGAGTTTGATTGTTGTCACCTTTTTGGCTTCCTCTCTTTAGCCCAAATATTGGTTGCTATTACCACAGCTGAATAATCCAAAGGTTTTTAGGCCTCACTCCCACAGAGGTCAAAAAATCTAGACAGCAAGGCAATCAATGCAACAACCAACCACCATTCCAGAAGACTCTTGATTCAATATATTGCTTACTTTCCCGACATAGAGGTCACAGATTCAGAATGGAGATTAAAATACACCCCTCACCCCAGATTTAACCAACACAAGGTTTTATTTTGTTTGCAAACAAGAGTTTTGGATTTTTTCTTTCTCTTTCAGTGGTGAAGAGGAAGAGATGGAAAGAGGGGAGGAAAAGAACTTTTGTTAATTAAAAATAAAATTCATTTTAAAGTTAAAAATATAAGAAAAGAAAGGAAAGAAATCTGATATGAATGGGAAGGGGAAAGGAGGGACACATTTGCACCAAGAGAATAAAAACAATAACAAGAGTCTATATAGTGCTTTAATTGCAGGTGCTTTAGAAATATGACCTCATTTAATCCTTATGATAACTCTAGGAAGTGGATACTATTATTATTTCCATTTTATCATGAGGAAATTAAAAGGCTTGTCAAAGTCATAGGTCCAGGAAGTATCCAAGGCTACATTTGAACACAGATCATTCTCCCCCAGATCCAGGGCTCTATCTGCTATTCCACAAAATGCAATTTCTCTACTTGAGTTAAAGTTATTTTATTGTGGCAAGGTCTTCCCTTGGCAGCATCAATGCCAATTGGGACCTAGATAGATAGAACCCCATGGAAAGCAACCAATATCCAAACACTGGCACAGATCCTAGAGGTACAGTAATGGTCTCAAATGACAGACCTTTGGAAACTTAACCTACAGCATAAATGAAAGTACAAACATAGGTCACTTATCAGTGATGGGTGATGATGATAAATGAGACACCTGTTTCTCCCTTGGTGCCTAAAACAATAGGCACTCCATAAAAATCATAATATCTAACATTGATTAAACACTTTAACATTTTAAATAGGTTAACTCATTTGATGCCCATAACAAGTCTGGGGAATGTTTTATATAGATTATTTTTCAGATAAGGAAACTGAGGCAGAAAAAGTTTAAATGACACATCTAGGAAGTGTCAGAAGGAGGATGTAAACACAAATCTTCCTGATTCTGTGTTCTGAGTTCTTTCTACTATACCACCACAGTATGTGATAAATATTTTATATACTGTGGGGACACTGAAAGGTTAAATACTTCCAGCACATAGTATAGTGTTTGTATATGTCAGAGATAGAACATAAACTGGTATCTTTCTGATTAAACATTAAACTGTGCTGCCTCTTACTAGTTCTTACATAAGCATATGCAGCAAAGACCTCTATTTGACCTAGGCAGATCTAAATGAAGATCATTAGGCTATCTCATCTTGGGCAATTGGGACAGGTTTTACTTGAAATTGTATACAATTGTCAATGAGTATTGTTTTATATGAAGCACCAAGGCTTTATAGAGTAAGAAAATCCAGTCTCAGACATTTCCCAGCTGTGTGGTCCTGAGCAAGTCATTTAATCTCTGGTTTTCTTTTCTTTCTTTTTTTCCCCCCTGACAATTGGGGTTAAGTGACTTGCCAAAGGTTACATAGCTAGGAAGTGTTAAGACCAGATTTGAACTCAGGTCCTCCTGACATTGAGCCACCGAGCTGCCCCTTGGGATCTTACATTCAAATGAGAAAGACATATATATATATATATATATATAGCATATGCCCTTGCAAGGATGGGCACTTATCAACAACTTAAAAATCATTCAGCATAATGTCCCATTCTCTAAGGAAGTTTGCTTTCCCTGGAACTATCAGACAAGTTCGTTCCTTTGACCAAGGAAATAGCAAATTAGTTCAGTATCTTTCCCAAGAAAACCCCAAATGGGGTAACCAAGGGTTAACACTAGTGAAAAATGACTGAACCATATGAAGTAATCCCTTGGCTTATCAGCAGTTGGGTGGCACCATAGTGCATGGAGTAGACTAGAGTTAGAAAGACCTGATTTCAAATATTCCCTCAGACACTCCCTAGATGTGTGACACTGGGCAAATCCTTTAATTCTCGTCTGTCTCTTTTCTCAATTGTAAAATAGGGACATTATTAGTGCCCATCTCTCAGGTTATTATGAGGATAAAATGAGATAAATTCGTAAAATTCCTGCAACAATTCACTCAATGAATGCCTTTTCCTTCTCTTACCTTATTTTGGTCATGAAAATAAAAAAAATGTTCTTTAAAAATCATTATTTCAGGATGGATATGACAAATTAAATAGCTAGATAATATGTAGGAACTATTTGAAAGTGTTCATTTGTTCATTCATTTAGCAATGGTTTTTATTGTTGTTTTTGTTTTTTAAGACTCAACTATTTGTTAAGTAGTTATGTGACATCGATAGAACACTGGACTTGGGAATCAGGAAAACTTATCCTCCTAAGTTCAAATCTGACTTCAGATACTAACTATATGACTCTGGGCAAGTCTCTTAGCCATCTTTACCTCAGTTTCCTCATCTTTAAAATGAGCTGGAGAAGGAAATGCCATATATCTCATATCTTTACCAAGAAAACCCCAAATGAGGTCACAGAGATTCAACTTTTGCAACAACTGAACAACAATAACTGAAGTTAAACACTATACTATGTGCTGGAAGTATAAAGAAAGAAAACAAAACAGTCCCTGCTTTCAAGGAACTTATTTTATTATTATTTTTTTAATTTTTCTCTATTATTATAAGAAAACTGCATGTAAAAAAGGTTTATTTCATTTTCAAAATTTTAAATAGTATTTTATTTTTTCCAAATATATACAAAAATAGTTTTCAACATTCACCTTTGCAAAATCTTGTGTTCCAAATTTTTCTCCATCCCTCCTCCCCTCCCCAACTCAGCAAGCAATCCAATATAGGTTAAATATGTGAAATTCTTCTAAACATATTTCCATATTCATCATGCTGCCCAAGGAAAATCAGATCAAAAGAGAAAAAAATAAGAAATTTAAAAAACAAGCAAACAAAGATTACGCAAAAAGGTAAAAACACTAAGCTTTGATCCACATTCAGTCTCCATAATTCTCTCTCTGGATGTGGATGACACTTTACATCACAAAGTTAAGCATGCACACAGATAGATAAATGTATGTGGTATTAAATACAGAGTAATTTCAGGAGGAGAATACTAATAATTAGAGAAAGTCAAGAAAGATCTCATGTAAGAGATAGCTCTGGAGCTGAATATTGAAGGAAACAGAGAATTCCAAGAGATGACAAAGATATACATGGGTATAGGGAAGAATCAGCCAGTGCAAAGGCAAAATGGGAAATAAACAACTATGTATAAGAAGCAACAAGAGATGCTGTCTACCCTATTTTGTAGGAAAATCATATTGATAGTTTGTGGAGGATGGATTAAAGAACCTGGGGACAGGGAGAACAAGTGGGCCACTTCTACAATAATCCTGGCTACAGAAAGTGAGAACCAGAACTAAGGTAATATCAATGAGAGAATAGATAAGAAGATTGAGATAAGAGATGTGACAGAGGTGGGAGCAATAAACATGTATTAAATTACTAGATATTGGAGGACATAAAAACATGATTAAATAAGTTCTCTACCATCAATGAGTTTAACAGTCTTTTAGAATTTACTAGAAAATGTGTAATTACTATATTAATATTGATACAAAAATATATAATATTAATCATTTTCATGTCATGGGATCTCTAGCCCATAGATCTGAAGTTAAAAGGGATCTCAGAGGCCATCTAATTCAACTACTTCATTTTAGAGATGAGGAAATTGAGGCCCAATAAATCCAAGTCCTCTGAATGCAGGGTCAGTATTCTTTTACCATACCATGTTGAACAGAATGAAATTTCTGGATATGATAACATTCCTTCTGATATATTTGCCATAATAGCCCCTTGAAAGGAGTGTTTCTGGAAACACTTACATGAACTGATTCAAGGTGAAGTGAACAGAAACAGGAGAATATTGTGCACAGAAACAGTAACATTTTGCAATGATCAACTTTGATAGACTCCTCAGCAATGCAATGATAAAAGACAATTCTGAAAGACATATGAAGGAAAATGTTATTCACATCCAGAAAAAGAACTATGGAGTCTGAATGCAGATCTAAGCACACTAGTTTCACTTTTTTCTTTCCTGTGGTTTTCCCTTTGTGTTTTTTCACAATGTGACTAATGTGGAAATATGTTTAATATGAGAGTACATATATAATCTATATCAGATTGCTTGCCATCTTGGGGAAAGAGAAGTAAAGGAAAAAACATGGAGCTCAAAACCTTTAAAAATTGTCTTTATATGGAATTAGAAAAAAATGAATACTATTAATAAAAAAAAAAAACACATTTCCTGATTAGCATTTCTGACATGACTGTTAGCAGAAGAGAGAAAAAAGAAAAATGTAGTATCCCAAAATGGCATCTGAATGCATCTAAATCATCTAAAGGACTCATCTGGACTGGACTGCCCATTATCTTTTTCAGGGCTTCTTTGTAGGACTGCTGCATACTTTTCATTTGTGTTTGGTTCCCTGTAAAAAAAAAATCAGCTTCTGAAAGGTCATTTAAGATATTTGGCAGGACTGGACCTCTCTAGGGCATTCCCCCTTCAGCCTTTAACAATCTGGCTTCAGCCTTTGATTGGCTGACATTTTAAACTTGGGGTAAGACAGGAAGGGCAGGCACATTTGTGTTGGGTGAAACTTGCTTCATTAATGAAAACTTTGCAGGGAACTGGAAAGTGTCCTGAAAGCCTCCAAGGAAACCTCATTGTTTAGTGAACTTCAGAAAGAAAAGGCCTTGGGAGACCCAGAGGTGGTAGTTTGACTAAGTAGACGGCCTGAGAAGTCTAGGTGGTTGGCTCACTGCAGTGGCCATGACCTGGAGAAATAACTCTTCGGCCTTTTCCTTCAATTGTAAAACATGGACACTACTGGCTGGTACTGTGCCTAGTTTTGAAACTAGTGGAGAAATGAAATTTCTTATTTTTCTATGTGTCAATCTGTAATGGGTTTTGTTTTCTTGCTTTCTAGATAGATGAATGGAAAGAGAATTAAGAACTTAAAATAAAACTGAATTTTTAAAATGTACTTTGGCCACTATTGGCAATATAATTAATTCCTTGCCAGCATTTAGCCAATAAATCAATTACATAGAGCTTAAGAATTCTATTCAAATCTTTTCTTGCTGTATGAAATAGCAAAACCACACAACACAATAGGATATAGGAAGGGAAAAAAAAGTGGAGTTGAAGATGAAAATCTGACCAAAATAAAAAAAGTAGCAAAGAAATCATTTCACAATATTATGATGGGACCTAAAAGAGATAGAACACAGCCCCATTTACTTGGGAATATGGAGAGTGTTGTCTTTGTATTGTCCATGGATGAGACTTCATTCATTTGTTATTGCTTTTCCTTCTTTGGGTTTCTTTCCTTATTCTTTCTCTGTCCTATTTAATTTTTTCTGTAACATAAAAGAGAATTATCCATTCATATTTGTTGCCTTTAAATGGTATGTTTTGTAGTCAAAATTCCTTTCCCCAAGACCATTCTAGAACACCAGAATTTTCCAAGTATAGTCATGCGATATAGCACAACACAACATAATACAATCAGTGCAGATTTCTTGAGCATCTACTGTGCTCCAGGAACTTTGTTAATCACAAGGGATACAAATTAGAGGAAAAAAAGAAAGAAAGATATTCCTGGTCCTCAAGGAGATTGAGAATGAAAGAAGATAATACCCAATTTGATGAGAGAAGATAACACACAAAAGGAAGCAAAAAACAAAGGGCACCAAAATGTACTTGTCCTAAAGGGCATGATAATAATGAAATACGAACTAAGCAAAGAAGCTAGTAGTAAATGAAAAGTTGGATGGGAATTCTGAGCTATCTATAAAGGGAGCTTTGAAAAGAGTTTTTGGTCTTCCCTCTAACTCACTAATCAGAGAGATAGAGGCAATTGAAGGTACTGATGAGGTAGGTTTGAGTATCAGAACTGAAGCAATCTCCATGATGATGACTTTTACTGATGATGTGCTTACATAAGGTGATAAGGATGATAATTGCAGAGTTAAAACCAAGCAGAGCAGGTAGTAGAAAATGAATGCTTCATTACTTGAATACTTCTATGGATCTGTGATCTTTCTGATGCACATTCCCTCAAACAGTTCAGGTTGTAACCCAGGCATGATTATTATTCTGAGCATCTCTTCTTCATGTGCTCCCAAAAACCTACAGAAATCCATTCAAATTGCTGGAGAGGTCTTCTTTAGCAATATACATATAATCATGGGTCATGTAGGTTATTTTGCAATTATTCCAACTTCTGGGTACATGACTGGACCACATCATTTTCCAATTATACATAAAATCAAAGATTTAGAGCTGAAAGAAAACTTAAGTGCCATTGAATACAATCCCTCCATTTTCCAAGTGAATAAATGGAGAATGAAAAGTTAAATAGCTTGACCATCATTTCAAAAACATCCTTTACACCTCTTGCAGATGATTTTTGACAATCCTTGCCATGTGCTTTTACATTGCCCTTTCAGTGACACGTAACTTTGATTTACTTTAGAGTATAATATTCCATGGCTCACAACCATACAGCATCATTGAAAGAAAACTTATTGTAAAACATTTCCCAGTCTGTTCATCCCACTCCTCTTGTTATTCAAGTCTGGATCCATTTAATTGAAGTATTTGTCCAAGCTACACATATTGTGAATTGTGTGTCCAATTTCATATAATATTCTGACCAAGAGACATGTATTGTCTCTTGTCACATGTATTTATTTCTGTCTTTGACTTCCTTGTAATATATGCACTATGCTAAGATTATTAGATTAGAGGGAATGGAGAGTTCTTCAAAAAGTTCAATTTGTTTTTTAAAAAAGGAATGACGGGCACACTGATTTTGTGAATTATGCTATCATTTTGGATTTCAATTTGAAATGATTCAGGAAAAGTGATTAAACTATTCATACTCTTTGGCATTGCAATCCCATTTCATTGTTAAATCTGCAGTTTGTTTAAGACAAATATATTGTGAGTTGTTTGTCCAATTCCTTGTATTAATATACCTAGTGTTTATTGAAATGTCTGGTGTATGACAAGTGCTTAATAAATACTTGTTCTTTTGCTTTCTTCTCTTACTCCTAACTATTTTTAACTAGTACCAAATACTTTTGATGACTACCACCTTATAGTTTGAGGTTTGGTATTGCTATGTCTAAAATTGTTTTTCTCATAATTTTTTTTGAGATTCTAAGCTATCTTTTCCCCTTGCAAATGAATTATATTCCCTTACTAGGTTCTAAAAAGTATCCCATTGATGATTTGATTAATTTAGCAGTAAACATATAAATTCATTTAGGTAAAATTATCATTTCTATTGAATTGGCACAGCCCAACCATGAACAATTCTTGATTTTACATTTAAAACTTTAGTTCACATTCCAACATGCCAATACTTTTAAAAGTTTTTAGCATAAATAATTGCTAAATTTTGTCATGTGCTTTTTTTCCTGAGTCTGTTGAAAAAATAATTTTATTTTTGTTTTTATGTTTAATTATTCTAATTGGTTTCCCAATATTGAATTATTCTTACATTGTTACAAATTGATCATAATAAATAATTTTCTGGTTATATTTCTGCATTTCTGTTGTATTTTTACCTTAATATTTCTTAGTGATATTGATGTATACTTCCCCTTATTGCTTAATTTCTTCCTTGTGTGGTTTATGGAAACCATATTTGCCTCATAAAATGTTTGGAAGAGTGTCATCTGTCTCTATTTTTGAGGATAGCTTTGTAGTGTAGATATTAATTGCGCATTAAATGTTTGATATAATTCACTTGTAAATCCATCTGTCCAGGGATTTTTTTTCCTTTTGGCAATTCTTTTATAGCTTGCTCAATTTCTTTTTTTCTAGATTGGGTTTTTAGGGTCCTATTTATTGTTTTTTTTTTTAATTCATATGCTTTATATTTATTTAGATATTTATCAATTTCCTTTGGATTCTCTTTTTTACTCATGTACAATTACATACAATTGTTTTTGATGCTTAAATATATAATCTTGGAATTGCTTCAGTTTATATGTTATATCTCTTCACTTTTACTCTTCTAAATTAATATTGATTTTTTTGCTTTATGTAAAGAATTGATGGTATAACTGGATACAGATAATTGTCTCTCGTATGCATAGTTATTCCATATCTAATGAAATAAAATCAATTTGATTTTTTGGTAAAATTATTTGATGCTTTCCACACATAGTGCCTCTCAATATTTTTCTCAAAGAATAGAGTACAATATATGTAGGGAGAGATTTTCCCGCTCGTTTTTTATTCCTGAGCCATTTTTTCCATCATATTTTTCCTGTCTTCTCTTATGCCAATGTTTGCAATAAAGGCAGGGGATATTAATGTATATATTGATTTAATTTGGAGGGCCTTTATCAGTTTCTCTATGGAATTTCTCCACCTCCTCATTTTCTACAACAGATGTTGGTACATAAACTGTAATTATCTTCAATCTGTTTTTATTTTTTTTAACTTATCCCTTTTTTGTAAATGTGCATCATGAACACTTTAAATTGAAATGATCAATTTTTCTCTGAAATGATGATTCCTGTTGCCTTTGGAAGTAAAAAAAAAAAAAAAAGAATCAAGTCCATTAATTCTTTCACTTGCTTCTAATAAGGAGAACATTTGCATATCTTAGGATGAAATAAATAAGCAAAATTTTTGAAACATATTTTTCAATAGACTGACATAATTCCTGCCCTCAAGGAGCTTGTAATCGAAGCACAACAACAATTAAAGATGCACATTTTAAAACTTCTGCCAGAGTTCAGTTAAAATCCAGCACCTGAAAAGAGAGCATTTAAAAATGCTATAGGTAGTATCAGAAGACTTGGGTTTAAAATCCTACCTCTCACTTGCTACAAATATGACCTTGATCAAGTCTGTTTCTTTAAGTGTTAAATAAGGGGATTGAATTACATGACATCTAAGGTCCTTTGCAACTCTAAATCTATGATGGGATATTTTGGTAAAGACAGTCATTTCTCAAGACTAGTACAAAGCCCTTCAGTGGGGAATAAAAAGCTCTTTCAAGAAAGCCCTAATAATTCTGCTTGCCAGGAACAGCTAACTAGTTTCTACCTGAATATGCATATCTCAAACAATAGAACATGAAGATATTATGCAGAGAACAATATGCCTCTAACCATTGTTTGTTCCAGTTCATTAGAAGCATCACATTAGCACAAGGCACCATTTGGGTTAGTGTATGTGAACTGCATGAATACACTTTTTCTTTCTTGCCTATTGTAAATGTCTTTTTCATGAACTATCAAATCTACAAACAGATTACACAGGTGTAATATTTATGTTTTGACGATCTAGAACTTGTATTTTTTCTCCTCTTCAAATATGTATTTTCCTTTTTTCTTGATATATTAGTTTTATCCTCATAAATGAAATATATAAAAAGTGAAGCATTTTTTAAAAAGTAAAGTTATAAGGGAGAGACAGATTATGCTTTAGCTTCCCACCACCAAAAGCATCTAGGGTAAGGTGCCTTTTTATGTATTTTGTGTCATGTTATCTCTGGATAAGAAAGGAAGGATGAAAACAAACATTCATTAGATGCTTCCTGTGTGCCAGGCACTGTGCTAAGTATTTTCCAAATATTATCTCATTTAATTCATTAAAATGGCTTTTTCAAGATCATATAGTAATTCATAAATGAATTGATAATAGAATTCTGATCTCCTGACTTCCCTTAAATCCTTCAGGGAATATTATCCTTCAGTTTACTAAGTAGACACCATTTTTTTATAACCTGGTGCTTAGAAAGTACTTAAAATAAATGCTTTTTACACACTTATTCATCCAAATAAATAGTGATAAGAGTAATTCATATTCAAACAACTCTGATGATTCATACCTTTTAGAATAGCAAAGATAGCAAAAGGTAGAAAAGGACAATCATTGGAGGCAGTTTAGTTATACATACCCTTTGATACAGCAATACCTCTACTTTGTATAAATGCCCAAGGAATTAAAAAAGAAAAGATTTAACAACACTTTTTATTGTAACAAAGAAATGGAAGTCAATGTGGAATGTCATCAGAAAATGGGCAATAATTGAACTAATTTTAATGGTAAGAATCTCAAGGAATATTGCATAATAAAATTATGAATTTAAAAATTCAGAAAAAAATTAAATGCACAAATTAAACCAGAATAATGAGAATAATAATTTATAATAATAATCATATATCACAATCATATAAAAACAACTTGGAAATTTTCAGAATTCTCATCAATGCAGTGACCAACCATGATTTCAGAAGGCTGATTATGAAGCATGCTTCTCTACTTTTGGACTAATAATGAAGAATGAGACATTTTGTAGATGTGATCTATAATTTGATTTGTTTTAGTTTACTACACTTGTCTGTTTTGGGGGTGTCATGGGGTAAGATAAGTTAGTGAGTTCTAAAAGTAATATAAAAAGGAAAGAAAAGAATATCAATAAAACATTTTACATTTAAAAATAAATAGAAAACCAAAAAACAAATACAAAAGATAGAAATAAGCAGGATAATTTTGTTTCTATTTTGTTAAATTTAACATACTTTTTTAAGTTGGAGGTTGAACCAATGATTTAAAAGTCCCTTTCAATCTAATATACTATGATTCGGGGTTAGTTTTCTTAAACTTATGTTTACTCAGTGACAAGACACAGGCCACAAGATTCTTTCCACTCTGTCCCCAGACTAAGAAAAAAAATGATACTCTTTAAGGGAAATTCAGTGACCCATAGGCCATTATTCTATCCATTAACTTGGGTGAAGTACTTAAGAGGTCTCCATCTCTGACCAAAGAAGTCTAATAATCCTTCATGACTAAGGGATTTTTCATTACCATGGAGACATAATTTTTCACAAAAACCTGGATTATATCTAAGTTAAAAGGGGCTATTTTATCAAGTTTACTTTATAAATTGTTATCATTATAATTTTTTTTTATTCTAATGGTTCTTAGGGTCACATTCTTCCTTAGTGGCCAATGGATAAACTCTTTTCTTACATTATTCTTTATGATATGCAAATGTCCCTGCTATTATTTTTGTCATAAATTAATTTATATTCAATAATAAGAAATAGACATTTTATTAAATGCATTATAGTTTCATTAAAAATATTTTATCAGTCTTGCTAGTTTATTTTGGAAAGATAATTTATTTGCATGTGTTTATTCGTTTATCTATTTATTGCAGTGGTAAGTGGGACAGGGAGTGACCTATAAGATGATTGACTAAAGTGCTAAATTGGGAAGTTTTCCTAACATTTTTTGTCTTTTGTTTTATTCAATGGCAAAATTCAGCTTTAGTTCTATGACCTTCATATGACTACAATCAACACTTGTGATCCCAGGTCCATCTGCCCCCCAGCAGGCAAAATAAAATGGGGCAGGGAGCAAAGAGCCTCTTGTCTTAGAAAGTGGCTTTTAGGAAGTCTTGAGAGTAAGTATCCTCATTGATTCTCTGATCTCATGGATTTTGAAACCTTCCTATCCATATAGACTTTGTGGTATTTGCTAGGTGCTTTTATCTCATCTGGATTATTGGTTCCTCAGATTTAAAAATCTTCTTGATCATATATATTGTTTCCCTTTGGCAATAACTTTTTCTTTTATGTGTTTGAAATTAAGCAATATAATGCAGAGAATAGGATCTGCTATGGAGATAAAGACTGGATCTACAATTTCATTGGCATAAGAATCAGCTAGATAAGAAAACTATATAAGTAGGTCAGTTTGAATTCTGCAAATTATGATTTTGGCAAGTCACCTAGAGAAGGGGTATCAAATATGAGACCTGGGATTTATGGCGTCCAGCACACTCCCCACTATTGCCTGTACCATATAAAATAGAATTAAGAAATATTCAAAAAATAAATAAAAATATAATTTGTAGTATTATTATGATATTTATATCTGATTCTTTATGATCCTATTTGGAGTTGTCTTGTAAAATATATTGGAGGAATTTACCCTTTCCTTCTCCAGCTCATTTTACATGAGGAAATAGGTAAATAGGGTTAAGTGACTTGTCCAGGGTCACACAGCTAATACGTGCCTAAAATCAGATTTAAAATCAGGTTTTCCTGCCTCCAGGCCTGCATTGTGTACCCTGTACTATCTAGCTGCCCCAAATCACAATAAAACATAGAAAATATATGGTGTTCCAAGTCAATATATAGCTCACAAGGATGCTTATATACAGTTTAGTACCATTCTCACCTATTTCTAGTTGAGTTTGACACCAATGGCCAAGAGCACTGAGAGAGTAAAAAATTTAGGATCACACAGCCAGTGTGTGTCATAGGCCAGGCTGGAACATAGCTGTTTCTGGCACCATGGCTAGCTCCCTGTCCACTATAACACACTGCTTCTCCGCATCTGACATAAGATAAGAATGAAAAACGTTGCCTAACTTTATTTTTATTCTTTATGCAATCTTTTTGTTGGTATTATGTGGTGATTCTAAATTCAACATAGTAGACTTTAGAGAAGAGGACTGTATTTGTTTAGTTCAAGAACTTGAAAGTATAAATCCTAAGTGCTTGTGTTTAAGAGGAGCAGCCAAAAATACCCATATTCAGATTATACCTCTGACACATACTGGTCTGGATCTTGGGCAAGTGGATTAACGCTTTATTTAACTCTTTAAAACTATATTGTGGAGTCATGTGTATCTGCATTGTTAGAGAGAATTTTCCTTATCTGGAAGTTCCCTTTGTCAGTGAATTCACATGTACAATCCCTATCTTTGTGTGTGTTAAAATACTGTCAATTTCTCATAAGTTTTGGGATGTGGACTCAATAGGTGACTTCCACATGGAGAAAAATAAAAGTTGAAAAGTTTTAAGAGTTTTGACAGTGAAGTCACACTTAGAAAAGACTTTGAGGTAAGTGAAATGAATCAGAAGCATATGGATTACATTTCCCTGAGAGTGAGTGCCTTAGGGCTGAAAATGTTGGGCTAAATACATTTTAGGTTTTTCCCAATACAGAATTGAAAAAATACTGTCGCCTGAAGCATTTTTCCAAGCCCAACTTGTACTCAGATTCAGCTCCCTCAGCTTCTTGCCCCCCTTTCCATTTGGAAATGTAAATGAGTCTCCTGCTTCAGTTAAAGAAAAAAAAAATGCTTCTGTTACAAAGCTAGCCTCACTTGTAAACAGAGTAGGTGGTAGAAAGGCTGTTTGCTGCAGCTCAAGGGTCATCTGGAATGACCTCCACCAAATATTTTCTCTACCATCCTGCTGCTTATGCTGGTATTTCTGTACTAGAGGCTGGGGTACCTGCCAAATGAGGTCAGCTCTGAGTGGACTCCACAGCCACTGAAGTCTTAGGTCTCATGTGTCCCAATGGAACCTATATATCATCATGGGAAATTTAGCCCATTGTTTCTTCTGCCTTCTACCTCCTTATAAACACTGCCCTATTTTTAAAAAATTGTTCTCATAAATTCTTAAGATAATTGCCAGTGGGGAAAAGAAAGGCAGAGGGGAAAAAGAAAGTTGTCAGTGTCAAAGGAGAGGCAATTGTCAAAAGAAAAAAACAAAAAAAAAATCACTGTAAAAGAAACAGCCATGTTTGACTGCTAGGGACTTTGCTTTTATGAGTAAAGAATAAATCCATTTTTTAAAGTGAGAAACTGTTAGAAAGATATTGTAGGATCCTTATCTGTGGGATCCTGTAGCAGAGGGAAATGAAAAAAGACAAAGGCAAAATCAGAAAAAGATGATAACATAGAAAGCAGAGGTGGCAAAATCAGAAAAAGATGATAACATAGAAAGCAGAGGTGACTTCTTTAAGGTCATCCAGATACTAAAGGAAGTAGAGACCCCATGTGAAACCAGGTCATGTGACATGAAATCTACTAGACCTCAATATGTCATCCCCACTCCAAGTTTAAATCCTATAATATTTTCATATATGTTCCCTACAGATTTTCCATATATAAGCTATACTTTTGTTCCTGGCTCAAAAGACCAAGCTGAGTCAATTTACATATAATGCATGATGATGATGATGATGATGATGATGAACCCATGAGACAAGAAAAAGATAATATAAAAATGCTTATTTCAAAGCAAAGTTGTTATAATATCTGCTTATAATTGTTTATATTCAAAATAAATGTATATATATAGAACAAATTATGTAAGTAATGGGAAAATCATAAAAAATTTTATCAATTGCATATTTGGTTCTTCTAGTGTTAATTTCTCAGGGATAACATGCTAAATCCAGTTGACCATCTACCATCTTGTTCTCAATACCTGACTGGCCCATCTTTTCTAGTCTTAGTTGTCCTTCATGGTATATTTTAGCGTCATTTTTCATACTTAATCATTGCTACGACTATATGAGAGTTTGTTTAAATCCATTATTTCCATTCAATTATATTCATAATATTTTTTTCAATTCAATGCAGGAAACCTTTTTTTAAAAGTAATTATGTGTAAGATGTTGTTCCAGGTGCTGCTTATAACTTCTCATTGGTTATCCCCTCATATCTGGCATAGTCTTCCTTCTCATCCTCTACCTTCTGCAAGAGACTTCGCTGGATTTCCTTTAATCCTGGTGCCTTCACTCTTTTAATGAACTCACATATCCTGTCTGTATTATCTTCTTTGTATGTTGCCTCCCCCATTAGTCTGTGCACTCCTTGACAATGGTATAATTTTTTTTTTTGCCTTTCTTTGTATCCTCAGGATTTGGCACAGTGCCTAGAATATAGTAGGTGCTTAATATATATATATTTGTTGACGGATAGACTGATTTATTTCTTCAGCATGAGGAATTTCCTCCATGTTTATAGATTATAACTATTTTAGGGAGGAAATAAGTTCTAAGGAGTTGCCCAGGTCCATAGCAGTTAGTAGTTTATGTAGAATTACACAGCTAGTAAGCATAGGGCAATATGAAAAGGCTTTGGAGTCAAATAATCTGGGTTCAAATTCCACCCTCAAAACTTATAAACTGTGTGACCACAGGCATATCATTCACCTCTCTGTGCCTCAGTTCTCTTATCTGTAAAAGAAGAGAGTTGAACTAGATGATTTTTGATCACTTTTATCTCTAAATCTATGATACAAAATATCATAGCAGGACTCCTTGGTCAAGCTCTTCCTGACTTCAAGCTAGAATGCCTCTACAGGTATTACAGAGTTACAGTGTTATTGTCTCTGTTCTTACAAAGCCAACAACTCAGTCCTGTAGAAATATAATATATGCACAGATAAGTGCAAGATATTTTAAGAAGAAACACCAATAATAATTGCTGCAGGGATTAGAGAGAGCTATTTAGAACAGTAGGCACCCAAGCAAATGGTCAAAGGGAGATAAGTATGCCAAAAGGCAGAGGTACAGAGGGAGTGCTATTTTGGTGGGAAAGGATGATTCAGGATAGATAGGACCATGATTAGTGGATGATGGAGCAAAAATGATAGACATCTAGGAGGAGGCATTTGATGCTTCAACTCATATTCTACTTCTCTTTGCCTTACTGGGAAAGAGGAGGTTTAAAATGGAAAATACAGAACAAAAGAAAAATGACCAAAAGGAACTTGGTACTCAAAATATAGAATAAGGGAGCATCTAGTTATCCTTGATTCTTTTAGATTACCAGGCTCAGATGTACTACATCCTAAGAGGCAAAAAGAATTGGTGGGTATGATTGCTGGATCTTTGAAAAATATCATGGAAAAACAAAACAATTTAGAAGAAGGCAAATGTCTCAGTTCTTTTAAGGAAATGGTGGAAGAGACTGGAATCTACAAACCATAGGTCAGTAAGCCTCATATCAATTCCTGCCTAAATTATAAAACCTCTTGTTTAATGGATGATTTTATTTATTTAGAAATATTTAGAAAAGAAAGTGACAATCACAAGTCAACATAGCTTTTTCATATGAACAGAATGCACCAGGCTCATCCAATTTCCTTCTTGACAGAGTTCACAAAATCATTACCATAGATCCAAAGGCGACCTTAAAAGGTCATGTAATCCAACCCTTACATTTTATTGATGAGTTAAAGCCAGTCCTAGAAAGGTCAGATTACTTACCAAAGGTTACACAAATTCAGTGATAAAACTCAGATTCAAATTCAATTCATCTAACTTCAAATCCAGCACTCACAAATAGCACCTCACATGTTATACTCCAAGGAATTTACAGACCATTGGTTTGGAACCACTGATCTTACCCGTCATATGACCTTCGGCAAGAAAAAACCATCTGGATCTTAGTTTCTCCATCTCAAAAATGAAAAGGTTGGATTAAATGACCTCTGAAGTCCTTTCTAGCTTTAAATTTAGGAGCCTATTTTTTATCTTCTGTTTTAAAATGGCATAAGTACTTTGGCAAATGTCTTGCTAAGATTCAGATTTATATGGCTATGGTGTTCTAATCTACCAGTGTAGTCTGGTCAACAAAAGAAATGAAGGTAATCTAGCAGGAATGGTTCATAACAAAGTTGTTACTCTAATGAAGATTAGGTGAATATTTTATTGATGCTTTTATAACTGTTACTTCTCAATAATATTCTTTCCCCCCAATGTTATTTTATAATAAAAAATAATACAACAAAACAAATACTACAAATATAATTACCATAATAGCTAACATTTATATAAGCTTCACAAGTATTATCTTATTTGAGCCTTACACCAACCTGGGGAGATAGTTCTTACTATCACTATTTTACAAGTAAGGAAACAGAAGTTATATAACTTATGAGGGTCATATAGCTAGTAAATGCCTTAGATTTGAACTTGAGATTACTTGAGTTCACATTCAATACTCTCTCCACTATATTATCTACCTACCCAATAACCACAGCATACCACCTCTGTCTAATGGATTCAAAGTGTTTCATCAGGGTTTTGGAATCAAGAGTAGATATTGTATATAGTATAAAACAGGATCTCTTTTCATGTTGTTGTCATTTATATTATAATAGTTCAACATATTATACATATTTAGGCTTTTTCCATTCAAAGATAGGTTTTTCTGAATTCATGTATTTGTCATTTCCTATGACACAAAAATATTGCCTTAGGAATCTATAACATAATTTCATTGAACATGACTTAATACATGGGTACCCACTTTAGCTTCAACAAGTGTTGCTAGTAATACTTGGGAATGTCATTTACTTTCTTGAAGTATCTGACTAGAAGCAAGATCATTGTATCAGAAAGTATGGATATTTTAGTAACCTTTATTTCATAATTCCAAATTGATTTCTAGTGCAACTGGACTAATTCTAGATTAGTATGGTAATCTTTCAACACTGGTTATTTCAATCTTTTATTATCTTAAACAATGTGATATATATGAAATGAAACTTCAGCGTGATTTAGTTTCTTCTTTTTTTAGTCATTTGAAATATTTTCCCATGTGATTCTTCATATTTTGCCTTTGTTTTTTTTTTTTAAAGCTGTTTGTTTTCTTTTTCCCCTGAAGGTTGTTTTTATCTTAACTATTTGGGTTGATGCCTGAAATACTTTGTATTTATAACATATCGGAGATATATAGTTCCCCCTTTCGCACTTTGATGGGTCTTCTTATTGTAAACACAATGACCTTGCTCATGGCACAATATTGTGCCTGCAATCAGAAAAAAACATATATTCAAATCCTGCTTTGTACTTTAGCTCTGTGATTGCAGTTCCCTCATCTATAAAATAGATAATAATATTACAAGTAGTATACACTTCATAAAAGCAATTGTGACACTCAAATGTGATGATTATAAAGTTCTTTGAAACTTTAAAATCCTATGCCTGCTAAAATTATTTTAGTTTATATTCTTACAGATAATTTTTTTTAAATTCATACAATCAAAATGTTTATGTTGTTTAATTTTTCTTTGGTTATAAATTCTCCTTCAACCATAAATCTACAAGATCTTCCTTCTATTATTCTCTTTTTTTAAAAAAATGATGTGATCTTTTATAGTTATGTCACTTATTATGATATTGTGCTGTAATTGGTTGTCTAAAACTATTTCTAGTTTTTCTTGTATTCTTGTTGGATAGGGAGTTTTACACCTGTACTTAAAGCTCTTGAATTTATTAAACATTGGGATGCCATGGTGAGTTTATTTATCTAGTAGTGTGTTCTATCAATTTACTCTTCTATTTTTTAATCAGTACCAAATAATGCTAATGCTTACTGATTTGTAATATAGCATGGGGTAAACATGCCCTTTATCTCTTCATCTTTTATTATTTCTTTTGAAATTCATAATATTTTTCCTTGAAATGTATTTTATTATTTTTCTAATTGTCTAAAACAAGCCCCTGCTAGTTTCACTGATTTGGCACTAAATATGCATTGGTATAGCACCAAGTAATTTAAGTTGTATTGCTATTTTTATAATATTGATGAAACCCAGTCAGGAGAAATAGATATCTGTCCAATTACTAAAGACTCCATTTATTTCTGTAAAGAGAATGTATTTATAATTGTATGAGTACTAAGTTTATCTTAGTAGATTAATGCTATGTTTAATTAACTTAAAAGGAATTTCCTTTTATAACTCTTTCATCTGAGTTTTGTTAGTCATATACAGGAGGTTTGATTATTTTTAAATTAATTTTATATCCTGATACTTTACTGTAATAATTATGTCAATTCTTTATTTCTCTTATTTCATTTAATTTTTATTTTCTTTTCCTTTTTTTGTTCCATACTCAAAATTTTATTGTAGAGTCTGCCTTGTCAGGAAATATGTTCTAGTAATTAACAACAGCAACTCTAAAGCAACTTAATTTTAGAGTTGTCTGGGGAAATTAAAAGTTAAATGTCCCACCCATGTTCAATATGTTTTGGAGCTGTTATTTCAATTGAAATTCTGAATTTGAGGTTAACTCCATTTTGGGAATGCTGTCATGTTGGGAATGTTCTCTCTCTTCTCCCTCAGCTTTTTTTCGGATTCAGTTCAAATGCCATCTTATGCAGGAGATTTTTTCCAACCCCATTTCTAACTATTAGTATTATCCTTCCATGAGATTATTTTCCATTTACTTTGTATATTTTGTATAAACGTACTTTTGTAATTTGTTGTATATACCACATTAAAATGTGAACTCCTTGAGGATTGGGATAGTTTTTGCTTATTTTATATCTCCAGAAATCAGTTTGATACATGGAAAAAATAATTTTAATAAATGCTTACTGAATAACTGACTTTTTGTTGTCTATTAATATAATCATAGTTTATTAATATTAATTATGACATGGTAGTTTTTCTAATGTAGAACTATCCTTGAGTTCCTACTAGGAATCCTATCTGCCCTTTCTGACCTTCCATTTTGGTTTATTAATTTTTTATGTCCTAACATATGAACATAGTACTGTAAAAATGCCATTCAATGATGAAAAATATATTACTTAATGTACCTATTCAATAATTACCAAAAAATTCCTTTTGGTATATTGCCTTATATTATTTGCTAATATTTTATTTAACATTTATTAATGATAATGACCTGTATTTTTGTTTCTTTGCTTTATCTTTTCTTGGTTTGAGGAACAGATCCACATTTGTTTTATATAAAGAACTTGTTAAGGTTCCTTTAACTATGTATATATCATAGGAATGATTTGTTCTTTAAATGTTTGATAAAATTTAGTTAAACTCACCTATACTCATGTTTTATTTGCCTTTAGAAGTTCATTTATATGTAGTTTGCTCAAATTCTCTTTTTTTGATTGTATTATGCAGATTCTTTACTTAATTAATCTGAGTATTTCTTATATTTGTAAATATTCATCCATTTCTTTTAAGCTTTTTTTGTTGACATAGAATTAGGGATAATAGTTTCTGAATATTTTGTTTTCTGTTCATTGGCTATAAAATTTTTTCTTTTTTGCATTGTGGTCCCTTTGACCTCTTCTACCCTCAGTTAGATAATGGTTTCCTTATTAAATTGGTCTTTTCAAAAAATTAACTCAATTTGTTCATCAGTTTAATATTTTCCTTTTTTTTTGATTTTATCTTTTTTTAACTTTCAGGATTTTTATTTAAGTACTTGTTTTGAAATTATTGATTTGTTTATTTTTAACCATTCAATTTCTTGGTATTCTTTTCTCTTTTATTAATTAAGTGTTCAGAGATATAATGTTTTATAGGTTGCCTTACCTGAATTCCACAATTTTGGTATATTATTTCACTTTGAAAATTTTCTTTGATATAAAATAATTTTTTCTGATCTGTTCTTTAAACTACTCATCCTTTGATTTCATGAGTTAGTATCCATTTAAAATGGAGTCCTTTGTTCATATTTTCCTCATATATATGTATGTGTGTTTGTGTGTGTGTGTGTGTGTGTTTGTGTGTACATTCTGTATATGTGTGTGATCATGTTTGTAATTTATTTCTGGCTTATCTTAATTTTAGATTGTTGAATTCTGAAAAATGAATATTGAATTCGCCAAAATACTTGTCTTATTTTTCTAAATTTGCTAGTAATTGTGTTAGCGTTTTCTTTAAGTAATTAGATACTATGCTATTTTTCATATATATATATTTGAAACTGCTATTTATGGTGCATTTGAGCATGGTAGTTTTACTCTTTGATTCTCTTAACTGTTTTTATTGTTATCCTGCCTAAAACCATGATTGCCACTCCTTCTTTGTAGGACTTAACTAAAATATATTAAATTCTATTTTTTAAATAGAATTTTAAAAAATTCTGGGGGCAGCAAGGTGGCACAATGGATAGAACACCAGCTCTGAAGTCAGGAGGACCTGAGTTCAAATTTGGTCTCAGACACTTAACACTTCCTAGCTGTGTGACCCTGGGCAAGTCACTTAACCCCAATTGCCTCAGGGAAAAAAAAATCTGTATGAAGTTTGATACTGATTGGATGAAGTTTTCTCAAATATATGAGACTAGGCCTAAGTCACATGATCTCTATACTCAGTTGAGCATTGGGTTTCAGGAAGTCACATGTTCCTTTTTCCTAGACCTTGAATCCTGGGATGCAGCAAGTTAGTAAAGTTACAGGAAGTGATGTGACCCACAGGAAACAGATAAAAATGGTGACCATTGGTCAAGGATGATTATATTCTCGTAGTCCATCCAATGAAAAGGCTTGGGTCTTTTGCTTTTAAACCCTGGACAAGCTAGAAGTTGCCCAAGTTCACTAGCTTGTAGTGGGAGTTGGGATGGCTCCCAGGTATATCTGGGCCTTTCCTTGCAAGGATAAATAAATGTTTTCTCTTTATACCGGAAGATGTCTCTGATTAGCTAATTTGGGAAAGTGGGTCTAGCACCCTTCCCACAATAATATTTCAAAAATTGATGAGTTTTGCTTTCTGATGTATCCTGCTATCCTTTGCTACTTCATTGTCATGTTCATCTCATTCTGATTTACAAATAATGTTGCACATTTTTCCTGCCATAAACCTCTATTTTGATATCTTTTGACCTCTATTCTTTTTTTTTGTAAGAAAAAATAATTAAAGAACTATTAGATATAAAAAACTACATTGTATGGAGTAATCTAATTCTCTTCCTTTTCTTTCTTCATTATCTTCCAACCCAAATTTAAATTATGCATCTTATGCTTTTAAAAATTTTTCCCTTTTTGTAATCAGCCCTTTATTCTGTTTCTTTTTCTTGAGGCAATTCCCTCCTTAGTTCTTCCATTTAACTTATCTTCATTTGTGACTCTTCCATTCAATCAAATTTGACTCAATATATATGAGGCATTGGGGATACAAAGAAAATATTTTTAGAAAAACAATTAAGTTTTCCTTTCTCTTTCCCATTACTCTTCTAGGATATTTCTTTTATTCCTTTTCAGCTTTGTTTTTTGTTTCTTGAACACCTAAAATCATAGTTTTCCTAATTTTATTTCATTGCTGTCCTTTAGAGATCATAGGATCATTAAAGTCAGAAGGGACCTTAGAATCCAGTGGTGTCAAAGTTACATAGAAATGGAAGCTGCTAATCCATACATATAAAACCTTGTGGGTTGCATATTGACTTAGTGGTTAAAATGTAGCATTATTATGTTTTATGTTTTTATTTGTTTCTTAAGTATTTTCCAATTTCATTTTAATTTGGTTTAGATTAAATTGAAATGTGTTTTATACTTTTGATCTAATCTAATTGTTTTCTTTCACAGAGGAGAAAATTGAGGCTGAGAGAAATTAAGAGTTCACACAGCCAATAAATGAAAAAGTCAGGATTTGAACCCATACATGAAAAGAATTAACAGTACAAATGGAAGAGTTCGTCTCAGGAAGAAGAGTATCCTCTCCCTCAAAAATGAATGCCTCATTGTCTATGAACTTCTGTGGACCAAGATATTAAGCCCTGGATCTTTTTTGTTCTTCAAATTCCTACATATTCTCACCAAGATGAGACTCTTATAGAATAGTAAATATCTTTTATATTCATAATATTAGCACAATATCATAATTTATTCATTTCAAAATATACAAATTTGTTTACCTTAAAGTTTATTTTCTTTCAAAGATTTCCCATTTTTGGTTTGTTCAACAGAAATGTTTAGAAATCATAAGTTCTCTCCAAAATTCAAAATTTGTTCTGATGAATAATGCTCAGGGGTGTTCTTTTTAAGGATAAGATATTCTTGGATGCTGGCTTTTTTTCTTTTTTCTTTTCTTTTTTCCATCACATTCTAATATTTTCTTTCCTTCCTTATAGATGATGTATAATCCCTATAATTTTGAGTGGGGCTGTTTGGAACCTTTCTACCTAGATTCTTGAATTTTTTTTTTTTTATTTAAGATCTCTGAATCTTGGTGGTTACACTACATTAGTGTGTTTTAAATGGTCTGCTCATTACCTATGAATTGTATTTACTGAAATTTTGCCATAGGATTCTAAAATTGTTGAACAATGCTTATTTTATGATTTATTGAAATGTGGTATTTAACCTTTATTTTTGCTTTATTGTTTTCTTCTGGAAGCCTAGTTCCCTCTATGACTTCTTTCCCAGGTCAATTGTTATTTATTTTATATAGTGCATACGTTCCAGTTTTGTGGTTTTTATCAGTCTAATATTGCTACTAATATCTTTAAATGTTTGAATTCCATTTGCTAAATTTGTTTTTGGGTTAGTGGTGGTATTTATACTTGTTGAATTCTCCAAGTTTTTATTCTATGCTTTTTTCCCATTCTTCATTTCTTCCTTCACTTTTTTCCAAGTCTTCCAATACCCTTGTGACTCACTTTCTGTTCTGGGGTTCAAATTATAGTTACTGTTGAATTATTCTCTATTTCTAAAATTTCATCCTGTGTTCTTTTTGTCTCATACTGTTTTTTCTACCATGATAATTGATAGTTATGGTTATGAGAAATAAGAACTGTACCTGGGATTTCAATGGCATAAAGAACTCTAAGTTCAGAAAACTATTTCAATATAGGTCAGCCCCTTCTTTGGAACTGGTAGTCACAGAGGTTTTCTGGGGCACTGAGAGCCTAAGTGACTTGCCCTAGGCCAAATAATTAATATATGTCAAAGGGAGTAGGACATAGACTCAAGTCTTATCTTTGAGACCAGCTTTCTCATTATTTGCTGCTCTGCTCTTAAGATCAAGGAAAGGTCAAGGCAAATTTTTATCAGACATTTAAACATTAAGAGATGACTTTCATCTCATAGGGTCAGGAAAAACTACATGGAACAAGTGACATTTCATTTAGAACTTGAAAGAAGGGAACCATATCAATAGCTAGAGATAAGGAAGGACTTACATCTGTTCTAGACATAAAGGATAATGTGTACAAAGGCATAGAAATAGGAGAAAGCAAGATTAAAATAGGAGGAGAGTTGATCACATTTTTGACACACAGATTATGTGGAGAAGAATAATATGAAATAAAGTGGAAAGATAAGTTGAAAAGTATGGAGAAATTTGAATATTAGAATGAAGTCTTTTGTACATAGTGTAAATTCCTTGGACAAGGTGTGAATTCTCCTTGTCCTGATGCCTCATTGTCCTACTGACCTGGACTTTTCACTGATTCAAGTTCACAGTTTTCCATTTGCAGCAGGAATGAGAATAGCCAATCTGACACCTCAGGAATGAGAGTTCATATATTTGAAGTGTATAGACACAGATACTGGACTAAAACAGCAAGATCTATTGGCCAATGTTGTAAAGGATTTTTCTAAGGTCCTAATAGTCCATACTCATAATTATAATATATATATATATATATATATATATATACACATATACATATGTATACATGTATATGTACTAGTATTAAAGAGACATTTGTCTAGATTTTGTATTTGTAACAAGTATTTCCATGGCTTTTACAAGAAATCACCTAGAAACTAGTGCAAAATAGTCATACAGGAGGAGAGATGAAGACTCTCAGATAGATATAGACAAAAGAGATTAGAAAACACAACTAGAGAAGACCAGTAAGACAACTAGCTTCCACTGGACTTGGATAGACACCTTTAGACTATCTAGGGTTTAGCTGATTTCCTTCTCAAGCTGATAACTCTGGGAGCTTGGCAACAAGTTCCCAATAGATCATTGGATCAGGTGAACCTCACATTATAAGCCAAAAGTTTCCACCAATCTATTATAGAGGGCATTTAAGAAGGATTTGTAAGCACATGGATTTTCAGGGAAATTTATAGCCTAGTACAAGCATGTAAATCTATCAAAAACAACTTTTATAATTTGGAATATAATTCTTAACAATGGCCCTGAAGAGACAGACACACGAGCATTCATGCAAATAAGATGAAATTAGATTACAAATCAGTAACTTTCCTAAGGCTCCATTATGATAGCTTATTTGACTCAAGGTCATACAAGCTGACAACTCCAAACTAAGCAGAGAGAAACAGAGTTGTAGCCTTTAGCAGGAAGCTAAAGAAAAAAAATGGCAAAAGCTGAATCTAAGCTGTCAAAAAAAAAAAAAAAAAAAGAAGGGTACAAACAAGGAAAAAAAATTAGTGGGGGAGACAGGTGAGCACACTACCAAGGCTATTGCTCTTATCACTCTGAAAGCAGTGAGAGTAATTTTAAATAGGGGCGAATCTTTTCAATACTGCCACTCTAATGGAAAACCACTCAGGTCTTCTGTAGTCTGCTCCTCGACTTCCCCTAAGGGTTTGAAGCAAAATGACACCAACATTTGAAATCTTGACAGATCAGTTTTGAAGCTTCAATCCTGTTAACAACAGAAGACTGATCTCCTCAATACTGTTACCTGTTCTATTATTATTCGTTTCTAAAGACCAATTATTTCTAGTTGGTACCATATGTGTGTATATATATACTGTGATTGGCAGGGGGGGAGAAGTAGCAAAGATCAAAAAATGTAAATAATGCTGCTGACCCATAAGCAGTAGAGCAAATGCTTGGTGTGATGTTCTTATAGTGAGGATGTCTGTATTAAATCATCTATACTTCCTCCTCCAGTCCATTTTATGATCAGAAACATACATTAGATGGATAACTGACTGAACTTAGTACTACTCAGAAGAACAAACTTAGTCAGTATGGATTTTGAACTCACACATCTTACTTCCTTCAGGTCACAGATTTAGAGTTGAAAAGTACCCTAAAGAATATCACTTATCACCATTCTATCATTTTATAGATAAGGAACCTGAGGTCAAAGAGTTGAAATGACTTTTTCCTGTTCAAGGTCACATGGGTAGTCAGTGAAAGAGACAGGTTCTCTGATTCTAAATCCAGACCTCTTAATGATATGCTAGGATTCAAATGGGCTCAAAGACTAAAATTTAACAAAAGTCGACTGATACTTTATATCAAAGGTGGTAGATCATCAATGAACTAAATCAAATGTATAACAAAATAAGAAGAATATACTACAACATAATGTTAATTTGTATTTTTTAAAAAAATAAATTTGTATCAACGGGGATCATTTCCATTTTAGTTAGATACCTTTGCTTTACACAATGATAAAATTTAAAAGAAATCACTGTTCTCATCTGTATTTTTGTATTGATTGAACTAAATAAACCAGTTAGCAATAAAGATGGAATAAAATCCTCCACTTATAATTTGCTGGATAGAAGAACTCCTTCAGAGTCAGGAAGACTTGTCTTCAAATCCTACTTTAGATATATAATGATTCTGTTGCGTTGGGCAAATAACAAGTATGTACCAATGCTCCAAACAACTCACCAATATTATAATTACAAATAAGTTTGGAATATTAATCACAAGAGGTAATTTCCATGCAGGAAAATCCTCACACCAATTGAATCACAGGTCTGGACTTACTAAGCCAACAAAACAAACAAAACATTTTCTTAAGATAAACAGCTTGGAATGAAAAATAGGGAACTGTGAATAATGGTTGCTTTTAATTGCCTTCCAAATTTTAAATACTGGGTCCTTCACAATGCTTTGACTGTTTTAACCAAACCTTCAGCACTTCTACAGGTATGTGACAAACTTTTACTTTCAATAAAAAAATTTTAAAAATAAAACAAAAAAACTTCCCATAACCTCCTTCAAATTTAAAAGGAAGGGAAATATTTCTTGGTTACTTTGATAAATGTCATTTCACTATAATTTCCTCAATCCTTTACTGCAGATCAAAAGTTATTCATAACTTCTTACTTAGGAGCTAGGTAGTGCAGCAAATTGAACTCTGGATATGGAGACAAAAATGACTAAATTCAAATGTAACCTCATTCACTTCTTAGCTATCTAACTTTGGACAAATTACTTCACTTCTGCTTATTCAGTTACCTTTTCTGGAAAATGGAAATAATAATAATGCCTGTTTTCCAGGCCTGTTGCAAAGATAAAATGAAGTAATCCTTTGGAAAGTTCTTTGTAAACCTTAAATCAAGCCATCAATCAATTAACATTTATTAAGCACCTGTTTTGTGCCAGGCATTGTGCCAAGTACTTAATGCATTATATAAATGTTACTTTTGTCATTATATATATATATATATATATATAATTATTATTTTCCAATGCAGTATTAACATCAAGCTGTGGGCAGATAGATTTAGCATCATCAAAAAATCCACCAGGTAATGAATTCTAAGTCATCTCCAATTGTCCTGATCTATATTTTGCCACTGGACCCAGATAGCTTTTGAGAAGAAAATAAAGCTATTTGACTTTGCACAGTCCTCCTTCACTTAAATCCAACTCACTTGCATTTCATGGCATCACTTTCCTGATGTCATGGTCCTCTTCAAGAATGAAGGATAAATAATAACTAGGCCATAGTGATATAGAACCAATCAATCAACAAGTAATTACAAAGTGCCTATTATCCACCAGATACTGTGCCAGGCACTAAGGATACAAGTTTTAAAAAATAATTCTTATCCTCAAAGGGCTTACATTTTTTAAGGAAATCAGCATATATGCATTTAAGTAGGAATTAAATAATTTCAGGAGAGAGGTAGTGCAAATAACTGGGGAGATCAGAAAAGGTCTCGTGTAGGAGGTGATGTTTAGAACTGAATTTTGAAGGCAATTAAGGGTTCTACATTCTGGAAATGTTAACAGGAAGTATGTTCTGGACATAGGAGATAGCCTGGGCAAAGGAAGACAAGGGAGAAGGAAAATGTGTGTAATTGACAGCAAGAGAGTGATGGACTGACTAAAGAGTGAGTATAAGGGCATCCTGTGTAACAACCCTGGAAAGATAGGTTAGGGCCAAGTTGAGAAAGGACTTTATTTTTGACTTCAGAATACTGGGGAGTTACTGGGTTAAGTAGTAACAGAACATGGTCAGGTCTATAACTGAGAAAATACTCTATCCAGAAATATACCCAATATATTGAATATCCTACAAGGGCAACTAGTCACAAAAGAGAGCTCTTGAAATTCTTGAAGCTCTTCTCTTGAAGAGTTTCATGGTAACTATGGTGGGACTGAAGAAAGTTGCTACCTGATTTCCAATGAAACCTACTCCCTAACACATCCACTGCATAAATCCTTGGTCAGTTTCAGACTTGTTGCTGCCGTATTTTGTTCCCAACCTACGCTTCTGTAGTGGTAACTGATGCTAGAAGTCTACAATAATACGTTAGTGTTATTTTCAGGTGTTGATGGAGATTTATGAATGGGGAGTGTGGGGAAGAATCATGATCATTTTCACTATCATAACTGCCTGGAGAAGATTCATAAAATCTCTGACACTTTCTTCATCTTTTATTGCCAGGCATCTGCTGTCAGGGGAAGGTCATCAGTTTCCCACCCAGCATTGAAGCAAAGTGATAAATGTCAGGGAGATCAGGCTGGGTGCAATCTTATGCCTTGTAAACAGTTTTCATTGATACATATATTACAGTCAGGCTGCCTCTTTAAGCTTCCATAAAAATGCTTGAAAAATGGAACTGTCACTGACAAACTTCTCCCCTATTGTGTAGAGTTAAGTATATGGACTTGTTTAGAAAAATAAAGATGTCTGAATAGCTGGAAATGCTGGGTCTTGTCTGGCAACAGAATGGCCTTAAGGGAAGAATGTTATATTAGAACAGACTGTGCATCTAGTCAAATCATAGTTTCATATTTCCCCAGATGACCTTGGGTCCTTTCCTCTTTCTTTCTTCTATACCCCATTATTACATTAGATACCCTTGTAAGAAACTTATCAAACCTCAGAAGCCATTGAAATATTGAATGTATTTTATTGTATTTAGCTTATACTTTAACATATTTAACATGTATTGGTCAACATGTTGGGGGGGGAGGGGAAGAAGGGGAAAAATTGGAACAAAAGGTTTGGCAATTGTCAATGCTGTAAAATTACCCATGAATATGACTTGTAAATAAAAAACTATAATAAGAAAAAAGAAATATTGAATGTATTTTTAAAATATTTTTTCTAAGTCTGTTTGGGTTTTTTCAATAGCTAATATACAAGAAGACCCCATTTTGCACTCCCAAAGGCAATGTCTGAGGAATGTGGTACTTGGATCATGATAAGAAAGAATTGTCCCAGGGATGGAGAAAGAGTTTTTGCACAATTGAACTATTAAAGGGGCATGCAAACACAGGCATATCTTTTTTTATTAAAACTTTTTATTTTTCAAAACATATTCTGAATTAGCCTTTGCAAAAATCTATGTTTCAACTTCCCCCTCTTTCCCTATGCCTTCCCCTAGAAGGCAAGGAGTCCAATATATGTTAAATATGGTAGAAATATGTGTTAAATCCAATATATGTATATATATGTATACATTTATCATGCTGGACAAGAAAAAAAGAGAAGCAAAATAAAATGCAAGCAAACAACAACAGAAAGAGTGAGAATGCTTTGTTGTGAACCACACTCAGTTCCCACAGTCCTCTCTTTGGGTGTAGATGATTCTCTTCATCACTGAACAATTGGAAATGGTTTGAATCATCTCATTGCTGAAAAGAGCTATTCCAGCAGAATTGATCATTATATAATCTTAAACAGAGCTTTGGCAGAATGCAGTATCAGTTCACATAGCCTTAATACTTAGGCTCTTCTATGATATTACTAAATGAGAAATTAAAGGCAAATAAGAAAAAGAAACTCAAAATGATCACTTTTAGAATTGCTCTTCCACATTTAGTCAAATGGAACCTGAAGATCAAAAAATTCTTCAAACACTTGGCCACATCCAGAAATTAACCAGAACCTAATAGAGTTTCAAGAGTTGTTTGTATAAATGACATGGCCATTTTAATCCTTGTTTCTCATAGAAGGTTCTGGGTTTTCACAGGAGACTATTCAAATTCTCTTAATTTTTTAAGGTAGGGTAAGGAAAAAGTGAGTAGAGAAAAAGGGAAAAGGTGAGGAAGAGTGGTGGTGATGCTTTGAACCCTTAGAATTTAAGCCAAAAGGAATTTTAGATAATATCTAATACAACTCCCCTCATCTTCCAAATGAAGAAACTGAGGCACAGAAGAGTTAATGACCTAAGGTCATCTAGAAAAGTCATGAGAGTTCCATAATAAGGAGAGATGTTTGACTCCTAACTTAATATTGATTTATTTTGTACTAAGAAAACTACATGTTGAACTTAATACCCTGATTCATCTCTCACATCCAGTTATTGGGTCTAGAGAATTATTCTCATTTTCATTCTCATTCATATCACTCTAATTTATACCCTCAAAACCCTTCATTTGTATTACTACAGAAGCTTCTTTCTTGTTTTTCTTGGGTCCTTCAAGGTCTAGACTTTTCCTTTTCCAATATATGAAGCCTGACTCATCTCTTTTCTACATTATACTCACCACATCATCCAGTACCCAGAATCCTATCTCATCTTCTTATTTCTTGCTATATTAAGCTAAAACTCTTTTACTGGACTTAAAAATTACTTATCTATTTTATTACATTACAAATATTTATAGATAAACCCTACTCTGCAAGGGATTTCCTGTCATAAAATAAAACAAAATTTAAAATTTAAAACAATAAAATTAAATTAAAAAAAAATCTCCATTTCACCTCCCCAAACTCTACTGAAAAAAAAGAGAAAATTAAAAACATTGTTTGTAACAAATCTGTATCATCAAGCAAAAAGAATCCCTTATTGGCAGTATACTAATCATATGTAATACGTGTATAACTATACATGTATAAATTTTATGTATCTTTTTGAACCTTAAATTTATCGCTTCTCAGAAAAGAAGTAGATAATGTTTATTTCATTGTCCTATGGAATCATATGGTCATTTTATTTGTAGTTCTTGCAACTTTCAATTTATTTTGTCTTTACAATGTTGTTTTATTGTATAAAATGTTGTTCTACTTCTACTCAATTCATTCTTCATTATTTTATAAATGTCTTCTAATTGTTGGCTTTAAAAATAATAATGTAGTATGAATTGTTCTCAGTCTGCTATTACAGATGGCATCAGATCATGTAGTTTTTCCCATCTTTTGAAATCTTGTATTTGCTCATCACTTACGCTCTATAATACTTATACTACCCTTAGTACTCTATCACATCACATTTATATGTTAAAACTTTCAGCTATTTTTCAATTGATGGGTATCCCTTTAGTTTCCATGTTGATAGAGTTTGTTTTATTTGTATGCAAGTTTTTTTGCTATCCCAAAAAGAACTACTATAAATACCTTCATTTTCCCCCATCATATTTTTCTTATTTGTTTATAATATAAGATTTTATATTTAGGTTTTGTGTCTATTTAGAGCTTATTAAAGTACAAACCTTGAAATACTAATCTAAATCTAATTTCTTTCACATTGCTGTCTAATTTTCCCATACATTTTTGTCAAGTAGTGAATCCTTTTTCCAATAGTTAAGTCTTTGTGTTTATCAAATATTTATGTACTAAATCCTTTTATTTCTGTGTGTTGTGTGTCTACTCTTTCCCATGAAATGATTTCTATTTTTTTTAAACTAGCAACGTATTGTTTTAAGAATTACTGATTTGTAGTATTATTTGAAATATGGTACTGCTAGGCCCCTATATTCTCACTTCTTTTAATTATTTCCTATGAAACTTTGTTTCCTTTTAAATTTTCCATTATTTTTCTTCTGTAAAGTAACATAATCATGTTACTTTACAGAAGAAAAAGTATATACATAAATTACTTTAGTTTCTATTGTCATTTTATTATTTCAACAAATTCTAAAGATAAGCAATTAATATTTTGTCCCAATTATTTAGATTTGTATTTCTTTAAATAGTAATAATATACAGTTATATTTATATGATTCTTATCTGCATCTTGGTAGATAGAATCTCAAATATTTTTTACATTCTTTAGGTATTTTATTTTATTTAAATTTTTTCTCAATAGTATTTTATTTTTCCAATATGTAAAGATAGTTTTCAGCATTCATTTTCATAACATTTTGAGCTCCAAGTTTTTTCTCCCTCCCTCCCCAAGACAGCAAGCAGTCTGTTATTCTCACTTGTATAATCATTTTAAACATACTTCCATATTTGTCATTTTGTGAAAGAAAAATCAGAACAAAAGGTAAAAAAATGAGAAAGAAAAAGCAAACAAGGTATACTTGGAGAAGAGAAAAAAAAGGTAAAATGGGGATAAATTTCAGAATATGAAAAGTTACAAATGATTTATTACACTATAGGGAAAGAAGGGAAGAGGATGAGCATTGTTTGAATCTTACTGTCATTGGATTTCATCCAATTTTCTCAGAAATTTTGTCAAAGAGTGAGTTCTTATCACAGAAGCTAGAGTCTTAGGATTTATCAAATACTAGATTACTATCATTATTTTCTATTATGTCTTGTGTACCTAACTTCCTCCACTGATTCACTGCTTTATTTCTTAGCCAGGACTAAAGAGTTTTAATGACCACCACTATATAATATAATTTTAGGTCTGGAATTGCTAGGCTTTCCTTTGCATTTTTTCATTAATTTTTTTGATATTCTTGACCTTTTGTTCTTTTCAAATTTTTTAAAATGTTTTTTAGTTCTATAAAATATTTTTGGAAATTTGATTGATATGGCAATGAATAAGTAGATTAATTTATACAAAATTGTCATTTTTATTATATTAGCTCACTGATCCATGAGAAACTGATATTCTTCCAATTGCTTAAATCTAACTGAACAGTGAAAATCGTTTTGTAGTTATGTTTAGATAGTTCCTGGCTTTCTCTTGACAGTTAGATTTTCAAATATTTTGCATTATCTTCAGTAATTTAAATTGGAATTCTCTCTCTTGCTCCTGGGCTTTGTTGGTAACATGTAGAAATTCCAATGATTTTATGTGACTTTATTTTATATCCTATTATGTTGCTAAAGTTGTTAATTGTTTCTAGTACTTTTTAATTGATTCTCTAAATATGCCATCATATCATCTGCAAATAGTGATAGTAAGCATCATTGCCTACTTTAATTTCTTCTTCTCTTATTGCTAAAACTAACATTTCTAGTACAATACTGAATAATAGTGGTGATAATTGGCACCCTTGTTTCATCTCTCATCTTATGAATTCTTCTAGCCTATGTCCATTATTTATAACTCTTACTGATGGTTTTAATAGATGCTATTTATCATTTTCAGGAAAACTCCATTTATTCCTTTGCTCTCTATTCTTTTTAACTGGTGCTGTAGTTTGTTAAAAGTTTTTTTTCTGCATCTATTGAGATAACTACATAATTTTTGTTAGTTTTGTTATTTGACATGGAGAATTATGCTGATAGTTTTCCTGATAATTAAACCAGCCCTGCATTCCTGACATAAATTCCACTTGGCTATAGTATATTATCTTGTAAATAAGTTGCTGTAATCTCTTTGCTAATGTTTTATTTAAGATTTTTGGCATCAATATTCATTAGGGAAACTAGTCTATCATTTTCTTTTTCTGTTTTGGCTCTTACTGGTTTATATATTAGTATCATATCCAGAAAGTATTTTCTCCCTTCCCCTATTTTTCCAAACAATTTATACAGTATTAGAATTATTTGTTCTCTAAATGTTTGATAGAATTCATTTGTAAAGAAATCTGGACCTGAACATTTTTTCTAAGGGAATTCATTGATGACTTGTTTAATTTATTTTTCTAAAATGGGACATTCAAGTATTTTATTTCCCCTGCTATTAATCTGGGCAATTTATATTTTTATAAATATTCATCCATTACACTTTGCTTACAGTTTTTAAAGCATTTTCATACAGTTAAGCAAAATAGCTCCTAATTGCTACTTCAATTTTTTCTTCCCTAATGGTAAGTTCACCCTTTTCATTTTTTATACTAGTAATTTATTTTTCCTTTCTTTTTAAAAATAAACTTAACCAAAAGTTTATCTATTTTGTTGGCTTTTTTTTTTGTAAAACAAACTCAGTTTTATTTATTAATTCAAGAGGTTTTTTACTTTCAATTTCATTAAGCTCACCTTTGATTTTCAGAATTTCTAATTTGGTATTTAATTGGGGGGGTTAATTTGTTTTTTGACCCTTTTTTTTTAGTTGCATGTTTAATCTCTTCTTTCTCCATTTTATTCATATAAACATCTAGAAATAGAAAATTCCCCTAAGATCTTCTTTGGTTGCAGCCTATAGTTTTGGTATGCTGTCCATTGATTGTCATTCTCTTGGATAAAATTATTGTTTCTATGATTTATTGTTTGACCCTCTCATTTTTAGAATTAGCTTATTTAGTTTCCAATTAATTTTTGGTTTATTTTATTGGAACTATATTACACATAATTTTTATTGCATTATGATCTGAAAAGAACTATTTAATATTTCTGCCTTTCTGCATTTGAAAATGGTCAATTTTGTGTAGGTGTCATGTCCATGGAGAAAAAGGTATATTCCTTTATATCTCTATTCAATGTTCTCCAAAGGTCTATTGTATCTAATTTTTAAAAATTCTATTACCTCCTTAACTTCTATCTTATCTATTTTGTGGTTAGATCTATCTAGCTCTGAGAGATTCTCCACTAATATAGTTTTGCTGTATTCCTTTTGCAACTCACTTAACTTTTCCAAGAATTTGGATGTTAATACCGCTTGGTGCATATATTTAGTATTGATATTACTTCATTATCTATGGTATCCTTTAGCAAGATCGTTTCCTTTCTTATCTCTTTTAATTATGTCTATTTTTGCTTTTGCTTTGTCTTTGCTTTTTTACTTTAACTGAAGCATAATATATTCTGCTCCAGCCTTTTACCTTTATTCTGCATATACTTCTCTGTTTCAAATGTGTTTCTTTTAAACAACAAACACAGTTCCTAACTATATTTCTCTCCAGCCTATTTTTCCCCATTTATACTTTTCCCTTTTCCTCATCAGTGTTTTGCTTATGACCCCCACCTTCCTCAATCTGCCCTCTCTTCTATCAGTCCTACCCCTTTTGTTAGCCCTTTCTCCTCCCATTTCTGGCATTCCTGAAGAGGGATCAGTTTTTCCTCTTCCCTTTTTTCCCCCTTTTCCCTTCCTAATTCCTTAGAGGTTGGGTTTTCTATACCCAATGAAATGTGTGTTATTCTGTCTTTAAGCCAAATCCAATGAGATTAAGATTCATACAATCATCATGCTCCTTCCTTCTTTCCTTATATTATAATAAGTATTTTGTGTCTTTTCATGTATGTAATTTATACCCATTTACCTCCCCTTTCCTGCTCTCCATGTATAATCCCTTTTCTATTCTTTAATGTCTTCTTTTATATCATCACATTAAAGTCAACTTATATCCTTCTAACTGCTCTAAAAAAGAAATAGTTCCCAAGTATCAACTTTCTATGCAGGGATGTAAAGTTTAACCTTTAAAATCTCTGGTCTTTTCATCAGAAATTATTTAAAGTCTCCTATTTCATTGAATGTCCATCATTCTCTTTAAAAGATAATGCTTAATTTCACTGGGTAGTTGATTCTTGGTTGTAATTCAAATTCCTTTGCCTTCTGGAACATTATATTCCAGGTCCTCTGATCCTTAATTGTGAAAGCTACTAGTTCTTAGGTAATCCTGGTTATGGTCCCTTGCTATTTGGACTGTTTCTTTCTGGCTGCTTGCAGTACTTTCTTCTTGATCTTAAAATTCTGGAATTTAGTTACTGTATTCCTTGGAGGTTTCATTTGAGGGTCTCTTTCAGGAGGTGATCAGCAGATGCTTTCAATGACGATTTTACCCTCTTATTCTGGGATATCAGGGCAATTTTTCTTGATTATTTCTTAAAACGTGTTGTCCAGGCTCTTTTTTTTGATCATAGATTTCATGTAGTCCAATAATTCTTAAATTATTTTTCCTGGATCTATTTTTCAGGTTGGTTGCTTTTCCAATAAAGCATTTTACATTTTCTTCTTTTTTTCCATTTTAAAATTTTGTTTGATTCTTGATATGTCATTGAATCATTCACTTTCCTTTGGCCAATTTTAATTTTTAATGAACTATTTTCTTCAGTTAGCTTTTTTTAACTTGCTTTTTCATTTGGCCAATTCTACTTTCAAAGGAGATTTCTTCAATAGATATTTTTCTATTTTGCCAAATTTATTTAGGAATTGTTTTCTGTATATTCCCCCCCACACACACACACACATTTCACCAAATGTATTTTTAAGCAGTTGCTTTCTTCCATCAGTTTTTGTGCTTCCTTTTCCCAAGCTGTTGGCTTTTTTTCCCTCAACTGGTGATTTCTTTTTTCTCTGAAATTCTTTTCCATAGTTCTCATTTTTTCTCCATTTTTTCTTCTAACTCTCTCTTTGATCTTAAAATTCTTTTTTGAACTCTTTCAAGGGCACCTTTTGATAGTGAGATTAATTCTTATCTCCCTTTGAAGCTTCAGATATAGTTATTTTTCTATTTTGTCCTCTTTTGGGTTTGTCTTTTGATCTTCCCTGTTGCCACAGTAATTTTTCTATGGTCAAAGCTCTTTTTGTTTTTTTTTTCTCATAACCTCTGCTTCTAGGGCACAGGGGAGATTGTCCCAGGCTATTTTTGCAATGGGAAAGGGACCTCTCATTGGTTTTCATGCTGTAGCCAGAGGTGCTACTAACTTTTCCTCTGTTCAGGATTGACCTGATAAACCAAGATGGAAGGGCCTTCACTACTGTTCTATATCCTGGACAAAAGCCTTCTATTACATTCCCTGCCCTGAGCCTATATAGGGATATGTTTCCCTACTTCCCTCCTATTCCCCATTACCCACTCTCAGCAAAGGAAGACATGCTTTTCCTGAAGTCTTTCTAAGATATCTTAAGTTAGAAAATTATTTCACTCTGAATTTTTGTGGGTTCTGTAACTTCAGAAGACTTGATTTAACTTTGTTTCCAAGGAAAACTGGGGTGAGTTCAATCAATTTTCTGGCTCTCTTCTCTGTCTTCTATGGATTTTCAATGAACTTCCTTTTTCTGTCTCTCCATGTTAGGTTTTATTGGTGTCTGACAGAAATGCTGATGCCCTCAGTTTGCTGAGGCCACTGTTTCAATTAATTTTTTTGTTGACACTGAAAGCACATCATCATATAAATCTGCATAAAACTAAAATAATTCCTTCTTTTTATTTATTGTTATTTCCTTTTAAATAATGTCTTATCTTATTTCTAGCATTATGTCAAATAGCATTTATAGCAGTCTGCCAAATAGAAGTGGTAGACAATAGACATCTTTGTTTCACTTTTGAGTTATTTAGAAGTGTTCTAGTATATTTTGATTACAAATAACAGCAAGACTTAATTTTAGATCTGTACTAGTCATCATTTTGAGCAAAAGACCACTATTTATTAGTTTTTTTGTCTTTTAACAGAAATGCATATTGTATTTTGTCAAAAGCTTTTTTTCTGTATCTATTAATACAATCATAAAATTTTTGCTTATTTTTTAAGTTCATAGTTTTTGTAATTTTAAACCAACTTGATTTTCTGGCACAAATCCAACATGGTTTTTATGTATAATGTCTGTGACATGTTAATTTAGGGTCTTTGTTCATAGACAGATAAATTTTATATCATTGTTGACTAGAAACATTATTTTCTTTTTTCTGTTTTGACATTTTCTAGTTTATGTATTGATCTCTTATCTGTGACATAGAAAAAATTTGGTAGTATCCTTTTTTTGCCCTATTTGTAAATGTTTGTGTAATATTTGTTATGAATTCTGTTTCATTTTAGATATTGGTAATATGCTTGTTCTGTTCTTTTTAATCAAATCAACCAATCATTCATCTATTTTGTTCCCTAGCTGCTGGTGTCCATTGTTAATTCAATGTTTTTTTTTAACTTTCTATTTTGTTAATTTCTTTTGTAATTTCCAGAAGTTTAATTTAATTTTAATTTAAATTTAAAGTAGAATTTTATAGTAGACTTTAAAGTAGAAACCAGGTCTTATAATAGAATGGTGGTGAAAATCCTAGTGGTAAATTCTGGGGCAGCTAAGTGATATAATGGATAGAGTGCTAGTTTTAGAAGCAAGTAAATGCTTGTTTGAATCTTTGCTAGCCTACCTAGCATCTAAACCTTGGACAAGTAACATAGCTTCAAACCCTACAATAATCTCCTGTTTCTGTTCATTTCAGTTAGCATCAGTTCATATGAGTTTCTCCAGCCTCAGAAGGTTTTTCTTAAGTGAATTTTTGTGCTGCTTTTTCTATTTGAACAATTCTACTTTTTAAAGGATTCTTATTTTCATTGTATTTTTAGTACCTCTTTTGCCATTTGACCTTTTTTTTGTTTGTTAAGATATTATTTTCTTTAGTATTTTTGTATATCTCCTCTACCAAGTTGTTGACTCATTTTTTGGCAATTTTCTTGCATAACTTTTAATTCTCTTGCCATTGTTTCCCTCTCCCTCTCTTGATTTTCACAATCCTTTCGTTTTTTGCTTTTCCATGACTTCTTCAAGTCTTTGGATGTAGAAATTTTTACTTTGCTATCTTTTCAGTGTGTGTTTTGATCTTCCTTGTCATCATAGTAACTTTATATGGTCAGAAATTTTTTCTTTTGTTTTCTCATTTTCCCAGCCTATTTCTTGACTTTTAACTCTTTGTTAAAGTAGTTCTCTGCAGCAGTCCATTACACTTTGAGATAGTATTAATGTTAGGAGGACATTTTTTTCCCCAAACGTTAATTTGTTTTGCAGATTCTACCCACTGCCACAAGTTCTTCTAAACTAGAATAAGCTTAATCACTCCTTAAATGTTAGACCTTTGTATACTTGAAAGTTATTATCAATGGCTAAATGAAGTGAGAGGAATCAAGAGAACATTGTACATAGCAACAAATTATTATGTATCAATCAATTGTGATGGACTTTACGCTTTTCAACAAAGTAGTAACTCAAGGCAATTTCAATAGAGTTATTATGGAAAGAACCACCCATGTCCAGAAAGAGAACTATGGAGACTAAATGTGGATCAAAACATTGTATTTTCACCTTTTGGGGGGAGATGTTGTTTGGTTGCTTGGTTTTTTCTTTCTTTTCCATGTTTCCCCCCACACATTTTTAATCTGATTTTTCTTGTACAAAATAACAAATATGTTTAGAAGAACTGCATATGTTTAACATATGCATATGTTAGTGCATTGCTTGCTGTCTAAGAAAAGGAAGAGGAGAGAGAGGGAGAAGAAATTGAAACACAAGATCTTGCAAAAGTGAATAATGAAAACTATCTTTGCATGTCTTTGGAAAGATAAAAGTCTATTATAAAAAATAAACTATATGCTGCAAAAAAAAAAGAAAAAAAGTATTTCTCTGCTTCCAGAGTGGAGGATGTATTGTTCCAAGCTTTAGGGATTTGGTGAAGCTGTTTCTAAAGATACTTCAAGGGATTTATAAATTTTCAGTTGTTCTAAGGTGGTATGATCTAGGGTTAGGGGAATTTACTACTTTCCTGGCCCATGTTCTGCTCTCTGGGTGACTACAAACACCTTTTCTGCCCTGGGACTGTGAGGAGCATCCCTGTTTCACTGAGTTGATAATATGTGCTTCAGTGTGCTAGTGCTCCTTCTCATCTTGGAATTGCCATCCAGGATTGAGACCTGGACCTGAGTATGGCCAAAGCAACAGAATCCTGCCCAAGTCCTGGCAAAGAGGCTTCTGCAATCTCCTTCTGACCAAATTTGACTCTTTTACTGTATGTGGGCTGAGAGCTTTGGAAGTAGTCACTAACACTGCTGATTCTGTGACTCCCAAGCCTGGATTCTGGTTTTTAGAACTGAGCCTATGCTGGTGTGGCTTCTGCTAACTGTGCTTCACTCTCACCCAGATGCTCCAGACCTTTCCTGCAGACCTTCTAAGTTGTCTTCAGCTGTAAAATTGTATCTTCCCATCTTTTTGTGGGTTATGCTGCTCCAGGAAATATTTTATGGCATGATTTAAAGGTGTTCAAAGGGGTTTTGGAGAGACCTCAGGCAAGTCACTATTTTTTCTCGGCCATCTCAACTCCCAAGATTTTTTTTCAATCTTTTTAAATGTAGAAATGAAAGTTCATCCACACCAAAATATTTATAGCAGTACTTTTTGTAGTAGCAAAAAATCGGACACAAGGAAGATGCCTTTTGATTGTAGGGTGGCTAATTAAATAATCATACAGGAATAAAATAAAATATTACTATGATATAAGAAACAATGTCTAGGGGTAATTCAGAGAAGGCTGTAAAGATTTACATGAACTTATATAAAGTGATGTAAGCAGTACCAGAAAACAAGAGTGACACTTACAAGAAATACATAATATACATGATTACTACTCCGAATACATAGTGAGTTCAATAACAAAAAGAACTAAACTCTGAAAACATGATGATCTTTAAAGAAAAGATGAGAAAATACACTTCCTTCCTTTTATGAAGAAGTAGAGAACTATGGATATGGAACATTGCATATACTGTCAGATTCAGTAAATGTGTTAGTTTTGCTGACCTGAATTTCTTTTAACTTTTTATATTTTGTTACAAGTGATAGCCTCCTGGGGAGAGAAATGGAGAAGATAAAGTCAGAAATAAATATGATTTTTTTAAAAAAACTAAAAAATTAACAAAAATATCGTTCAGTCATTTTCAGTCATGTCTGATTCTTTGTGACTCCATTTGGTGTTTTCTTGGCAAAGATATTAGAGTTGTTTATCATGTCTTCCTGTAGCTAATTTTACAAGTGAGAAACTAGGGCAAATAGGGTACAATGACTTGCTCAGAGTCATATAGCGAGTAATTATTGGAAGCCAGGAAGGTGAGTCTTTCCAGGCCAGGTACTTTATCCACTGAACTACCTAGCTCTCCCCCAGCCCCCAAAGATAAACCTGAACTACTGACAGAGCTTCAAGGAACAAGAAGAGACTTGATGTTGTACTCTAGGGTCTACTTAATATGTTAAGAAAATTGACTTGTCCATTTTGGAAGACTTTCTGTAACAGAAGTAAAAACAATTTCAACTCAATCTAATCTAGAAAGTATTTATTAAGTATCTACTTGTCTTAAGGTGCTATATTAGGTTAAGGAAAGGGGGAAAAGGGAGGAAATTCTCTAGGAGAATCCTCAAAGGAATTAATATGGTAAAATACAAATGAAGGAAGCAACATCTAGCATTATTAGAATTTATTTAGTGTACTCCTAAAAACTATCTGATACTGATAAAAGTTGAAAAGTAAATGCATGGAATAGAGGGATAAGCAACAAATCTAAGTAACTTTAAACATTAGTCTCATGTTTGACAAATGTGAAAAAAAATAAATTTCTAGGGAAAAACTTGTTTGTTTTTTTTTACCAAAAAAAAACTATTAGAGAAATGGAAAACAGTTTAACATGAATTAGAATTAGACCAAGTTTTTTTAAAATATATTTTATTTTTCTATAATTACCTGTTTAAAACAATGTTTGACATAAAAAAAAGTTTTGAGCACCAAATTCTATAATTTTCTTCCTTCCCTTCCATCTCCCTCAGATGAGTAAGCATTCAGATCTAGGTTATATATGTACAACCATATAAAACATTTCCATATTGATCATTATATACAAGAAGACTCAAATAAAAGCAAAAGTGGGAAAATAGCATGTTTTATTCTGAATTCAAATAATATCAGTTATTTCTCTGGAATCAGATAGTATGCTTCATCATAGTCCTTTGGGAGTGTTTTAGATATTGTAACATACAGATTAGCTAGATCATTCGTAATTCTTTATCAAACAATATTGTTGTTACTGTGAACAATGTTCTCCTAGTTCTGTTCACTTCCAGTTGTATCAGTTCACGTAAGACTTTCCAGGTTTTTCTGAAATCATTTTGTTTGTGATTTCTTATAGCATAATAATATTCCATCACAACCACAGCTTGTTTAGCTTCCCCAGTTGATGGGCATCTCTTCAATTTTCAATTTTTAGCTTCCACCAAAAAAAGAACTGCTATACATATTTTTGTATAAATAGGTCCTTTTCATTTTTTAAATCATTGGGATGCAGACCCAATATATTTTTACAGTATGCCACAATGTACTCAAAATGAATACATGACTATAATATAAAAAAGTCACACTATGGAAATAATGGAAGAGAATGAACGGAAGTAAGTTTCACAGCGGTGACCTGGGGAGGTTTTTAAGCAAATAAAGTAAATAGAATATAAATGTAAATGTGAAATAGAAGATTTTGGCTACAAATTTTTTTGAGTTCTTGCATGAATAAAGCAAATGTAGACAAAATTAGAAAAGAAATAATTGAGTGGAGAAAATATTTTTTCAACAATCACTAATAAAATTCTCCCAACCAAAATACAGAAAACAGACACAATTATATATCATTAAGAATCATGTGTCAGTAGCTAAGTGGTCAAGAGATATGAATAGTTTAGTTAAAAAAAAGACTTTGAAACTATAACTAAAACTAATAAATAATGAAATTGTGCTCAAATTCATTACTATAAAGAGAAAAGCAAATTAACATAATAGTAAAATTTCTCTTAATTCTATGTAAATTGAGAACAAAATAGGAATTCAGTGTTGAAAAGTCTATAGACAGACATATTGATCCACTATTGGTACAATTATGAATGGTCCAACAACTCTTCACTTCGATTTGAAGTTAATCAAGAGAAGTAATTAAACAGTTCTCTACTTAGCAAACCCACACTAGATATATACAAAGGTAGTCAAAATAGAAAGGTTTAATATATACCACAGTATTTATAATGGCATACTTTGTGGCAGCAAATCAATTTTAACAAAGTTAATGCCCATTGATCAATAAATAGATGAAAAGCCACATTATATGGATGATGGAATATTATTGTACAGTAAATCATAAACTTGAAAAATTCAGAGAAGTTTGGGAAAATATTTATGAAACAAAGCAGAGCCGAATAAATAAATCCAGAGAACTATATTGATAACATCTGCAATAATATAATTGAAAAGCAATATTGAAAAGGAAGATAAACTCTTCGTGATGGAAAAAACATTGAAGGTTATGGAAATGAAATAATTAAATACATCTCATTCCTTGGGCAGAATAGTGGAGAACTTCAAAGACAGAATATTATAAATATTGCCAGACAAAGTTATTATATTGGATGTTTTGTTTGTTTTTCTTTCTTGCTTTCTTGCTTGTTTTTCTTAATCAAAAAATCAGTTTGGTCTGTGAAGGTTGTGAAATAACTGCCCTGTAAAGACAAAATATATTAATAAAAGATTAGGGTTGTTTTTGTCAGATATTACTGTATGAGCTCTGGTACATGAACTATTTTATTACTGCACAGTACAACAATAAAACAACCAATATTTATAAAGCATTAATTTCTATAAAACATCGTTGTGGATTCTGTGGGAAGATACTAATTTTAGATAAGACAGTGTCTACCTTCAAGGAATTTAAAATCTAAAAATTGATGTCCAAACTAATAACCATAATGTGCCTTATGATATGGTAAGTAAATACCCCAAATCAATTCTAAGATCAAGAAAACTGAAAATGAGGACCATAAAGAGAATAAAAATTGAAGAGATAAATGTAAGATTTATGTTTAAAGACTAAAAGTGTCTAAGAATTACTAAATGTAATTTTAACAGATATAAAACAAATTCATATCACCAGAATGAAAGATGAGAGAAGAGATGTAACAACCAGGACAAAAGAAATCAAGAAAATTGTCAGAGAATACTATATGTACCTCTATCCTGTAAATTTAAGAACGTTAAAATATGATCATCTATAAAGTATAAATTAGCAAAAGAAATGAGAGATAGACACCAAAAATTATAAGTCTAGGGAGGAAGAATCAGGCAAACTACTAAATATCTTCACTAAAAATAGAGTGCCTGGTAAGTATTTTAGGAAATTACAAAACAAAGCTCTGTGTAAAATATGGGAGAGAACAAATAAGAAATCAAAGAAGGCTTCAAGGAAGTGATAGCATATTGTTAGACTTTAAAGATTGTGTTGTTTGTCCTTCATCCTTGAAAAGGACCATGGCATCACGGAGGTGATGCTAAGACATGCAAGTGAATTAGATTTAACTAAGAGAGAGCTGTATAAAATCACCAGTCTCACTTTCTCTTCGGAGGCACCTGGGTCCAGTGGCAAGATCTCGATAGATCTTGCTGGATAGAGAGGCTGGGTAGAATGTTAGAGAAGGAAGATCATCCTTCCTTCATAAAGAAATCATAAATTGTTCAATCTGAAGAGAAGTATAGAGAGGTAATAGGGTACAAAATCTGTTTGGGAGCCCAACAGTTTTCCAGGTTGGGGGTCAGAATATGTAGCAGATAATTATATGAGCAGGTAATTTCCAAAAAATTGGAAAAGTAGGAAATCCTTTAAGTTGCAAAGGACCCCAAGTGTCAGAAGAGTTTAAACTTTGACTTCACAAGCAATAAGGAACCACTGAAGATTTTTGAGTGGAATGATCATAAGATCAGATTTTTGTTTCATAGGACCATAAAATTTATTAGGACAAGGAATCTACATCCATCATATTGGAATTCCTAGTTTAGCCTCTATACTAGATTCTTCCTTACATGGATGAATTTGCTGGTACCTACCTGTTGACAGTTTAATAAGAGATAGTTGAGGTTTTGTGTAGTGTCTGACCAAAGTGCTCTGTTTGGAATCTATATTGGTATTTATTTTCATCACTTTTGCAGTGTTTTTGAGTGATTCTATTCTTTGTTCAAGTGTTATATTCCTTTTAATTAATATCAGTATGTGAGTCATTTTCCAAGCTGTATCTCTTCATAGTCATCATGCTTCCTTCAGCAATTTCCAAACACCTACCCACTTCTTTCATATGTTTCTGTTTCATGTAGTTTTGCAGAGAGCAAGGCCAATCCTGAAACTTTTTGCTCACGTGCCCAATAAAGCTTTGAAATGAACCATATGTGTTTAGAGCTTGTCATTTTATGTAAAAGTTCTTGGGAATAAGGTCTTCATTATTTTTCATTAACCAATTACCTTCTTCCTCTTAAAGACAAATGATTTGCTCTGTTTTGTTCTGAATTTGTCATTTTACTAGAGAAAAAATTTCTCTTATATTTAAGTGTGCAACTTGTCTACAATTCATAGCCTTCTGCATCTACTGATATAATCATATGATTTTTATTATTGACATAAATTATATTAATAATTTTCCTTATGCTAAATCATTTCTACATAAGAATCTATCTGTATTCAGAGACAGAAGTATGTATAGAATGATTTTATATATATGTATTTACATATGTGTAGATATGGCTATCTAATGATAGCCATCTCTAGGGCTGGGTGGAAAGGTGAGAGGAAAAAAAGGAAAAAAGCAGGTTATATGACAAATTTAGCATATATTTAAAAGAACTAGCAAGTTGTACATAGTCAATTTTGAGATTCAGGAGCAATCATCTTTTTTTCTGTTCTACTATGTTAGGGAAATGCTTGTTTATTTCTTAAGTTCAGAATAAAATGAATAAAAAGTAAAAAAAAATAATTTATAGTCTTAAAGAGTGGTCTAGGACAAGTAAACTTACTTGCCCATAGTCCTATAACTGATATGTATCACATACAAAATTTGAACCCAAACCTTCACAACATTTTTCTTCTCCATGAATTTCTATAGTATGGCTATACTAACCTACTTGCTACACATATGACAATACATGTCCTGTATCCATGCTTTTCTTCATATTGGCTATTCCCCAATACCTGAAATCTTCTCAATGCAAACTTCAGCTTTTTAGAATCTCTGGTTTTCTTCATCATTCAGCTCACAAACTACCTTTTATAGAAGGCTTTTCCTGGTTCCCTCAGATGCTAGTGCATTCCTATTTAAGTAATCTTTTATCACCATAATTAGTATTTTATATACACATATTTCTTGATATATATGCATATACAAAATACTAAAATATATGTGTATATATTTCTATCTACCTACCATCTATTTATCTCTCTATCCTTCCACATATACATGTGGTTTCCCGACTAGACCATAAACTCGAGGAAAAATCGAGAGATTTTTCACTTTTCTTTGTATCCCCAATGCTTAACAAATTGCCTGGCATATAATAAGGGCTTAATAAATTCTTCAAGTCCATGCATTTATTAAGGTCATGAGGAAAAACAAAAACAGCCCCTGAACTTGAGGAGCTCACAGACTAATGGACAACAATTCTATGAGACAACATGGAAATGAATATTCCTCTTCCAGCTGCACCACTCATGGTCTTCCTGCTTAAAATGCTTCAGTCACCTCTCCACTCTGAAAGCTCACTCAAGCACTGGACTTCATACATTGGAAGTACCATCTGTCCTTGTGGTCTCTCCCTTTGATGGGCTGCTTTCTCCCACAACCTCAATTTTAAGGAGGATGTCCAGGATATCTAAACTTTGTTTTTCCCTCTCAAGACTTTACTCCTGACTATGTTACCTGACCTTCTAGATAATGCTACATCTCAGGATACTCTTCTTCCTCATTTTTAGCTTCTTTTAATGTGTTGTCTTTGTCTACTAGAATATAAGATCCATCAGGGCAGGAATTGTCTTTCTTTTTTACTTGGATTCATATTTCCAGCCCTTAACACAGCCTGACACACAAGAACCCTTAACAGATGCTTGACTTGAACTATGTACAAACAAAATTTATACGGAATAAAATGACATTTGCAAAGAGAGGGTATTAATAACAACTAGAAACAGGAAAAATTTCTTGAAGAAGATGGGGTTTTAGCTGAGATTTAAAAGAAAAAAATACTCGTTGATGGTGATTTCCAGCTCCATAGTCAGCTCTCTGTACCCACTACACTAAGTCATCTCTGCAGTGGTTTGGTAAGTTTTTGTTTTTCTAAAAGTCAGGTTGCTCTGGGTGAATCACAGAGATGATCATTTTTATAATTTTATCCTTATTCAATGCACTTCATACTAAGAACAATTCTAAATAGAATGTGTAGTCTTGCCTAGATAGTTTTCTTCCTCTTACCCTCAATTATCTCATCTGTAGATTAGATGATCTTTAAATAATCAAAATGACTGGCATCAAAATACTATAGTAAATAGTATATATTATTTATAAATATTCTGATCTTTAAAGTTCCTCCCAAATCTTAAACCCATCTCCCTATTATTATAAAATCTATATAATACAGATCTTTGATTAATGATTTAAAAGGCACTTCAGGATCTCATAATGATCCCCAAGGTCATGATCATAAACACTGGTTAACAAGGTGAGAAAAGAAAATCTTCCAAGAGTTTTCTGCTTGTTTGGACCCTGTGTAAGTTGACCCTATAAATGTAAACACTTTGGTATATGCCCAAATCACCAAAGTGGATTTATGTGGGAGGCATCAGGAACCTGCTTCTAGAAGAAAACACAGTATAGCGAGTTACCACATGGGTTGGTAACCTCTTTCCAATAGTTGCAAATATAGAACTGGCTGAGGTAGATTTTTTCCAATGCCTTCCAAGGGTGAAGGACTTATTCATTCAAAATAGAGGCACCATCTGGACTGGGAAGGACAACCTTTCCTTCCCCCATAATCCCTGTGGCCCTGAGAAATAGACTTGGAGTTTTAGTAGTTTAAGTTCTATATGGGGAGAACAGAGTCCTGATCTAGAAACTTGAGCCATGGGAACTGATTTTGTGCTGATACATTAGGGAAATCCTGACAAAAGGGTCCAAGGAAGCAAGCCCGAGGTCACTGGATTTGGAACATAGTGGGACCAATACTTTACAGGAGCTGAACTTAGCTGAGAACCTAATTCCCTTTCTTTTCCTCAGAAACAAAGTTAGAATAAGGACAAATTAAGCTTCTGAAGTATTGGAGGAAGTGATTGTATGTTTGCTGTCTTTGAAGTAGATATTCTTCTATAAAAGTTAACTGTATTATAAGTGGTTAAATGGAACTCAGCTTCCTAATACTGAGGAATACAATTCATTTGGGTTTCATTAAGGGCAGAAAGAAGAGATGTCTCAACCCCTTAGAGAAGTAAGAGGATGGATTGAAATATAAAAGACCTTGTGCTCAAATGAATGAGGGCCAAAAAATTACTATCATGTAAACATTCCTAGTGTCAGATGACATTATTTAATATAAAGTTTTAAAGGTAATGATAACAAAAAGCATATTAGATTATTTTTCATAGCTTAAGCTTGAAACTGTAAATAGTAGTGCATTTATTTAATTTAAAAAATAGGTCGAATCATAAGAATTATCTTGATTGATTAATTTAGTATATTAAGAAAGAAATAAAGGGTTATTAATGGGGAAAAGGGGAAGTCCAGTATTTAAAAAGATGCTATCCATTTCAGGTTCAGAATCAAATACATATATTTAGCACAGGATAGTAAGTACTTAATTGTTGACTTGAATTTTTAACATCCTTTTTCTCCTCATTGCCATCTCTTTAATTCCTAGCTTGCTTCAGAGCTCATTTCTAATGCTATCTTCTCTGCCAGATCTTGATAGTGGCTTTCCTTATATTCTAACCAATACTAATTTTAATTTATTTTGTATACATTCTATATTTACTTATATGTGATTATGATATTTCTTTCAGCAGAATGTAAATTTCCCAAGGGGAAGCGTTGTGTCATTTTTGATTTTGTATCCTTAGCAGCTAACACAGTCCTTGAAACTACTATATAATACAATAAAATTTTGTTGAATGAACAAATGAATGAAAGGGACGTAGATAATCTTGTAAGATTAAGAGTAAGAGACATATTCTAGTTCTTGTTTTGCCATCAAATACCAAAGTAATCTTGAATGTATTACTTAACCTCTAGTAGACAGATAGATAGATAGAGCATTTATCAACACTTATTTTTTTCCAGGTCTCAGTTTCCTGAAATTCTATAATGCTGACAAATGAAAGTCAAATTACAAGATGTTATACCCTGGTCCCTAGAACAACTTCATAATTGTATAGATAGATAGAATGGTAGATTTTAGAAATTTGAAAATACAGAAGGCCCTTAAAGAGCTTCTAATCAAACTTTCTCATTTTATAGATGAAGCATCAGTTTTAAGCAATAATTTTGTTCCCCAAGGTCATACAGGAGGCAACTTTATAACCTATGGTCTCTACCTCCAAATTTAGCACTCTTTCTGCTGAACCATAGAAATAAATCAGTTTCCAAATGTAAATGCTCAAAATTTCTTTCCTATTAAATGTGTGAGTTTCCCTCTTAAGGGAGAACAAGTAAAATAGAGTAATGGTACCCTAAATGGTCTAGGTTTTCCTTATAATAGAACTACAAAAGTTACATTAATCTAGGAATGGTGAATAGTTATAAAATGGTCTGAGAAAACTTCCCTGGAGAATTTTAAAAGCTACATAATCCAATTTGTTCTTTGGTGTGAACTTTGGGTGATTAAAAATATAATCCCACAGGAAAATCTTGATCAAAAACATGGCAAGGGAGACAGAGGGGAAAATTGATACCTCCTAAAGTATAAAATTTTGAAAGTCCGACTGGGATCCTTCCATCTGCATGGTAAGAGTTAAAATAACTTATGTTAAATGACTGAGCAAAGTGTTCCTCCAGAGACCATCCCTACTTAAATTCATTTCTGCCAATCATAATGTCCTACTTAAGCTATCTTGCTCAGATATCATCTGTCTCTGTAGTGCAATCTTCTACCTTCTCCTACCTGTGGTACCATCTTATTTTTATCCTTCTTTATCATATTTCCTTCTCTATCTTGTTCAACATCATATTGTCTAATTCCTTTGCTATAATAATAACTTACAGTGGAATATGTGTTCTTGCCACATCTCTCATCCTTCTCTATTTGGATTATAGTATTTATTTTTCAGCTTTTGTATCTAGTACTTCTGTCATTCTGCCAAGTTTCCTAAATAACTGTCACTTTCATGAAGAAATATTCTATTTTACTTCGCCCCTTTTGACTGTTAACATGTTCCTTTTGTAGCCTACATAAGCTCTAAGAATCTTTTTTTTCCCCTCATCCTAATTGATCTCCACTGATCAGCTGGGTCCCCAGAGCTTGGCTTGCTATATCTCCCACTGAAGGTGATAGAAGTATTCTTTGACAATCTGTGGTGACTCTTTAATGCAGCAATTCTCAAACTTTTTGGTCTCAGGACTCCTTTGCATTCTTATTAATGGCAAAAGATTGTTGAATTTTTGTTATGGACTTTATCTATCAGTATTTATCATATTAGAGGAAGCTAGATGGCTCAGGAAATAGATTGCTAAACTTTGAGTTAGGAACACCTAAATCTGACTCCAAACACTTACAGCTAGTTGACCCTAGGCAGGTCAAGTAACCTTTATTTACCTCTGAGGAAAAAAATGACAAATCAATTCAGTGTCTTTGTCAAGAAAATTCCATGGACAATATTGATATGATAATGCTCTACAGGGTTACAAAGAATCAGTCATGACTGAATGACAGAACAACAACAGCAAAAAAAAAATTATGATGTTAGAAATTAAAACATTTTAGTATTTTTATAAAACAGTTTTTAAATCATAGACTTCCTGACAGGGTCACACGGTCCTTCCTCAGGCTCCAGCCTGGGTTTCTTGGACTATAGTCTGAGAACCACTACTCTAATCTCAAGACTATTGGTTGAGATTCAATTTAGAAAGGCTTAATTAATTAACTTTTAAAGTCAGGATATGTGCAACAAGAAAAGTTTATACAAAACATTTTACAATCCCAATCATCTTTGGCATTCTCTCCCTTCAAATACATTCAAGATTAGTGAGCATGTGATAAGGAATAACTCAAATCCTGGTTACTGGAAGTTTTTTATACACAGTTGGTAAGATGCTCAGTAAGTTTTCTTTAAATAAGGTGAATCTGTCTCCTTGGTTCCAAATGCAGTCACTACTTCTAGTTAACCCAAAGGAACTATGAGAATACTAATGGGAAAATAACAATTCCAGGATCTTTTGGACCCTTTGCTAGAAAGTCCTCATGTGATCAAAAGGGGATGGGGAAAAAGGCCTAATGAAGGCAGAAGCTTAGGCTCAGGGCTCTGCACCCCATCCCTACCTTTCATTCCCAGGCAATTCCTTTTCAGCAATATACTAAAAAGCCACTTGATCCAATTGCTGAAATCCCTTTGCCTTCTTGATTCACTTGATGATTTATAGATGATCACTAGACTAATGACTAAGTTTCCTAACATATGAGAACATCATTTTACTTCATTCAAAGACTTTCTACAACTTTTCAAATTTAGTCTAAGGTAGAAGTTCTTAACCTTGGGTCCTTGAACATGTTTTTTTTTTGTTGTTGTTTGTTTTGTTTTGTTTTTGTTTTTGATATTTTGATAACAGTGTAATGAGTATTTGACTCATACCTAGACCACTTAAGATGGTGTCATCCATGTGAAAAATGCTAGGGGACTGCTTTTGATTCATATTATATTTCAATATAATGGGTTTTCTTTGTAATCCTATGTATTTTATTTTATATATTTAAAAATATCATTCTAAAAAGGGGTTCTTAGACTTCAAACGAATCCCCAGGATAAGGAAAGGTTACAGGAAAGGTTAAGAACTCTTGATCCAAAGTCTTTTGATTAATTTTTCTCTATTAGTTATCAGAGTTGAGGGAGGCAGGAGGAGATTCTCATCCTATCCTAAAGCTTCCTTATCTCTTGCCTCATTAGAGCTTTTTGGGTTCACTGTTCTTTGAGGTTTAGATTTCATCTAGGTGGAAACTTCTGGTGTAGAAATGCCCTATACTAAAAAAAAACTAGACAATTTTTATAACTTAAGTTCTTATAGCATTATTTGGGGGCCTTAGAAGGTTAACTGTCTTGTCCAAGTTCACACAGTGTGTATTTGTCAGAAACATACTTGAACCTAGGCTTGCTGATTCAGAAGTTAGTTCTCTACCCAGCATACCTTACTGCCTCTTATCCTACTGCAGTTTTCTTAGTCTATCAAGAATCCTTAGAGCATGGCATTTCTTTGTTCTCATAAATCATTTTCTCTTCTCTCTTCCTACCCAGAACTGACATCCATCAATTCCATTCCATAGCCTTTAAAATTTTAGAGTTGGGAGCTATTTTCTCCTTTTTTTTTCTTATGCAATTCAGCACCTCAGAGTACAGTTGGAACCATAGCATGGCAGGTTTTTAGAAAAGGGACTGAACTTTGGTCCTCATATTCTTTTGCTAAAACATTCAGTGTAAAAACTATCAAATGAGGAGTAAGATATCAAGAAATGAGATGATAGAATTATAAAAGTAGTAACATAAAAACTACTCTGTCCTCTCTTCCTTCTAACCTACTTTTTTTAATGAACCTTTATACAGAAAGGATTATTGGACTTATATTAAGTATGTCATGGTTCTTTTCATTTTCTCAGATAATTTTTCTGTTAAAGATTGTTTATATGTGTGTGTGTATATACATATATATATACATATATATATATATATATATATATATATATATTACCTCAGCTTTCACAACATTAACCATACTCTATGGAAAGGAAAACATATTAAAAATTAAAAGGAATATAGAAAATAATACTTGTATTACAGGTGATAAAAGAATATATATGCTAACATAATAGAGAATTTTCACTGTGTTAGTTTAATGAATGTGTAAAAGATTTTGTTTCTGTGGGCTTCTTTAATCATACAGATTTATAGAGATTTCTTCTACCATGTTGTAGAGAGTATACATCTCATTTTGACCCAAAGAGTCAAAAAGTGAAAAAAGAATATAATGAGTCTCAGATAATTAATTTCATTCCTTCATGCTAAACAGCATGGCTTAGTGGAAGGCCAGTCTTGAAACCAGGAAGATATGTATTTAAGTTCCATCCTTAAGACAAAGTGACTGGGAGACCCTGGACAAATCATTTAATTTCTTAGTGCCCTAGGCAACTTTCTAAGACTATAATTTGAAGAGAAGGTGTTGACCTGAATTGGTAAAAGGAGTTTCCTTATTTGAGAATTTCTTATATCAATAACATGTCAGATCTAATTTCTATCACCTACTTTGCCTACAATGCATGGTCTTTGGAGAAAACAAAGCAAAAATACAGTCATTAGTAAATGTCCTTGGATTCTTCCTTTTTCCTTCTTATTCTTGAAAATATTTTCAACTTCCTCATCATCTACTTTTTCTCAACAATTATAATTTAGTTCTTGCTCATGAGGTCTCTTATCTACTGAAATATAACCAAGAATGTATTAACCAACAAAATTCTTGGATTCCCTTTCATCTCTCCCTCACTTTTTAACCTGCCTTCTCTTCAGTTTTTTATGGTGGTGTACACCCACCCATTCCCCCCACCTCCAACTGTCTTCATATTCTTGATTCTGATTCAATTTCTTTAATTACTCATTCTATAATTCTTTAATGAGTCTTTGCTTTCATCCTAATCTCTAAAGGTAGGTTGCCCTCAATATTCTGCCCTTGATCATTTTCTCTTCTTTTTCTAGAATATCTTCTTTGGCAATCCATTACTTTTGACATCTTCAACTGTCACCTTTGGGCACATCCACAAGTATATACCGCTAGTCCTCACTTTTTTCCTAAGCTCCAGATCTATATTTCAAACTGCCTATATTATTACATCACTACCTGAATGGAAATTTCTTCAAATCCAATGAGCCAAAACCTGAGCTTATTATTCTCCCCATAAATCTTCTAATCCTTCTGATTTTATTATTTTAGCCAAAATATTTACCCTACTGGGATTTGTTCTTTCAAATCCCTTACCTCTCCTGCATAATTAGTTACAAAGTCCTGTCAGTTTCAACTTCCAAAAACAATCTTAGAATCTTCCAACTTCCTAACAGGTCTCCTTTCACTTCTCTTTACCTCTTCCCAACTTTAATCTATCCTTTTTATTGTTGGCTTAATTTCCATATGAAAATAGTAACTTTGATCAAATTACTCTTGCTCTGAAATATTTAATGACTTTCACGTCTAGAGAGCAATTTTTAAAAATTAAATTATGTATATTTTAGTGAAAAGAAATCAATTCTATTTCCTTCCCACCACCTATTCTAACCACACAGTTGGAGAGGAGGGGAAAAGGAAAAGAAAAACAAATTCTATATAGTCAAACAAGACAAATTCCTTCATTGTAGGTGTCCAAAAAATATACCTAAGTCCATTAGGAGATGGATAGGATGCTTCATCATCAGTCTGCTGGAATTAAGGAACAATTGCCTAGAATTAAAAACCCTGTACAGTCTTGCCCCAAATTATCTTTCCAGCTTTTCCACATAGTCTATGCTCTAGCCACTAGACTACTCATTGTCCCCTAAATATATTCTATACATTCTGCCACCTCTGAGCCTTTGTTTATATTGTTCAATATATTTAGAATATGCTCTGTCATCATCTTTGCATATTATTGAAGATTTAAGGAGACAGGAGTACATTCCTAGCACAGGATAGTTTTTCATAGACTCCATCTGTTCATAGAAAAGTTATACCATTAAAAGATACCAGAATTGCTTTAGCAGATATGCCTAGTCCCAGCCAACTCCAGGTTGCACAGGTCTGTAACTTCTCACCAAGAGAGAAAGGAGATAACTTTCCATTCCCTGATTAGTTGAATGTGAAAACGCATGAAAAAAGAAGGGTGTTATCATGCCAAACCAACAAAATATACAAAATGTTGGAGGTAATTGACAAAGTTACACTATATTATGTCAGATAAAACACATTTAAGTAATATTGAGCCCCTAAAGGGACTTCATTTTTAGCATTCATTCCTGAGTATCCTTTGGCCAAGATCTCAAGTTCTAAGTTTAATTCATATTACCAATTTAATTCATATTCATCCAGCAGGGTGGAGGGATAAGAGCTGGAGCTGGTGGAATCACGTTCTTATCTAGTTCAGTCTTGATAAATACTCACATTAGTGATTGTATAACCTCAAAGTCCACCTTATGTGTAATTGAGTGCAAAGGGTAATCCTTTGAGAGTACCATTATTTTGGACATATTTTACAGGTAGACATGAAGCAATTGCTTGAGCTGAATGTTGAAGAAGACAGTTGAATGGACTGTTGTAAAAAACAGTTTACTTTTTTTTTTCTTTACTTTACTACTCCCCAACCCCAGACCCATTCTTATAGCACCAATGGTATCAGTGGTACCCTATGGCTATAAATCATAGATTTGCACAATCTCTAAAGAAACAATACTGTATTCCAATTGTTGAATGATGAAAAGAGCCATCTACACCCAGAGAGAGGGCCGTGGGAACTGAGTGTGGTTCACAACATAGCATTTCCACTCTTTTTGTTGTTGTTAGCTTGCATTTTATTTTGCTTCACTTTTTCTCTTGTGCAGCATGATAATTGAATAAATATGTATGCATATATTGGATTTAACATATGTTTCTACCATGTTTAACATATATTGGCTACTTGCCATCTAGGGGAGAGTGTGGGGGAAAGGGAGAAAGTTGGAACACAAGGTTTTGCAAGGGCTAATGTTGAAGAATTGTCCATGCATGTTTTGAAAAATAAAAATCTTTAATAATTAAAAAAAGAAATAATACTGTGGATCAAGTCAAATCAACAAGTATTTATTAAGTATCAACTCTGAGCCAGGCACTGTACTAAGTACTAGGTTACTTAAAGGGAAATGAGGAAGCCTGTGGTGGGTATAACCAGCCTGTAGCAATTGATGATCTGTGTACAAGAAGTGACAGAAAAGATATCATCCAGGCAACGAATGATGAAGAAAAGAAGTGAGTGAGCTAGGAATGGGTCAGGATAGCAAACAGAAAGTACAAGGGTTACTTTATTAAATGTCCTAGAAGAAGGCCTTTAGCAATTTAGATAAAACTTAATAAGTGGATTTACGGGAGGATATGAAATCTGTGAGAATTATACAGGATGAGAAGGCATGGATATGTTGTAATCTGCAGCAGTGGAGGGATTATCTACATGACAGATTAATTGAAATGCAAAAAAAAAGAATGAATGAATGCATCAAAAACATTTATAAAGTGCTTTTAATGTACCAAGTATTATGCTAAGTGCCAGAAATACAAACAGAAAATCAAAGGAAGTTCCTGATTTCAAGGAACTTACTTTCTAATAGTGGGAGACAATATGTATAGGGTAGTGGGCCGGGGGTGGGGAGTGGTCTGTCAGGCATTTTATTTTGAAAAGTTATAAGCATGGAGAATAAAGCCCTAGGGAAATAAATGAGCAAGCCATTTTAATTTTAATTTTTTATTTAAGTTAAAGCTTTTTATTTTCAAAACATATGCATGGATAATTTTTCAACATTAACCCTTGCAAAACTTTGTGTTCCCATTCCCCCCCTTCTCCCACTCTCTGCCCTAAATGGCAAGTAATCTAATATATGTTAACCATGGTAGAAATACATGTTAAATCCAATATATGTATACATAGTTAAACAATTATTTCAGCAAGCCATTTTTAATAACAATGGCAGTAGTCTTTATTTATGGTTCTAGAAATGGAATACAGAACAGTACTTGGAAGGGGTAGAGGATCCTTATATTCAGGCAGCATGGAGGTTAATGGGAAAATGGCTAGGGAGTAAAGCCGATCGTGACTGAAGTTTTTCTAGATATAGTGAGTTATATGATGCTTTTATATATCAGAACATGGAAGATATCTAAGAGTATTATCGTCATTATCAGTTATCATCATCATCAGTCTGACTTTATCAAAGATCTAGGAATTCATTAAGAATTTTGAGAACTCCCAGTGTGATAACTCTGTCCTCCTGTGGAGCCCTAAAAACAAAAGACAGCACCCTGAACAAAAATCTATGACAAAAGTCTTTGTGCAATTAGGTAGAATGCTGGACCTAGAGAAAGGAAGATCTGAGTACAAATTTGGCTAGCTATGTGGTCCTAGGCAAGTCAACCTACCTCAGTTTCCTCATCGATAAAATGAGGATAATAATAGCAGCCTCCAAAAGGGAAAACTATTTCCAATAAAAAAAACTGATAATGAAAGAACAGCAAAGCTAAATAATTTATTTACTAGTAAAGTAATTTAGAGGGTAGAGTGGCTCCATGGTTAGAGAGCTGGTCTCAAAATTATGAAGATCTGGTTTCATGTTCAGGTGCTACCCCTGATACATACTGGATATATACCCTAGACAATCATTCACTTGACTTTTCAGTACCTTCAGACAACTCTTTGAGATTATAAATTACAGGGCAAATGATGACCTGAATCAGGGTAGCAATAAACAATCAACTAACAGTTAGTATACTATATGCCAGACTGTGCTAAATTCTGGGAATACAAGGAAAGGCAAAAATACTGACCTCAAAGAACTGACTCTCTAATGGAGAGTCACATGGTGTGACTCACCTATCCAGTTATATATACATATGCATCTACATATACATACATGCATAAGCATATAGATACACAAATATATACAAAAATAGAAATATAGATACATATGTAAAAATAAAAATGCAGATATAGATATAAATATAATGCAGATATACAGATGGATATAGATATTGGTATCTGTAAATAAAACAAGCCACGGCATATGCTTATTATAAGAACATTGAGGACCCTGTTGTCTAAATGTATTATCATTAAAATCATCATCATCATCATTGTTTTGGTTTCATTGAAGACTTAGAATTTTATTAGCATTACAGTTTCTAGTGTGATAACTGTGTGTATATGTTTACACACCTACATACAGAAAGAGACATATACAAATATGCATATATGGATATAGATATATAAATAAAAATACATATATATATATAGATTGAGGTATATAAACATAGAGAGATACATGTAAATATTCAGATATGTTATATAGATACATATGTATGAATATGCATATATATGTTATATATACATGCATGGATATATACATAGATATACTAATTGATGTATATAAATGTACATACAAATATAAATATATATACACACAAATATAGATATATAAAATCTATTCAAATATATAGGTACAGATATAAATATATATGTGGAAATCTATAAATATACATACAGATATAGTTATACAAATATAATAAATATAATTTAATGTATATAGAGAGCTGTATCTATATACATACATATATATTTTAATTATTAGTAATAATTATACCCATCTTAACCCTTCCTTTTCCTGCTGCTATTTCCATCCCAAAGTTATGATGATCTTGAAACTTTAGCTCATTAAGCCTCATGAAAATCTGTGGTAGGTTTTTTTTTTTTTTTTTAAAGTAAAAATCCCTAGAGGAAACAAAATTCATAAATCCTGAACAATGTCACTGTGGCAGAAAAGGAAGCATATTGTGCCTGCTGCCAGAAGTCATTTTACAATTCCAGCTCTGGCCACTTTCATTAATCCCTGCCGTTTCCATTTAATTTGGAGGACTGCACAAAATGTCCTAAACACAACTGTTGGCTGTGTTATTCACCTTCATTTTAGATTCCCTGTTTGACTCTGACATCAGCATACATTAACAATCTCCACACTCACAAGACTTACGCCATTTCAAATATGCTTTGACTTTGAGGGAGGGGGTGTTTCAGTGGTTTGTGGAGAGCTTTTAATGCTTCCACTCCTGGGATACACACCAAGAATGAGGCAGTTGGGTATATATAGACAACACATGTCATTTTGGCTGAAGAAGGACTTCTCATGGTTAAGTGTTTGGTTATTTTTTCGTGTACTAGAGGGGGTCATGGGAAGGCTCTCTTAGGTACCTCAATGATGACCTCAGACTGTAAGGAATGACCAGCGATTCAGTTACAAATAGATTGGCCCATAAAATATAATTCTCTAGCACTGAGGAAATGCAAAATATATTTGTCTCTTAGGATGGGGGTGAAAAATGGGCTTAGAAAAGGTTAACTAAGGTTAATAAGGATAATATTAGTATTTAGAGCTCTAGTCAAGATTAGAAGACTTACTTTAGGTTAACAAAAAATTATTAAGTACCTACTGTGCACAAGCACTCTAAAAGATATTTTTACACATATAAAAGCAATTCCAAAATTAATTTTTTGTGATGAAATTAATTGTAACAAGGTAAAGATGATTTTCCAGATATCTACTTAAATGGAAACACAATCTCATTGATATGGATATTTTATCCCCTTGTATGAAGATGATCAATATGTATCTTCTCATGTGGCATGATTCTTTTTCAAATTCTCCCATAAATCCTCCATAGTGATTTGCTTAGAGGCACACAATTAGCAAATTCCAAAGCCAGGATTTGAATGAATATCAATTAATTTTAACAAGTCTGGCATTCCTTTCATTATACCAGGCTTCACATCAAGGCTGTCTCCACAAAAATTTAAAATAAATAGTTGATTTGGTTGATTTGATGAAGAGATCAGGCCTTTCATTCTAAAATTGAGAGGTGGGAAATGGAGTATAAAAAGCAAGGCAAACAGTGAATCTAATAAAATGTTAATTTTTCAGTTAAGTGTTAGATATTATTGATCAAGTGCTGGTCTTGACAGCTAGGCAGCACAGTAGGGAGAGCACCATCCATTAGTGGCTAGAAGAGTTAGGAAGGCATGAGGTCAAATATTACTCCCAGACAGATTGGCTGTGTTACCTGAGCAAATTCCTTAATGTTTGCCTTCCTTTTCTCAATCTGTTAAATGGGAATGATAACCTTCTTCTCTAAGCTATTGTAAAGAACAAACAAAATAATCTTCATTGTCATTAAACTGTCAGGCTTTGCACATGTTGTTCAATATTGCAAAGTAAATTCAAAGTATTTTAACATCATTGAGAAAATAAATATTTGCTATAGGAATGAAATTAGAGTGTTTGCTAAAAGGTACCAAAGGGACATCTACAATGAAGATAGATAGGAGGCTATAATCTTCCCCAAACTAGGATTTTTTTCCTGGTATCTTAAATGAGAAAATGGAATTATGATGGGCCATAAATATCTCATGAATTTGCTCTTCACCAATAATTATGTTCTGATCATAAATGATGATAGATACTAAAGTATGATGTATACAAAAAGTGTGAAATTGAGGGTCAGGAGGCCTGGGTTCCATTTCCATGTGACTTTGGATAATCAATTCATTCTGGAAGTTTTTTGTTCCATTGAAATTAGAGAATAACTTTAAAAGATTAATGTAGAGTCTCCACAAAGATTTCTATACTGCACTAGTGGTAATCTGGACATTCTCAGGAAAGAGATCAAATGCATCTTTTATTTAGCTCTTTCTAAGATTTGAAGTATTCTAAACTCTGTTTACAATTCAAATAGTTTAGTGATCTTAGGCTTTACCTTTAAACAACATAGGTGAGTACCTATCCTGAAAAGCCTTTTTGAAAGGCTCATCCCCACTCCTTCATCCCCAAACCTCTCTTCCACTAGCCTGTTGCGGTACCTATAATTCCACCATCAGGGTATAATTACTTTGATTTAAGGCAGGGATTTGTAACTTGAGATCCATTAGCTTAAAAAATTATATAACCATATTTCAATATAATTGGTTTCCTATTTTATTTTATTGTATTATTTAGAAACATTATTTTGAAAAGAGGAACTTCATTAGACTGGCAAAGGAATCTGGACGTAAAAAATTTGGGGGAATCAGAAAAGCATTTTTATAGGACATGGATGGCATATGAGTTAAGCCTTGATGTTATAGGGTTGAAGAAGGAATGGCAGTGAGGTACACTTGGTCTACAGATAGAGGAACTGGGTTCAAATCCTGCTTCTGGTGCTTATTCCTTTTGCATAGTGGACAGGTCACTTAATTTCCTTGAACCCTAGCTTCTTCAATTATTAAATGAACAATCTAAAATAGGTGGTCCCTGAGATTTCCTCCCAGTTCTACCTTCTAAGATCTTGAATAAGTGGATCCAAAATTCAAAGTAAACAAAATAAAAGTATAAATTAATAATATGGGAAAGGGAGGAATAATGACTTTTGGGAGCAAGGGGGAGGCAGGGATCTAAGAGGTAGTACCCGAGTTGATTGATCATTTAAGGGAAGGTATCCCAAGATGCAGAGGTAAGGAAAGAATGCCTTCTAAGATTGGAGGGTAGTCTATGTAAAGACACAAAGACGAGATGGAAAGTTTGGACCAAGAATAGCAAGTTGGTGGAAACCAAAGTAGGAAAGATGCCAATGACAATGTCCATGATTTTTCTTGGGGCCAGCCCTGGATGTGACTTTCCTTCTGGGTAGCAGCCCCAGTTTAGTGCAGACCTTTCAGTGGAAGAGCAACAAACCGTTATGTCCCTTCCTTGTTCATATGTGTGTGGCCCAGGGGCCCTTCTGTTCTGCATTGCTCAGACCACATCTCTACTAATGGGGTCTCAGTGGCTACAACTGCAATGTGTGGCAAAGGCTGTTTTATGTCAAGGTTGCCCAGACATCTGGGGGAACTCTAAGTGGGAATGAGCTTCCTATGGTGGCTATTCTTTGAAGCCTGGAGCAAACTGTTTTCTCCTCAGGCCCTTTACAAAGGAACCCCTCTACCACTTCCTCCAAGAGAATTTGCTCTGGGAACCATCTTTCTGAGCGTAATAGCAGGTCTGAGCCACAAAAGATGCCAGGTGGCGACTACAAAGTAGACTAGTCCAGGTGACAGCCTCATACTGCCTGTGTCAACTGAGGTTATCAAATGGCAGAAATATATGATCTTTCTCAGATTTGGCAATAATTCTCTGACTGGAAATGAAAATCAGTTCTCTGGTAGCCAAAGTCAGAGTTAAATGACTAAGTTTTCTAGTCAGGTTGGTCTTTAAAATAACCAGGAGGTAGCGCACTGGGCCAACGTCCCTGATGGGAATGTACATTCCAGCATTTGGTAATTAGGCCAAACAGCTGGAAGTTCAATTCAAGAGACTGGAGGAAAATGTGTGGATTGGAAAAGGAAAGCTGCTCCCAGCCAAGAAAGGGAATGAAAGAGCAGCAGAGCTAAATAACTTCAGAATTGTGTGACCCTTTAAAGACTTGTGAATGAATGACAAAAGCAGTTCAACCTATTTAGCTACATAATAATGAACCTTTATAAAGAGAGCTGTCAGACAAATGTGTTTGTGATTCAGAAAAAAGAATTAACATGTGTCAAAAGGTCCAGTGTCTATAACATTAAATATGAATGATTGGGAACAACAACAAAAAAAGTCACAGGCAAAAATCTCTGTGTCAAAACAGCCAAGGGGACAGAACCCAAGGGAATCTTTATCTTCATTATTAGGCACCTAATACTGCCAGAGTTAAAAGCGTATAAGAGCTGATTCAATAAAATGAAATCTTTATTTCTTTCTTTGACTCCTAGTTCTCTATCCTTTCTTTATTCTTTAGTCCTCTCTAGGGTCCATGCCCGAATCACTGGACTTCCACTACCATGTCATAGCTATCTTTTATCTTGGAACTATACTTTACTCCATTCTTCTGACTATCCAATTTCTCCCTAAAACTCCATTCTAAGGAGTTCTACTAGACCACTCACATCTTCCTTCCCCTCAGAACTGTACTTTGTTGTTTTTGAGTTGTTTTGATAAGGTTCAATTTTTCTTGTGTATGACTTTTCATGAACATTTGAGGTTTTCAAAGAATAAAAAAAAAATTAGGATTTTCTTGTCAAGAATACTAGTCTGTCATTTCCTTCTTTGGCCCAGTTTACAGATAAGGAACTGAAGCAAGCAGAGTTTAGCAATTTATCCAGGATCCCACAGCTAGTGAGTATCAGAGGCCAGATTTGAACTCATGAAGATGAGAAGTTGAGGCTTCTTAATTCCAAAGCCAGTACTGTAACCACTGTACCACCTGGCTACCTTCAGAACTCTATAACTAACTCTTTAAATTATCTTCACCATCCTCCTCTATACTCCCTCTTTTCTACACCCTTTTTATGTGCTGCCTTCCAACATTAGAACACAAACTTCTTGAGGGCATGAATTGTCTCTCTCTTATTATTTGTATTATTCATGGTTAGTAATCCTATGCTAGGTACTTAGTAAATGCTTAATTGTTAATTACTTCTTTTCTTTTTTTGCTTTTATTATTTCTTCCTATTACTTCTTCAAGGTCTCTCAGCTCTAGCCTTTTATTTAAAAATTAAGTCTCTTTTTTTTGTATTTATATCTAACACAATACAAGGCATAGTAGGCAACGAATGCATGTCTATTTAATTTAATTTAATTAAGTTTTTTGCATTTGTATTATAATGTAGTCTGCAATTGTGGAGAAAGAAGAAAAAGGAATAACCCAAAAGGGGCAATTCTTTTCAGGGGAATACAGTTCATTACAGCAAAAAATCACTCTGACAAATGGATCTGTGTCCTTTCTATGATTCCTCTATTTCTACCTCCTCATTTTCTTTATCTATTCCACACCCAATTTCATTGCAAATTTGACATCAGATACCTACTAGCTATGTGACCCTGAATGAGTCAGTCACACTTAACCCCTCAGTTTCCTCATCTGTGAGATGAGCTAGAAGAAAATGGCAAACTATTCCATCATCTTTGCCAAGAAAACCCTAAATGGAGTCACAAAAAGTGAGACATGACTGGAACTAAAGAAGAACAAATTCCACACCCTTATTCTTTCTTTTCCTCTTAATTTTTCTGTGTTAGAAGGAACTTCAGAAAAACCCATATTTGACCAAGAATTCATTTTGTAAAATAATAAAGAAGTAGTAATTCAGCCTTTGATTGAAAACCTCAAGAGAAAGGGAAATCTATTGCCTCTTCAAATAATAGAAGAGCATTGTAAGTGAAAGACGTTATTGCCCTGCATGTGATATTTGGGGCACTATGTTAGTAGCAATAGTCCAAATGAATCTCTGGTCTGTTTTTTTTTCCTTAAGCCTAGAGTATGACAGTGTGTCACTATATTAATTATCCTTTGAGGGAGTGTGATATCTGAGACCAGATGGTGATCTCATTGAACTATGGGCATACTTTGAAGATATTGCTGGTTTAGTTCCAGACCACATCAATAAAGCAAGTCTCACAAATGTACACATTTGTGTACATCAAAAGTACACAAAACTTATGTGTACATTATGGTATAGTTTATTAAGTATGCAATAATATTATGTCTAAAAAAATCCAAAGTACATATCTTAATTAAGAAATACTATACTGTCAAAAATACATTAGCTCATCATCTGAGCTCTCAGTGAATCATAATATTTTTGCTGATGATTTTATGTTGATGACTACCGACTGATTAAGATGGTAGTTGTTGATGGCTGTGGTATATACCAGTAATATTTATTGATTGACTCTTCTTTTCACACAATTGACTCTTCCTTTCACATAAACACTTAAAGACTATTGTAGAGTTATTAATTGGTCTAATTTCAATATTGTTTTATCTCATAGAATAGGAAAGTCAGAGAAAAGGGAGAGAAATGAGGAACTGCCAGTTGATGGAACAATCAGAATACATATATAACATTTATTAATCAAGTTTACTATCTTATATGAGCACACTTCATAGCTCTCCAAAACAATTAAACTAGTATCACCAAAGATCATTGATCACAGATCACCATAACAAATATACATATAATGAAAATGTTTGAAATATTGTGAGAATTACCAAAATGTGACATGAAGAACATAAGCTTTTGGGAAAATGGCGCCAATATACTTGTTAAATGCAGGATTTTCATAAATATTCAATTTGTAAAAACAAAACAAAACAATATCTGCAAAGTGCAATAAAGGAAAATGCAATACAAAATATAACTTGTATATATTAGAATAGTAGCAGCAGCCTCAGTTTCTGACTCATGCCTGGGAATCTATCCCAAGACTGCAGTATCTTTTCTTGCCACCAGAGGGCATTCAGCCTGAAAATGCCTAAGCAGCTACCCTACCACCATAGAACCGAACTCCAAGCAACAGCCTGGGCAACTTAGACCCACACTGGGTTGAATTCAACACTTCTAAATAAATGAATAAAAATTGAAACTACAACTCTAGAAATCCACCCCATATCAAGACTCTTTTCTCTATAGTCATCTTCCACCCATTTCTCTTAAAGTTGACATATAGGCAAGGTTAATCAAGTTATCCAAGGATAGAACTTCATATTTACCTCTGTTAAATTCCATCTTGTTTGATTTATGTCAACCTTTTAGCCTGATGATATCTTTATAATCCTGACTTTGTCAATAAACATATTTGCTGTGCCACTTAGCTTTGTGTCCCTTAAAAATGTGAGAAGCTTTCATAGAAGTAGTTTATTGAAGCATTAAATAGCATGGGGTCAAAGACATACATTCCTAGGGCTCTACATTAGAGATAGATCCAGTAATTCGAGAAGTTTTGAAATCAGCCTTGCTGTGCTATTATCCATTGCATGTCTACATGTCTACAAAAATAGTATGAGAAACTATCAAATATTTTTTTCAATTTAATAGCCTTTTATTTACAGGTTATATGCATGGGTAACTTTACAGCATTAACAATTGCCAAACCTCTTGTTCCAATTTTTCACCTCTTACCCCCCCACCCCCTCCCCTAGATGGCAGGATGACCAGTAGATGTTAAATATATTAAAATATAAATTAGATACACAATAAGTATACATGACCAAAACGTTATTTTATCAAATATTTTTTATGAAATCTAGGTAAACCATGATCTTCAGCATTCTAATGATCTTCCTTCCAATCTTGTAATTCTATCAAGAATAGAAATAAGATTAGTTGATTATCTGTCCTTGATAAAGTCATCTTTTGTGATCACTACTCTTTCTGTAAGTTAATAATAAACCATTCCTTTGATGATAAGTTTTGAAATTTTGGCCAGAATTTAGTTATTTTCACTGTCCCACAGGACCATTTCCTCCTTTTCCCTTTTCTGGAAGATTAAAATATCACTTCTACTTCTCCAGTTCAAGTTTTATTTGCTTTATTTGCTAGTTTGATTGGTTTGGTTTGTTTTTATTGACAATTAATTTTTTCTAATTTGGAGGATTTTGATTTTGATTTTCAAATTCTCTATCTCCCTTCAACCTTTCACTGACACAGTGAGAAAGCAAGAAATATGACACCCATTTTATGTATGTGAAATCATAAAAAACATTTCTTTATTAATCATGTTGCCAAAAAAAATAAGGAAAGAAAAAGATTTCCTTCTATCTGCACTTAAAGTTTGTTAGTTTTCAAATTAGAGGTAGATAGCATGGTAACATTTTTTATCATGAGTTCTTTGGAAATGTTATGGGTCAGAATTACTAAGTCTTTCATAATCAATTATTGTTGCACTTTTGCTGTTACTATATCAATGTTTTCCTGACTTCACTTTGCAACAGTTCATGTGTCTTCCCAATTTTTTTTTCTGAAACCATTTTGCTAAAATTTTCTTATAGCACAGTAGCATTCCACCACATTCATATATCATAACTTGTTCATCTATTTCTCAATTGACGGGCATCCCCTCAGTTTCTAATTTTTTGCCACTACAAAAAGAGTTCATAAAAACATGTTTGTATATGTAGTTTTTTTCTTTTTCTTTGATTTCTTTGAGATATAGATCTATCAGTAGAATTTCTATATCAAAGTGTATAGAGTTTTATATCTTTTTACACAAAGTTCCAAAATAATTTCCAGAATGATAGGACTAGAGCACAATGCCAATAATAGTGCATCAGTGTGCTTATTTTTCAACATACCTTTTAACATTTGTTATTTTCCTTTTTGATCATTAGACAATTTGATGTGTGGGTGGGTAGTACTTCAGAGTTGTTTTAATTTGTATTTCTCTAACTTTTGGTGATTTGTTGAATTTTTCATATAACTATTGATAGGTTTTATTTTAAATTTCTTCTGAAAACTGCTTGTTCACATCTTTCAGCCACTTCTTATCAATTGTGGAAAGGTTCTTATTTTTAGAAATTCAAATAACTTCCCTATTTTAAAAAAAATAGAACTTTATCAGAAAAACATGTTGTAAATTCATAACCCCCCCCATTCCATACTTTCCTTTTAATTTTAATTGCATTGATTTTGTTGTGTAAAAAATGTTTAAATTAAATATAATCAAAATTATCCATTTTGCTTCCTGTTATAATCTATATTTCTTATTTGATCATGAATTCTTCCCCTATCTATCACTCTTCTAAGCAATTTTTTCTCTCTGTGCTCTCCTAATTTCCTTATGATATCATCTTTTATATCTAAGTCATGTACTTATTTTGAGCTTCTCAGTATATAATGTAAGATGTTGGTCTATGCCTGATTTCTTTCAGACTCCCTTCTTCAGTTTGACTGGTACTATAATTGGTTGAGAAATTATATTTTCAAGTTCTTTCAACATCTTGAGATGAGTTTATCTTGGATTTTGTTGATTTTAAACAATCAACTATAGTTTGGCCTCTCAAACTAAACTCTTAGGTACCTTATGCTTCAAATCACTGTTGGTCACTTTTGTTCTGCCTTTTCTGGTCCAAGATCATTGAATTCAAGTCAGTAAGTCAAGTCCAGAAGCATTTACTAAGTACTATTAGGCAGAAAGGTAACACAGTAAAGAGCATTAGGCCTAAAATCAGGAAGATTCAGCTTCCTGACTTCAAATCTGGCTTCAGATACTTATTAGCTGTTTGACCCTTGCAAGTCATTTAACTTCCACCTATCTCAGTTTCTTATCTGTAAAATGAGTTGAAGAAGGAAATGGAAAACTATTCCTGTATCTCTGCAAAGAATACCCAAATACAAAGAGTAGGATATGACTGAAATGACTGGAAAACAAAAACTATTTGCTAACCAATGTCAGACTTAAAAAGAATGGAAAGATAAGATGGGGCCAGAAAAAGCAAAATGAGGTGAGAAGCTCCAATCTCCATTTTCCATCATGTAATCATGATCCCCTTTTTTCTGAACAATAGTTATATCCCTTCTTTCATTCTTTGCACTAGGGTTTGGGGATTAGGAAATGAAGAGGAAGATTCAAGGTTTAGATAAGATCTAGTTCCTGCCTTTTCACTTGTGGAAGCAGTGTGCCATAGAAATTAGAGGGGAGGACTTGAAGACCTGTGTTAGAATCTCTTTTTATACAGAGTGTAACTCTAAGCATGTCATCCAACTGTCAATTTCCTCATCTATAAAACAATGACAAAAATAAACAATTACAAGTCAGATGACATGATGTATAAGGCTTTATAAATCATAAAGTACTATAGAATGTTAGTTGTTAGTAAGAGTATGACCCTAAAATGTGATTATGATAGGTAAAATTGTCTAATAAATATGTTCTTGAGACAATGTGGAATAGTAGATACAAAGTGAGCCTTGGATTCAAGATAACCTGAGTTCAAGCACTGGATCTGATACAGATTTAATTATTATACCCTAATCAAGCCATTTAAATCTCTTAGTGTCCCTGGCAACTCTCAAAGAATATAAATACCCAGCATGTATCCATCAGCATTGGTAAAGGGGATTTCCTCATTGGGAGTTGCCTTGGCCAAAGAAAACACAGATTCAGGTCCCCCAGAATGTACATTTAGAGATATAGATCAAAGTGTTACATTCAACTTAAGGGAGAACAGTAATAACTGAAAGATGAAGGAAGACTACAGAGAAAGATGGTACGTTTAGTATGAAGAATGACAAGTGTTTAAATGGACCACCTATATGTTAGGCCCATGCAAGGTAACAAGGAGAAGAGTAGATGGGGTGTTCAGGGAGGACTAGCACCTCCAGTAAGAGGGCTTGTCGATCTCTTTTTAGGGGTGCTCACCCACCTTTGGTGTCCATCTGTCACTTAACTTTCACTTGTGGTTCCAAAAAAGAAAGTACAAGCAAGAACAGCAGCCAAACCCCAGTCTTCAGTCAGCTAAATCAGATTGAGGGTAGCCAAAAAAGGCTTCAAGTCCTTTCCAATTCTTGAGATTATATTAATAGAAGTTTAAAAGAGGGAAATGGTAAATCAACATATATAGAAAGGGAAGGACAGTATTCCAGGTATGGATAACATTCCCCCAAAAGGAGCAGAGGTAGAAAAATTCAAGGCAAGCTAAACTGCTTGAGAGAATGAACCTTGTCTCATAAATAAAATTTCATCTTTTATTATATATGTATCTCAGCAAGAATGCTCCTTGTATTCAAAGAAGTACACTGAGAACAATTAAAGGAGTAGCAAAAATCCTTTGCTTTAAATAAACTTGATTTTAGGAGCACAGAATCTTGAATTTGAGGGATTGATAAAACAAGGTCTCAATTTGGTTGAATAGATCCAAAAGTTAGAAATTCTATATTAGTAAAAGTGAGTTTATTTAAAGCTACAATAAAGCTCAGTGCTCTGCTCTGTATACACTGGGTATTTTACAAATGCTAATAATAAGAAACATAATAAGACAGCTAAGAACGAAACAGGGAGTTCTGTTCCGAGATACTGTAAGATCATTTTGGCCCTACTGGGATTTCTCCCTGTTGCAGAAGTTATCTATACCCTTAAAATGGGAAAATAGGAAGATATATTCTTTCTTAGTGAATGCAGCAGCAAAGGATCCCTCTACCTACAAAATGGACTTTGGTCCTTTTGAATTATAGATACACACCTAATAGGAACCAACCATTTTGCTTTCCTGTTTTCCTGGCCCATCAGATGATTTAATGCCCCTTCTCAGAGTAAAATAAGCAGAAGTAGAATTGTTAGCAATTTACCAGTTCCTTTCCACCCCCATACTCTTTAGCAAACATAGAAACATCTCTGAAAAAATAAAGCAACTAGCTGATGACTCTGTTAACCAACAATATGTACTTTCTACAGAATTTGATAGTATGTCTTCTTTGAGGTATCCCTAAGTCTTAGGATTGCCATACATATTGAGAAAGCAATGTTAAGGCAAGAAACCAGATTCCAACTAATCCAAATGAATTTCATTCAACTAAAAGAGGAGCTCCTAAAATACAAGTTTCTGAGCATTGCTTGTCCACTAGGGATGGGATGCCTTCTGGGGATAACCTGCCTTGGATATCTCCCTCCCTTTCCAGCTATTGCTGTATAATAGCCTCAGAGGATTCCAAACTGAGGCTGAATCTTTAGGGATGTTGGTAACCAACATGAACTCATTCTTCAGTGATTGATTAATTCCAAATTCATATATTCTCTCCATTCCAGTGATTCTGAACAAGCAGCTGTCATTATTCAAATCCTGTTCTCCATCTGATCCCTTCTTCCTTTTCTCCTCAACCCAAACCACTCTTCACCATCACAAATCATGCTCTAAAGTTACCACTCTTCCACTGTTCTTCCTGAAATATCTGCTCCATGCATAATAAACTTGGTTTTATTTTAATTTTTGTCTTCTTCCTTCTTCCATTCTGACTCTCACTGAGATCTGACTCCCTCCTGATAACACAACTTTTATGCCCTTTCCAGCACTGATTGCACTTTCATTCATACCTCACAACTCACTGGTCAAAGAAAGTTGAAATACTTCTTGTTTCATCCATTTCCATATTCTCTCTTTACCACCATTATTCAATAACTTCACTTCTGAAGTTCACTCTATCCATATCTTCATACTCAATTTAGATTTTGGTAGTTGTCTATCGATCTCCCAGACATTTCCCTTTTATCTTCAATGAATTCAGAGCATGGCTCATAGTCTCTTTTTCCTCCCAAATTCCAGTCCTTAAAGGAGGGACTTCAATATACATATTGAACTCCCTTTAAGACACTAACCTTCCAATTTCTTAACTTACTCATATTCCATATCCTATTCCTTTATCTTACGTAAGCAGACCTTTAATCTTGTCCTCCCCTACAAATGATCCACTTCCATGTCAATGAATTCTGAAATTCTCTTATTTGATTATAATCTGTTGTTATTCCAGCTCTCCCTCTGCCTTGCAAACCCAAATCCTGGTTCTTTGTCCTCACCACATCCTCCAGTCCCTCTACTCTTCAGTTCTTTCTCTGAGCCCTGCACTGTCTGCACTTTTTTCCTTCCCCATCTTGACTATTTAGTGAACTGGTTCTATTGTACATGTTTTTTTTTTTTTTGCTGAGTTCTTTCCCTTATCACTAATTTTCCCCTGCCAAATCTCAGTAGTGGATCAGTCCTCCCACCATTCTCTGTCTTTGCTTCTACTTGTACACTGTCAAAGAGAGAAATGTTAAGAAAATCATAAAATCATATTCACTGGGTCTACTACAGATTTATATTATATGACCTCAATTAGGCTGTCACTAAGGCAAAGCAACCCTTTTTATAGCTCCCTAATTGACTTAATATCCAGCTCACTATGGTGGCTTTCCCAATCCTTTTTAACTGCCTCCAACTTCCCATGGCTCCCCCTCATTGCCTCATATCTGGATTTTTGTAATGGCCTAATGGGTAGTCTCCCTGCTCAACTACCTCTCCACACCAGTCCATACTCCATAAAACTATCAAATTGCTCTTCCTAAAGTGATAGTCTGTTAACTTTCCGCCACCCCCTCCATTTAATAAACTTCAGGAAATTCCTATTATGTCCAAGATCAAATATAAAACCCTGTGTTTAGTATTTAAAACTCTCTATAGACCATTCTTCTACTACTTTTCCAAACTTTTTATGTCTCGTACCTTACATGCTATTTAATCAGGTAGCACTGGCCTTGTTCCTCAGACAAGACACTCTGTCTCCTGACTCTAAGCATTTTCACCAGCTATCCCTTATGCCAAGAATTTCTTTTCTTCATTTTTACCTTTTGGTTTCCCTGGCCTTCTTCAAGACCCAGCTAAATTCTACCTTCTTGAGGAAACTTTTCTTGATCCCTTTTAATGCTAGTACATGGCCTGTTAATTATCTATTATTTATCTTGTTGATACATATTTGTTTGTATGTTTTCTTCTCCAGTAGACCACAAGAGCTCCTTAACAACAGTAAGTTGTGGGTTTTTTTCCTTTTCTCTGTATAACCTTAATCACTGATTGAGTATTGCCTCAGTCAAACTGAAACTCATTAAAGACCTTAGTTTAAAAAGGCCAAAGTCTCCCATTGCATCTAGATCTAAATCTTTCCTGATTTCCAATCATCCTGATCTAAATCTTGTCACTGGATCTAGACGGCTCTGGAGGAGGAAGTGAGATTGGTGATTTTGCACTAGCCTCTCTCACTTAAAAACCATGTCGTGGAGATGTCATAATTTTCTTTGAGAATAAAGGACAAAAATGATTCCTAATGCTTAGCATAGTGCTTGGAACATTATAATATAGTTGTAGTGCCTTCTTAGCCCTTGGACAGTAACTAGTAGTCTTTTGAGAAAAGGATGCTTGGTTCCAATATCCAGCTATAGCAAAGACATTAGTTTGGGGTTGAATTTTTAACCATCCTTTTTAAGAAGAGAATCTTTGCTTCTCCTCCTTCCTCTCTCCTCTCCTTCCCTCCCCTCCCTTCCCCTCCCCTCCTCTGCCCTCCCTTCTCCTTCTCTCTCCTTCCCTCCCTTCTCCTCTCTCTCTTTCTCTCTCTCCTCTTCCTCTCTCTCTGTGTCTCTCTCTTTCTCTCTCTGTTTCTCTCCCTCTGTCTCTCTCTGTCTCTTCACTCGCTCGCTCTCTCTCTCCCCCTTTCTCTCTCTGTCTCTCTCTGTCTTCTCTCTCTCTCTCTCTCTCTCTCTCTCTCTCTCTCTCTCTCTCTCTCTCTCTCTCTCTCTCTCATCATTTACAACACAATATAAGCCCCAGAAGAGATAGGATGCATTATTCTCTCTAAGTGACATAAAGTCCTACTCTGACTTTGGTAGGCAGGTATTCTATGTGGACGGGCAAAAGAAGTTCCAATACCTCCACATTTTAATGAATCTACATTTCACTGATATCAGCATTTCCTCCAAAATGTAGCTCTCAACTTCCCATACTGATGGGAAACCTCCCTCTAGATTTCAAGATGTCATGGAAATCCGAATGGAACACACAGATTTTCAATCAATTATTCCTTGCTCTCTCTATGTGATCAGATATATCTTCTTTTTCAATTATATACTCTTTGATGGCACCCCCTAAATCACTTCATGAAAACTCCTTGTTTGCAACATGTGGTAACCTCCTTCTGCTTATGATGCATAAATCTTGTCATGTTTCATAACTCTTGGCTGTTCAACTTTAGCAGAAGAATATTTGTAAAACAGAGGGATAATCCTTGCTGGTGACTCTGACATTGTAAACCCAGATAACTGATAGAATGGTGGCATCCTCAGTAGAAATGGTGATAGATGAAAAAAATCCATAGAACCACCAGATGTTATAGCTTAAGAAAAACTCTCTCAGGGTTGGGGAGACCTGAGAGAACCCCCTTTTAAGATTAAAAAAGTCCATATTTCACAGATGAGATAAATGGGGGCCAGAAAGACCATAGGATCCTAAAAGATAATCTGGAAAGTATCTTCATACATCCTGTGTGTGTGTGTATTTGTCAAAGACCCTGGAGTTGTCATTTCCTTCTCCAACTCATTTTACATAAGAAGAAACTGAGACAAAAAGAATTAAGTAATTTTCTCAGGCTTTCTACTTAAGGGTCAAAAGCTGGTTTGAAATCAATTTTCTTGACTGTAGGCCTGACACTTTATCCACTGTGCCATTCAGCTGCCCCTTTTCTAAAATTATGCTGTTGAAAAATATCTGCTGTGGGATCTTTGGGTAACTGGAATATATTCATTGCAGAATATATCAGATTACAGAAACATTTGTTTAAGATTAGAAAGGACATTATAAATTGAGTTCAACCCCTTTATTTTACAGATGAGGAACCTGGGGTAAAGAAGTGGTGACTTGCTTGTTCATAATCTAGTTGAGTATCTCTCATAGGATTTGATCCCAGACATACCTGGCTCCAAGTCCAGTTTTCTGTCACTGTACCATATTGCCCAATGATTTTTGTGGGATTTTTATTTTCACAAAAAGAAAATTAATGAAAGGACACATATCTCTTGAGCTATTCAAAATGTGGGGATGTAGTGCCAGCCAGCTGGAAAGTCTGGTGCAGATATGTTGCCATGCTTCTAGATAGAGTCTCATGCCAAGGAAAGAGTGCCATCCCTCTAAAGCCCTGGTGCCTCTGACACAAGGGTTGCACGTGTTATTGCTGAACGAATTTAAATAAACTCTCTAACAGTCCAGTATTCTCAAGGGACATTTGCTAAATGCTTTATTTTGTGCTTGGGCTTTGAGAATACTGCTTAAATAATGGAACTTTTTCATACTGTCAAATAGTTCCTATATTAATGAGTTCTGTATAAAGAAATGTTGACTACCAGCTCTAGGGTGGATGTGGATGTGGATGTGTGTAAATGACAGAAAGGAATGTAATGAAATAATGTTAGGCTTCCCAGTGACATTACAATGGGGAAGAAAAATAAATGATAGAAAAACATTCGATCAGATCTACAGGGATTGCTTAATGACCTGTCTGGCAAATAGGAAGGAGAGCCAATAAGACACAGGCATCGTGGGATTTTTAAAAGGAATACTTATGACTTTTTATGATAGCTGTCAAAGGTAACGTGTATGTCTGCTCTGTATAAAAATTAATAGAATGAAAACAGAATATGCTGGGAAATCCCTCAAAAATGGAAGGTAGTCACTGACTGAATTTCTAGAAACAGAGAACCACAATCCTCTCACCTCCAACACAATTCAAATCATAAATGGAACAAAGCTATGTCTCCAGTTTGGGTGAAGGGACCAGATAATATGTTCAGAAGAAGTCAGGGTATATCTTTAAGTTGGATCAGTCAACTAGGATCTATCTGCAAAACAGCTAATTACAGTACCGAGAATAACTAGACCACAGATCAATCAAAAGTTACAGTCAGAAGTGATCCACTGGGGGGACAATCATATCCCAGCTGGGAATCATCCCTTATGATTAACTTCTCACTCACTCGCTAAAAAATAATCAGTAGTCTTGAATTCTATAGCATTTGTAATTATTCCTGTGTTTTTTAAACAGCAAAAGATTTTTTTCTTCTTCTTAGTATGCTGCTCAAGATATTTGGCTCTTTATGAATTAGTTATGGGAAAACAAAAGATGAAGTTATGTGAGTTATCATCCTGAAACTGGTTGATTGAGTTGTTAATCACCATCAAGCCCACCCCCAGAATTTCCAATAACCAATTAAAACTAAGGCTCTCCAACCTGACGTGCATTGACACCTCATCTAGTCTGTGATATTGATGGAAAGAAGAATAATTGTGCATGATCTCTTTCCCCTATATTTTTATAGACCAAATAACTATTTCTAAGTCTCTACTGGCCAAATTTTCCCTATATAGCTCAGATCAGAATGAATTTCTATAGTTCTTGTCCTATTTAGGTAGGAAACAGTTTGAGATATAGATACCATGGTATACACTCTCAGAAAAGGATCAGTATTGGGTTGGTTTTACTAAAATATTTTTATCCCTTTCTTTTTCCTTAGTTTTCTTTTTTAATAATGATATCTTGGTAGGGGATACATTCAGAAATGAAAACAATGTTGAAACAAAAATGAATAAAAATATCTGGTTTTTTTTGTAAACAATAACTTATTACAACCAATTAAAATAGTAAGGAAGAATTTGAGCATAATAAAGTTCATAACGCATCCAAAACATAACTTGTTATATATAAAAGGAATACTTATGACTTTTTATGATAGCTGTCAAAGGTAACGTGTATGTCTGCTCTGTATAAAAATTAATAGAATGAAAACAGAATATGCTGGGAAATCCCTCAAAAATGGAAGGTAGTCACTGACTGAATTTCTAGAAACAGAGAACCACAATCCTCTCACCTCCAACACAATTCAAATCATAAATGGAACAAAGCTATGTCTCCAGTTTGGGTGAAGGGACCAGATAATATGTTTATTGACTTTATTATATTCCTTTACTATCTATCCCCATTTCTATTAAGAATGCCAGCATTCTATCAGACATGCAGGTTCATAACCTCAGAGTCACCCTCAACTCTTTTCCTTTTCTCCCTTATCTTTCATATCAAATTAATCTTAATGATTCTAATTCTGCAAACATCTTTCATGTTACTCCCTCTCTCTCTATTCATGTAACCACTCACCTGGTTCGAGCTCTCATCACCTTTGCTGGAGGAACCTCTTACTTGGTCTCCCTGCTTCTAGTCTCTTTGCTCTGTATTCCATCCTCCACGTAGCTGACAAAATAATCTTCTGAAGGCACTGACCCCTGCTCAAAAATCTCCCTTTTGTCAACTGGTTAAAGTACAAATGTCTATCTAGCACTGAAAGCCCCCTACAATCTGCCTCTAACCTACTTTTCCCAGTCTTATTTCATAGTGCCTACTTCTCATACTCCACATTCCAGTCAACCAACCATACTAAGTTATTCCCTGGACTCAACATTCCATCACCTGTCCCAGTGTCTGGAATGCAGCCCCTGGCTCCCGTTAAGGCTTTAGTTCAGGTGGACTTCTTAGGGGAAGTTTTTCCTGATCTCTCAACTGTCACTGCCCCCCCCCACAATGAAATTAGTAACTTTCCATTTTCTTGCCAGTCTCTCTCCAAATTATAATGGAAATTCCTTCAAGGCAAAGACTAGTTTTTGTTTGTTTGTTTGCTTGTGGTAGGGAGTAAATTTTCAGCATCTAGTCAAATGCTTTCTATATAATGGATGATTAATAAATGTTTTTTTTTAATTGAATAAAATATATTCCAGACTTTCCTGGTCTTTCGTTGTGGCTCATGCTATTTCTAGGGATGGAAATGTTTTTTGCCCTTTCTCTACCTGTTGACATCCTCCTTCATTTGAGGTTCAAATTCACCTTTCACAACGTCTGCTCTGTTTTTTCTCACCAGATTTGAAAACTCCCTATCATGAATAGGGAATGTTTTATTTTTATGGTACTTACATTTTGTTTCTTAGTACAATCCATTCTGCTATAATTCTTGTTTTGAAAACAAGAACTTATTCCAGCCGATTGATATATTAGAGAAGAATTTGAGCATAATAAGTATTTTAATTATTGTATGCATGATTTTGTCCACAAGGAATAGAGAGAAAGCACCATTTCACAAGAACTCACAATTTGCAATGATGCTCTCTTCCACAAACAAACTTCAAATATTTTTCAAGGTCAAGTGCAGTAAAAACTGTGATGAAGGGAGAGAAAGAGGACTGGTCCATAATCACTATTCCAAGCCTCCTTTCCTCAAGGTCACAAAGTTTCAATCCAACAAAGTTGCCCATTAACTTGCCAGTCCAGGTCCCCTTGGGAACCAAGAAAGGAGGACAAGGCCACAGATTCTACTAGTTCTTATTGTAGCATGTATTTATTTCTTAACCATTTAATTATATATATAAAATGGTGAATTCTTAGCCTTTATAAATGCCATTAATGAAGTTTTTGAATGTTGTACTCCTAATCCTATTTTTTCCATAAACCCAGTGTTTTTTGTTGTGTGATTTTGCATAGCTCAGTAATTTTTAGGAACTCCAGTTTATGTGGAGTTATTATAGAAATATCTATATGGGTATTTGGGTATTTGTCTTATGATCCCTAAAAGATTATTGGTTCTTTTTAGAAGGGGCTAATGTCTTAGTTTTCTGTAATAATCCCACCATTAACAGGATACACCGGTAGCACCCAATTTGAGCTCATCTTTCTCCTTTGCCCACACTGGCATTGGCAGGCTGAGTCCCTAAGGTTCTACTATCCTCAAGGTTCAAGATAATGAGCATTTAGGTGTATATTTTTCTAACACCAATGTGCTCCTCCTCTAGAAAACTTAGATGACATAGCCAAGACTTTAGTTATAAAACATTTCACCAAAAATCTTGGCTGTACTACACAAATACATACAAAATCCATGAAAGGAAGTTGGGGGATTCACTTATAGTTTTAGGGAGTTACATGTACAGGGAGTGTATGCAGCTAAGATAAATATAACTATGAAGCACAAAGCTTCAATGTCCTACCTTTTGCCAGATAATTTTCATAAAGTTAACTAAGAATATGACATTAGCAATAGAAGTTGCTCTTTTGTTCAGTTGGGCTAGCTACCCAAAGGGCATGATTTCTCTGATGGGTAAATTTATTTCTAGACTGGGTCAAGGAGCTCATTGAGCTTGGCTGCTACTGGACTGGATTAGGCAGATTTCTCTGCCATGAGGCTCTTTGCAGGATTGTGTGTCTCTTTTAGATGACCCTCTACATACAATTCTCTAGTTTCCCTCTTTGATGGACAGCGGCAGTCTTCCCCACCTTCAGCCTGCCTCTCAGCTGGACATTGGTGCTGCTTTCAGCAGGACCAACAACTCTTACTTTAGGATTAGTAGAAGCCTCTCTTCTTGTATTCCATCAGTTCCTTTTCTCTGAGGATGTAAACTCCAGGCAGAAAGAGATAGAGGTCTAGCCTCTGAAGTTGGACAATGCTTTTTAGTTCAAAGAAGATATATATATATATATATATATATATATATATATATATAAATTAATATCACAGTCATTAATCAAGTAAAATATCATCCTGAAACTTTTTTCTCTGAAACCATAAGGCTTTCAAAAAAACTAATTCAAATTCCTAATTATTCCAGATGATTAAACTAAGTTCTAGAGAGATGAAATTAATTTTCCAAGGTAACCCAGTTAGGTCATTACAGATCAGTGAGCCTCTCCAGCTATGGGGCTGAGACTAAAACTCAGGTCTCCTGACTCCTTCCACCCCCCATCTTCTTCCTAAAACTGAATCACGCTGCATTCCCAAGTACAGCTAAATGGAATCATGCTCAATCTTCTTGTTTTTAATCTTCTTTTCTAAAAATCTCTAATTCTTTTTTTAGTGATTCCTACTGCTTTGCTCCCCTGCCAGGTGTCTCTTATTTTGTACTGCATCATTATAAGACAAGGAAGGTAGGAGGTGTCTACTTAGATATATTTTTTTTGTCTTTGCTTGTTCCAATCCCCATCTTTCTAACTCAAAATTAACCTGGAAACCAAAACACTGTAGTGAGTCTTTGTATTGGAAGGCCAAGTCACAAACAGTGGTATTTCCTGGGCCTGGAAATTCTTTGTTTGCAGGAAAATGAATTGAAAAGATTGATATGAAACATAGCTGAAGAAGCAACATGATAGAGGAAATATCCAGGTTCATAAATAAAATCTGTGTATTATGACCTGATATTTATTAGCTATGGGATTTAACTTCTCTGAACCTCAAGAAAGACTGAATTATCTACTATATCACAGACAACTTCCAAGGTTATATACAGTACATGATGTCATAGATTCAGACTTAGAAAAGAACTTAAAGGTCATCATCACCAACCCCATTTTACAAATAATGAAACTGAGGCTCAGAGAGCTTAAGTAACTTGACCCAAAATGGGAGAACTGGGATTTGAGCTCTGATTCCACACCCTGTGCTTTTTCCTTTCCTCTGCCTTTTGCTAATAGAGCCCTTCCTAGAAGCATCTGGTTCCCAGAAAGAAATTACAATATGCCATCAGATATACTTTATATAGGGGAATATTTCAAGAAACAATGATCCCAAATACCTCTACCAATGCAGAGTGCTTCCAATATAGTATGTTTCTGGTTCTATATTCAAAATCTTTTTAGACTGGTAAGAGTTTTTGTAGCTTGTACTTCTTGGACAAAAAACTTCAACTTTCTGTCTCTATACCCCACCTTCTTAAACTGTGGGTTACAATCCCATATGGGATCTTATAACTGAATGTGGAAGGATCACAAAATTATGATTTATTATTAGTAAGTTTTTGAGTCAGATACCTGTTATATATACCCATAGCCCCAGGATCTTGTAAAAATATCCTGGGTGAAAAGGGGTTGAGAGTGAAATGTTTAAGAAGCCATGCTGTATTACACATTGTGACATCAGAGGAATGCCTTGGTGGAGGCTTACAGGTGATTAGGAGTTTCTAGAGTAGCTTTGAAGGGGAATAGAAGTACCATAAAAGGTTAATTGGATTACTGAGGGGAAGGAGTATTTGCCTTAGTTATGGCAGACACATTTGAGCATAATGGCTCCTTCTAAGCTATTTTCTCACGCTATTGTTGCCTTAAAAATTATTGCCAAGATGCCAAATGTCTCCCTGATTTCTATAATTAGACAGGATTCACCAAAGGGTTGGACCCAGAACTATGACCCCCATTCTACATTTTATTTGCCTGCCTGGGGTATCATAGAAAGGTAGAAAGGATATGTAACAGAAGTCTGGCATAAGTTTCTAACTACAAGGGATATTTCCAGATCTTCTTCAATACATCAAGAATCAGAGAATTTCAGGGTTGGAAAGATCAGAGACAATGAAAAGAGAACACAGCAAATGTGGAGATAGTAAACTTCTTTGGGCTATGATTTCAGGTGTCCAGGAAGACCTTTCTGTTCCCCTTTCTCATTAAAATCTTCCTCATTACCTGAAATTTCATATTTTTATAAAGAGACACTGATTTGATTTAAAGAGCATCTTACATGCCTTTTCCTACCTTCTTTGAAAATATAAGTGCTGCTGGGAAAAATAACAGTATATAATTTATCAGCCATCAACACCTTAGAAAGAATTCCTTCAGGAAACTGAGATAAAAGGCATTAAAAGGATAGGAGTTCTGCTGGGGTAGGATAAGAAGGAAAGGTTACTTTGGTTTTGGATGAAGTGCTTTAATAAGTTACTTAAGGCACCTGGTGAGTATTAGGGAGGAGAAATGGGAGGAGGACAGCAAGAATGAAGATAGGATAAATGAGATAGCTAGCACCAAAGATCAACTTCATCTGCAACAGAATTCAGCTTAGGTTGGACCTTGAATAGTTAAGAAGATAGAGTAGTAATAATGTCCAAGTACAGGCAAAATTTGTAATACCAGAGATCCACTCTCTTTTTGAAATAAGGTATTACCTTCCTCACAGGAAACTTTCTGATTTTACAGAAAGAAGGGGTCCCCAACTGGGAGAAGCCAGTGAAAAGAAGACTGTTTATATTCAACTTAATAAATATTTCATTTAGCCTTCAAGAGCCTTGAAGAATCCAGGTGTTGGACTAGGTGCTAAGGTTACAAAGATAAAAACAGAACAGATGTCTGTCTTCAAGGGGTTTACACTCTACAGGGGAAAAATAACAGCTATAAGAGCAAGTATATACAAAGAGTAATTTTCAGAAAAATGCATAAAGCCTTTAGAGAGCAGGCAAGATTTAAGCATGGAGCTGTGAGGAACCAACTTACTACTCTCCCATGGTTCCAGGTATAGGAAAATAGCTAGGGAGAGAAATAGGTTTATAGTCATTTGAGGCTTCCACCTATCTATACATGCATAATAGGATAGGATAGATTAAGAATAGAAAACAAAATGAATTTAGTATTTCACTGGTATGGGGAATTCCATGTTGGGAAATTTCCTCTATTGATGCAGGTTGGTTACTTCTCAGCAACTCAGTCTTAGATCAGGAATTCCTGGCCTGTTTTGGATGTCATGGATCCCTTTCTGAGTCTGGTACAATTTGTGGAGTTCTCAGCATAATGTTTTAAAGGAATAACATAAAATCCATAGAATTACAAATAGCAAAACCAGTTATATTGAAATAGTTATTAAAATATATTAAAGAATTAAATAAGTCTACAGACTCTTGTTTGAGGATAGCCCTGAGAAGTGGTGACCTACCCAGGCTTATACAAACACTATGTTTCAGAGGCAATATTTGAATCCAAGTTTCTGACTTTTAGAAAAGTCCTTTAGCCTTCACACAATTCCGCCCTCCCCCCCCCCAAAAAAATAATCACCACTAAAAACAATGACATTTATAAAGTTATTTTAAATTTTGTAATTTCTCATGTTTTACAACTCACTCTTCACAACAATCCTATACACATGTTATTTCTCTTTTGTATATGAGGAAATTGAAAGTGGGGTAAATATCTTAAGATATAAACTTTTATATGTAACCTACTGTGTGTCAGGAACTGTTCTAAGTACTTAAATACTATATCATTTGATAGTCACAATAGTTTTGCAAGGTAAGTGCTTTCATTATCTCCATTTTACAATGGAAAAATTATTAATTGACTTTCTCAAAGTCACATAACCAGCTAATATCTGAAAGATCTGAACTCAGGTCTTCCTCATTAATATATGATAAATGCTATCTAAATGATAACAATTATTATTAGAGTGCTCTATCCACTGAGCCATCTGACTGCCCTCCTTTTATTATAGTTGATAAAATGCTTAAGCAGGATTCATATAATCTATAAATTTAGAGCTGGAAGGAACTTAACATATAGATCTTTTAATCAGTAGGGTACAATACTGCTTTGTATCTCTCAGTTGTAAACGAGTAAGAGGGGAAACTGGAGTTAAGGTGTCTCCTCACTCCAAGTGTCTCTCCAAGACATCTGAATAAAGAGATTTTAGAGAAACTTCATCTTAGCCTGCAGGAAATGAGTTAAGCAAGGCATCCTTTGAATTTTCAAAGAAGAAAAGAATAATCAAAGAAAATAAGTAAGAAAAATGCTTCCTACCTTGAGAAGTATTGTAATGCACAAACAATGACTCCCTCTTAATTAGAACTTAATCACTTTTAATATTTGTTAATAAAGAAACCATTCCACCTGTGATTTTCAGGTCATGTGATTGCTTCATATATTATTCTACAAAGACACATTCCTAATATTTTTTTAACTTAGCACTTGAATTTTGTGCCCCATGTTGATTGTGGAAAAATTGATATTTTAAAAATATGTTTTGTCCTGCTTTTGAAATACATTAATCTTTTCTTCATTAATCTGCTTTCCCTAAACCTTTCCCTAATTCTTCTCAAGGATTCCCCACCTGCTGTGCAGGCTACACAACAGAGTGAATCTAATCATGGCTTGAATTATTTATTTTTTATCAGCTTAATCCATATTTTTTGTGTTATTTGCTTTCCAAAGTCAGACATTTCATATACAGTGCTGAGCAATGCTGGGAGTTAAAAGGCAGGGACAACAGAGATAAGATAATAAAATGATGATTATTTTCTGAAAAATTCTTAGTTCTACATTTGAGTTAAGCTTGGTCCTTAGACTTACTGGTTCTGTATTAAACCTTTAAATTAAATTAAATGACCTTTAAATTTCTCTCTAGTCACAAGGAATTTCCTATTTCTAGATTATATTCAGAATGCATTTTTTTAGAAGTCTTCTCTGTATAGTCCTGGTCATGAGTCGATTGTTTTATAGTCATTAATGTTTTGACTGCATAGAAACCTTAAAGACAGTTTCTTCCAATAATATCATCTAATAGAGAGGGATTCTCAAACTTTTTGCTCTCAGTATCTCTATACTTTTACAAAGTTATTGAGGATCTGTCCAAAGAGTTTTTATTTATGTGGGTTATATTTATATTTACCATATTAAAAATAAACATATTTTTAATTTGTAGACCCTCTGGAAGTTTCAGAGACTCCCAGGATTCTGTGGACCACACTTTGAGAACCACTGTTACACAGGGAGAAACTGAGGACCAAAGATGAGAAATTAGCTGATCAGTATCCTAAGTGGCAGATCAGAGATGGAGATCTAGACTCCTTTGACTCATACCACTATACTACAATGCTTTGTGTATAATATTAATTAAATTTAAACAATTAAAAGTGTGATTTTATTTTATGCAAAACAGCAGCCTTAGGATAATATGGGGGGGAGGACAAAATCTATGACAACTGGAGGTGTTGGGGTAACAGATTGGGAGAACATGATCAGTAACTTCTCCTAGCAAGCAAATAGGAGATGTAAACTTGAATTCAAATTAATAAAATTTTACTGAGACCCATATCATTTAAGTTATGCAAAGTACTAAGAAGACAAAAATACTGAAAAACTATTCATCCCATGTCCTAAAGGAATTTGCAGGAGGATATGATATGTACCAAGTTAACATTTGAGCAAAAGAGTAGCCATTGTATTAACAAACAATAATTTGTTAACATACCCTAATAGATGATCACATTTAGAGATTTTGTTTCTATAGAAAAAGATACTACAAATATGTTATATATGTAGATTCTTTTCTTCCTTCTTCAATGTCTAGCAGTGTTATTTCTGAGTCAAAGTATATGATAACTTTGAGAGGATAAGCCTCAACTAACTCAGGATGGTAGCAAAAATAATTTGGAAGAATTAGCAATTAGGGAATTCTTCTGCAAGTAATTTTTGTTCTTGATTTATTGACTGCTTGGGAGTAGTTAATGTATAAAACATTGGATCTGGAGTTAGGAAACTCTGAGTTTAAACCAACCTAAAACTCCAGACTCCAGCCTCAGACTTAGTAACTGTGTAACCCAGAGCTAATCACTTAATATTTGTCTGTCTCAATTTCCTCAACTACAAAATAGGATATAATAACACCTCCTCCTAGGGATGCTTTAAGGATCCAGTGGAATATTTGTAAAGTGATTATCACAGCAATGGACAAACAGTAAGAGCTTCATATAAACCTTGTTTCTTCCTTTCTTTTAAAAATTTATTTTATTCTTAACTTAAGAAAAAAACAAGTATTTCCCTAACATAGTAAAATAAGGGGGAGGGAGATAATTGCAGCTGAAACCAAATATATATTAAAATTATCACTTAGCTTTCCTTTTCCCCCTTTTTTCCCATTTCCTTTGCCTCAGAGATGGCTGCCATTAGACACAAGTTGTATATATGTGTGTGTAAGTATGTGTATAATGATTTTATATACAAGTATGTAAAATTCTTCTAGACATACTTCTATTTATCACTTCTTTCTCAGGACACATAGCATCCTCAACAGGTCCTTTGTAGTTAATTTGGATGCTTATAGTGGTCAAAAATAACTTAGTTACTCAAAGTTGTTCCTAACACAACATTTCTATTACTTTATAATATTCTTTGGATTTGCTTATTTCACTGATCTACTCTTCCATTAACTAGTAACTTTATAGGATAATTTTAAATTCTTAAGATACTATTTCTTCTTCACTTACAAAATTTTTTTCCAGACTTAAGAACTTTTGTTTACCCAAATGAATTTAGTCATTTTTTGTGCAACTCTAAATTATCTCCTTGGTAATTTGATTGGTATAAACCTAAGTGAGTAAATTAATTTAAGAAGTATTATCAGGTTTATTATACTGCTATAGGTCAATTGTGAATAATGAATATCTCTCCAAATATTTAAATAATCATCTGTTCCTTTAAAGGCAGCTAAACTAAAGAATGGACATAATGCTGGAGCTAAAGTCAGAAAGACTTTTCTTCCTTATGATCATATCCTTATCAATAGCTCAGTGACCCTGAGAAAGTCATTTAACCATTTACCCCAATTTCTTCATCTATAAAATAAGCTGGAAAAAGGAAGGAAATCACAAACCCCTCTAATATCTTTTCCAAGAAAACCCCAAACACAGTCACAAATTATATAACCTACACAGCTAAACTACAAAATCATTCTTTTAAATAGTTTTTAATTGTATCTGCATAAGTTTTGTATGTTCCTTGGTAGGTGGCCTCACAGATATTTTTATTTATTTCGTAGTTACTTTGAGTAGAATTCTAGCTTCCTATTATTTGTTCCTGAATTTACATACATACATACATATATGTGTAAAATATAGCTGCATATACATGTATTATATGTTCACATGCATTTAATTTTCAAATATATGTTTAATTTCTTCTTTATTTTGTTATCTTGTTATTATCATGTTTCACAATTTTTGTTTCTATGATTTAGTCTTTGACCCACTCATTATTAAGCATGTGATTATTTCTTCAGCTGAAACTCATCTTATCTTTATTGTTTCATTTATGATTTTAATTGCACTTTCATCTGTAAAAAATGTGTTTAGTCTTTCAACTTTTTTATATTTATTTATAATTTCTCTGTTCCCTAGGACATGGTCTATTTTTATAAAGGTATCATATGGTACTGAGAATGTGTATATTCTTTGGTGGTCCCATTAAGAAGATACCATATGTCTTTCAGCTTTAAATCTATCAACAGTTTTTTCAGTTCAGGTTTTTCTTTCTTTAGATTTGTCTAGCTTTGAGGAAAAATTATTAAATGTGTAACTATTTGCCATTATCTATGTCTTTTTTGCAATTCAGTTAATGTTTCCTTATGAATTTAGGTGTTGTATCAATTTCCAAATGTAAGCGAAATGTTGATATTAATTTATTTTTCCATTTTTCTCTTAAGCACAATATAATTTCTTTCCTTGTCTCTCTTGATATTATGAATTTTTATTATTGCTTTGTCTGATAGCATCATTGAAACTTGCTTTTTTTTAAATTTACCTAATACTCAGTAAATTTTGTCTCTTATTTTCTTCCTGTAAACATCTTTACTTTTTAGCTGTGTTTCTTTCATATAATGAATTTTTTTTTTAATTCTTGTCCATTCTGTCACCCTTTTTCATCTCAGTAGATTATTTAATCCACTTGCATTTAAAGTTATAATTGCTAGATTTTTATTTTCTCTACTTATTTCCTTCATATTGTTTTTTAAAAAATATATCTTCTAAATAATAATTTAGAAGAGCAACTGTATATCTAAAAGAATAGTCAAGAGATACTAATACCCCAGGATCCCACAAAATGGAAAACTTAGAAAATTGGATATAAGATAACATGAAATGCTGCAGAACTGTCATGAATGAGGATTAAGAAAAGATCATTGAATTTATCAATTTAATAGTTGTTAAGTCTTTTTTTTTTAAAAAAAAAAAGTAGTTTCAGAAGGATCAGAAGCAACTGAATGCAAAAACTTAAGAAACCAGCAGATGGTAAAATAGTAAAGGCTCAATTTTAGACTATTCTACATACATATGAAAGGAAAGAAACATTTGAAGTGAGATCTCAAGGATTGAGAACTTGTTTTAGAACTGGTAATACCTGAATGTATATGTAATCAGTAGGGAAAAGCTAATAGAAAAGGAGAGGTTAAATATGAAACAGAAAGAGAAAAAACTAACAAAGGAAAAGTGGAGAATGGTGTGATGGTCACAAAGACATCAAGTTTTTAATTTTAAAAATTTTTTTATAAAATGAAGATGTTATATAAGATGATCCTAGAAGTTATTTCTGTCCCTAAAACAACATAATCCATCAATATCTGAGTTTGTGCTTAATATTTATCTCTTCCACCTTTTCAAATATCTATTGCAGTTGTTTATTAAACAAACATTAATAATAGGAAGAAAGAATTTAGGACATGTAAAATTTTGACAAGACATATCAAATTTATGACTACTATGCATTTCTGATGACATATTTGGAAGAGAATAATATGAGCAGTTGGGACCTTGATGATTTGTTCCTGGCCAATAAATCAATATATATTTTTTTTCAATTGCACATAAAAATAATTTAAACATTACTTTAAAATTTCTTTGAATTTCAAATTTTCTCTATCTCTCCCTCTCCTTCCTACTCCTTGAGAAGACAATTTGCTGTAGATCATATATGTGTAGTGATGCAAAACTGATTTCAATATTATGAATGTGATAAAAGAAACAGATTAAAAAAGAGAAAAATTTTAAAAATGAAAAAGAATGCTTTGGTCTGCATTCAAACTTTATCAGTTCTTTCTCTGGAGGTTGATAACATATTTCATTATATAAGTCCTTCACAAATTTCTTTGCTTCTAATATATTGCTGCAAATAGTTAAGATACTCACAACTGACCATCATATAATATTGCCATTACTGTATATATCTGGTACTCCTCACTTAATTTTGTATCAGTTCATATAAGTCCTTTCAACACAATACTATTCTATCACAATCATATACCACAACTTATTCAACCATTTTCTAATTGATGGACATCCCCTCACTTTTCAATTTTTGTCACCCAATAAAGAACTATTATAAATAATTTATATAGATTGGTCCTTCTCCCAACTTGGATATAGACATAATAGTGATATTGCTGAGTAAAAAAAGTTTGATTTTCCTTTGGGCACAGATCCAAATTGTTCTACAGAATGTTTGGATCAGCTAAAACTATATTATAAAGCAGCAGTTACCAAAACCATTTGATATTGGCTAAGAAATAGACTAGTTGATCAATGGAATAGTTTAGGTTCAAAGGACAAAATAGTCAATAACTTTAATAACATAGTGTTTGACAAACCCAAAGATCCCAGCTTTTGGGATAATAATTCACTGTTTGACAAAAACCGCTGGGAAAATTGGAAATTAGTATGGCAGAAACTAGGCATTGACCCACACTTAACACCATACACCAAGATAAGTTCAAAATGGATTCATGATCTAGGCATAAAGAATGAGATTATAAATAAATTAGAAGAACATAAGATAGTTTACCTTTCACACCTGTGGAGGAGGAAGGAATTTGTGATCAAAGAATAATTAGAGATCATTATTGATCACAAAATAGAAAATTTTGATCATATCAAATTTAGAAGGGAAACAATAAACTAGGAAAACATTTTTACAGTCACTGACAAAGCCTTCATTTCTAAAATATATAGAGAATTTATTCTAATTTATAAGAAACCAAGCTATTCTCCAATTGATAAGTGATCAAAGATATGAATAGACAATTTTCAGATAAAGATATTGAAACTGTTTCTAGCCATATAAAAAAATGTTCCAAGTCATTATTAATCAGAGAAATGCAAATTAAGACAACTCTGAGATAACACTACACACCTGTCAGATTGGCTAGGATGACAGGAAAAGATAATGGTGAATGTTGGAGGGGATGTGGGAAAACTGGGACATTGGTACATTGTTGGTGGAGTTGTGAATACATCCAGCCATTCTGGAGAGCGATTTGGAACTATCTTCAAAAAGTTATCAAATTGTACATATCCTTTGATCCAGCAGTGTTATTACTGGGCTTATATCCCAAAGAAATCTTAAAGAAAAGAAAGGGACCTATATGTACAAGAATGTTTGTGGCAGCCCTCTTTGTAGTGGCCAGAAACTGGAAACTGAGTGGATGCCCATCAATTGGAGAAGGGCTGAATAAAGCGTGGTATATGAATGTTATGGAATATTATTGTTCTGTAATAAATGACCAACAGGATGATTTCAGAAAAGCCTAGAGAGACTTACACGAACTGATGCTGAGTGAAAAGAGCAGGATCAGGAGATCATTATATACTTCAACAACAATACTATATGATGATAATTCTGATGGATGTGGCCCTCTTCAACAATGACATGAACCAAATCAGTTCCATTTGTTCAATAATGAATAGAACCAGCTATACCCAGTGAAAGAGCTCTGGGAAATGAGTGTGAACCACTACAGGGCATCCCCTCTGTTTTTATCTGCTTCCATTTTTGGTTTCCTTCACAGATTAATTGTACATTATTTCAAAGTCCGATTCTTCTTGTGCAGCAAAATAACTGTACGGATATGTATAAATATAATGTATTTAACATATACTTTAACATATTTAACATGTATTGGTCTATCTTCCATCTGAGGGAGGGGATGGGGGAAAGGAGGGGAAAAATTGAAACAAAAGGTTTTGCGATTGTCAATGCTGAAAAATTACCCATGCATATGTCTTGTAAATAAAAAACTATAATTAAAAAAAAAAGAATGTTTAGATCAGTTCATAACTCGACCAACAGTGCATTCATGTCCCCATTTTTCCACATCCCTTCCAACGTTTACCATTTTCCTTTATTGTCATCTTAGCCCATCTAATAGGTATGAGGTGGTACCTCATAGCTTCTTTAATTTATATTTCTCTAATCAAAAGTGATTTAGAGCATTTTTTCATATGACTACAAATAGCTTTGATTTTCTTCTTCTGAAAATTCTCTATTTATACCCTTTGACAATTTATCAATTGACTAATGACTTGTGTTCTTACAATTTGGAATCAATTCTCTTGCTCTCTTTGTGTATATATACACATACATATATACATATATGTATGTATATTTGAACCTTTGATCACAAAAACTTACTGTAAAAAAAGTTTTCCCCACTCCATTTTCTCTTTTCCTTCTAAACTTGACTGTATATGGGTTGTTTTTTTTTTTGTGCAAAGCCTTTTTTAATTTAGTGTAACCAAATTTTCCATTTTACATCCATAATGCTCTCTCTTGCTTAATCATAAATTCTACCATTATCCACATACTTGAAACTATTCCATGATCCCCTAATTTGCTTATGGTATCACTGTTTAAGTCTAAATCATGTGTTCATTTTGACCTTCTTTTGATATATAGTGTGGGATGTTGGTCTACATCTAGTTTCTTCCAAATTGCTTCCCAGTTTTCTCAGCAATTTTTGTCAAATAGTGATTTCTTGCCCCCAAAGCTTGAATCTTTGCATTATATATCTAATCTGTTTCACTGATCCATAATTCTATTTCTTAGCCAGTACAATATTGTTTATATGATTATTACTTTGTAATACAATATGAGATCTGACTCTGCTAGATCATCTTCATTACCTTCATTCATGTTTTTTTCATTGAATCCCTTGAAATTGCTTTTTTTTTTCTTACTATTTTTTGTGAGGCAATTGGTGTCTGAAAACTGAATTTAATTTCTGTAGCAAGGATTAAAATTTGGAATGATAAAATCTTGACCAAGGACAGAAGTGAACGTAGTGAGAATTTATAAAATATAGTTGTCTAGAATCTTGCTAAATGGAAAAAAGAAGATTACAAAGTGTTAAGGGAAGATATCTTAGAGAGTAGCAGTTACAGCATAGGAAATGAAAACCAAGTATTTTATAAAACAATGACAAAATCCCTGTTCTCAGTTGTTTATATACAAATGTATGAGTATGACTATATATAAAAGTATGAGTAAGTAACTAGATAGCTAAGTGGTATAGTGAATAGAGCACTGGGCTTGAAGTTAGAAAGACCTGAATTCAAATTTGACCTCAGATATTTATTAGCTTTGAAATCCTGGACAAGTCATTAACATCTGTCTCAATTTCTTCATCTATCAAAATGAAGATGATAATAGACCCTAGCTTCTGGGTGTGAGGATAATATTAGATATATGTAAAGCACCTTGCAGATCTTAAAGTGCTATATAAAATGCTAATTGTTATTAGATAGAGTTCCTAATACAAAGGGCAAATTTAATCAATCTTCATTTCTATCACTGAAACTTGGTGGCATAGAACTCAGGAAATGAACATGATTATAAATTACTTACATTATCCAAAAGGAATGGGGTATGTTAAAAAAAAAAAAAGGAGTCAACATAATTTTCCTCACTAAGAAATGTATATATGAGGAAAATTAGAAAGGAAAAGAGGAAAGCATAATGGAGTTCATGTGTATTAAGATTAATCAAGGTATATTTAGGAGGAATATGTACTCACAGAGATATATTAAAGGCCACCTAGTCAGAGGGGAAAAACATATAATGTTTCATGAAATGTATTTTTAATTGGAATAGAAATATATTTTAATGATAAGGGATTATGCAGATATCTCATAGAACTCTATGCCAAAGCCTATGAAGCTGAAAAAAAATTAACTTGTTCTAATTCTCCTTTTCAAAACATAAAATAGGTATTAAGGAAACTCTATTCTACATCTAAATATGACCAACAAGTAGGAACTGGTTGCTGAAGTTCGAGAAGCAGTGGAAACCATGTAGGAAAAATGACTATCTTAGAATTCAAGAATAACTGAGTGCATCCTGACATGTAAACTGGAATTTGGGAAATTTTCCCCCAAAATTTTTCAAATATGGGGGATAGAATCATAGGATTATCAGTCAGGGAAGAAGTTTTTGTCAGATTCTTGCTATGTGTTAGGTACCAGGCTAGGTTCTGATTATATAAGGAAAAGAGTTGAATCGCTCTTATCTTCTTTTTTTTTAAATTTATTATAATAACTTTTTTATAGACAGAACCCATGCCAGGGTAATTTTTTACAACATTATCCCTTGCGCTCACTTCTGTTCCGATTTTTCCCCTCTCTCCCTCCACCCCCTCCCCTAGATGGCAAGCAGTCCTATATGTTAAATATGTCGCAGTATATCCTAGATACAATATATGTGTGCAGAACCAAATAGTTCTCTTGTCAAACAGGGAGAATTAGATTCAGAAGGTAAAAATAACCTGGGAAGAAAAACAAAAATGCAAACAGTTTACATTCATTTCCCAGTGTTCTTTCTTTGGGTGTAGCTGCTTCTGTCCATCATTGATCAATTGAAACTGAGTTAGGTCTCTTTGTCAAAGAAATCCACTTCCTTCAGAATACATCTTCCTACAATATTGTTGTTGAAGTATATAATGATCTCCTGGTTCTGCTCATTTCACTTAGCATCAGTTCATGTAAGTCCCTCCACGCCTCTCCATATTCATCCTGCTGGTCATTTCTTACAGAACAATAATATTCCATAACATTCATATACCACAGTTTACCCAACCATTTTCCAATTGATGGGCATCCATTCATTTTCCAGTTTCTAGCCACTACAAACAGGGCTGCCACAAACATTTTGGCACATACAGGTCCCTTTCCCTTCGTTAGTATCTCTTTGGGGTATAAGCCCAGTAGTAGCACTGCTGGATCAAAGGATATGCACAGTTTGATAACTGTTGGGGCATAATGAATTGAATCTCTCTTGAGGGAGTTACATTCACAAACAAAGGAGACACATGTGTAAAACCCATACAAATCTGTTAGATTGTTAGCTCCTCAACTTCAGGAACTAATTTTTTGGTCTTTGTATCCTCAGCTATAAGTGCCTGCCACATAGTAGGCATTTAATAAATGCTTAATGACTAATATAAAGCTACAGGACAATGGCAGGGTAGAGACAATAGTAGCGAGGTGAGTCAGGCATTTTTAATCTGAATTTTGAAAGAAATTTCTGATTCCAAGCAGTAGAAGTATGGAGAGAGAACATTGGAAACAAATGTTATTGGCTTTATGGGATATTCTGAGACCTTTTGTGATTTTTTATATTCTTTTTGTGAAGAAATAAAAGCTGCCCTAAGTCCAATATGCAGTTACCTTGAGTGCTTGCATGGGAATTATGAATTATAAATCTGTAAAGTACTAGACTCAAGATTTGCTCCAAGTTTCTCAAGGCAGGAGAAAGCCAAAGTAGTACAATTTGGGGGTAAGGAGAGGACATGTCAACTGGGTCTACATAAGCCCAGATTTTAGAATATTTTACCATGTAAAAACATAAAAGTTTAGGTTATAAAACTGGCAAACAGCCACAATCTAATAGCCACTCCATTGCTGCATCTTATGGTCATTTCCAATATTTCATTGGCATTTTTGACAATGCAGCTAGATGGGTCACAGATTGTATGGACAATGTCATTATCATCATAACTGACATTTATATTGTGCTTTAATGTTTGCAAAAAGCTTCATACATATCATCTTATTTTATCCTTTCATATCTCTGTGAAGTAAATATGCTAGGAGTTATTATTTGCTTTACCAATAAAGAAATTGAGGTTCAGACTTGTTAAGTCAGTTGCTCCAGGTTACAGGTATTAGAGAAAGAATTCAAACCACACTCTCTTTTGGCTCCAAATCCAACCCTTTTTTCACTGTTCTACATTCTATATTTCAGCAAGGACATTTGACCAATAGCCTCACGTACAAGATGGAGGGAGATAGACTAGATAATAGTAAAATTAGTTAGATTTAGAATTGATTGACTAGACTCAATTAATAGGTTCGTATCAATCAAAAGGGAGGTTTTAGCAGAGTGGCCCAGAAATCTGGCTTTATACCTATGCTGCTTAATAATTGTTTGCTTGTTTTTTTAATCAGTGTCTTAACAATAAAAACATATGCCATATTTATCCAAGTTTTAGATAACATGATGCTGATATAGTCAGCTAACACTTTAGATTATAGAAGCAGGGTCCAAAGACACATGAAACAGGCTAAAATTATGGGTTAAATTTAATAACGTGAAATTTACTAAGGATTTCTGAGTGTTTCAGTTGTTTGAAAAGTATTGTTAGAATTTTAAAATTTCTCATGAAATCCAGGGAACAATGCACTTGCTGACTGGCTAATTAATAATAATAGAAATAATTAAAATTGTGAATTAACTGCAAAGGACATAGGCAGATGCTATTTGCATTCAAAGAAAGAGCTGATGATTAGAAGTATGTATAGAATGATTTTGTGAATATATGTGAGTATATATTTGTGTGTGTGTGTGTGTGTGTGTGTGTGTGTGTGTGTGTAAAATGGTAGCTATCTCTAAGGTGCAGGTGGAGGGAAGAAAATAAGAAATCTGCATGATATCTTTATTATATATTTAAAAGGAATAGCAAGTTATACATAATAAATTTACATTTTCTGTGTGTTATATAAAACAAATTATATAAATAATTATTTAAACAGTTATATAAGATAAATCTCTGATCCTGGGTTCAAGAAGACCTGAATTCAAATCTATCTTTAGATTGTTGCTAGCTCTTTGATCTGGGAAAATCAATAAACTCTGCCTCAGTTTCTTCATCTGGTTGTGAGGTTCAAATAAGATATTATCTTATTAAATGAGAATCCTAAAGAACTATATATAAATGCTAATTATTATTATTAGAATATTATTTCAAAATAGGGTTAACAAAAATATAAAATTAGCATCCCAGATTTAGAGTTGTAACAGATTTTAGATATCTAGTCTCCATTGTGTAGATGAGAAAACTGAGTCCTAAAGAGTAAAAGTGAACTGTTCACAGTTATCTAGGTAGCAAATGTTAGAGCTGAGATTTGAAAATTTATCCTTTGAATTTAAATCCACGATTGTATTTTTTTGTTGTTGTTTTTACTAGTTCAGCTTCTTCTAGACATAAAGCTGCTTCATTACAGTTATGATAAATTCCTTATTATGGATGATAATGTCATAATGAGACCCCAGTGAACAAAAAAAGCCCATAAAGAATTGTTGCAAGATTGGTTACTCTCTTGCTATTTGATGTTAAGTACATGTAGAAGATGTGAATGAAATTGTTTAAGAAGCTACATATGGCTAATGTAGGAATAAGTCTCCTGTAAATAGGCTTATTTTACCCTCAAAACTAGCTTGGATAAAACCTGAGTATAAGCTAAAATTGGTACCATTTTAAAATGTTTATACACATAAACACATATATTTATCTCTATATAAATACCTATAGAGATATAGATATACATTCTTTTAAAGGATCTTACTTTGAAGGAATAGCCTACAACATAGGCAAAGGGCAACTTATATATGCGCCAATTTTGGAAGTTCTATCTTCTTCTAGAGAAGCTGTCAAAATAATGCCAATCTCCTGGAAGAAATATGAGGGACTTAGGATACAGTTAGATACATATACTTTTTAGACAGTCAATGAGGGATTTTTTTTTCTTGATTGTATTTGTCAATTTTTTTTTCTTTTTTTCCCCCACCTCAGATAAAGGATGGGACAGAGAGAAGAGAGAGAAAATAGATTTTTGTTCATTGAAAAGAAAACATTAAATTAACAAAAAAGCTAGTAAACTCATTTCTGCTTATATATTTTGGGGTGCTTTCTAGAAGATGGAGGATAGTAAGTGATTGATGAATGATGAAATATTAATGGAGAAAGGAGACCATGACCTACTTTGCTCTGACATCAAATAGCTAGCAGTTCTCAAAAATGATGAGAGGATCTCAGAGTTAGACCCTGAAGAGACCTCGTAGAGTAGTTAGTCCAAGTCTCTCACATTACAAATGAGGAAACTGAGGCACAGAGGGAACAAGGGATTTTACCAAAGGTCACATAGTCATAGAAACAGGATCAAAACCATTTCCTGTGAAACTAAGTCTAGCACCTTTCTGCTGTGCAAAAGCAACTACTCATATACCCTTAAGAACTGAATGAGTATATGAATGAACGAAAAAGCCTTTATAAAACATTTTACAAGGTGCAAATATTTGCATGACACCTTGGACATCCAGGACCTAGGTTGTCAGTTCCTGCTTCAGAGCATAATGCCACACTAGCAGTGAACTGCTTAGACATGTTGCCTTCTTTCCTCTGCTTTCCAATTAGCTCATTCAGCCAGGATTTCTGATTTTAATGACAACTCTCATTTCCTATCATCAATGACCATCAGAGCATAAAGAGTTTCCTCATACTAACTAGCAGTTGACACTGGCCTTCTTGAGACTTAAGTACAGCAACCACATTTCCCCTTTGGGATGTGAGTGTAAAGGTCCACTACCCTTCCTGGGGTAATGCCATTTTATAATATGGTTCCGCCAAATCCAGAATAATCTCATCACTTACAAATTGTAAGCCATTTGTAAAGCCCCATGATTTATGCAATTTTCCCATGGAGTGGGACATTAGGAACTCAGCCACATTTCATTATCCATTTGAATAACTTTTTCAATTTAGAGCTTGCTGCCTAACCATGAGTGCTAAATTATGACTAGATTTTCTCTCTGCCTAGTGGGAGCAATAAATAGATAAATAAAAATCATTGCAGAATAATTGTAGGTGCTGTGGGCTAAAAGCCAAACCAGGCTCAGATCAACTTCTGAGCCTTCTAAGTCTAGTTTCCTTTTAGCCCATCATAATAAGGTATTCAATTATAATCCTTCAGTTTGTGCACAGTGGAAGTACGCATATAATAATACTGGAACATTAATCAGTCACCTCACTATATGCTTTTTGAGGTCAAAAGAAAAGGCTGAACGGGAAGATGATAATTCCAGTTATCCCCCATATCTGGATTTATAAATTAGGAACTTGGTCACATTTATTAAAGTTTTTTAATTTTCAAAACATATGCATGTATCATTTTTCAACATTAACCCTTGCAAAACCTTGTGTTCCAAATTTCACCCACTCATCCCCATCTCCTCCCCTAGAGGGCAAGTAATCCAATATATGTTAAACATGGTAAAAAGAAAACACATGTTAAATCCAATATATCCATACATATTTATACAATTATCTTGCTGTACAAGAAAAATCAAATCAAAAAAATAAGAAAGAAAATAAAATGCCAGCAAACAACAACAAAAAAGTAAAAATGCTATGTCGTGATCCACACTCAATTCCCATAGTCTTCTCTCTGGGTGTTGGTGGCTCTCTTCATCACAAGATCATTAGAACTGGTCTGAATCATTTCATTGTTGAAAAGAACCATGTCCATCAGAATTGATCATTGTATAATTTTGTTTGTTTATTTGTACAATAACAAATGGTACTGGTTCTGCTCATTTCATTCAGCATCAGTTCATATAAGTCTCTCTCAAGGCCTCTCTGAAATCATCCTGTTGATCGTTTCTTACAGAACAATAATATTGCATAACATTCATATACCATAACTTATTCAGTCATTCTCCAATTCTCCAACTGATGGGCATCCACTCAGTTTCCAGTTTCTTGCCACTACAAAAAGGGCTGCCACAAACATTTTTGCACATGTGCAAAGGGGTCCCTATCCCTCCTTTAAGATCTCTTTGGGATATAAGCCCAGTAGAAACACTGCTGGATCAAAAGGTGTGCACATTTTGATAGTCTTAAGATTTTTTTAACTTCTTTCCTAATTTATCTTTTAAGAACATGAGCAATAGGTGATTATAGGTGATAAAGCTGGAGAAAATCATGAATGGAGGGGTGGTGGGATTCAATGTGAGATATGATTTAGGATTATTATCATATGATTCAAAATCTGGACATGGTCTTAGAAAGACATAGAGTTCAAATCCTTCCTCCATCCCTTATTTGCTGTGTGGATAACCAGGACCAAGTCACTTATCCCTTCTGAGCCTCGGTTTTCTCATCTGTAAAATGAGGTGAATAAGACCTTTAATACCTATCTTAAAGGGCTTAAATGAGATGATGCATATAAAAGTGTTTTTGTCAACAAAAAGTTCTATATAAATACCAACTGTTATTATTCCTGGAATGGATTATTTCCATTTTAAGACTGCAAAATCTCAGAATTGAATGGCCATCTAATTTAATCTATTTCTTAGCAAATAATCACTCTGGGTCTCATTTTCTCCTTTGTCCAATGAAGAGATTATACTAGATGAATCTGGTCCCAGATCTGTGATCCTAGATGCCCTGAAGTGGATTGAATTAGTTTCTATAGAGACCTAGTTATCTTTTGCCAACATCACCCCTCCCCAAGCCTCTGGAATCTGTACAGGATTAGCTAAGGTATCAAGAGAAGTTTCCTAAAAGAAGATCATGTCAGTGTTGGGTTTTGCTGCTAGTTCCACCACTGACTTTCTGTCTTACCAGGAGCATCATTTCTCTGTGCTCCAGTTGCATCTCTCTCTTTGAGCACTGTCTTAAAGATTGTGAGATGGTCATTTTAAATTCATTCTGAGATCCCACAGTGAAAGAGCTATCTGAGTAGCTAGTAAGTCAGATGCATTGAGTTCACATTTCCAGAAAAAAACCCTGAACCAAATAATAAAATAAATGGTTTTCTGGGCCCCTTCTCTATTCTACCCTTACAGCCCCAGGCCCTTGCTAAGCATCCTTTCTATTGTCTCCATGGCTCCTCAGTGCTTCCCACTGAACCACCGGTCTCTCTGGGTCTTACCTGATACAACCACCTTTGTCTCCATTAAGAAAACATCCTTATACTATGTTCCATTCCCACTGGATCCCTTCTAAATGACAAATATGCCAATCTGATAAATTAGGTAGCAACAATTAGCTAGTGACAATGACTGCCAAATACGCTAAGAAAAATTTACTGGGTTCCTCAACGCAAAGAAGTGATTAATGTGAAAAATTTCAAGGGGAAAAATTTGGTGGGGGAATAAGGCAATTGGGGTTAAGTAACTTGCCCAAAGTCACACAGTTAATAAGTGGCAAAAGTCTGAGGCTGGTTTTGAACTCTGGTCCATTTGACTCCAAAGTCGGTGCTCCATCCACTTTGCCACTTGGCTGCTCTTCTCCCCACTTTTTTATCTCTTTCATCAGATGAAAGAATGAGATTTTGAAACAGAGTTGTTATTACTTTGTATTCATCAAAGAATTTGACAAAATCTTTCACATTATCTTCCTCCATGAGGTGGAAGAATGTGGTAAGAGTAAGGCAAATTTGGGATTGATGCAATAAGTAGAAGGAGAGAATAGTGATTAATGGATGAATGTTAACCTGAAAGAAGGTTGATAGAGTGCCCTATAGCTCTGTCTTTAGCTCTGTTATATTTTTAATCTCTTTTATCAATGATGTGAATGAAGGCATAGATGGAATGTTTATCAAATTTAAGTGACATGAAACTGGGAGGCATATTTAACATATCATGCAGAATTGTCAAAACACAAAAAGGTCTTGACCAGCTAGAATTTGAATGAAATTAAATTTAAAAGGGACAAATGTAAAGACCTATATTTTAGGTTTACAAACTAAACTTCAAAAGTATCCAGCAACTTGGTTGACTAGAAGGTTATGTGAAAAAGCATGATTTTAGTGGAATTCTAAATATAATCTAAATATAAATTTAAGGTAAAACTTAGCCAAATCAATTTTATATTACATTAACAGGAGAGTATACAAAACAACAGAAATTGTAATTCAATTCTCTTCTGCTTTACACTACTTCTACAGTAATGTACTCAATTCTGGATACTACGTTTTAGAGAAGACATTGAATAGTTGGAGCATGTCCAGGAAGAGTGATTCAAAATCATATCATATCAGGATCAATGGAAAAAATTAAGATCATTTGGCTTAAGAAAATAGAAGGGTTAGGGAACCTATAGTAGCTACTATTGAGTATCTTAAAATCTTTCATATGGTAGATTAGATTTGCTTTATTTGGCCCCAAAAGGCAGAACTCACAGCAATAAATACAAGTCGAAAGGAAGTTAATTTAGAATTTATGTAAAGAAAAGCTTTCATAAAGTGGAATAGGTTCCCAAGTTAGTGGACTCTTGGAAACTTTCTTGGAAGTCTTCAAATGAAAGTTGAATGATAATTTGGCAGGAAATTTAGAAAGATGGCTAGTACTTAATGATGGGTGAGGCAAAATGACCTTTGAGGTTCTTCAAGGTTCAATTAGAAGATTCTGTGATTTGATTCAACATTCCTGTTCAATGATAATGTATCTTTGGAATGATATGAGGTCTAGCAAAGTCCTCAATCACTTTTAAGAAGCTTAAAATCTACTGTAATATATTTTTAAAAGATTTTCAGCAAGCATTCAAATGGCAACAAAAGGTTTCAACCTAACTCTCAGTTATCCAAAAAATTGGATTACTTTGAATTGCTCTTTTTCTGGGCATTGTAGTGAATCAAGATTTTGCTATAGATGAAAGAAATACATATTTTTTTCAAATCAGCTTTGTCTTGGCTTCCTATTGTTTCTTTTCATTTTAATTCCCTTCTGGCATATTTCTTGAGATAATTCTCCTCATTGATTTTTGGAGTCTTTTCCCTTAAAGGCATTTTTCTGCATAAATTTTGAAATTATACAATGCACATTTTTCTAATTTGATTTATGCCTTTTAGTTATCGCATCCTTTTCTCCCCTGAATTCTCTCATTTATATTTATATATTTTCATTGATTTTCTTTTGCTAAAAAACCTGTTTACTCTCCTTTTTTCTCTGCTCTTTGTTTACTTCTTCCCTTCTCATGATTTTTCTTTTTTTCCTTTCTTGCTTCCTTAATTTTAATCCTTATTTTCTCTTCCTCACCTCTTGGTAATATTGTTTCCTCACCTTCTTGTTTGACCTCCTACCCCAATAAATCAGTCAATCAATAAATATTCACAGAGCATTTCAATGTAATATATACAGATTATGGAAACTTATAAGATATTCACAAGTGCAGCTAGAAATGTCATCAATTATAGTTTTATGTGACAAGTTCATGTTAGTGATGTATCATGCTTCAATAATTCAAAAGTTCCATGATTTCATCTATATGTATGCTCTCACAGAAACAGTACACAACTCTTCCATAGCCCTAGCAGATAGTTTTTGAGCTGCTGTGCCTCTCAAAATTTATTGCATGAAGGCCAGCTGTTTGACAACAGCTATCTCTTCATTTAACTTGTCTGGCCCTTAGGTAAAAGGCCTATGCCTAAAACACTGGTATTGCATTCAGTCTTAGTAAAGATCTACTAAACCTTTAAGAATTATGGCTTACCTCCAAACTTTTGTCATGATCATATTAATTGTAATATGGATAAAAGAGTAGACATTCAACTTTACAAGTAAGGCTTATTGTTCAGTCATTTTTCAATCATGTCCATCTCTTCGTGACTCCATTTAGGGTTGTTGCTTTTTCATAGATACTGTTCTGGTTTGTCATTTTTTCTCTAGTTTGTTGTATAAATGAAAAAGAAGCAAACAGTATTAAATGACTTGTTCAGGATCACATAACTAGTAAGTGCCTGAAACCAGTTTTGAATTCATGAAGATGAGTCTTCCAGACTTAACAGGCCCAGCACTCTATTCAATGTATCACTTAACTGCCCATTTAGCATGGCAAATGAGTCTAAAAGTATTGGTGGAAATCAGAAAATGTTATTAAGGACAGAGATCTTGTTATTCATTTTGTATTTCTATCATACATATCTCTAAAAGGATTCAAGGTATTCTACATATTTAGATGGCACAATGGAGAGAGTTCTCTTCCTGGAATTTGGGAGGCCTGCTTTTAAATCCAGTCTTAAATGCTACTAGCTGTGTGATTCAAAACAAGTCACTTAACCTCAGTCTGCCTCAGTTTCTTCATCTGTAAAATGGGGATATTAATGGCACCTACTTCCCAGGGTTATTGTGAAAACAAAATGAGATATTTGTAAAGTATCTTGTAAACCCTAAAATGCTATATAAATGCTATTTTTACTATTATTACTCAGAATAAGATAAGAAGAAAACTAAAGAGATTATTTAAAGCGGCATCAAACTCCAAAGAAATAGTGCCATAAACTTTGTATAAGGATCTTTTTGTGCCACCTATTGACTTAGAAAACACATACTAAAATTTTCTATGTTCTATTCTATTTTTTCTATTTTATTAAATATTTCCCAATTATATTCTAATCTGGTGTTGGAATCACTTCAAAGTATGCCTCTATTTTGATACTGCTAATATAAAGGAAGTCAGAACAGGATAATGGAAAAAACATTGAATTGCTAGAAGACCTGAGTTTGAATCCTGAGTTTTCTATATAATACCTATTAACTCTGAGTAAGTCTCTCAATTTGTCTAAGTACTTATTTGTAAAAATAAAGGCATTCAAGACTGGCCCTAGGGAAGAAAAAAAGACACGTATTTCCCTTCCTTGATTGCAGAGATAATACATACAAGCATTTTCTATCCACAGTATTCCTATCAAACACGTCAATATGTTGCCTGGTTTGGGGAACTGCTTTCTTTCTTTTTTAAAATCTTTGTTTCAAGATGACTTGCTGGGGGGAGGAGTGATTTGTTTTAAATAATGGTAATATAAAGATAAAGGAACATCCATCAAAAATTTAAAAGAAAATCCTCAGAGTTTGAAACTAGATGATCTAGAGCAAATTTTTAAAAAAAAATTTCACTCGCCAATCCCTTTTTGCTCAATAAAATTTTACAAGATTTCAGATATATCTAAAGTGGATATACAAATCAAACATTTACTGATGATAAATCATAATTTCATGACTTGCACATTCAATTACATGACCCCATATAAGGTAACTACCCACAGCTTTCAAAACTTTGAGCTAGAGCAGGGGTTGTTAACTTTTTTGTAATTTGTTGAATGCTAAATATGGACTCATTTTAAGAATACATTTTACAATGATATAAGGTACATGAGATTATAAAGGATATCAATTATATTGAAATACATTTATTAATTTTTTAAGTTCACAGACCCCATCTTAAGAACTTCTCATCTAGAGTCAGCACAATGCAATAAATAGAATACTAGTCTTGAAGTCATGAAGACATGGATTCAAATCACATTTCAGCGAGTAGTTGGGTAACATTGCATAAGTCATCTGAGAATTTTATGTCTGTTTTCTCAGTCATAAAATAGTAATAATAATAATAGTAATATCTTCTTCCTGGGTTATTGTGAAGTTCAAGTAAGATTATATTACATATATGTATATATATACAATTCATAATAAAGTAAGATTATTAATATTTTATATTCAGTTCATGAACCTTCAAGCACTATACACATTTCATCTATTATTATTCTGATCTCTAAAATTTCTTTTTCTTTTAAATCTTAACATCCAAAAAACAGAATGGATGCTACAAGGAACATATGATGGGTTAAGTAAAACAAATTCATCCCAAGTTTCTGAGCAGCTAAGTTAAGAAAAGAAAGAAAAAAACAAAAACACATTGGGTTGTACATTTTTTTTTTATTTTCTAACATAAACCAGTATGAAAACTTATCCCAGGAGACTATTTCTTTCCTAGAATGAAACTCAAGCAAAATTTATTATGTGGGCTTTCTTATAAGTTGCATTCAGTAGCACAATGAACAACATCTTTAGGCATATTTTTAAGAAGACACAGAAATACTGCTTTGACAGATTGGAGATACAAATTCATAACAGGATCATTGGTCCATAAAACTATTTAAAGGTTATTTAATGTGTCTTGGTGAGATGGTACAGTGAGGTCAACAACCAATTCAGCCTTATGAGAATGAGGAAATGCCCTGGAAGATGACTTGGGCAAAAAGAAACTGTAGAAATATCTGTAATATTCTCTTCATCTTAGTCTTAGCCTTATACCATGCTCCGCATACATTAGCATTCCACCAACACTGTTAGAGGAATATATCATATTGATTGGGCTTGCACTATTTTCCATCATCTACATGATCATGTGCTTCAGTCTATAGCGACTCATTCAGCAAAATGTTTAGATGCCCTGGGTAAGCATTTTGAACAATCATATATTTAAACTATGGGCCCAAATAACTTAATAGCATAAACTTAATTCCAAATAAATATACCACTTACTAAAGTATTATGACACAGGAATTATCATTAAAGACTGTGTATTATTATTATTGAGGAATTATGGAATATTCAGAAAATATTCCTAGAACTGATATTTATATGTGTGTGTGTTCCTATGCACTATGGGTAGACATTTGAAAGAAAATTGGAGCTATTTTCAATTTTCCCATAATTCACTCACATTGAAATATTGCCAGAAAGCTATGATATACCTGCCTGCTGTTATAGTATTCTGGAAAGACACCTTTGGAACCAAGTGTGTCTCTGTCTTGCTTCAGAGCACTACAGAAGAGGGTAGTTAGAAGTATGATATGAGTAATTTATACAAATTTGCCAGTATAACACAACTTTAGAGAGCTTTGAACAAATTCCTCAGAGTAGTTCATTTCTTGAAAAAAAAAAAAAACATATAATACCATAGCTAAGGGGGCTTAGTAGAGACTTATTATGAGCTGTCCTCTTGAGGCAGTGCTGAGATGGCAATAGTGAGTTATTGAATGACCTTGGGATATTAAAACAATCAGTAGACATGAATTCCAACTTCTGGAAAGAGTTATCATCTGGAAGAATGTACACTAGTCCTTCCTTTGAGGAAAAGGGAAGTGTAGCCCAACTTATTCATGTAAGTAAAGATAGGTACTATCCTGATAGGGGAAAGATCACTGATACCCATCAATGTGATTGGAGTCCCAGAATTTTGATTAAGGAATGAGCTATTACTAGAGATATTACATTAATGCCTTGTCCTTAGATTCTCAATGGAGGTCACAAAAAGTGAGTTACAATGGAATAAAAATTTTTTATTAAAATGTCTTCTTATTTACTCAGTTCCTATTAATCTCAAGTCTAGGTGCTTCCACCTTACAAGGTTCCTGTTGTCTGGTAGAAATGCTTACAACATTTCCTTATATACTTGAAACAGTATTATTCATTAGAAACTTGGAATATGGTGGTTTTGACTTGATTCTCATCTGAAAGGCTTCATTATAAAAAGATCTCACTTAAAGGTTAGTCTCCAGATCTATACCAAGAAGAGTGCCTTTCAATGAATGTATATATACGTGACATAAAAATATATATTTTCCCCCTTCCCCTAAAAAGAATATAAAAGATAGTACATTGTTTATCAATGTAAATAATAGGTATAACTGGGAATTCCACATATTTTTTATTTGATTTTTTACAACGTCCCAATAAAGCACAAAGTAATAGGGTAGGTATTTTTATTTTCATTTTGTAGAATATGTCCTAAAGAGAGGAGAAAGGTACTTCCACTCCCTGGGAAACTTGTGAAATGATAAGAGTTAGAGCTGAAGATGTCCATTCCAAGATCTCAGCTCCAACATATAGTCAGTTTCCTGAGATCATAGGTCAATTAAGGGCAGAATCTGAGATAGAACTCTAATGTCCTGACTGCTAGTCTTGTACATTATTGTGAGACCACATTGTGCAAGTGAATAGTAACTTGATAAACCAATTGACAATAAAAGGGATTACTTTAAATCTACAAGATCCATGGGTATGCGCTTCATGACCACAAGTCCTGATTTCTAGATGAGTTTCTGTGGCTGAAAAACTCATCATTCTAAAGCCACACTTCTGATGATGAGCTCCTATTTACTTAGCTCAGATCTAAGTTCTCAGATCTGAAACATGCAGTCCATTGCCAATTCCATGTTCAAAGCCTTTTCAGCTTAGTTGGATTTGCCAAGATCTTTGCAATGCAGTGATAACATCACTATTATAAGAATTTCTATAGTGCTTTAAAGGCATTTATGTGCAACATTACATAGAATGCCAGGCCTAGTGTCAGGAAGACCTCAGTTCAGATATGATCATAGACATTTATTACTTGTGTTACCCTGCCCAAGTAACAGAAAATGACAAAAAAAAAAAGTACTGCTTTGACAGATTGGAGATACGAATTCATAACAGGATCATTGGTCCATAAACGTATTTAAAGGTTATTTAATGTGTCTTGGTGAGATGGTACAGTGTGGTCAACAATCAATTCAGTCTTTTGAGAATGAGGAAATACCCTGGAAGATGACTTGGGCAAAGAGAAACTGTAGAAATATCTGTAATATTCTCTTCATCTTAGTCTTAGCCTTATACCATGCTCTGCATACATTAGCATTTCACCAACACTGTTAGAGGAATATATCATATTGGTTGGGCTTGCACTGTTTTTCACCATCCTACATGATCAAGTGCTTCAGTCTATAGTTACTCATTCAGCAAAATGTTTAGATGCTCTGCATGAGCATTTTGAACAATCATATATTTAAACTATGGGACCAAATATCTTAATAGCATAAACTTAATTCCAAATAAATATACCACTTACTAAAATATTATGACACAAGAATTATCATTAAAGACTATATATTATTATTGAGAAATTGCAGAATATTCAGAAAATATCCCTGGAACTGATATTTACATATATGTATTCCTATGCACTATGGGTAAACATTAGAGTAATGTCTTTGCCTCAGTTTCTTCATCCATCAAATGAGCTGGAGAAGGAAATAGCAAACCACTCCATCCAAAGATACTGATCTTTGCCAAGAAAAACTCAAATGGGTCACAGTCAGACATAACTGAAACAATTAAACAACAATCATAATGCTTTAAGATTTGCAAAAAACAATTTACATTATTATCTGACTGATTGTACAGAACAACTTTGTGAGGTAGGTCTATTATTATCTCCATTTAATAGATGAGGAAACTGAGGGTGAGAGAGGTTAAGTGATTCTTTGAGGATCACTTAACTATTGTGTATCAAAGGCAGAATTAGAACTCAAATCTTTCTTTAATCACTGTGCCACCTCACTGCCTCCAATACATACACAAACACTCATATCCACAACCCCATGGCTAGTGCAAACATCAGTAAAACACAAAAAAACCTTATGTTTATTTTCCAAATTCTTAACATGAATACATGTCATGTACTGTCTCCCCCAATGGAAGTCAAACTCTTTGAGGAAAGGGACTGTTCCACTTTTATCTTTAAACCCTCTGCAACTAACAGTAGGTAGCATATAGTAGATACGTAAATATTTGTTAGCTGATTGATTGAAAAAATAATTAAGTTGTTCATGCCATTCTCCATCCCCCTATTGCCACCTGTTGATAATACCCTCTGTGAAATATTTCCTAAACCTCCGCTGAAAGCGATCTCTCCTCTTCAAATTTCTTTTAATTCTTTGGACCTCTCTTTTATAATTCTCATACACTCTTATATCATAGTTATTTTTGTACATGCCTTCCTTGTCTATTAAATTGTCAGGTCCCTGAGAATAACTCCTATGTTATTTTTATCTTTGTAGCACTGCAGATGGAAGGCCAGCATTGAAGTCTGTTTTTTATTTTCTTTCCATTTCCATTATTGTTATAACATATAATTGTTTTTCTTGGTTGTACTTACTTAGCTCTGCATCAATCCACATGTCTTCCTATGCTTTTCCAGATTCTTCATATTTGTCATTTTTAGTGACACAGAATTATTTTATTACTTTTCTATATGCTGTCTTACATACAATTCGCCAAACGATTGACTTCTATTATATTTCTAGTCCTTGGCTACACAAAATGCTGCTATTAAATAATCTTTTGTATGTTGGCTATATAGTTTTTTTCTGCTTATGATGCTTTAGGGGTATATGCTTAACAGTAAGATATCTAAGTCAAAAGCAGTTCACAACTTCATCAACAATGTTTATTAGTGTGCTTGTCTTGAATAAGGTGTCGCTAATCAAATAATCTATAAATATTAAAGTGCCTATAATGTGCCAGGTACTGTGCTAAGTGCTGAGGATTCAAAAAAGAGGAAAAAGGCAGTCCCTGCCCTCAAAGAGTTTATAATCTGTGGGAGAGACAAGATGCAAACAAATATAGAGAGCAAACTAAGGTATTACAGGATAATTAAGAAATAATTAACAGAGGAAAGGCACTAAAACTATGAGGAGTTAGAGAAGACTTCCAGTAAAAGATAGGATTTTAGTTGGGATATAAAGGAAGCCAGAGAAAGACATAGGCAGAACATAGGGGGGGGGATAACATTCTAATCATGGGGAACAGAGAAAATGCCTGGAGCCAAGAGATGTCCCTTTATAATATAGACCCCTTTATAGATGTAAGCAAGGTCTTTGCCTTTAAAGAATTTATAATCATTGATGCTCTCAGTACTTTAGGCTAAATTATCCAGTAAATGAAGTTTGTGAATGCCATGTCCCATAGTCCCTAAGTTTTCTCACCATGTTCCATGGGCAACAATTATCTCCCATGAATTCATCAATACTATGCTATGAATGCCCAGAGATCTTTATTGAATAATCAATTTGAAGTGAAAAGAACCCTTAAGGCCAACTTGTTTCTTTTGGTCTTCATCTATACTTACTTTATCCATATCTAGTTGGCTAAGTGGTATAATTTAGAAAGTGACATAGTAGAAAGAACATTGAATTTAGTATTATAGTTTAATTTATGGCTTTGCTGTCCACTATCTTTATGAAACTGGGCAAGATATCTATCCCCTGAATTCTCTGGATAAAGGTGACCTGATGGGAGTTACCCATACTGCTGCCTTCTGGAACAAGGAAAATTATTCAATGGAAGAATAATATTATTATTTCTTACCCCAACTGCAACCATGAGCCTGTTTATTCGAGATTAAAAAATATGTGTCCAACCAAAGTACAAAATTATTGTTGCAAGTCATTTGGTATGGTCTATGAGAGCAGGGACTATTTTTAGATAGATAGTTAGATAGATATACAGATATACAGACAGAAATAGAAATAGATTGGCATTTCCCATCGTACTTAGCACTATGCAGAATATTTATTAATTAATCAAAATTAGTTGCCTTTAATATCTACCTTTATCTACTCTTTAAGGTTTATAAAGAACTTTGCATGTGTTATTTCATTTGGTCTTTATAGATACCCTGGAGAGTGTGTGCTATTTTTAACCCTCATTTTAATAGGAAACTGAGATAGACCTAGGTAACATTATTTGCAGGGTCATACAGCTCTTCAGTATCTAAGACCAGATTCAAATTTGTTTTTTCCTGACTGCAAATCTGGCATTCTATCTTCTGAGTCACCTAGCTGCCTCTTGGTTAATATTGGTCACTTAATTCATTAATATTGGGAAATTATATAAAATTAATACAGATCAGCTTATTGGCCAAAAAAAACTTACCCAGGTCCCATGACTAATGACTATGGCTTCAACAAAAAAAGTAAAGTCTCTGTCCTTTATCAGCTCAGCAGTTGTTGACAAGCTATAGAAACTTTAAGGAGAACAAGTCTGCTTTTTTTTAGTGCCAATATCCTTTCAGATGACAGCTCTAGCTATTGTGGCTCTGCACTTATGTTCTCAGATAGGAACCAACCAGCATCAGCTAATTCAGTTATAACAATAATGGCAAATCCGCCTAGACATACTTATGGATAAACCAGTTGATTTATTTCAGCAAACATTTATTTGATTTCCTCCTGTAGGCAAAGCATGGTGATAGGTGCCAGGGAAGCAATGACAGGAAAAAAGAGAAAGCAATTTGGCCTTCATTTGTTACTAGGTCAACTAATGAAAGGGTGAGGAAAGATTCATATAAACATCTTCCAAAAGGGTGCTCCTTTCCCATGCATCTAAAGGCAGAGAGAATGCTCTTATTCCCAGAAACATCTAGGCAGGGTAAATCTCAAAAGCATCTCTGGATTTATCCACTCAAACAGTCAACAGCATTGACCTTGCGCCTGCTCTGTATAGAACATTGTGCTAAGCGTTTACCTTGAGGAGCCTGCCAGCTGCTTTCAGCACTCAGAGAAAGGAAAGAAAAATCTTTTATTAAACACTGTGCTACCACTGGATTATGAACCAGGAGATGGAACATTTAAATACAGAAATAAATAAGTCTCTGCCCTCAAGGATCTTACATTCTAATAGAAGGAAGTAACACATATGGGGACTGGTAGTTGAGAAACACTCGAGGATGCAGAATGGCCAAAGAGGCATAGATTGCCACATCTCTTCCAGGAACAAGAACATTAGTAATGCAAATTGACAAGTAGTACTGTATAATGAAAAGGGTGCTGAATTTGGAATCACAAGACTTCAGCTTGAATCCTGGCTCTGTTATTTTTTATACATGTGTCTTTGGATAAGTCACTTAGTGCAACTTAGCCTGTTTCATCATCTATAAAAGGACATATCCAGTTTATTGATTTCAAGGTCCCTTTTATATCAAAATCAATAATTTTATGAAATAAATACATGGAATTTTTTTTCTCTTCCATGCTCACTGAAGGGCCTCCTCCTATGCTAGACACACACACATACACACACACACACACACACACACACACACTCATGCATATATAGACCAAAATCTAAGACTATTATTTTGTTTTGTTTTGTGTATGTACATATATATATATGCATATATATAATAGCAGAAGAAATTATATTCATAAGTGTCCATCTTTTCTTTACTTCCTTAAAGGTTGTTATTTTGTTCTCTGCTACATGCTTTTTTACTTTATTCTTTTTTCCCCTTTCTCCCCCTCTTCTTCTCCAAACAGGCTATAGTTAAGTAAGGATATATTTATATATGTATATATACACAAACACACTTACACATATGTTTCCTATCTCTGCTAACTCTTTGCTTTAATTCTGATACTTAACTTACCCTGTTATTACTTTTCCTCCTCCCACCCATAGGTCCCTCCCTTATTTTCTCCCCACAACCTTTGCTTCCTCCTTGACCCATTCCTCCCCTCTTATTTCTATATTATATTATATTATCTATATTATCTATAGATCTATATTATATATGTGTGTGTGATATATATAATATAAATCTGTATTATAGATTTTGGAGGGTGCTATACCCTTCATGGTATATATGTAGTATTGCCTATTTAATCCATTTCTCATCTGAATAGGCATTCAGAACTACAAGCCCTCCTCCCCCCTTTAATGTCTCTATATGTAGTCTCCATCTGCACCTCATTAATATAATATAATTACTATTCTTACCTTAATTCTACCCCAATCTTTCTTTTGAGCTAACCAATTGCTGATGTCAGCAGCATTAAACAAGTGGTCTACATTTCCATGTTAAAAAACAAAACAAAAACAAAAACAATTTATCCATGGTAAGATACTTGAAATTGGTCTTTTATATGGCTCCTATAAGTTAAATTTTCTATTGAATTTGGATTATATTGAAAGAAAGTTTTGAAAAATTGCATGTTCACTTAATGTCCATTTTTTTTCATTCAGTATAGGTACATTCAATTTAGATAATTTTTGCTGGATATGATATTTCTGGTCATAGTCCTAGCTCTTTCGATTGCTAGTATATATGATTCTGGGACCTACAGTCTTTTATTGTAGCTTTAGCTAAGTCCTGTACAATTCTAATTGTATATCCAGCATATTTAAATTGGTTTTTTTCTTGATTCTTGCAAGATTTTCTCTTTACTCTGGTGGTTTCAAAATTTGGCAACAATATTCCTAAGTGTTTTCCACAAAGAATTTCTTTCAGGTGGTGATTTGGATTTTTTCTATTTCCTCTTTCCCCACACATTCTATCACCTCAGAATAATTTTCTTGTATTACTTCTTGCATTATTGTGTCAAGGTTCTTTCTTTTAGCCACAACTTTCAAGTAGTCCAATTATTTTATATTTTTTCTTGATCTATTTTCCAGATCTATTGTTTTTCTTATATTTCACATTCTGTCCTATTTTTTCATTCTTTATATTCTGTTTTGTTATTTCTTAGTCTCTTATAGCTTCACTACTTCCCTTTGCCCAATTCTAATTTTCAAAGAGTTATTTTCATCTTTGAGACTCAGTTAGATAACTTTTTTTCCTTAATCTTGTTTTTCTTGGATTTTTTATTTTACAGTTTTTCCTCAATATCATTTGATTTTTAAATTCACTTTTGAATTTTTCTATAAATTTCCTTTGGGTAGGGAGCCATTTGATATTACTCTTTGGGGTAGTAGAAAAAAATTTTTTTTTTACTTCACTGTCCTCCTCTGAAGACAAACCTTATCTTCCCTATCCCCATAGTAAGTTTCTATTGCTGGGATCTTTCTTCTTTGCCAATTCATTTTTTTTAATACAATGAGAAGTATTAGTATAAGCACTTCTAATCATGGGGTGGAAGGATGGTGTCTCTGGCTTCACTTCAGCTTTCCTTCCTGACCTGGGACCACAAACCAAAATCTCCACCAGAAGTGGCCAGAGGATAGTGTGCTGGGCCTAGAGTCAGGAAGCCTCATCTTCCTGAGTTCATATCTGACCTCAGACACTTACTAGCTGTGTGACCCTCAGCAAATCACTTAACCCTGTTTGCCTCAGTTTCCTCATCTCTAAAATGAACTGGAGAAGGAAATGGCAAACCACTACAGTATCTTTGCCAAGAAAACCCCAAATGGGATCTCAAAGAGTCAGATGTGACTGAAACAAATGAACAAGTCACTTTTCCTTATGTCTTCTTCTTTGCCTTGTCTTAAAGCAATAAATTGACTTTCATGGTAGTGGTGGTTAGCTCAAAGTATAATTATTTCTCATCCTCTGGTTTTTTCATAAAGCATAAAGACAGAGAAAGACTCAGAAGGGGTGCCTCAGTTCCACCATATGTTTTTAATCTGAATGATATTTTGATATCATCTTCCTTATTCTTATGTATTTGTTTGTTTGTTTTGAAGCTTTACTATTTCACATCAGGATCTTGATTTACTTACCATCTGCTTGGAAGTCTGTCATTGACAGGGATGATTTCTTACCCCCTCCCGTTTGCTGTAGTTTGGCAGGGATCTGGTGAGCTGAGTTATGACCTTGAAGGCAAGGAGCACACAGTAACTCACAGGTGTCAATTAACCTCTTTAATTGGTTTAATTGACTGTCCCTAAATGAAGCCAACAGTCAGAAAATCCTGCAGGCTTTTTATGACTTTTTTGAAACTCATATTTTGAAAAGGTGATCTCAAGTAGAGAATGCTGAGGAATATCTTCTTTTTCTGCCCAGTTCTTTAAGAGCATCACCTTGACTTGCAGCTCTCCTGCTTGTCCTGCCTCAATATAGATCAAAGGACACCTTCAAGCGTGGTTACAACTATCACCTCCAGTCACCAGTTGACCCAGGACCTTCCACATCCAAGCAATAAATCTTAAAAGGGTCAAAAGGTAGATAGATACTGTCCTCAGAATAAAGTTTAATTCTATATCCTTATCTGATAATTTATCTGGATTTTTTGGATCAAAAACTCATATTTTTCCTTCATCCTTCTTCTCAACCCACCCCCATCCCAAATACTTAGTTATTTTATTTTACGTTGCTGACTCCTTGGTTCTTAAACTTTAAATCTTGTGCCTCATTGCAGCCATTCATTATGGTGCTTTTCCTTCTGATTCCCAGATCTTTAATTTGTTTTTGACTGCCAGCTTCACAAATACAATGTCTCCCATTCTGCTGGCTCCTAGAACTTGATAATTGGGCTGTTTTCTCCATATCTCAATACCCACCTGATAATTCTTTTTCAATTGGAATTCATATCCCAGTATAACATCATATATATATATATATATATATATATATATATATATATATATATTTATTTATTTATATTTACATATAGACATATATATGTATGTGTGTATGTATATTTTATTATATATCTATATATATACATGCATACATACAAATACATACAAACATCTATATCAACAGATATCTATGGATATAGATATGTGTATCTATCTATCTATCTATATCTAGATGTCTTTTGATTTTGCCTTTCATTGAATTTCCATTGATTAGCACAGTGCCTGGCACATAGTAAGTACTTAATAAATACTTGTGGAGCTAATCTTAGCTTTTTGAATACCAGAATTGTGACAAAAAGTAATCAGCCAAAAAGTAGTGAATAAATAGCTAAAGTCAGAAAGAACTGCTTCTAACACCTAGTAGTTGTAAGACTATGAACAAATCAATTAATCCAGTAACCCTGGCAATTATTTAAGGCTACACTTTGTAGAGAATTTAACTATCTACATTTGTAGAGGGAATTGCCTCCCCCTGGAGTTCCTAGTACTAAGGAAACCAGAGGTCTGGTCCAAATACAAAATTTGGGAAGAAGACTTTTGGGTGTGCTAGACAGGGAAAATAATGTGGGGAGGGACTTTGTAAAAAGTCAGAAGAAAAGGAAATTGAATGTTTTTGCTAGAAATAATATGATCCCATAAAACAAGGAAATGAAAGAAAAGAACTCCTATTCTAAGGAAGCAGGTACCCCCTTGGCATGATATTTAGCATGATATTTAACCTCCCTGAGTCTTCTTTCTCCTTTTAATAGCAACGGAAATGTTTCAAGGTACTTTGCCAAGGATGTTCAATAACTTAAAAATAGTCTGCATGCCAAGCTAATGCTTGAAAGCTTGGGGATTAGGGGCTGGCAGAAAGCAAAGAATTAGGAGTGGGGGATTGGAGGGGAGAAAGAGAGAGAGAGAGAGAGAGAGAGAGAGAGAGAGAGAGAAGAAAAGGGAGGTTGGAGAGTTTGGCTTGGATTGAAAGAACGGAAGCCTGCCTGGTATTTCTGAGCAGGAAGCCACAGAAGGATAATGCTAAATGGCCACCCAGGGTGACATGTTTGGAGACTGCTGAGACAATCGGGACAGCATCAGATGGTCTCAGCTGGTGTCCGGGCATGTGAGGGACAGACAGATCACAGAGATCCCAGCATTCCCACCAAGATTCTGGAGGTCTTGGCCAAGTCTAGGATGGGGGTGGGGGAAGTCACCCCAGAACTCAGAGAAGAGCTATCCAACTAGCAGTGGGATTAAAGCAGAACTGGCCAGCTGTGTATAGTGCCAGGGACAATCTTCTCCTCCATACTCATTACTAGCTCTCTCACTATGACTCCAGATTTCAAGCAGGTCATTATGGTTCAGCCCTGCAAGACAAACCCTAAATCTGACTGTGCTGTTCCTGAGGAGAATAATGTAGTTTCGTGTGCACACACTTTTAAAGCTGCATGAATCCCTCTCCCACCACTGCATGTCAGTAGTTTGGGGACATTATACATAGGTAGCACCATCATTTTTTTCTTGACCTACTGTAGGGAGCAGCAAAGAAGTATTTTCACTCTAGATGCAGTATCTAAATCCTGGTGAGTGAAGGTAATCACGATCATGTAGCACAAAGGGGCTGGACCTCTGTAAATTAGAATCCTCAAATCATGGACATATAATTCATCTAATTCAAGTTCCCTTTAAAGTCCACTTTAAAGAAGAGTTTGAATCACTGGCACAAGGTCAAATTGGCAAATGGAAAGTTGGACGGAAAAGAATGATGATAAGGGCTACAGTATCTGTGGGTGGCTTCAACTTATGCAGGGGTATTGCTGGTGGCAAGAATGCTGGATTAGGTATCAAGGTTTGTTCTCTAGCTACTATCACTAGCCACTGAGATATCTTTATAAAATTAATTTACCTCTCTTGGTACCCAACCTCATTTGCAAAATGAATATCACTACTCTCCTTGTTATCTCACAAAGTTATCGAAAGGTTAAAATTAGGTAACATGAAATATCTGCTTAAGTAAAATGACTGTACTATTATTATTATTACTAATAATAGTGATGATAACATAGGGAATAATATTAATAACTACTTCCCGATAGTATCTAAAAATAGATAGTATAATGGCTCTATAATGTCTTTATGTTCTGATGATTCAGTGGACCATCCATTGATATGAAGTCAGAACACTTTAAAGATCAGAAAGTGTATACATAGACAAGAACAATTATTAGGACTTTGTTTTTACCTTCTTGTCATTGTGAAGAGCATATCTGGCAATATTTCCCAGTCATCTTTACTCAGAAATGAATTTAAGACAAATTTTCTAGACAAAGGCGTTAGCCTAGTATCCAAAAACTTATTTCTAAAATATTTTGATAGAAGCATGTCAATAAAATTAATTTTTTTCATAATCAATATATTGCATTTTATTTAGTTAAAGGTATTTTCTGATAAGATGTTCATTATGGTCTACCAGACTGTGAAAGGGGATCCATGACAAATAAAAAAAGTTGAGAACTTCTATGTGAAATCTCTCTGCCATTTGTGAATGAGGTAAAGGAATATAATATGAATAAAATACATGTTTTCCCCCTAAAGATGACATAAAAAATAATAATAACAATAATAGTGAGCTGGAATAATATAGTGAGCTGGAAGAATTGTGATTGTGATTGTGCTTATAGAAGACTCAATGGTATTAACTGTCTTGTCCCACAATTATTTGCCTCTTGAAAAATTTTAACCAAATTTGATGTTTATAAACTGCTTCTTAAGTTAACTTAAATGGGCTATCCTGTCCATGGCACTAAAACAACAACAAAAAAAAAATGTTAATCAATAAAAGTTTTAAAATTAGCATACCATCGCTATTTTTTTAAAGAAGCATTTAATTGAGAGGCAGTATGGTATGGCCTTATTATCCAGAAGATTTAAATGTTATTTGGTTTAACCTTATTTGTGGCACATGTTAGCTATTTGATCATGGACAAGAAATCTAAATTCTCTATGCCTTAGGCAACTCTCCAAGACTTAGTTGCCCATAATCATTAATGGATAGAGACTCCATATTGGAAATTCTCTAAACCAGTGAAATGACAGCTCTGGACACACCCTCCAAAATGAGAAATCAGTGTCTTGCAGTTTTTTTTTAAAGGTTCATACAATTCATAATATGAATAAAATGAGGTTCATACAAAAATGATAATGTCCCTAGAAAGGAAGTTCAGAGCCTCTGGAATTTGCTCTTTGAACCATATTGAAGTTTTGACTGATTTACAAAGGGGAAAAAGGCATGCAGCAATTTCCCAATGTTAGCAAATCTCAAAGGTTAAAATGATAACTTTAATAATGTAATCAGTGAAGTTTTCAACATTATGCAACCAGTGTATGAATTCATTCATTATTTTCAACAACTTTACCATTTTACCAAATTAATTTTATTTGTGAATTACTATAAAATCTTACAATTTTATGATTATATTAAGTGAGGTCTATAGTCTGCAAAGCACTTATGCTAATAGAAGTAATCAATAGAAAATGTCCCTGAAAATAGACAGACCAAATCATAGAAGTCATTCTATTGGTACATTCCCCTTTAACACACTTATATCTTCCAATACGTATTGCAGCTTAAACTATTTAACTGTGTTTCCTAGAGGTCCCAAACACCTATCCATACTGTGATATATCTATTGAACTCAGATTGACCACATTATTAATTTCTAAGCACATTTATAGAACATGAAAAAAAATCATATCTGTAAATTATCATGTGATAAGCTATTATCTTTCATTACTAAAGATACAGAAATTTGAAGTTTTTTAAATATCAACTTTAAAAATTATTTTTATTTATTTCATTAAATATTTTCTATGTAAAAAAATTTAAACAAACTTTTTAAATTTTTGAGTTCATTTTTTTCCTTCCCTCCTAGATGGTCCTCTCCTTGACAAGACAAACAATTTGATTTCAATTATACATGTAAGTCATGCAAAACATATTTCCATATTAGCCATGTTACAAAAGAAAATACAAACAAAATAAAAAATAAAAATAAAGTAAAAAAATACACTTCAGTCTGCATTCAGAATTCATCAGTTCTCTCTCTCTCTGAAACTGGATAGCATTTTTCATCATGGCTCCTTTTGAATTTTAGATAAATTTCTTGTTCAAAGTAGCTAAATTGAGGGGGCAGAGTCAAGATGACAGAGTAAAGATAGGAACTTGTCTAATCTCTTCCCCAAAATGCTCCAAATTCCTTTAACTAATAACTCTAAACAAATTTTAAAGTATCAGAATACCCCAAAAAACAGAGTAGAATATTTTTTCATCCAAAGACAGCTTAAAAGGTCAGCAGAAATAACACCAGGGTGGGAGTCCAGCATGCAGTCCCGATGCTGACCATGCCAGCACAGCCTTGACTCTGGCCCCATCCTCAGTCTCAGCCCTGGTCCTGTACCAGCAAAACAGGAACAGGTCTAAGGACTTCTGAATCTGCAGCAGTATTGGTGGCTTCCAGCCCAGAGACACCAAAGAGGACTTGGAAGGTCAGCACAAAGATCTGTGGCAATAGGGTGGGAGTCCAGTGAACAATTCTAGTGCAGGTTGTGCGAGTGCAGCCCTGGCCCCGGCCCCAGTGCCAGTAAAGCAGGATCTCTGAATCAGCAGAAGCGCTGGTGATTTCCAGACCTCTCAGCCCAGAGAAACCAAAGGTGACTTGGAAGGTTGGCAAGAAAAGTTTGTCACTAGATTGTGAGAGCCTTGGGAAATCAGTAGATAAGGAGTGGAACTGGGCAGAATGGGAGGGACAGCTTCCAGAGGCCTCAGCACCCAGGAAGTCTCTTTGCTAGCACCAAGGAAGGACTCTGATTCTTATACATCAGAATATACAGCTATGGTGAGGTGGATTCATTACTCATAATTCCATAGCAGACAAGAGAGCTTGTGATCAGGTCCTTAGAATTGTCTCAGAAAACAGCTGCACAAAACCCCCTGAAGCTTGGGACTGGGCATCCCTGGAAATGGAGCCTACTTTAACAAAAAAGTTAAAAGCCCAGTAATAGGTTAGGAAAATGAGCAGGCAACAGAAAAAGATTCTGACCATAGAAAGTTACTATGGTTACAAGGAAGATCAAAACACATACTCAGAAGATAACAAAGTCAAAACTCCTGTATCCAAAGCCTCTAAGAAAAAATAAGAATTGCTTTCAAGCTATAGAAGAACTCAAAAGAAATATTGAAAATTAAGTAAGAGAGACAGAGAAAAAATTAGGAAAAGAATCAAGAGTAGTACAACCAGGAGAAATACCATCAAATAAAGATATAGAGGAGTTAATAAAGAGGATAACATTTGATGAGAAGCATGCCTTAAAAAGCAAATTGGCCAAATGGGAAAAGAAGGTCAAAAGCTCACTGAGAAAAAATAATTCTTTAAAAATTAGAATTGAGCAAATGTAAGCTAATAACTTTATGAGAAATCAAGATACGATAAAGCAAAACCAAAAAATAGAAAAAAAATATGAAAAATCTCATTAGAAAAACAACTGACCTAAAAAAATAGATCCAGAAGGACTAATTCAAAGTAGCTAAGTTTTTCACAGCTGATCATTGTTACAATATTCACAATATTGCTATTACTGGGTACAATGTTCCTGGTTCTCACTTCACTTTGTATCAGTTTATCCCCTAATTTATGGACATTCTCTTGATTTCTAATTCTTTGCCACCACAAAAAAGCTATCATAAGTAGTTTTGTCAATATTAATAAATGTTGACATGTACGCTTCCATTTTGAACACAATGCAAATAGCTCCCCTTTCATTTTCCAGAAATATTATACAAAGGCAATATTTTGAATATAAATTCCATTTTGATTGTCCAAGTGTTTTTGATGATAATAGTCAAGATGTCAATGTAGGAGGAAGCAATTGTTACTTGTCCTTCATTGGAGAAGAGGACCAATGACATCAGGAGGGTGATGTCTTGACTTGTGAGTCAATTGGCCTCAAGTGAGGCAGAGCTGCACAAAGTCATCAGCCTCACTCTCTCCTCCAGAGTCATCAGAGTCCGGTGAAAGACAAAAATTCAAGATGACTGGCGATGGTCAGAAGGAGGAAGTAGTACAGCCAGCTCTATAAATCTCCCTACTTTACACACAACTACATGAAGAACTAAAAAAGCATCATACTAAATCCTAAGTAGAAAATGCAATGAAAAATTACATAAAAGTCATTTTTCCAGTCAATTTCAGTATAGAGAAAAAGAAAGAAGTGCTCCAGAGTGAGAAGCACACCGTTTCTTTCCCTGTTCCTTGGCTAGGACAAAACCCCAGGCCTGTGATCAGTCCTTTCCCTGACCAGCCACCCCTGGTAGCCTATGCTTCTATTATTCTATACTGATCTGTAACCCAGCTCTGGAGTAAGAATGACAAAGTTGCCAGTTGGACCCTCATGATCATTATTTCTCTCTTGAACCCCTTGATAACATGCTACTGTGGTCAGTTGGTCATTTCTATAGGATGTTCTCCCTCTACAAGTGTTATTTCATTTTCTTTGCCTTGGAATATTTGATTGGAGATGTTTATACCCACTGAGAAGAATGAACAGAATTAATGGCTCACACAGCAGAAATAATTATACAACTAGAAAGAATGGAATTCACAATGGTGAATTTCTCCATAGAAATGAAAAAGAAAAGAAAAATTGATTGTGAATACAAATATACAGAAGAAAAAGACAATCTGGAAGAAGAGAAGCAAAAATCAATAATATTAAAATAACATAATATCTACATTTTGAGATCTGAAAGTGTAGGGAAAACTGAAGAAGCATATATAGTTCTCTCAGAAGAATACAATAAGTTAAAAAATAACAAACACTATAATAAATGATACAAGAAAACTGCCCATTATATGACAAATTACACAAGAAAAATGACAAAGGATAAAAGTGTTCATTGAAAAATATCCACAAATTGCTACCCCAAACCCCCCAAATCTTAGTGATGGCCTGAAAAATTTAACACAGTTAAATTTAACAATTAAATTTGCAAAAATAAATTCTGAAAACAACCAGGAGAAATACCATCAAATAAAGATATAGAAGAGTTAATAAAGAGGATAACATTTATGAAGCATAAATAACAAGATTAACATAATAACAACAGAAGGATTTCTTTCTAAAAGTACCCAAAGAAAAAAAAAGATGAAAGCAGAATTTAAATGGAAGTAGACACAGAAACAAATCTGAGACTATAGGAATTAAACCTCAATTCACAACCCCATCTATGTTAACAGTGTTTTGTTTGTTTGAATAAACTACAAATGGATAAACACATAACCAATTTTTTATGAGAGAGAGGGAAAGAAGATGAATAAAATCCCAAGTCATGAAACAGTGAAGGGAAAAAAAATTTCCAAAAGAAAAGAGGCTTAAGGAACAGAGATTTGCAAGAAATCGATGAGGAAACAAAGAGGGAAGATCAAATTTAGAGGGTAAAAGGATCCCATAAAAAAACCCATGAAATATTTTTAATGGATGGAGTACCAAAAAAGAGTTGACGCTTAAACAATTTTACCAGTACATAAGTGATAAATAAAATACATAAAATAATTTAATTTCCCAAAAAAGAAAAGAAATTAGCCACCAGACCCCCCTTTAGAACAAAAAAATAACCAAATAGGGAAATAAAAAAAGAACTATAGGCCAAAATCGAAGGATTCAAAAATTTAAAATAAATTTATCTGTTATAACTAATTTGGCCCAAATGGTCTTTTCATGACCTCCACAGACAGCATTCTGCTTTAGGAGAAGGGGAAATTGACCACTTGGGAGCAAAGGACATCTGAAAGATCAGAAAAACATGTAACCAGAGAGGAAATTTCATGTCAAATGAGAAAGAAAATTATCATGGGTAAAAAAAGGGAAGTAGAAATGGACTCCACAATCAAAGACACAGGAAAATTCTAACATGCCAAAGATTTTATCTTTCCTCTTAGAAAGATACTTATAACATGAGAAAGAAAAAAAAAATAAAGACCCAAAAGCAATACATAAAACAAAAAGGTATTTAAAGTCTTTTTATAATGAAAATAAAGAAAGAATAAATAAAATAAGAAGACCATGAATCAAAGAGTAAAAGTTTAAAATAAACTGAGAGAGAAGAAAATTGAAGAGGAAGATGAAGGAAATAAATTATTTTTAAAAGAAAAGTTACAGAGGGAATCCAAGATGGCAGAGACAACCATTGAACTTCCCCAAATTCCCATAAAAATTTGTTGACACCAAATCAAATTTTTTAGTGGCAAAAAAAGAATTTTTCCACCCAAACAACTTACAGATAAGGAAGAACTTTTGACTGGATGAAAACCTGTTGAAAGCTCCCCTTGGAGCCAAGATGATAAAGACAACCATTTCTAAGCTCTTCTTTACCCCTTACAACATTAATTGAGCTCAAAATGTCTTGACTGCCAATGTAAAGATAAGGGAAAGAACAACCCACCACCAAAGAAAACGCAGTCTCCAAAAGGGGTTCCGGGGAGATCAGCGAACTGGGAGGAAATTAGGGTTCTGAGGAGAATCCAAACCGAAAGTGAAAGCACAGACCAGCACAAGGGCCCAGCCCCAACCCGCAGCCCGGCTTTTCTTGGGAAAGTGTGGGATCCCGGGCAGGGAGGAACAGCCAGGTTGGGCCCCAACTTGAGGGGAGCCTCCAGCCAAGGTTCCAGGGCCATTTCACCAGAGACGCCAGAGTTTCGTGGTCCGGTCCGCCACCACCCCACCCAAAAAGAGGCTCCCCCAGGACACTTTCACCCCAAGCCCCAGGGCAACAACCCAACAGCCCAATCCCTTAAAGTCCAATTTGAACCACTTCCTGGGGGGGAAAAAACCTCACCAGAGCACTCCAAACTGAGCGAACGTTTTACTTCCTGTCCAGAGTGCTGAACCCCTTGCCAGACACCCAAAGGCTTTTAAAACATGAATAAAAAAGATGAAAAGAAACACAGTTCAAAAAAAAGAGCATTCACAAACCTAAGAAACCCCAAACAGCAAAAAATGATAGACTGTCCTCTTTAATGATGCCTCAAAAGAGACCATTAAAAGTCCAAAAAGAGTTAGAAGAAAATGGGGAAAGGAAAGAGAAGTTACAAGAGAGCAACAACCCCTAAAATGAATTAGAAAAAGAAAAACGGAAGGAGGGAAACAAAAGGGAATTGGGAAAAAAAAAAAACTTTGGAAAGAAGAATTGTGAATTGAAAAAAAGAATTACTGAGTAGGATTTGGAATTGGAAAAGACAAAGAACTTGGAAAAAAAAGGATCTGTGAATTGAAAAAGACAAAGAACACCAAGAAAGTAGGATCTGTGAATTGAAAGAAAATAATCAAAAAAAAAAAATTAGTGAAATGGAAAAAAAATCCACAGACCAAAAACAATACATTTAAAACCTGATTGGACATATACAAAAGAAGTAAAAAACCATAAGAAAAAATTTTAAAAAATTAGAACTAACAAAACAAACAATGATTCATTGAGACAAAGAATATACAAAAAAAAAAACAAATTGAAAACCCAAATTATCTACTGGCAAAAGACAGACTTGGAAAAATAGATCTAGGAGAAATCTGAGGATTAGACCCAAAACTATGATGAAAAAAAGAGCCTAATAATTTTACAAGAAATCATCAAAGAGAACTAGATGTATAGAACAAGGGAAAAAAATTAAAGAATTCATCGAACCCTTCAAAGAAACCCAAAAAAAAACCCCAAGGAATATTGTGGCAAAATTTAATACGATTAAGGAAAAAATTTTCAACAGCAAAAAAAAAATTTAAATACCGGGGTGCCAAAATAAGGATCACCCAAGATCTGGCTGCCCTTTAATTAAAGGAAAGAACCCTGAAATGATATTCTGAAAGGCAAAGAACTTGGGATGCAGCCAAGAATAAACACCCAGCTTTACATTTTCTTCCAGGGAAGAAGATGGACATTTAATGAAACAAATGAATTCCATTTTTTAAAAAAACAAACAAACAAAAATTTGATTCCAAACCAAGAACCCAAAGAGAGAAAAAAATAACCTTGAGAATTGATTTCTGTTGTGGATAAAAAAAGAATACATTATTTTATTGATGATATAACAAAAAAGGGAAGAGATTGGAAAAGGAAGAAAAAAGGTGGGAGGAAAAAGGGAAACCCCACAAAGAGGCAAAGGAAATTACTATCTAGGGAATTTAGAAGGGGAGGAACATTGGAATCTTACTCCCATCAGAGTTGGCCCAAAGAAAAATAATTGAATTTGTTTTAGAGAAAATTTCCTCCCATTAAAAAACGGGGGAGAGGAAAAGGAAAAGAAAAGGAAAAAGGGAAGGGGAAAAGACCAAAGGGGTGAGGGAATTATAAAGAGGGAAGCACGGAACAAGAGGGGAAGGGGAAAAAGGGGAAAGAGGGTGGGGGAGGCAAGAATGGGGCACAACTGGGGTTAGGATGGAAAAAACAGATTTTTAATTTAACGAAATGGGAATGGAAACCCCCAAAAGAGGGAGACAGAAGGACTGGATCAAAAGTCAGAACCTCACAAAGTTGTTTAAAGAAACACATTTAAAGCAAGGAGATAAAAAGAGGTAAAAGGCTGGAAAATCTATTTGCTTCAGGTGAATAAAAGAGGGGAAAATCCTTATCCGATCAAAAAAGAAAAATTGACTAATTAAAAGAAAAGGAAAACCATCCCAAAGGGGTGCATTAAACAACCAAACAATCTATTAAAAAAAGCACCATGGAATCCAACTTCCTAAAGGAAATTAAGAATTTAAAGAAAAGACAACAAACTGTAATAGTAGGAGATTCCAACCTGCACTCTGAGTTAGAAACCAAACCAAAAACAAAAAGAAAGAAATTAAAGAAGTAAAAGAATATTAGAAAATTAGGGTATATTGATCTTTGGAAAATTGAATGAGATAGAAAGGAATATACTTTCTTCTAGTTCATGGAACCATTCAAAAATTACCATATATTAGGACATAAAGACCTAAAATTAAATGCAAGAAAAGAAAAATGCTTTCTTTTCAGATCATGATGCAATAAAACACATTCAAAAAAAGTTAGGGGAAAAGACCAAAAGTAATTGAAACAAAAATTATCTTAAAGAATGATTGGGGAAGCAGCAAAATAGAAATTAATAACACCAAGATAATGACAATGATGAGACGTATAAAAATTTGTGGATGCAGCCAAAGCAGAATAAGAGGGAATTTTTATATCCAGAGGCTTATTGAATAAACAGAGAAAGAAAAGATTAAAAATTGAGTTAACTAAAAAACTAAAAAAAGACCAAATTAAAAACCCCCAATCAAAACAAAATTGGAAATTTAAAATTAAAAGGAGAAATTAAAAATTGAAAGTAAAAAACATTGAACCAATTAATAAAACGAAGAGTTGGTTCTATGAAAGCCAAAAAATATGTTTTGATAAATCTGATTAGAAAAGGAGGAAAAATGAAATTAGTGTCTTAAAATGAAAAGGGAGAACTTCCACCAATGAAGAGGAAATTGAGAAATAAAAGGAGTTATTTGCTCAACTTATGCCAATAAATTTGATAACCTTGAAATGGATGACTACCTCCAAAATATAGACTTCCCAGACTAATAGAGGAAAGAAATTTGGAATAGTCCCATTTCAGAAAAAGAAATAGAACAGGAATTAAACAATCCCAAAAAACCCCAGGCCCAGATGGAATTGTGAATTTTACCAAACATTTAAAGAACAATTGCCCCAATGCTATTAAAATTATTTGAAAAATAGGGGAATGAAGGATTCAAATTCCTTTATGACACAGGCATGGAATACCCAAACCAGGTAGGCTGAAGACAGAGAAAGAAAATTATAGACCAACTCCCCACGTTTGATTAAAACAAATAAGATATTAGCAAAAAGACACAGAAAATCACCCAAGATAATAATATGATCAAGTAGGAATACCCAGGAACGGTGGTCAATATTAGAAAACTATCAATAAAATTGGCCAATAAAAAATTAAAAAACCATTGATCATCTCAAAGATGCAGAAAAGATTTGATAAAATCCAAAATCCATTCCATTAAAAATATTGAGAGATAGGAAAAAATGGATTTTCCTTTAAAAATACAGCATCTATTTAAAACCATCATAAGACATATGTAATGGAGACAAACTGCAACCATTCTAAGATCTGAGGAAAAAGGTCCCATATCACCGTTATTTAATGGTATTAGAAATGCAGTTTTGAATAAGAGCTGAGAAAGAGATTAAAGGAATAAGAATAGGCAATGAGGAAATAATTATACCTTTGGATGACATGATGGTATACTTAGAGAACCCCAGAATTTACTAAAAGTTATTAGAAATAATCCAAACTTTTAAAACTTTTTATAAATAAACCCACATTTTCAATTTAAACAATACCAAAAACCAAATCGATTCAAAGAAAATCATTTAAATAATCGATAATAAAAAATTTAGGAATCCATCGCCAAGGGAAAATCAAAACTTTATGACAAAAACAACCAATTTTCACCAAAAAGTCGATCAATAAAAAAATTAAATTTTGATAGGGGCAAAATAATAAAGATGACAATATTCCTAAACAATCATTTTTTACCCATGCCAACAGACCCAAAAACATTTAATTACCTAAAAAAAAAAAAAAGTTTATATGGAAAAAAATGAATTGGGAATTTAAGAAAAAAAAACAAATAAGGTGGCTTAGCCAAAGATCCAAAATTATAAAATTACCAAACATTGGTATTAAAGGAAAGATTATTGATCATGGAAAGATTAGGGTTAAAGAAAAACAGTCAACAAAAATACAACCAGTCTTTGAAAAACCCAAAGATCCCAGCTTTGATAAAACTGTTTGATAAAAATTCTGGGAAAATGGAAACCAAATAGAAACCAAAATTGATCCAATTTCAACGACACCAAATAATCAAAAGGGTTCATGACCCACAAAAAGAAGAAATTATTAATAAATTTGAAACAAAATATTTAATCCAACCTGTGGAAGGGAAAATCTTTGACCAAAGTAGAACAAGATCATTATGACCAAAATAGAAAAAATTAATAAACAAAAGTTTTTGAAAACAAAATTAATGCAGAAAGATTAGAAAGCACAAAAAAAAATTTTTACAGTCAAAGTTCAAAACCTATTTCCAAAAATAGAGAGAATTAACCCAATTTATAAAAACGCCCTCCAATTGAAAAGGTCAAAGGATAAACAGACAACCCCAGATGAAGAAAAAACATTTCACATAGAAAAGAGCCCAACAATTAATGAAAAAAAGACAACCCAAGAACACCAAACCCCGATTGGCAAGATAAGGAAAAAAATATTGGAGGATGCGGGAAAACGAATTGATGCATTTTGGGGAGTTGTGAACCAATCCAACCATTTTGAATAGTTTGGAACACCCGTCAAACGCATACCCCTTTGATCCGAGTACCCTTGGGATTTAAACCAAAAAGAATTATAAAGAAGGGAAAGACCATTGCCAATTTTTACCCTTTTGTAGGGCAAAAACGGAAACGAAGGATTCCACGTTGGAAATTGAAAAATGTGGAATGAAATTATGAATATTCGAAAAATGACCAAGGTAATCAGAAACCGAAAGACTTACATGAACGAGCTGAGGAAAGGACAACCAGGAGACAAAACCAACAACAATTAATGATGACCTTATGGAACCATCCCAGAACGAAAAACAAACATTTCAATTTGGAAAATGAACTGAACTAGCTATCCCAAAAGAACCTGGGAGAGACAAAACCATTAAGAATTTAACCCATATTTATGCCCACCATTTTTATTTCCCCAATAATTGTAAAATTTCAGAGTCGACTTTTTTACAAAAACATTTTTCAGAATTAATTTGATCAATTTATATTTTAAATATTTAAATCAATTTTCATCCCCACTAGGGGGGGGAAAAGAGGGAAAATTGAAAAAGATTTAATTTAAGCTTAAAGTTACCCATGATATATCCGTAAATAAAAAAATAAATAAATAAAAAAAACACTGTTTAAAAAATTGTTGGAAAATTAAACCAAAGGCAGAAACTATATTGATCCAACTTAAAACCGTGATACCCAAAAATCAAATTTCGACCAGGCAAAAGAAGAAATTATTAATAAATTAGGGAAGGGATAGCCACATCCGACCCTTGGAAGGAATCTTAGACCGTAGAACAGAGATCAAATATCACAAAAGAAAATTTGATTATACAAACAAAAAGTTTTTAAAACAAACCAAAAAGACAAAATTAAAAAGCTAAAAAAAAATTTTTACAGTCAAAGGTTCTGATGGGCCTTTCAAAAATATAAAAAACCTAATTTATAAAAATCCATTCTCCAATTGAAAATTCAAAGGATAGAACAGACAATTTTGAGAAGAAAGGAAAATTTTGTCATATGAAAAGATTGTCATTATTAATCAGAGAAAGCAAATTGACAACCTAAATACCCAAACACACCTGTAACATGACAGGAAAAAAAAAAATGATGATTGTTGAGGATGGGGAAAACTGGGACATTGATTTATTGTTGGTGGAGTGAACGAACCAACCATTTGGAGAGTAGTTTGAACATGCCAAAAGAATAAACGTGAACCCTTTGATCCAAGTTTAACTGGATTATATCCCAAAAGAGATTAAAAAAGGGAAACGGACTGTAAAAAAGTTTGTAAAACCCTTTGTGTGGTTAAAACCGAAACTGAATGGATGTCCATCGTTGGAGAAGGCTGAAAAAATTTTAAGAATATTATGGAATATTACTTTCTGTAAGAAATGACCAACAGGATAATTTCAGAAAGGCCAGAGACTTCATGAACTGATGGAGGAAATGACAGGACCATTATATACTTCAACAATACAAGATATCGTTCTGATGGACCAGGCCATCCCGCAACGAGATAAACAAATCATTTAATTGGAAAAATGAATGAACAGCTAACCCAAAATGAACTTGGGAGATAAAACCATTAATTGAATTTAACCATATTTATGCACACCTGCATTTTTTATTTCCCAAAGCTAAGTAAATATTTCAGAGTCTGATTCTTTTGTACAGCAAAAAAATTTTGGCATGTATACAATTGTGTATCTAATTTAATTTTTAATATTTTAAATCCATTATCCTGCCATCTAGGGGGTAAAAAAGGTGAAAATTGAACAAGAGGTTTGGCAATTGTTAAGCCGAAAGTTACCCATGTATATATCTTGAAATAAAAGGCTTTAAAAAAAAAAAAAAAAACAAAGTTCTTGGAAAACAAAATCAAGAATTTAAAATGAAAAAACAAATGAATTTACTTACCAGACAAAATTAATTAGAGCAGCTCCAAAACCATTTGGATCAAGGAAAGGATTTAAAGGATATGAATAGATTAGTCAAGGGAAAACAGCCCAAAATGCAACCAGTTTTGACAAAACCCAAAGATCCCAGCTTTTGGATAAGAACTTACTGTTTGATAAAAAATTCTGGAAAATTAAAAATGAACCTAGGAATTGATCCAAACAATCCAAACCAAGATAATCAAAGGGTTATGACCTAGGGAAAAGAATGAAATTAAAAAATTAGAGGAACACAGGATAAATCCGACCTGTGAAGGGAAGGTCTTAAGACTAAAAGAACTAAAGATCAACTACAAAATAGAAAATTTCATTATACAAATTGAAAAGTTTTTTGTACAAACAAAACTAACAGACAAAATTAGAAGGGAAGAATAAACTGGGAAAATTTTTTAATAAAGGTTCCTGAAAAGGCCTTTTCCAAAATATAAGAGAATTAACCAATTTATAAAAAATCAAGATCTCCAATTGAAAATGGCGGATATAAACAGACAACCCTGATGAAGAAATGGAAACATTTTATCATAAAAGATGCCCAAGTCATTATTAATCAGAGAAATGCAAATTAAGACAACTTAAGATACACCACACCTGCGATTGGCTAAGATGACAGGAAAAAAAGATGATTGTTGAGGGATGCGGAAAACCGGGACATTGATGCATTGTTGGTGGAGTGAAAATCCAACCATTTTTGAGAGAGTTTGGAAATATCTCAAAAGTTATCAAACTGTGCATACCCTTTGATCCAGAGTGTTACTATGGTTAATCCCAAAGAGATTATAAAGAAGGGAAACGGACCTGTATGGCCGAATGTTTTTCAGCCCTTTTGTGTGGTTAAAAACTGAAACTGAATGGATGTCCATGTTAGAATGGCTGAAAAATTGTGGTATATGAATATTATGGAATATTACTTTTAAGAAATGACCAACAGGATAATTTCAGGGGCCTGGAGACTTTAATAACTGATGCTGGGAAATGAGAACCATTATATACTTCAACAAACTATATGATGACCAGTTCTGATGGACAGGCCATCCTCAGAACGAGATCAAACAAACATTTCTAATGGAGCAGTAATGAATGAACTAGCTAGCCCAGAAAATGAACTTGGGATATAAAACCATTAATTTGAATTCCCAACCCTTATTTTGCACACCCGCATTTGTTATTTCCTTCCAAGTAATTTTAAATTTCAAGTCTGATTCTTTTTTAAGAAATAACATTTTATGATACATATTGTTATTAATTTTATTTTTATATTTAACATCACTGGTCATCCGCCACTAGGGAGGGGGGGGGGGGAAGAGGTGAAAAAAAAAGAGGTTTGTTTTAATGCAAAGACCCGTATTAATTTAAAACAAAAAAAAAAAAAAACAACAAAGTTCAAGGAAAACAAAAAGGTCAAGAATTTCCGGAATTAATGAAAAAAAACAAATGAAAACCCAAAGGACTAAAAATTTATTATAGAGCAGGCCAAAACAGGTATTGGAAAAAATTTTGATCATGGAATAGTTTTCAAGGATAAAAAATAAAAAATGAACCTGTCTTTTGGAAAACCCAAAGACCCCTTTTGAACTACTTTTGAAAAATTGCTGGGAAAAATTGGAAACAATATGGCAGATACTAGGACTGATCCATACTTAACATGGAAAACAAAATGGGTTAGATAAAAAAGAATGAAATTAAATAAATTAGAGGAACAAGGAAGCATTCAGACCTGTGGAAGGGGGTCTTATGACCAAAGAGAATAGAATATTAGATCACAAAATAGAAAATTTTATTATAAAATTGAAAAGTTTTTGTACAAACAAAACTAATGAGACAAGATTAGAAGGAAAAAAACGAAAAAATTTTACAGTAAAGGTTCTATAAAGGCCCATTTCCAAAATATAGAGAGAAAATTAATTTATAAAATTCTAATTGAAAAATTAAAGGATAGAAAGACAATTTGTGGAAATGGAAATATTTTATCATAGGAGCTAACAATTAATCAAGAAATGAAATTAAACAACCAAGACCCAACCCAACCGTCGATTCAAGAGAAGGAAAAAAAGAGATTTTGGGGGAGGAAAAACAATTATCAGGGTTAAGAACCAACCATTTTAAAGTTTGAACATCCAAATTACCAAACTTGCATACCCTTTGATCCAGTATAATAGGGTTAACCCCAAAAGAATTAAAAAAGGAAAACCGTAGTCCAATTTTGGGCAACCCTTTTTTGTCTAAAACGAAACAAGGGATTCCATCATTAGAAGGTGAATAAATTGGGTATATAATATGGAATATTCTGTTTGAAATGACCAAAGGATAACAAAACCTTAGGATTAATGAACCACTATGAAAGAGAGACCAAATCATTATTACTTCAACAACAATCTTTGATCCCAGTTCTAGGGAACCAGGGCCATCCTCAAACAGATCAAACAAATTTCTAAGGACAGAAAATAATAACAGTATCCCAGAAAAAAACCTGGAGAACTAAAACCAAACATTAATTCCCAACCCCATATTTATGAACCCGCATTTTATTTCCTTCAAAGAATTGAAAAATTCAACTGGATTCTTTTTGACAGAAAATAACAGTCAGATAAATTGTTACAAAATTTTAATATAAACATCTATTCACCCCACAGGGATGGGGGAAAGGGAAAAAGGAAAAATTTCAAAAATGTATTCCCAAAACCTGAAATAAATAAATAAAAAATAAATAAAAACCTACGTTTGAAAAAATGGGAAAAGGAAACCAATTTATCAAAACTAGATTTACCAAAAAAACCAGACACCGATAATCAAAATGGGTTCAGACCTAAAAAAAGAAATTTTAATAAAAGAAACCCGTGATATTTAAATCCAACCTTGGAAGGGGAAGGTCTTATGCCCAAAAGCCCAACTAAGGATCAAAACTGATCACAAAATGAAAACGGATTATTCAAACGAAAAGTTTTGGTACAAACAAAAACAAACAGACAAGATTAGAAAAGAATAAACTGGAAAAATATTTTCAGAAATTTGATAAAGGCCTCCTTTCTAAAATAATAGAAATTAACCAATTTAAAAAAACAAGATTTCCAATTGAAAAGTAAAGGATAAACAAAATTCCTAATGAAGAAATGAAATTTATTTCAGTCAATGAAAAATCTCCAATCTTATTAATCGAGAAAGCAAATTAAACAACCGATCCACAACACCTTTCGAAAGTGACAGGGAAAATAATATGATTGTTGGAGGATGGGGGAAAACTGGGACAAGAGTTGGTATTGTGAAAACCAACCTTTAAAAGGAATATTTTCAAAAAGATCAAAAAGTTACTGATCCAGCAGGTTCTTTGGGATTTACCCAAAAATTTAAAGAAGGGAAAACCTGTTTGGAATGTTTGGGCACCCTTTTTAGTGGTTTAAAAATGAAACAAAATGGAGCCTTTAGTTGGAAATGGTGAATAAATTGTGGGGAATATTATGAATATTACTTTCTGTAAGAAATGACCAACAGGATAATTTGAAAGGCCTGGGAGACTTACAGAACTGGAGCTAGGAAATGAGCAGGACCAGGAGATCAAACTTCAACAATACTATATGATGACCAGTCCATGGACCGGCATCCCAGCAACGAGATCAAACAAACATTTCAAGGAGCAGAAAAACTGAATAGCCATGCCCAGAAAAGAACCTGGGAGATGACTAAACCACATTGAATTTAACCCTAATTTATACACCGCATTTTTATTTCCTTCACAAGCCAATTGTACAAATTTCAGAGTCGATTCTTTTTCTACAAAAAACGTTTTGGGTATACTTTTGTGCAATTTAATTTTAAAATTTAACATCTACTATCATCTTGCCCTAGGGAGGGGGTGGGAAGAGGGAAAATTGAACAAGAGGTTTAAAATTGTTAATGCTGTAAAGTTACCCATGTTATATCCCAAATAAAAGGCTTAAAAAAAAAAAACAATAAAGAAAAAAAAAAAAAAAAAAAAAAAAAAAAAAAAAAAGAAAACATTCCAGAATCATAAGAAGGGGAACTTCCCAAATAAGTTACAGTATATTGAAACTGTTGTTATACCTGTTCTTCAACAATTTAATAAAAGTTTAGGTCACCCGGGAAAAGAGGACCCACAAATCCAAACAAAGCCCTTTGTGGTTAAAAACCGGAAACTGAAGGATGTCCATCAGTTCAAAGGCTAAAAATTTATATGAAAATTATGGAAAAGCTTAAAAAGAAAAGGATAATTTAAAAGGGGAAGGAATTTAAAAACTATTTTGAGGAAAAACCAAACAGATACTTAACAAAAATAAGGATAATTCTATTCAGGCCCATCCCTACAAAACAACCAAAAATTTCCAAAAGGACAGAAAATGAATAGCTTGCCCCAAAAAAAACCTGGGAGATACTAAAAATTGATTGAATTTAATTTATTTAAAAACCATTTTACCCAAGCTAATTGTACAATAAAGTTGATTCTTTTTACAAAAATAACGTTTTGGCAGGTAAGGTATCAAATTTTTAAATATTTAAATTATGGATCCTATTAGGCAAAAGGGGGGGGGAAAATTGAACAAGAAATTTTTCAGTTGTTAACGAAAGCCCATGTAATATTTTAAATAAAATATTAAATAAAAAAAAAAAAAAAAAAAAAAAAAAAACAAAAGTCTGCATTATGATAAGAGGAACAGACTGGGAAAATGAGGAAAAAACAACAACAAAAATCTGAACATAAAAAGCTAGTCTGGTGGCAAGAAAAACCAAGTCATAAATTCAGAAGACAATGTGAACACAGCTACAAACAAAGCCTCAAAGAAAAATGCTAATTGGACCTAAGGCCAAAAAGAATTATTGAAAGCATTACAAAAAGAGGAGAGTGATAGAGGAAAATTGGGAAAAGATGTAGAAGGAAATGGTAAACAATTCATTATCTTTGCTGAGAAAACCCTATTAACAAAGATACCAGAGCCAATAAAATGGGAATAATAATTCCTTATTCAGTGCCCAATCGATCAAACTACTAAAAGATTATTTTAGGGGCTAAAACAAAGGTCAAGAATCTCAAGGGAAAAAAATTGAGAAGGTAGATTACCAGTTTGCCATATCAAATTTCAAACTCTTGCTACAAAGCAATAACTAACAAAAATTATTAGATAAGAAATAATGAAGTTAATTAGTAGAATTGGTGAGGTACACAACAAATAGAACTAAACAAACATAGTAGCCTCATGTTAGATGCAAACACTTCAGCAACTACAGTTAGAACTCACCATTTGACAAAAATTACTGGGAAAACTGATAGGCAGGCAGGAACAGACCAACAACTCACAATGTTTTCCATCATGAACTTCAAATAGATATTGGATCCATAACTTAGACATAAATTGTGGCCGAAATAAATTAGTTGAACAAGGCAGAAATCACTTTTCAAATCAAAGGGTGGAAGAAAAGTTCATGACCAAAGGAAAGAAATGATCCAGAGAATAGAATACATAATTTTGGTTACATAAAATTTATAAAAATTTTTTAACAAATTCAATACAGCTAAAATTAGAAGACAAGCAGATAACTGTGAAAAAATTATTTTACAATAAGTTTCTGGCAATTGTTCAGTTTCCAAGATATAGAAGGAACTGATTCAAATTTATTAAAAAAAAAAAACATTCTGTAACTTATAAGTTATTGAAGAATATGAAAAGATGTTTCTAAAGAATAAGTTCAAACCATCAATTACCATGTAAAATATGCTTCAAAAAACTAAATTTTTATAATATAAAGTAAAGCACCACCAGATTTGCAAAACTGACCACAAAGGAAAAGACCAACTGTTGTTAGAATGACTTCAGAAAACAAGGCACATTTATACTTGACATTATATATTATTAGTACAGTTTTAAATCAGTGCAGCCAAACTGAACAATTTATAACTGTTCAAAAAAAATACTAATCTATGCATATCCTTTAATTTACCAGGACCACTACTAGGCTCATATCCCAAAGAGGTCAAAGGAAATGGAAATGACTATATTTACACAAAAAATATTTGTAGGCTGAAAAAACTATAGTATATAAAATAATAGAATTTCATTATATTGTTAAAAATTTGATGAAAGGGATGATTTAATAGCTAGAATTTATATAGGTCTCTGAAGTTTGCAAAGTACTTTGTAGTTATTATCTCATTTATCTTAACAACAACATGAGGATAGAGATATGTGATTATTATCATTATTTTTCATATCAGGAAAATGAAGTACAAAGAATTTAAGTGACTTTCCCAGAGTCATACAGCTAGAAACTATCTGAATCTGGATTTGAACTTGGGTCTTCTTGACTCCAAATCCAACCCTCTTTCCTCTCTGCCACTTAGCTGGCTCAGAGAACTGAGAAGACTTGTATGACCTGATGCAAGATGGACTGAAGAATGTATACAATAAACATCATTTTAAAGACAAGCAAATTTGAAAGACTTAACCCTGATCAGCATAATGACCAATTATTATTCCAGAGTAATAATAAGAAATCACTTCTGACAAGGCATGGAAGAGGATAGAGGTTAAGCAAAAGAAAATATAGTTTTGTTTATTGAAAAATAAGTTAATTCTCATATGAATTCTTAATTTACAGGACATACTTCTACCTTAATCTTATCTCTTTTTTCTGAATAAGGTATACATATTTCAGTCATAGTATTTTTACCAGATCTCAGTGATAGCCATGAAATTTACCATACCTCCTTGAATTAAGATCTTTGGCTACTCTGCATATTTCATTCATCACTGCATATTTGTGTATTGAAAGATGAGTCCATAAGATTTCATGCCTGCCTTTTTCTTCCATCTCATCTAGTGAGAATTACTACAGTGTCACTGATTTTCTTCCTGTTTTGTACCTACTGTTTTGTAGTTTCTGATTTTTCACACACACACACACACACACACATATATACACCTGTAGGTACCCAGGTTGGAGGGGGTTGGAGGTAGAGGCAGAGAAACCAAGATAAAGAGACAAAGAAAAACAGAGAGACAAGAGACAGAGAAAGAGAATATTTACCTATCACATATGCCTATATATCTATATACATGTGAGTATATACATATATATATATATATATGTTTTAGAGAGATGATTTTTTTTCTTTCCCTCATTTTCAACTGGAAGGCCTCTTAATCACAATTATCTGTCTTTGATAAATATATATATTACTTGTAAGATTTACTACATCTCTAACTAAGAATACCTCCTTTCTCTATTTTAAGTAATGGTCTAGAAATTCAGATTCTATTTTCATTCTATCATCTTCTTAACCAACTGTTCACTTCTAAAAATTTCCTTCTTCTGGTCAATTCCCTACCTGCAATACCCAACATTGGTGAAAATAACCTTAGTGTTCCCAGAGGGAAATAAACATTTATTTAAGAGGGAGGATTCTGGGAAGATGACAGAGTAGGTGGGTAAATTTCAAGCTCTCCAGATTCCCTCTACAAATACAACATGTTTGCACCTCAGGGCAAACATAGACTGGTGAAAAATCAAGAAAATTTGCGGCAGGACAGGAGTGCTCCTAATACTACCCGAGAAAATCTAAAGAAAGACCCTGGGCTGGGGATTAAAGTGTCTGAAGTGCAAATACATCCCGGATAGATCCCCCAAAACTCCAAGTGGGGAGCCCTCGAGCTAGCTGGGTGTGACTGAAGCCCCAACAGAAATCACAGAAACTTTTACCTTCCCAACTTTGTTGCCTTGGGGTCTGAGTGCTGGAAGGCTGAGTGATTGAGAACGCCAGGCCTTCCTATGCTGCAGAGACAGGGCTCCTAGTTAGAGTGGAGAGCTGAAGGGAACTTAAGGTACCATCCCTCCCACACCACTATTAGAGGTGCTTACACTAATACCTCGTTTAAAACAATGAACCAGCAAAGAAGGAAGAAAGAACCCTACCATTGAAAAATATTGTGGGAACAGGGAAGACCAGTATTCATCTTCAGAGGAGGACTCTTTAGTTTAAAAAAAAAAAAAAAAAGCTTCTATCCAAAAGATCATCATGAAATGGCTCCCCAAGCAGGGAGAATTTATAGATGAACTCAAAAATGAATTTAAAAATCAAAGGAGAGACACTGAGGAAAAACAAAAATAAATAAATAAATGAAAACCAAACAAGAAAAAAAAAGATTATGAAAAAAAAGTTAACCAAATAGGAAAAAGAGATACAGAGTCTCAAAAATGAAAATAACTCTTTGAAAATTAGAACTGGTCAAGGGAAAGCCAGTGAAGCTATGAGAGACCAAGAAATAACAAAAGAGATTATAAAGAATAAGAAAATAGAACAGAATGTGAAACATAAGAATAATGACAGATCTGGAGAACAGATCAAGAAGAGAAAATATAAGAATAATTGTACTGCCAGAAGGTTGTGACCAAAAAAGAAAACCTTGATATAATAATACATGAAATATCCAAGAAAATTGTCCTGAAATTATAGAACATGAGGGGAAAGTAGAAATAAAAAAAAAATCTACTGATTGCCACCTCAAAGAAATCCTTTGTGGAAAACACACAAGAATATTATTGTCAAATTTCAAAACACCCAAATCAATGAGAAAATTTTGCAAAAAACAAGAAAAAACATTTCAAGTACTCAGTAGCTACAATTAGAATTATATAGAACTTATTAGCAGCCATGATAAAAGACCCAACAATCAAAAGAACTGACCAAAAATATCATATCTAGCAAAATTATCTATAATTTTGAATGAAAGAAAAATGGAAAATTGGAGATTTTGAGTACTTTTTATCAACCAAACGTTAACTCAGCAGAAAATTTAACACATAAGAGCCAATATCAAAGATCAATCTTAAGGAATTCAACATGGACACACTATTTAAATATGGACAAATAATTTATTTCTTTTTACATGGGAAATGAAAACTATATGTTTTAGATTCATATCAATAATAGGATAGCTCAAAAGGAAGATTGTCAGTTAAGGTAATAATAACGATCATTTTATACAAATGAAGTGCAGCGGGAGAATAGACACAGAATTATTATTGGGGGGGGGAGGGGGAGGCAGGCTCCTAGTTCTGAAAACCTACTCAATCGAGAATGGGTTCAATAAGCACTACTATATATATGCCATATGTATGCCATAAAAAATATAGCACCCTTCAAAATTTATAAAGAAATAAGGAAGGAGGGATGGGCAGATGGGGAAGGAAAGGGAGAAGGAAGAGGACAAGGAAAGGATCCTTGGGTGTGGGGAAGTTGAGTAATTGCAAGGCAAGTTATGGAGCAGAATTTAATTAGTCAGCAGGAATAGGAAAAAATATGTGTGTATGTGTGTGGGGGGGTGTATGAATGTATATATCTATATATGTATACATAAACATATATTTTCTTCTTAACTATAGCTCACTTAGGATGGTGGGGAGAATGAAAGGGTAAAAAAAAAAATAGAATAAATAAGGTGTGCAGCAGAGAACCAAAGAACAATTTACAAGGAAGTAAAGAAAAATGGACATTTTTTTAATATAATTTCTTCTACTAATATATATACTTTCTTAATCTCATAATTTGTTGTGATATATTTTGAATTCTTCTTGATATTCTGCTGGGCACATGATGAAGTTCTCTTTTGCTTTGCTTTATTTTGTTTTCTATTCCTTTTCTGTTTCTCTTTTTTTCTTACTCTTTTTCTCAAATAAAATAAAAATTTAAAAATATTTATTTAAATTGAGGAGCAATAGAGAAAGAAACAGAGATAACCTTGTAGTAAGAGTATATTAAAGATTACTGAATAGAAAAAGGAAATGGATGATGAGTTGTGATGATGAATCATTACAAATCTGCTACTTTAAAATCTATAATCACTATTTGCCCCCAAATTTCAAGGTATCTAGAGCTCTCTCTGATAAATCCTTATTGATTTATTTATTGTCTTATTGATAATTTTAAGTTTTTGAGAATTGATGAAAGTGAAAAGGTACTTTGCTATGGATTCTTACAATGAGAAGGAAGTACTAATTGCCAAATAATAAATTTGTAGAAACATTTGGAAAGTGTGGCAGAATTAATGAGAGGATATCAGACAGGTTTTATGCATACCCTCTATTTTAAGACCAAAGATTTCAAAAAACTCAAAGAAAGGAATATGTACCATCCCATGTCCTAACTTTGCACTAGAGAAGTTATTATAAGAGGGATCCCATATTCTCAAGAGCAAAATTTTGACTAAATACAATTAATTCCAATAAGGAATAAATGTGTAACAATCACTCAGAAATCAATATACCTTTTTAGAAAGTCATATAAGGAAGACAAAATGAAAGGTAAGGAACTAAGGAAAGATTTTTTAAAGCTTACAAAGATTTTTAGGGTAAAGAGAAAAGTCAAGAGCTCATGATGCTAGGGATGAATGCTAAAAATCATAAAAAGGAATCTTTTGGTTATACAAGGAGAAAAGGGAACACTAAAGAAAGACTAGAACTAATGGCTAGAAGTAAAAGAAATATAAATAACTGATAATAGAATTACTGAATTCTTGATTTTCTTTTTTTTCCAGAGAGATCAATCCTTAGACTAGAGTGAAAAGAATAAATATGTTTAAGTGAACCTCAAATAAATGAGGAAATCATAAAGAAATCTCTTAATTTTTCTTAATGGTTCTAATCACCAGGCCTACACAAATTAAATTTCAGAGTGCTAGAAAAAGTACTGGCAGGTATGATGGCTAAGTTACTATCAGTAGTCCTTGAAAAAATTATGAGATCTTTCCTATTACTAGAGAGATAAGGGAGTGTTCTAGCATAGAATATCACATACATTATCAGACAGTCATTATATTAGGTGGTTTTGCTTAACTGTCCCTTTGCTACAAGAGAAGTTTAATTCTAAGTAGGAGTGGAGAATAGAATAGATATCTAGAAGTAAGTGACAAAAAAAGACATTTTTAAAACTTCTGTCTAAAATTCTTTTTAAAGAAAAAAATTAACTATAAAAAGAAAGAAAAAATATATGATGTGTTCTTGGATTAGAGACAGATGAATGAGAATTGTCATATTTAGCAAAAGTAGTAAGAAATGGGTTTATTCTTCAAACCGTAGGCCAGTGAACTTGACTTCCATTCCTGAAGACAAAAAATAGAACATATTAAAGAGAATTTTATAGGTGTTTTTTAAAAGGAAGTAATAATTTCTATGAATCATTTCATCAGTGACAGGTCAAGAAAAACAAATTAGCTGTTTTTGATAAGGTCACTATACTGGTAAATCAAGAGAATGCTATACATCTACCTATATTTCAGCAATATATTTGACAAAATTACTTATGATTTTCTTGGTGGATATGTTAGAATAATGTTGGCTAAGGGATGATACAGTTAGATGAACTTAGAACAAAAGCCAGTCTAGAAAAATATTTCAAGTAGAAGATTAAGGGATCTGACCTTAGTCCTATGATGCTTGAATTTGAAAACAAAACAAAGTAAAAAACAAAAGTCAACTCATTGTTTGGTGTGAAATTAATGAATGAAAAGGTATTTATTTAATGCTCTGTATACTGAGCTCAGAATTAAAGAAAAAAATAGAATGACTGACAGTCATTGCCCTTCAGAGCTTACATTTTAACAGAGGGATGTAGTACATATAGGGGAGTCATGGACAAAAAATGCTGCTTTAATCACAGGCATAGTGAGTGAAGCCATGAAATGATCAATAGAATCAATAGTAGTATTGATTTGATTAAAGTTCTGAGAGTAGAATATCTCTCTGTGTGTATGAATGTGAATCAGTGTTTCAGACAACATGAAGTTGGGTTTAGTGATACAGTATGTTGGGCAAAAGAATTAGAATCTATAAACTTTTCAGCAAAACAAATAAGCAAAAAAATTGTTTGAGCATGGGATAAAAAAGGCATCTTTAGACTGTTAGCAGATTATGTGCAAAATCCCTGAAAGATTTAGTGGACTACAAATTCAGTATGTCAACAGTATGATATGGCAGTGAAAAAGGAAAAAAAAGCTAATGTGATTTTAGTTTACAAAAAGCTAAAATTTTAAAAGAGACATAGTGTCCAGAACAGAGAAGGAGATAATCCCTCTATATTTATTTCTGTTCTGGTCCCACTACATCTGGAGTAATGTGTTCAGTTGTGGATGCCACATTTTAGGAAAGACCTTAGGAACTGGATCAAAGATTATGACTTTGACAATAAAAGGGCTTGAGAGCAAACAAGTTAAAAGGAATAGGAATATTTAGTCTGGAGAAGGGAAATCTTAGCAGGACTATAGTAGCTTTCTTCAAGTATTTAAAGAGGAATTAGATTTGGTCCCAAAGGGAAGGCATAAGTAGAATTTTCAGTGTCAGATTTCCCTTCAACATAAGGAAAATCTTTGTAACAAATCAGTACTATCCAAAAGTATAATGATAATTTGTGAGATCATTATCATCAGATGTCACTGGATGGGGATGTTGCTGAGAGGATTACTCTTCATGTATGGGACTCTGAACTTTCTTCTTTTATGAAGATCCTGCATTTCTGATTCTCAGATCTGTTTTTAATCATAGCATTTAGCACTTCAGACTTGGGGTATGAGATGGGATAGGGAATAGGCATTTCTATAGTGTTATCATTACCTCTATTTTACAGTTGAGGAAATTGTAAACAAAAACTAAATTACTTTCCCAGGATCATATGACTAGTATGTGTCTGAGGCAGAATTTGAATTCAGGTTTTCCTAACTCCAGCCCAATACTCTATGTATCACCTAATTACCTCTGTACTAACCTATAGTAATTAATAGTAAGGTATTGATTAGAAATTGTTACAATGGGTTACATTTTGGTGATTATTTCACATACACTTATAAAGAACATTTGTCAATATATATTACATTTATAAATCGTTTTTCACAATTCATCCTTTAATCCTTGAAATCGCTTATAAATAGTGAATTCTATATGCATTATAGTCATGGTTTTCTAGCTGTGTAACATGGAACCCTGTGGCTCCACAAGGCATATCTAGAGCTTCCTTGAAAGGAAGTTGCTTGCTGTAGACACATTTAATTCAAGATTGCTCTATTATTCCTTGGCCCCACCCCTCCAAACACAGCAGGACCTGGGGCTTCCCAGGATCAAAACAACTCAGAAAATGAGACTCCATAGCCTCAAAGTTAGACAACCACTAATCTAAATAATTAGAACTGAGGAAAATGCATCTGAGATGGCCACTTCTTGGTGAGCAGAAAAGGCTTTTAGAAATAATAAGATTTTATTATTGCATATAATTCATTTATCATTATATATAAATTATTACATTCATTAGATGTAATTATTATATGTAATATATATATGTAATAAATATCATTACATATGATCATTTAAAATATTACATATAACATTCCCCCCAAGTTAGAAAATGAGTTTTTATGTCTGATCATAGAGATTACCAGACATAAATGTACTTCATAAAGAATCACTTGCTTTTGGAATATTAAGATTAACCTTAAAGATGAGCAGGGGCAATCATACAGTAGATCTAAAAGGATGTTTATTAAAAATTTTTTTTAAAGAATCCTCATTAAAATCTACACTTTATCTCTCACTCTGTTTTGCTCTTTGGTTTCCATATGATGAAGGAAATAACCTAATTCAAATTACTACCATGTTAGTGATAAATCTCTTAAATCATCTCTCAAATTAAGTGTATTTCCTCCTTTCTCACTGGTCAAGACTACAGAGGCATCTTTCTGCAAGATTATTTACCTGCTAAGATGCTACTCTAAGAGTATCAGAGTGACTACACAAATGAGGGTAGACTGATGAGAGACTTGAAGGGTAAATAGTAAGAGTTTTCTAGGAAAGTGATTTAAAGTCAATGCTACTTTTGAAGATAATTTGATGGAAAAGCTGTCCCTGTCATATAATGATACTACTACTGAATCACTGTTACCAGAGAATCACAGAACATTAGAGATAGAAGGAATATTAGGAGATACCTATTCATAGAATCAGAACTTAGAAGTGGAAGGGATGTTAGTCATTAGCTTTTCCAACCCTCTTGCTTTATAAATAAGGAATCTGAACCTCAGAGAGATTAAAGAGACTTAACCAGTAGTCAGAGAAGTAATAAAGAATTAAATCCTAATGATAGAGAAAACATCAATAATGTTCCTTAACTTTTAAAATGTGCATATGCAAAAATGTTTGTAGCAGTTCTTTTTGTAGTGGCAAAGAATTGGAAAGTGAGAAAATGCTCATCAGTTGGGGAATAGCTGAATAAGTTATGGTATATGAAAGTAATGAAATATTATTGTTCTATAAAAATGATGGACAAGCTGATTTTAGGAAGGCCTGGAAATATTTACACAAACTGATGCTGAGGGAAACAAACAGGACCAGGTATACAATGTACACAATAACAAATAGCAAGTTGGTGCAATGATCAACTATGAAAGGCTTGGTTCTTCTCAGCGGTTCAGTGATCCAAGGCAATCACAATAAACTTTGGATAGGAAATGTCATCTGCATCCAAAGAGAGAACTGTGGATGATGAATGCAAATCAACACATGCTATGTACACTTTTTTTTTTCTTTTTTTTTCTTCAGTTTTTTTTTTCTCTCATGGTTTTTTGCTTTTGTTCTGATTTTTCTCTCCCAAGGCAATTCATAAGGAATGGTTATTTTAAAAAAAAATTAATGTACATGTAATGTAATATACATGTAAAGAAAACAATAAAACAATTAAAAATTAATAATAATAAAACACCCCCCAAAAAAGAATTAAATCTTAACTCTTCTAATTGCAATTTCATTCTTTTTTTCAACACACCATGTTGTTTTACTAACCCTTTCTTTTTTACACGGAAGAAAATGCTCAGAGAAATAAAGAAATTTGTCAGAGATAACATAGGTATTACTGTCAAAGCCAGGACTAGAAGTCAGATTAAATCCCAGTTTTATTCTTTCCACCTTTGCTTTCACTGCCTAAGTTATTTTTCCAGTGTCCTAATGGGTTTGATTGGTTCCATCAGTATTTGGCTTAGTTTGCCTTATGGATCAAGGCACCTATCTGAAAGACAAAGAAGTACTGTCCATGGCCCTGAAGTCATATGAAACTACCTATGTGCTCAAATAAACTAAGCTAATCATCTTAGAGCCATAAAGCCTTTTTTGTCTTCTAAAATAAACTTTCTAGAAAAGAGAAATACAGTTGCAAAAGAATGAAGAGCTCATCCAGGTATGGCTATAGTTGGAAAGGAATGAAGAGTTCATCCAGGTATGGTTATACCAGAACACCTTCTAGTAGTTTTCTATACTTCTCTTTTAAATAATTATTCTTGCTAACGATGTGCTAAGCTCAATTATCTCCATGTTGTCTTTTCCGTAATTCCCAACCCTAGTTAGGGAATCTGTCTTTGTATCATATGGATCAACTGGAAGTCAAGATAAAAAGTAAACTCTAATGAATTCCTTCGACTAAATGGAAATGACACATATAGAATGATGTTAGAATACTATACTCATCATAAAATCAAATGTATGAGGTGAAAAGATGATAAAAGGAGGCAGAGAAATTAAATTTTTCCTTGGAATAAAATAGACAAATAATTTCCTCTTCTCAATGAAGTATATTGGCTCAATCCTATCTCTGTAGCTCATCCAGAGAAATGGCATACTCACTAAAGGCTCTTAGAATATACCTGTCTCATCAGGTAAATAATCTTGCAGAAAGATGCCTCATCAGCCTTGACTTATGAGAAAGAAAGAAGTGCATTTAATTTGAGAGATGACAACAACAAATTTATCAGGGGCAATATCAGTCAAATGGTAGTGATTTAAACTGAATTAGGTTAGTTAGAACATCTGATCTACAATCTGATAAATACAGTTTAAAGTCAACAATAAATAGAGCATTGTAAGAAACATGCTATAGTATTTTTGATTTTGTAGTATTGGAAGGTTATAAAGTATATATTTAAGAAGATTGGGCTTTTTTACCCAGAACTAGGGATTCAGAATGAAGAATGGTAACTGTTGACTTCTGGTTGACTGGGATGGGTGGGGGAGAGGGGAAGGAAACAATTTCCCCCAAAAAGTTAATAAAACAAAATGGAAAAATCAGTAGAGAAACCAAATAACTCATCAGAAAAAATCAATTTAAGCAGTGTGAGATTAGTCAAAAAACCTCAATTTTTGAAAAATCAATATAATCTGATTATCAGACAGTTCCAATGAGAAAGAAAAAAAAATCTGTAAATAAGAATTTTGCTATTAAAGGCCTGGGCTTTTCACCACATTTGAGTAAACACTGAATGGTTTGATTATAAAAAAAATTTTTACTAGAGAAATTAGAGTTAAAATTCAGTCGAAAACAGCCTTGGTCAGAGATGCTTAAATGCTTTTCAAAAAGGTGGGAATGGGGTGAGGGGACATTTCAGAATCAGAGAATTGAATGTCCAGCAACCAATGCAAAGGGAGAAAGCAGAAGAAATGGATTTGAATCATCCCATCTTCCCAAGGAATTCAGCAGCTCCATACACCAGCTGGAGTTCATAAGGAGCCCTGTTGTGCAAACGAGGATATGTGGAATTACAGTAATCGAATCCTGAAGGAAGTGACACAAGTGTAAATAACCTATTCTGAGGCGGCCTGTGATTAATGTGACAACAACTTGGCTAGGGACCTTCAGTGGCTACAGAGTTACCCAGCTACTGCATCCAAAATCAGGATATTAGATCATCAAGGGACCTTTAAGATCATCCAGTCCAAAGGTTCTTAAACAAGTCCATGAACTTGATTTTAAAAACATTTTGACAACCGCTTTTCAATATAATTTCTTCCTTTTAAATCCTATTTTAAATTTAATAAGATTATCCTTGAAAAGGACTTAAAGATTATAATATACTGCCAAAGGGATTCATGATACACTGAAAACTTATGAACTCCTTTTCCAACAAAGTCCCAAATTGTCATGTGACTTGCCTAAGATGACATGGTTACTAAATGAAAAAACAACTACCATCACCATATAGTACCCAGGTTTTCTAGCTTCTAGCTAAATGTTGTTACTGTCCTATCTCTAAGGGTTCAAATGTCATGGCCCAAGTAGATTATAAATTCCTTTATTGATAAGAGGATGCCCTTTTTTTTAAAACCTCTTGGTTACTTTAGAATATTATTTGCCTTTGTGCATACATTAATGTAAATGTCTGATGAATGAATATATAAGGGCAGAAGACTGCAAGATGGGAGACTTGGTTTTTTACTACTTATATGACCTTTTGTGAATAACTTTATCCATTTCAATTAAATTAACATGTCTTAAGCCACTACTATGTGCTGGGTATTGTGCTAGATATTGAGAATTCTTTTGGAGGGCTTAGAGGGGAGGAAAGGTAAAGTAAACCAACCTGTTATTTCATTAATATATCATATTTCTGGAGTAAGAATATCTCAAAGTTCATCAAACTCAATTTTTTCCTTTTACAGGTAAGAAAATTAAGATTCACAGTACCTAGTATCACATGAATGAAATTCAAACCTTTCTTTCAAATTCCAAGATCAAGTCTCTATTCATAACATCCTGCTGCCTCTCTGAAATCCCAATGAGGAAGAACTTTTTATAAATGTAGAGAGTTATTCAATCCATATGTGTCAGGTATAAGAAATAATGAACTCAATGGTCTTAGAAAAAACATGGAAAGATGTGAAATAATAAAGAACAAAATAAGTAGAACCAAAAGAAAATTGTATACGGTAAGAATAATATTGTTTAAAGAACAACCTTGAGCAAAATAACTCATTTCATTTTGAGTTATTTTTTATTTGACTTAACTTTAATTAACTGTAAACATATGAAGAACCATAAACATACATCCAGAGGAAAAACTAATAATGAGAAGTATATAAAGAATAATTGTACATGTAGTTACTTATTTCTATATATTTGTTTCTAATGGTGACCATCTATAAGTAAGGGTGAGGAGAGAAGAAAAATATTATAAATGAAAAAAAAAGAAATTCATATGACAATCTAATTATATTTTAAAGGAATAGCAAATTCTACATAATAGATTTGCCCTTTCATGTACAATCATCTTTTTTATCATAACTATATTATGGGAATGCTTGCTTTAAAACAAATGAAAAATAAAATAATTTTTTAAAAAATCCCTGTGTCAGAACTGAACCTGAAATACAGGAATCCAGCATTCTATATACTACATCAGGGATTTCTAATCATTTTTAGTCGTTAGGTTCCTGATAGTCCATGAACCTTTTTTGTATGCCCTATTAAATATGAAAGAAAATAAGCTCTAGACTTTACCATACATATACATATGCATATGTAAAATGCAATAAAGAAATTAGCTTCATAGGACAATATTGTCATTTACAAAATAGTTCCCACCTGCCTTGACAAGTTTTTGGCACTACTCAGGGAATAACTGGGCCTAGATTAAACCCCTTGCACTTCCCATACATCACTGGAAAAGAAGCAGTGTAGTTTGGGGAGAAAAGCTCTGATTAGAGAGTCACATGGCTTGGGTTCAAAGGCCGTCTCTGATTCTTACTTAACCTATATGTCAAAGAGCAAGTGATTTAATTTCCCTTGGTTCAATTTCCTCAAATCTAAAATGAAGGGATTAGACTAGATGTCTCCTGAGGTGTTTTCCAGCTCCGTAGCTTGAGTTCATGAAATAACAGTTTCCACAAAAGCCAAATCAACAACAGAAACAGTTTCTACCCTCAAGAATTTCCATCATGAAACATGTCCATAACTCTTATTAATAATAAAAGACAATGGTTTTCTATCTCTTTAAGGTTTTTAAAGCACTTTGCAGGTATAAATCAATTAGGGGGAGGAGGATGGACATGTAGGGGAGTGGATGTCAAAATACTAACAAGTTGGCAAATGGTGGCACCTGAAGGGACCTAGAGATTCAAAAGGGTGATGGCAAAGGGGACTACTATAGAAATGGAAGCAGTATCATGAAGGTAAGCAGGTCAGAAGAGGAATATTCTACACCGGAAACAGCAAAAACAGGCTAGTATGGATGGAACAGAGACTATATGCAGGGGAGTGAGGAGAAGTAAGTCTGGAAAGGTGGGCTGGGGTCAAATTATGCAGAGTTTTAAGTTTTCTTAGAGTCAAGCAAAGAAGTTTGTATTTTATCCTGGAGTCTATAGGAAACCACTGAATCTTCATCTCTCCAGGTCTCAGTTTCCTTTATAAAATAAGCAGGATCTTCCCAGATTGAGCATTCCATGATTTTTCTCTTTGGTTCTTAGCTAAGAAAAGGCAATGCTCTTTTAGAACTTGAGGTTACCGAGTGAACTAAAGCTACAGGGCCCAGCACAAAAATTCAATCATTTGGATGGGAAATGAGATGCAGCTCAAAACCTCAGAGGAGCTAGGATAGTCCCATAGGTGAAGAGTGAATGGAATTAATTATAGCCAGTTTGAAGAATCAAGGTAATGTTGTTAAAAGAATTTTAACCAGCTAGCTTCAGTAAAAGCCTGTCTCTCATGCATCTCAGTGACAGATAGCACTGTGCAGAACATGGGTCCTCTGCTTTATTTTTTAGGAGAATTTATAGATGGTGTCCTGGAGAATGGGAAAAGAGTCAGTTATCTTCAGTCATAAACATTGTTTGTGGAGTTTTTTGTTGTTGCTCCTTTTAAAAAAAATGCTAAGTTGTGATTTCTATGTGATTTAGGAAATGTGGAATATAAGCCATCATTTTTATTACTGCTCTCTTCTTCATCTTTGTCAAAACTTACTTGACCCCTGGCCCAGTGGGGGGGGGGGTCTTTACAGCTCCCTTCTCTCCCTAGTGACAGTAGGTTTTATCCAGATCAAGTAATTCTGATAATGGGTGAGCTAATAATGCTATTCTTCCCTAATAATATAGGACCTTGACAGGGTAATTCTGATAATGATGGGAGTTTTAGGCCCAGGGGCAAGTAGATATTCTTGATCAGGGGTCACTATTAGCCAAATTAGCCCACAGAGAAACTCAGACCTCCACCTGGCATTAGAGAAATGATCAGTGACTTACAGCTGGAAGGTACATTGTCTACTTCATCTGGTAGATGAAGAAGAATGTCATAAAGATTCAATGAATTTTCTATAGTCACTCAGCTAAGTATCAGAAATGGGATTTAAACTCAGTTCTTCTTGGCCCCAAGTTCAGGTCCAGCATGCTCCCTACCATTCCATGCCTCTTTTAAAATAAAAAAGATTAAATGACTCCCTTAGTTATCACCTGCCATTTCTATTATGCATAAGGCTGCCAGAGTCTGAACTTTCTAGCTTCACCTCCAAACATAAGGGAGCTGACAGAGGATCATGTGAGGAAAGTAGTTGCTAAGGGTACCTTAAAGGAAAGTTGGATCATGTACGATCTGTAGCACCCTCCAGATGCTACAGAATATGAAACTCCACAAGCCACTCACCCTCTACATGAATTCATCATCTATGATTAAGCAGATAGTTATAAACTGCTGTTAGACAAAAAAAATAATGAACTAGAAATTACAAAAATTCTGTAAAAACTTATAAAAATGATAAATACAGGAAGTTGTGGGAAGACTTCTATGAATTGATGCAAAAACAAGTATAAACAGGAAAAATATTATTAACAATGACTTCAATAATGTAAATGGAAAAGAAGAACAAGAACAAAATTAAAATTAATTACCATATAATTTATAACTTTGACCTTATAGATGAGATATGACAATGTTCCTCACTCCTTTCTTTGCAGATATGGGTAGCTATGAGTGTAGAAAAGTATACATGCTGTTGTATTTCATTGACAGAATATGCAGTTTCTTGCTCATTATTCTGTGTTATGAGATAGATTTCTGGGCAAGAGGAAGGGAAAAATATTTTGGGAAATGAGGATCAATGTAAAAACTGACAATTTTTTTCAAAAATAGGTTTGCTCAATTTGCTAAATATTAAGTGACTAAGCATATAGTTCAGCAATCATGGGTTTTCATATATTCTCACGAGCATGGTAAAATTTTAATTATAAACCCTCCCACTGCCTTTAGTATAGAGTTAAATGAAGACCCCACAAGTCTCTTACCCTTTCCCCAAATACTTTCTTTCACTAATATTAGAATGAGAGCTCTAAGAGTGGGTTTTGTGAGGGAGCACAGTTGTAAGGCAAAGGGGTACTATATACTTCCCACTAGAATATAAACTTGAACTTAAAGGCAAAGATTTGATTTTTTTTTTTTTTGGTCTGTTATCCTTCTCCATCTCCATCTTCCCTGCAGTGCCTGACACCAAATATGTGCTTTACAAATTCTGAATGAATGAATGAATGCTTAGGAATAAGGAAGGGAATGCAAGCAAGTGGTAAAAGGAGGCAGAAGGATGAGAACAAAGGCTAACAACCAACTTGTCTGATTCAAAATTTTGTCCAGGGCCTGGCCCTTCTTCCAGTAATAGCCTAAGTCTTGGGATTGCATTGCTAATGACCTACATCCCTTTGAAAACAAGGGTTAATACCTTTGGTATTTGTAATGAATCTCTTTTTCTTGGCTTCTGTTATTTAGCACATTTTAGACAAGAAAGGAAATGTAAACATTTCCATTCCACATCTAATACAATTAGAAGGTCATTACACATGCTGTAGCAAAAACCAGCTGTTCCAAAGATCCCTATTAGAATTTAACAGAGTTTTATTTGTTCTGGGGGAAAAAAGCACCCTTTAAATTATGATTTAATGAGACTGTAAATTGTTAAACACCAAGTGGTTACTTATTAGAGCCGTATGGAACTTGGCAGTTTGGGTTCATAAGTGGTAAACAGAATACTTTTCTCCTCTGCCAGGCACACTCTTCTATGGTAAACCTCCTCCACCCTGCTGACATAGCCCAAGTTTTTAGAAACAAACCTTGTCTCTTTAAGCAGATGCAAACTCTGGATCTCTGAGGTCCAGCCAACTTTCAGATCAATCAAATCCATGTGGAATCAGTGTAAAATCTCATGGGGTTTGCACCTGAAATCACAAATGCCCTTCCCAACATCTCTAAGGAGGGAAAATTCTCTCTCTCTCTCTCTCTCTCTCTCTCTCTCTCTCTCTCTCTCTCTCTCTCTCTCTCAATTTTTAAAAATCATAATACCTTTTTAGTTTTCAAAATACATGGAAAAATAGTTTTAAACATCTACCCTTGCAAAACTTTGTGTTCTAAATTTTTCTCCTTCCCCTTCCATTCCCCCCTCCCCTAGACAGCAAGTAATCTAATATAGGTTACACATGTGCAGTTTTTCTAAACATTTCCACATATATCATGCTGTGCAAGAAAAATAAGATCAAAAGGGGAAAAAATGTCTTTGTCTCTCTGTCTCTGTGTCTTTATCCTATATCCTTCTGTACTCTGTCCTCTCCCCTTTTTGTTTTCTCTCTCTCCCCCCTCCTCCCTGTCTTTCCCTCTCTACAGACTTGGCCCAAAATGTGGAGTCCTAAATGAATGTCCTAAAGTTCCAGCATCTTACATTTTCCTTTTAGATTATGCAATATTTTTGTAGCTCTGGCTGCTGAGAGGAATGATGAGGGGATAAGGAGGAGCTGTGTGCTTGATGACTTACCAGTGATCTATTGCATACACATATGTGTATAGGTTACAAGTCTGGAGCAGTTAAGGCACCAACATTTACAGTGATTGTCATATGATATGAGAGTCGAGTGGACTGTAGGAAAATGTAACCCAAGGTTTCATAAGTAGGTTGTTTAAATGCAAAATAATTATTAAGCACTCTCCCTTACCATTCACCCTGAGATAAGTAGCCCTTAAGAAAAAGTCTAGTACAAAATGACATTAAAAAAAAATCACCTTTCATATCAATGGCATCCCAAGGTGTTTTACATAGTAATTGGATGGTGGTGTAGTAAGTATTTAAGGAAATGGATCTGCTCTTGGGACCTCAGCAGTCATTTATTGTTAACTTGAACTTCATTTCATTGAATGTAGATTCTTATGTCAAGACCTCATATAATTTCTGTCAAGACAACAACACTAAGGGAAGTTTAGAATTATGCAATAAAAGAGCCAAGAAATTGTCTACCTCTTATCTCACTCCCAACACTTCACTAGGCATGGAGAAGTCGCTATAATCTAATTAATAGAAAGAGCCCCGAACTTGGACTCAAGTCTGTTCTGCCACTTACCTTAGGTATATTGCTTAATCTCTCTGAACCTCAGTTTCCTTATTTGTAAAATAGTATTTACGTTATCTATCTTAAGCCTCTTCACTTTTAGTCTGTTCTATTATAAAAAGACTTCTAATTGGCCTCCCAATCTCCATTTTCTTCCATTCCAATCCTTTTTCCAGTTGCCCAAACGATGCATGTCTGAAGCATGTCTGGCCATATAACTGCCCTCCTTAGCAAGCTTCAGTGACAGTCTGTTGCCTCAAGAATCAAATACAAAAGTCTCTGTTTTTAGAGTACTGCACAACCTGTTTCCAACACTTTCCAATCTTGTTATATATTACTCCATCCCATGCATACTAAGGCCCAATAAAATGACCATCTTGCTGTCCTTCCTACATGATATTCCATCTCCTGATTCCATGCCTTTACATAGACTGTCTCCTGGATCTAGAATGTACTTCCTCCTCACCTTTTTCTCTCAAAATTTTCACCTTTCTTTAAAGTTTAAATCAAGCATAGCCTCCTGCATGATGTCTTTCCTGATTTCCCAACTTCTGTTGACTTGCATTTACTGTAACACCTAATAAATATTTCCCCCAATAGAATATAAGCATCTTGAGGTGAGGAATTGATCCATTTTTGTCTTTATAACTCTAGCACCTAGCCTAGTACTAGCCTAGCATAGTACTTACATATTAGGTACTTAATAAAAACTAATTGATTGATTGATCACCCATAAGTTTAAATCTGAATAGGGTATAATATTATTATCCTGTGCCCTTCTTCTCCCCCTGGGCAATCCAGCTGGACCCTCCATTTTTAGAAAGGGTCCAGACCATCCATGCTTTTCTCTCCAGACTTTTACCATAATTCAGTTGCCTGCTCCTCCCTTGAGCTTCCCTTTCGCCTATTGATGAATTTCTCCCAGAACCTCCATTTTGAGGAAGAGCCCTTAATGACCATTCTTCCCCTGCAGGACTTTGCCTCCTTGCCCTTGTACAGATATCTTCCTCCACCCTCACTAGACACTTCTGCTTTTCAACTTCGTTTTATCTGTTATTTACTTCCAATAGAATGTAAGCTCCTTGAAATCAAGGACCATTTTTCTTTTTTTCTTTTCTTTTTCTTTTTCTTTTTTTTTCTTTTTCTTTTTTTTTTTTTTTTTTTTGTACTCCTAAGACTTAACAAAGTGCTCGGCACTTGGTGAAATGATTGTTAAAATTTTACAAGTAATGAAACTGAGACACAGAGATATTAAATAAATTACCTAAAGTCCCACAATTATTAGGCATTATAGGGATAGCTAGTTGGTGTAGTAGATAGAGTACCAGCCCTGAAGTCAGGAGGACCTGAGTTCAAATCTGTTCTCACACACTTAACACTCCCTATCTGTGCACAGGACCCTGGGAAGTCACTTAACCCCAATTGCCTCAGCAAAAAAGAAAACAACAACAATAGCAAAACAACTATTAGGCAACAGATATGGAATTTAAAAAATTCAGCTTCTTCAGAATCTCAACCAAGTGGCATTATATCAAACTACCACAACCTCTTTTTGTTTGGCTGAACATAGTCAATATAGCTTTAAATTATTTATTGGATTATAACTGTTGTGTTTTACAATTGAAAATTATAATTAGGCAACTATGACTCACCCAACTTCACATGCACAATTCTTAACAGTCCAACCACTTGTCAAGACACAAATCAGAATGCAATTAGATTCTGATCTGATGCTAAATAGAAAGTTTATAATTTATTGTCTTCCCTTCTTAGAAGATCATAGTGGTAAAATGGATTGATCTCATTGTCTTTAATGAGAGAATGGAGACTGGGTTGATGTCAAACATAAAGAAGATTAATGTAGATATTAATTTGATATGTTTGCCAAGGACTCTCTTAAATTACAATGGATTGATGTTCAAATTTCACCCATTAAGTCAAGCAAGAGATATTGTATGATTTGTTTGAACACTTAGAAGTTCTGCATTTTTTCTATATGTATGCGTTCTTTATTTTCTGTGCATATTAAATATTCTCTGTTGATAGTCTACGACAATGATTCTGTTGAAGCATGGTGATAATCCTTAATTTTCAAAGACTATGGAGGTAGATCACAAATTCAGTCAGTTTTTATCAAACTGAAAGGGCTTCCAGTGTGAACTAGTGAGAGATTAGACCAAGGCAGGTGGAACAAAGAATCTTATCTCTAGAAGGTTGTCAACTGTGTTTGTGTGTGTGTGTGTGTGTGTGTGTGTGTGTGTGTGTATGGGTATGTATTGTGTATGAATGTGTATGTATTGTGTCTACATGTAGACACACAAATATGTATATGTATATCTATCTATCAGCGGACGAGAATGAACATTTATATAGCATCTGTTATGTGCAGGTACTATGCTAAGCCCTTGATGTTATTTCATTGAATCCTCACAACCTCTCTGTGAGAAAGGAAGATTTTTTTTCAGATAAAATTCTCTTTAGACTCATAACACTCACAGAATTGTGAGAATCCAAAAAGATGATAGGCAGAATATACAATTAAAAGACAAAGAGCTAATAATAATAGTTAGCATATATAAAAAATGTTAAGGTTTGCAAAGTACCTTATCTATATTATCTTCTCTAATCTTTACAACAACTCTGGAAGGTATGGTCTATCATTATCCCCATTTTAGAGATGATGTAAATGAGAGACTGAGATTAAATGACTTGTTCAAGGTCATAGAGCCACATTAGAACACAAGTCATCCTAACTCTAGGACCAATATTCTATTTCATCTCTGTACTCCTGTTTCATCTCTGGGAATGAAGGTTAGGAGTGGCTATAAAGATTCATAAAATGGAAATTAATACAAAACAGCTATCAATCCTGTGACGCCCCCTTCCATTTTGGCATTGATGGTGTCAGAGGGGCAGAAGAAGAGATAAAAATTACTTTAAATTATTATGTTATTCAGAGATTATTCAATTGTTAATATCTTTAATGTACTATCATTTTCCAGTGTCCAAATATTTATAAATTCATAGAAGCATAAATTAAATTTTAAGAATCACAGAAAATTTTAGAAAGATAGCTAGGCAGGAGGCTATGGATGAGCCCTGCTCCCCTTTATCACTAAAAAAATAGCAAGATAAATATTAAATAAAGCAAAATAAAAACAAAAAAATAAGAAATGAAAGAGATAAGTATTAGAAATACACCCATAAAAAACTGACTGCACTGAAAACAAAAAACAAAAATGCACTGAGTAAATAAAAAACACCTTATAATGAAATGAAGCAATACTTTTAGGCTAAAGAAGCACAGTGAAAGAAATAATAACTAGAACCTATTTCCCCAAAATGAGATTAGAATAACTTTAAGAAGTCTCAAAGAAGATAAGGTTAATAAAATATTTTTTTAAAAATGAACAAAATAAAAATCATTTAAGAAGAATTTGAGGAGAAAATTAATGGTTGGGGGGGGAAGGGAGATAATTTTAATAAATAAGTAGCTACTCAAACCAAAAAATAAAAAGAATATCAAAATCAGTGATCTCAAGAATTATTAGATTAAAGTCAAAAGATAGCAAGTTTAGGAAAACCCAAAGAAATTGATTATGATGGTAAAACAGAGAGACAATCTGAAAACTGTTTCCCAGACAATCAGAATGAACCAAAAATTCAGATGACTATATTTCAGGTAAGCATACAAGAAAATTTTTCTGAAGTTTTAGAAATGGAGAAAATATAGATCAATTGATTATAGAAGACAATCTTAAAAGCAGCACAAATTTAACTCACTAAGAAAGATGAACCAAATTCCAGAGATTTAATATTAAACAAAGACGTATACTAGAGCATAAGGGGTAAAAGGAAGGAGAAATGGTCTAAATATTTAATATTATTAATAAATTATAAGAAATGAAATAATATATTGTAAAATGATATTACAAAATATATTAGTTTTTACTTCCCAAATTAACCCACTGTGAAACACTGAACTTAATTCTCAATGGGAAAAATAAAAATAGATTTTCAGAAGGAAAGAGGAATTTCAATCATTCCCACTTAGGTCAGAGATAGTAGGATATGCAACATGAAAGTTTATCAAGCAAAAGAAACTTAAGAAAAGTTATAAAGTAATGAACAAAGGTTAACATTGATTAGTATTTACATGTTTATAAGAGAAAATAAGCCTCCTGGCTTTTAAAAGTCTCAGCTGACAGTCACTTAGTAAAAAGAGAGAATATTTATGAGCAATGTCCAGGAAAAGAATCAGATATAAGTGTCCTAGAAGATAGAAGGAATAGTAAGGCAGAAGTGAGTATTTCCTGGAATGTAATACCACAGATGATTGTCATTCAGGCAAAAAATAGGGAAATAGTAGCAAGTAAGGGGAAATCCTGGATCACACTCTAATTGTTTCTGTATAAAGAAGGAAACTATTGGGATATTTTTTTAGAAGTCTCATTTTCCTATGAATTATTAAGGAAAAAGAGAGAACTTATCAGAGAGCAAAGCTTAGCAGAGAGGAGGAAGGGAAATTTAACTAAATCATTGGAATATCAATAAAACCTTCTGCTCTTTGACACAGCCATCCCACTACTAGATCTAGACCTACAGAAGTACAGAAGCAGAATGGCCTACTATGTATCAAAATATTTTTATCAGTGCCTATTGTGTTAACAAAAAACTGGAGAAAAAGTGTCTATCCATTAACTGGGCAATGGTTGAAGAGATTATGTTGTAAAAATGTAATGGACTAAAAATAAGAAACAATGAAAATGAGGAATTAGGAGAAAAATGAAAAAATGTGTAAAAACTAGTGCTGAATGAAGTGTACAAAACCAAGATAATGACACACATAATGACTATGATAATATAAATGGAAAGAATACTCAAAGGAAGTGCAATTTCACATTATTTTAATGATCAGTCCTGGTATTAGAGAACAGATGATGTTGCATAGACAATTAGATACAGTCTAATATGATCTTTGATGTGGGGTTTGGCCCCAAATGATGGCAGGCACCAAAAGGTGGGGTTCAGTCATGTGAAGAATTCATAATGGCCATTCTTTTTGGCCAAAGTTAGATTTATTTAGGGGAATAGGTAACGGACAAAATGAAGGGATACAATAGACACCAGGAATGATAAATATGAAACAGAGTGGGAGAGCACAGGAAAACTACACACATACATAATGACCCAGTAGAAAGGGGGCACCCCAAGAAGTTGGGGCATGCCCTCTGTTGGCAGGCTCAGTCCTGAAAGGGACTGAGCACCCCAAAGGAGTTAGGTAGTTGTAAGGAGGAAGGTGGGATTGGGAAGGAGAGTGGAGTTAGGGGAGATGCCACAGGCATGGGAGGTAAGGAGAAAGATACCACAAGGCAGAGTGCTTGTGGCAAGCTGACCCAAAGGAAGGTAGCGCCATGGGATGGCCCACAAGTACATTTTATAGAAAAAACTTAAACTTACAAACATGACTGCTATCCCTGACAAGGCATGGCAAGGTGAGACTGCTGGAACCTCGACAGGGGCAGGAGATTTCAGATGGACCACCTCGCCAAAGGGTGGGACCATGGAGTTAATCTGATCTCTATCACAGTGTCTACCTGCTTGCCCCAAGGATCAATTCCTCTACTGATCACTAAATGAAGACCTCATCAATCCCTGTGTTGGTTAGTTTTGCTTAATTATCTTATTCGAAGGGACTCATTAGTAAAAGTGTATAGGTTTATGCTGAAATAACTGAAATATAAAACAAATATACTTGTTGTGGGAGGAAAGATTTGAAACGATCAACTAATTACCTCATTTTGTAAAATATGGGAGTAAAAATGCGAAGTGTAGGGTGGCTTTGGGGAGATTTTGTTTTATTGTACCATGTTGTCTTCTCCCTAAATTAATGATTTTGAAAATAGATAACATGAGTTTAAGACAGAGAGAAAGCAAAAGAAAGAAAGAAAAAGGAAGGAAGGAAGGAAGGAAGGAAAGAAGGAAGGAAGGAAGGAAGGAAGGAAGGAAGGAAGGAAGGAAGGAAGGAAGGAAGGAAGGAAGGGAGGGAGGGAGGGAGAGAAGGGAGAGAGGGAGGAAAAGAGAGGGAGGAGGGAGGGAGGGGCAAGGGAGGAGGGACAGATGAAGGGAGGAAAGAGGGAGGGAGGAAATAAGGGAGGAGGGAGGGAGGGAGGGGCAAGGGAGGAGGGACAGATGAAGGGAGGAAAGAGGGAGGGAGGAAATAAGGGAGGAGGGAGGGGGAAAGGAGGGGGGAGAGAGGTAGGGAGGGAGAGAGAAAGAAAGAAAGAGAAAGAAAAAGAAGGAAAGAAAGAGAGAGAGAAAGAAAAAGAAAGAAAGAGAGAGAGAAAGAAAGAAAGAAAGAAAGAAAGAAAGAAAGAAAGAAAGAAAGAAAGAAAGAAAGAAAGAAAGGAGAATGAGAGAGAGAGAGAAAAAGAAAGAAAGAAAGAAAGAAGAGAGAGAGAACCTATAGCTGAAGGTTTTGAAGATGTGTAAAGGAAGCATAAAATTGGAAAGAATGATAAACTATTTTGAAAAGATTTTCACAGACAAAGGTCATTTAAACAAAGGGCATGTGGGAGATTTAACTACATTCTCATGTAGAGTGGGCAATGACAATGTTTGAGAAAAACACAATAGGAGTATAACCAAAGAATATCAGTTTGAGATCAGAAATGGGTTAAAGTTATCTATCAGGGGAGACTGAAAGTAGATTATTTTATTAAAACAGACCACAAGTAAGTAGCTCTGACTTTCTAAAGGGCATAGTTAGGAATCTAAGAAAGAAACAATGTTGTCAGAACAATAGAAATTGAAATGGAGCCATTTAAAACAAAACCAAAAGCAAGCTTAAAAACTTGATAGTTACATTTTGAAAAATACATTCTATTTTGATTGAGGCAAAAATTAAAATTTTACCCTTAAATATTAATGGATTAAATTTTCCCATAAAAGGAAGTGACTATAATTAGAAATCAAAACCCAGCAGTTTTGCTTAAAACATAAAGAAAGACCAGTACAATTAAAATTATGGTATAAAATTAAATTAGCTGTGATTCAAACTAATAGAAAAATGATCATTCAAAGCCAAGATCATGATTTTTTTTTCCCTTCACAAAAAGTGAAACATAAAGGCACTTAAAGGCACCATAGATAATGGAAATTCAGTATTAAAAATATGGTGTTTTTCATTTCTTATATCTGCATTTGTTAGTACTCTCTGATGGCCATCTTATGATGATTGACAGCTCAGTTAGCCGGTGGCAGAAGAATTTGGGCATAATAGATATACCTGTCTCTCCTGTTTCTCTATTGGTATTTCACCAATAGTTTTAGGGATGCATAGTGTACCTACAACTTCACAAAATTGGGTCCAGAGTCAATTCAACTCGTCCCTTCATATTGCTACATTAGTGACCATTTCTCTAACCACCTAAAAGATTAAAAAAAAATTTCTTTTGCACCTGGGCACTCAAGAGTTTCTAATTGGGCAATGCCCCCAAATGGCCCAATATGGTTGACTCTGACTTCATTCTAACCCAACTTATAAGGAAATTCGACTAACAAAGCCAACCCATTTTTTTCAGAACTTATTAAAGAATTCTTAATTGGAAGTCTTATTCAATAGATAGGAAGAGGACACTTTTTTTTAAAAGAGATTTTCCTTTACTAAAATCCCCCTGTGACTTTTATAGATTTCACGTATAAGCCAAAATAGTCCAAATGACAAGCCATTAATATACTCAGACACTTTAACATTAAATCTAACCTGTTAAAAGTAAAAATATTTTCTCTCTTCTCCCTTTTCTTATTATCCTTTAAGTTAACCAATCTATGTGATTCTCTCTAGGGTAACATTTTAAAAGATAGGTTAAAAGCTAGGGACCAAGCATTAGGATATATTTGTACATGAGCCGCTGAAATTCAGTGACTTTGGATAGAGGTGAATTTCATCATTTTCTTTCACACAGTGTCTATAGTCTTTTAATAATGGGCCCATTTATAAATGTGAGGTATGAAATTCATCTGCATATACACCACCCTCAAGTCAAAAAAACAGCACATTTCACACCAGTAACTTCTTCCTGTATCAAGCAATGGGGTGAGAGGAGGTTTTGACAAAAATGGTATGTATTACATAACACTCCCATCTTCTTACAGATGCATGAGCAACTTTAAAATAGAAATGTGAAAGCGGTACATTGTCTTCAGAAGCAAACTATTTGGGGGAGGATAACAAATTTCCAAGCTCTAACAAGTAAAAAGCTAACAAATAATCACAGAGGTAGGACTTGGGGCAGGGGTGGGGGGGTGGGATTAAGTGGACATCTCTGAGTTAAATAGCAGGTCATAATAAGAAAAACTGACAATTGCATAAGTCTTTAAAGTCTTCAAAGTATTTTGATTCTGTTAGCACAATGGCTTCAGGATGACCTTGTAAAATAAGTACAATTACAGGTATTATTATCCCAAATTTACAGATGCAGAAATGGGTTGAAGAAACCATTATCAACAGTTAAGGCTTGAAGATAGTATGTAAATCTAACTTTTTTTTTTTCATTCTACTATGCTTTACTGCCTCTCCTGGAAAAACAATTCAGGTCACATTTCTTAAGATCATAGTCCTAAATTTCTTTCTTCTTTACTATTTTTCCAACTCTAAATGTATATAGTTCCACATCTTTTTTTCAGGGAGGAAAATCTCTACATGTCCATAAGCTAAACCTTATTGTTTAGCTAGCTAATGATGAGGAAGAAAAACAATATGAATGGTTCATTATAATTCAACACCCCTTACTGGAATTAAATATCTAAAAGTGTTTTCTTATCTCCCAGAGTTCTTCAGCATATGCTGTCATCTATTGTGGATATAATTTGTATGTATCCTACTTATTTATATGTTGTCTTCCATGTTAGAATATACTCTTTGAGTTCAAGGATCTTTTTTTTCCTGGTAATCCCAGTGCTTAGCATAATTCATGACATAAAATAAGCAATGAATAAATATCTGTTGACTACTGACTTCTCTGGGTAGGCTCTCTCCCTGCTGGGTTTTGTTGTTGTTGTTCTTTTTTTCACTGTGTCTTTGTTAAATTATTCCCACTTTATGGGATTTTAGCCTAGAAGAAAATTCAGAGGTCATCTTCTTTTTACAGATCAGGAAACTGAGGCCCTGAGAATAGAAATGATTTCCTTAAGTTCACATATGTAGCCACTATCAGAATTAGGATTTAAATTCAGTGCTATGACTCAGAATCTAGAACCCTTTCCACTATATTGCTTGTGTTCATACCAGGATTTTTATTCCTCACTGAATCTACCTTTCTAACTCAACCAGCCTTTAAGCTCTAGCTCAAGCCCTACTTGCTCACCAGGCATTTCCAGACCACACCACCCTATGACCTTGCCTTTGAATTCTTAAACCATCTATTGTCCGGATGCCTATTTCTGGTTTTTAATCATAGGCTGGTTTGTAGTGTAATTAACTGTTTCTTGGGTCTGTTATGCTGTCTTTCACAGATGTTATCATTGCTATTAATATTTAAATAATAATAAGTGATAAGGAATGGGGCTACAAAGTGCTGAACCCCCCAAAATATATTGGGATTTCTGGATGATGTTGTGAGGTGTCTCAAAAGAGTTTGTAGACAAATCAAAAATTTTATTGTCATGTCATTGACTAGCAGGCTAAGTTCCAAAAGAAAGTTTAACTATTATGATGTTTAGTAATCAAAGGAGTTAGCATCCTACAAGAAGTTAGTAAAGAAGTAGGATATCAGTAGGTTCTCTTAAAGGAAAAAAATAACTTGGAGGTTGATGTCATAACGACCTTCTGATTGGATATAGTAACTGTGGGGCATGATAATTTTATCAATGTAAAAAATTTAACAAGGAATTTAACAAGGGTCTATGGTAATAAAGGTCCACTTAAGGATAAAAGGTTCCATTCCTGACAAATAATCCTGTCGGTGTTCCTCCCTACTTGCCTCAGAGAGTAGCTTGGAGTCCCTCCCCTCTTAATGTTCCTCTCTATGACATATCCAGCTTCTAAGAAACTGGGATCTTTTTGCTGGGGTCTTATTCACCCTATCAATAACTAACATTTATAGAATTCTTTAAAGTTTGCAAAACACATTATCCTCACAAGCACCTTTTAAAGTAGGGTACTAATATTAATATCTCCATTTTACTATAAAGTCAGTGCTTTTATTTTCTACATTTTACAGATGAAAGATTGAGGCAAATAGGCATGCCCACAGTCACACAACTAGCAACTTTCTGAGGCTGGAATTGAACTTGTCTTCCTGATTCCAAGTTCAACACTTTAATCACTGTACCACCTAGCTATTTTACCTAAACTTTTACCTAATCAACTTAATCTTGCTTTCATTATTACTCTGCAATTGCTTAAGCTGAGCCAAAATTTATAGTAGTAATATCTTAATGTTGTTTATTGTGCTTCTCTAGCAAAAACTGTTCCATCTACTTGGACCTAAAGCTACACTGAGATTCTGAAAAAAAAATTTTTTTGACAACATTAGACAGCAGCCAATCCAAAAAGTCTTTGCCCAAAATAGCTATTGCAATCAACTTCCATATTTTTTGGTCTTTTATTATAAAGACTTTTCCTGGAAGTCTCATGCAAAGATTTCAATTTATCTCATCCCAATTCATGAAAGGCAAAGTAGACCCTCATCAGAATGTGTAACCTATGATAGCAGTGGTATGCTTATTCTAACATAGTCTCTAATCTTTGGTACCAAAATGTAAATGATTATGTCACCCAGAAAGACCAGTCACAGCTAATTACTGCAGCAGGGAGAAACAGTTAGAAAATATGTTTAATAAGATTCTATTTACACTTTAATTATCAAGTCCAGTCATTTGGCCTGAATAAGATATTTTAGCCCTCATCAAAGATGTTAGTGTCTACTAGAAAATGAAAATGTATTGAATTTTGCTCAAAAGAATTAAGCTGTACTATCACTTCCAATATAAATATGCAAAATCAAGATACATAAGTTTTCTGTGAAGGAAGAAGCATGAAGTTTCAGAAAAGAAACATAATAAAAAAATTTAGTGTATGAATTTTCTAATTAGTTTTCTTTGTCCATCAATTCATTCAATGTATATTTATTGAGTTCTTATATATTCAAGGTACTGTTTTAGAGATTGTGAAGGTTGCAGTGGTGAATAGGATCACAGAACATACCTATTTTTCCTATTGTATATATAAATTATTCCCTAATTAATGCCTTGCATGTATATAATATGCATGTTTTTCAAAATAGTTTCATATTTATATTTATCTCATTTGATGCTCAATAAAATTATTTGAGAGAAGGAAGGTTGGAATTAATAATATTATATAGATGCAAACAGGAAAGTAGCACATTGACCCTGGAATCAAGAAAGCCTGAATTCAACTCCAACCTTGGACAGTAGATGTGTGACTATAACATTATAAAGTGCTTATCATGCAGTGTTGAATATTACAAACACCTATCTTTTCCTTATTCTCCCACTAGACTATAAACTCTTTGAGAACACATTCGTAATGATTCCTTTGCACTTAGAGTCATCAAGATTGGATAGTAAGATAGGCCCTCAGTCATAACTCCTTAACAAATATTTGTTGACTGAATGGATGAGTATGATCTACTATGACAGTTTGGCACTCTTCCTCCCAAATTACTATATCTTTAGTCATACCAGCTTTATTGTCCACACTCTCATTTCACTGGAATGTTAGTTGTAAGGAGAGCAAAAGTATTAGAATATTATAGTTTTCCTCCAATTCCAATCTATTCTTCAAACTTCTTTTAGATTACTCTTGCAATACCACAGTTCTGATCTTATTATTTCCTTGCTCAACAACTATCAATGGCTATATATTGCTTAATAAATTCAGTCCAAATCACTCTACCCTGGTATTCAAGGGTATCTGCAACATCATCCCAATCACTTTCATCTTTCCTACATATACTCTAGATTTCTGCCAGATCTTTTAAGGATTATATACTGTTCCCCAAATATATCTTATTCTTCCTCACTTTTTTGTCATTGTTCATGCTCTCCCTTTCCTTATACTGCTCTTCTTGTATGTCAGTCTTTCCCATATTTTATTCATGGCTATGTCAAATTCTACCTTTTTTGAATTCTTTCCTGATTCTCCTAGCCAGATGTTTCTTTTTTCTCTAAGATCCCATAGCACACTGTTCACACCTCTCAGGATACTTATCATATTCTCTTGACTATATATTTTTTCTTAATATATTTCTCTAAGCTCTTTGAAGATATTAGCTGTTGCTAATAACTATCGTTCCTCAAGGGCAAGGACTACACCTTCTTTTCTTTGCAACCTAGCACAATGGTCTGCATATAACAGATGATGAATAAACATTCATTAAATGAATTGACAGATGAAAATAATTACTTAGCGTGATGTTTATCAAATTCAATGTGCAATGGAGCCAGAGGTAAGTCGGAAGACAGCTTCATGTTAAAATTGATATTTAATGGTTTTTTTAAAGTTTTATTGATGCCTTTTCTGTTTTTATGTCAGAACACTTCCTTCTGTACCTCTCCTTGTCCTTCACACCAATTTAGATTCTCTTGTGACAAAGAAAAATTTTTAAACAAAACCAAATGACATAGCCAATGAGACCTAATAATGTTTACAAGATTTCCCATCCCTGACTGCCCTATCTTTTGAATGAAAGGAAAATGGTGCATTTCCTCATATCTTCCCTGGGTTCAAGATCAGTTATTATAATTTCTGAATCTTAACCTTTATTACCTTGGTAACATAAGCATAGTGCTGTAAGGGACTTCAAAAGCTGTCTAGTCCAATCCTTTCATGAAGAAACTAAGGAGAGGTAAATTGCACTGTCCAAGATTGACTTTGGTGTGACTCATTCCTGAGTGAATTTGCTAATTTTCTTGCATTTGAGGACCAGCCAAATTATTTCTCAGGCATTAAATGATTTGATGTTTTGCATGAATCCTAAATAAGACTTTGGGGCATATGACTGTTCAAGGAGAACTAGCACTCAAGGGGGGATTGCTGAGCCTTTTTCAGGGCTGCCCATCCATCTTTGGTGTCCAACTGGCACTCGACTCTTACCTGTGGCTCTGAGAAGCTGCAGCATTCACAGGAGCCTTTCCTTTCTAAGCTGTTTTAGCAAAAGACCAAACCAGGTTGAGAGTGACCCACAAACCACAAACCTGTGGGTGAGTTGAGGGGAGTGTCTACTTCGAGCATGCAAAGAAGACATTTCCCAGCAGAGTGGGCGGATGGGAACAATTTGTTCCAGCATGAAGGTAGCTGAAGCTCAAACTTGGTAGACAGTAAAGACACCAAGGTCATCTGCTGCTTCTCAGACCATTAGCAGTCATCCTGACTTTTGTCTTGTCATTGGACTGTGATGACTTTGGAGGAAAGAGTGGGGCTGATGACTTGGCCCAGCTCAGCCTTACTTAAACCCAATTCACATAAGAGTTAAGACATCATCCCGTGATGTCTCTGGTCCTCTTTGAAAACAAAGGACCAACAATAACCACTAAGTAAGACTTTACCTGGATGAGACTTTGCCTGAAAACAGAGTTGAAAAAAAAACAGAGTAATCACAATTAACCCTTATGGGAGAGCCAGGGGGTTGCTGATGAGTGCTGGATAAGAATAGTTAAGTAGTAAAGGAAGCAGTGTGGTTGTAGCAGAAGAAAACGTGATTTCACATCCTCATTCTGCAACTTCATAAATGGGAGGCTGAGCAAGTGACAACCTATCTTGGCTCTCTCATGTATAAAATTAGATGGTATGACTAGGTGGCTTTTAAATTGCCTTTCAGTGCTAGATCTATGGTTCTAAGATGGTCAACACAAAATGTGGAAATTATAATGACCATTCATGAACATGGAGAAAATGATATTGGACTATCTAATCTCTAAAGTCCCTTCCAGCTTTAAATTATGCATGTAATAGAATTAATCAGTTAGTAGAATTTAAAATTAATGATTCTTTAAGGATTATAGAACACTATAATTCTCTCAGAATTATTTTAGGTTGTTTTGTTTATAAAGAGGTACATTAATTCAAGATTAGACAAAGTTGCTAAATTCCTTTTAGAAAACAAACATAAACCCTACTATCTCATTTTAGGGTCTGTTCACACTTCTGAGTCCTAGAAAACATTAGTGACTATTCATATGTTGTAGCTGCCCATATTTTAATTAGAGTGGACAGAGAAATTGATTTTTTTTTAAAGCAACCATTTTATGGAGTAAGCATTCTACATCTCCCCATTTTATGCCACAGTGATGAAGCTCAGATTCTCAGGGACCAACATTTTCCATTGTGTAACGCATGCCTAGCCTACTGATGTCAGTTTCTTCAGCTTTTTTTTTTTTCCAGAGGGATTTACATATAAAATGAGTCAAGAAATATAAGGATTCAAGCCTTAAAAGAACAGATGTTAAAGCTTGCTTTCAGCTGCAGGAGAGACCTAGACTATAGTTAAACCAAAACCAAACTCATTATGATTCCATTCACAAATGCTAGACAATTTTTCATTAAATCATAGATTTAGAAGCAAGATAGAATGTCATCTAGCACAGTCCCTTAATTTTACAGAAATTAAGGGAACTGGCGCTCTGAGAAGATAATGACTTGTCCAAAGTAACACAGGGAAAAAAGTAAAATAGGAAATAAATGGCAAAGTCAGAATTAGAATTTAAATTCTGAATCTAATATTTTTCCTACTGAACCAAGATGATCCTTAAAGGCTGGCCTGTTTTCTGTAAAATGTTAAGCACAATCTCTTCCCAATAGAATACAGCCTTAGGAGGTCAGCCTTTATACATATTGTTTTTACATCACCTATATTCCCCCAGTATAACCCCCTGCCAGATAGCAATTACTTTTAACAAAAGATTAAAAGAGAGAGAGAAAAAAAAATCCATTCAACAAAGTTAAGCAAAGTTAAGCAACCAAGTTTAGAATGGCAAATGATATTCATCACCCAGAGTCTAGCACCTCTGCAAAGAAATGAGGGAAACACATTTTCATATCTCTTCTTTGGAGCCAAATTTGGTCATTAAATTCCATAATATTACATTTTAATTGATTTGTTATTCTTTCTATTTCTATTATCTCAATCATTTTATGTATTATTTTTATACTTCTTTGTATTCAATGTTACCTCTGCTAACTTCACTATGATTCAGTTCACATGTCTTCTTATGCTTCTTTGTATTCTTCATGGTCAGCATGTCTAATATACTACTTTTCCATTAATTCATTCAATTCTACATTTCCTTTATATTTGTCCAAATCTGAAAAAAAATTAAAATCTTTTAATAGTTTTTTAATAGTATTTATGTCTTCTGATTATCCAGTTCATTTTTCTTTATTATTAACATGCTATGGCATTTGGAACATTTAAATTTAATATTTTGTTGCTATGATTCCATTCAGCATAATCTTATTTGTGTTTATTTTTATTTTAAAATATGAGTTTTTGTTTTTTCCTTTGTCTGGTAACATAATTTTAATTTCTGTTTTTTTTGGATTCATTTGACATATGACAATTTTTTTTCTAGCCCATCATTTTTAATTTGTATATAGTTTTGCTTTTTAGGTATATTTTTTGTAAGTAACAGATTGTAGAATTTTGTTTTCTTTTCTTATCTGCCACTCTCATTATACTGGGTTTTGTAATTAATTTACATTTAAAGTTATGAGAATTAAGTTTATATTTCTCTCCATCTGTGTTTAGTATTACATTTTTCTGAATTAGAATTTTTTTTCTTTCTTCTTCCTTTTTTTAAAAATAGTGCATTTTTCCCTGTAGTTCTTTTGATTTTTGCTTTCTTTTGCTTACTCTACATTTGCTACACTCTACATTACTCTACAAGAGAATCCCTCAGATTCTCTTTTCTTTACTATCAGTTCCTATTTTTCCCCTTTGTCTTTCTATTCCTTAGTTTTGGAATTTTACTTAACATTGATTATTTTTCCTTTTTTCTTTTTAGTTATCTAATTCTTTTAGTCTTTTCTATCCTCTCATTTAAATAATTTAAATTTCCCCTCGTTTCTATTTTGACTTCCTTTATTTGCTAGGTTTTTTCTATTTTTTATTTTAAAAGAGATTTTTTTAAAACCTTGTTCTTTTCATTAAGTCCTTTCTCTTTCTGGCTATTCTAAATTTTTGTCCTTTGGTTTGTGGCCTTTATACTAATTTATTTTTTCATCAGCCTCTTTGTGTTCCTCAAGGAATTAAAGCTTCTACAGTATCCTTCTAGAGGCTAGTTACTCCCTGGAGTTCTGAATTCCCTTCTTCTCAAGGAGCATGATTTCCATGGAGGCACAATCTTTTCTCAGAGGAATTGATCTCTGACTTCCAAATCCCTTTCAGATGAAGCTCATTGTAAAGTCCTCATCTCTCATTACAGAATATCAAGTACTCCTGGCAAATATTCTTGAACTAATTCAATTCAGTTAAAAAAGCATTGATTAAATACTGTATGCTGAGTGCTAAGAATAAATGACAAAAATGTAATAATAATGATAGCTAATATTTAGAGAGTGCCTTAAGGTTTGTATAGAACTTTACATATATGATCTCATTAGGTACTTTCTATGAGTCTGTGAGGCAGATTTCAGTATTATTTCCATTTTACAAATAAAAAAAAAAAATCCAAACGGCTAAGTTAAGTGAGTTGTATAAAGTTGTGTTGTGATTCAGTCATTTCAATTGTGCACAACATGTTATGTCTTCATTTGGGGCTTTCTTGGCAAAGATATTGATGTATTTTGCCATTTCCTTTTCCAGCTCATTTTGCAGGTGAGGAATCTGACCAAAACAAGGTTAAATGATTTTTCCACAATCACATAGCTAGTAAGTATCTGAGGCTCTGGTCCCAAGTCTTCTTAACTCTATTTTCAATGCTCTATCCCCTAGCTTATGGCTTTCTTTAGGCTACTAAATTGTGTCTTGGGCAAAGTAAAAATGTTGCTTGCCACTCTCTATCCATGATGCCATACATTGCTGTACCTTAACAGGAAATCTGGGCTCAATCCCGCCTTCTACACTCACTGTCTGGGTGGCCCTAGGCAAGTCTCTGTGACTCAATTTCCTTGTCTACAAAAAAGGAAAGTGAGAATGAGTTCCCTCACCCACCCAAATTCCTTAAGATCCCTTGATCCTAGGGCCCTGAGACCATTATCACCAGGAACAGGGCCTGGCGGTCCAGAGCCACAATCCACTCTCACAGTTCCTATAAACAGATATTAAAGACTGTGAACTACTTTGCTGACAGGAATCTTGAAGAACACTGAGGTTTTATATCAGAGAAGAAGGGCTGGTTTTGTGTCTTAGGGAAGGGTTGGTCTTGTCTTTTTCTTTTTGCCCAAATTATCTCGATAATTGTTTCTGTGCTTTCACAGACGACTTCCAAGGAAAGGGATTTCAAAAAATGGTGTCTGTGGCTTGAATTATCCAGATAACTGTCCCAATTCTCTACTCGCCATTGATGTGCAAAACTATTCTCAGACCTTCTCTCCTGTCCCTGAAACCCAGCCTGCACCTGGATGAAAAGCAACAGATTTCCTGACCAACCAATCAGCCACACTTACTTGCTCCCATGGGACAGAAAGAGAAGAGGATCTTCTTCTTTTGTGCCATGACATCTACAAAGCCACAAGGGACTCATAGCAGGATGGAAGACAATTATCCACCTGGAGAATTGCCAGAGTCGAGACTGGTGTCTCTTGTGAAAAATGCCACGGGAGATTTAATGACCACATATGGTCAAGAGGGTCTCAGTTTCTTACCTACTCTGATAATGAGGCACCAGCAGCAAGGTCAAAGCAATACACTGGCCCCAAAAAGAGAAGGGATATTATTTGTTATTTATTCAGACCTAAGAACGTAGGAGCATAGAAGGCTCTGTGCAAAATGGAGATGTGGCCTGAGCCACAATTTTATCACTTATAATCAATCTAAGGTCTCAGTGTCTGAGTAATTTCTCACTTGAGAAGGAAATTTACTTGATTTCTTCCCATTTCCAGGAAATGAAAACTTTGAAGTCCAGGGTCTTGAGCACTTTCCAGTATCTTTGGCAAGGTTGAATGACCTCCACTAAGCTGGCAGGTCTTCATTAAGGCATTTCATCTAGAGGTCACTGGCAAGAGGCCCTTTTTCTCCTAGAGCTCTGATGAAAGTCATTGTTTGCTATGTAACCAAAGTGTCCAATTGCAACTATGCCTTTATCTGTAAATTAAAATAGTTAATTGAACTAACCCTCAATTCAAACTATTAACAAACTCAATGCTAAGTCTAGGGTTTTAAAGAAAAACATGTTATAATCCCTGTCCATAAGGAGATCACATTTCAAATAAGAAGATACTCTTAAAAATATATGTATGTATATTATATGCATATATGCTCATATATATGTACATATATAATATTTGTAATTAATTCAATACACATACATTAAATATCTGTTATGTGCAAGATAGGGCTACAAAAGCAAAGAAGAAATAGTCTCTCATCTCAAAGAACATATATTCTATGGGAAAATATAGATTCGTGTAGCTTATACACAAGTGAAATATAAATTATATGTAGAAACATATATATGCACAAAATATTCATATATATGTATGTATGTAATCAGCATATGCACAAAATAGTTTAATTTCAAGAGGGAGAGAATGAATAATTTGAAGGATCATAAAAAGGTCTCTTGAAGGAAGTGATACCTGCCTACTTGAATTCTGCTTTGAAGGAAGCTAAGAATTTTAAGAGGCAGAAATGAAAAGAAACATCCAAAGGCATAGAGACAAGAAATCTGATGTCGTGTTCAGCTAAGGAAAAAGAAAAGCAGAGACAGACAAAGAAAGGGAGACACAGAGACACAGACAAAGAAAGACAGAGATACAGAGACAGAGAGAGACAGAGGAGGGAGAAACTGAATATAGATAGGAACAACAAAGAGTAACAAGGAAACTGATTTGCAATTAGAATATAAAGGTAGGTGGGGAATCAGATTGTGAAGGGTTTTAAATACTAGGCTGAGGAATTTATATTTGATTCTAGAATCAGTAAGAAACCTCTTAAGTAATTGGGGGAAAAGAGGGAGACTGGGTAACATAGTTAGATCTCCTTCTTAATATCAGTTGACAGTTGCCTAGAATATGGCTAGGAAAGGGGAGAATTTGAGATAGGAAGATCAATTAAAAGGCTCTTGTTATGAACCAGAGGAGAGGTTCTGAGGTAAAGTAGAGCCTGTTTGAGTAAAGAAAATGGGATTTGTGCAAGGGGTCTTATGGAATCTCATACTTTGTAATTAATTACTGTCCTATTACACTTCCAAATTATACCTTGTTAACAAAACTATAGCCAGATAAATGGCCTGGTGGAAAAACCATTGTATCTAGAATCAGGAAGGCCTGAGTTCAGATCTTGCCTCAGATATTTACTAGTTACATATCTCTCACCAAGTCATTTGCCCTCTTGTCATCTTCAGTTTCTTCACCTGTAAATAGAAGTGATAATAAAGCATATAATCAATTGAGAGAATATACATAAAGCTCCTCCACCCAAACATGGAAGTCATCTATAAATGTTAGCTATTTTACATATTGGGAAAGTAAATTTAATCATATGGTATGGTTTATATTTGTCCTTCTAAATTATAAAATTCTATGACAGCAGGAAATATGTCTCAGATTTATTTGTTTATCCTTTAGGGATGAGCACAATTATGTCTTGTGAAACTCATAATACAGTGCCTAGTATATGCTCATAAATGTTTGTTGAATGAATGAATTATAAGGTTCTATAACTTCTCATTATTATAAGGACTTTTGATCAACTTCAATTATATGTAATGCCTCTGATTTAGTAGAGGTATTATTAATAAATCTTTGTTAAATGATTGAACTCTTGAAATGCTGAACTCTGCTTTTAAAAATAAATTAGAAAACTCAGTATTGGTGAAGATCTAAAACTTCCCCAGCGTGGGTATTCCCTCCATGCCTTGGGAGACAATCTTCATGAGTTGCTATGACTAAAAAATTCATCATTTTGTGGCCTAGTTTCTGGTGATAACACTCTCCACACTTAACCTAAGCTGGTTCCCAGAGAATAGACACACAGTCTATCCCCAGGCCCCAATATAAAGTCCTTCATAGTGGGTTGGACTTATCAGAACATTTTCAAATACAAGGTGACCTCTGTAATCATGATGAGGTATCAGAATAAGAGAAATTAATCAGGGATTAGAGGAGATTACTAGGAAGAAAAAGTCCTACCTAACTGTAAAATATGCATAGTTTGCTCTCTTTATTTACATATTTATTTGGATAGTAACATTACCACATATAAACTGCACGTCAGTTATTTTGCCCTCTCTATGCCTGACTGTATTCATGCTATTTCAATTTAAAAAAAAAAAATTCTTCACTGACAGCACAGCATAATAAACAGAAGAGTCAAATTCTCCAATTAAAAATATATTTCCTCCAGTAAGACTAAGATTGTTCTTTTTTTGCTTCTTAGAGCAATCTTTCAATCAATCAACAAATGCTGTAATTATTTATATGGAAGACAGTATGCCAGGTAATGTAGATGCATTAGAAATATTCAACATGATCCCTGCCCTCAAGGGGCTTAAGATTTATCTGGGAAAGCAAGACATAAATGCAGATAAACAGCACAGATGAACAGTATAAAAGATATAACAAAATAGTATATGATTTATTGTCAAGTGAGTGACAGAAGTAATGAGCAAAAGGTGGAGAATAAGCACTCTGGTCAGTGTTTATATGGAAAAACATTCTATAGGAAGAGTGATTTGAGCTGGATTCTGAAGGCTGAGTAGAATTTGGGCAGGTACAAAAGAATGAATCTAAGGGCTTTTAGATGGAGTGATTCCTGATAAAAGCATTGGGGTGAGAAAATGTAAAAGACATTAAGGGCCTTTTCACACATGTATACACAATAGAATTGAAGTGATTTTTTTTTCCTGTCTGTGTATGTTTTTTTTTTTTCTTTTTTGGTCTCTCTTTCTATCTCTCTGCCTCTGTGTGTTGTGTATTCCTTGCACACAACAAAACTTCTTCTGGTATATTTAGATAACTAAAACAAAAATTAATTTGGTTTGAAGTATTTGGATAAAGAGCTCCATTCTGCATCTTACTTTATATGTCTAGTTATTAGCTAAATTAGTTACCAGCTAGGGTAAGGATGAAATTTTCTTCAAGTTTTCCATTTTCTTAAAAAAAATTCACATCAATAATGAAATATGATGATTTGAAATTTGGCAGTGGATATTATGAGATTTGAATAGACATAAAGATACATTTGTTACAATCAGAGAATTTTATAATGGGCCTTAGACACTGTGTAGCATAAGTCCTTTATTTTACATATGTCCTTTCCCCCCCATCCATGTATCTATTCCCATCCCTGTAGTTTTCCGTCTCAGAAAGCTAAATGCAGGCTCATGATTCTGTTAAAGTCCATCATCCAGTCAGATAATAGCTCTGAGCCCCCAGTTCTAATAAATCTCATCAGACCAAAGCAGATGACATATAAATTCAAAATAAAGGAACTTATATTACAGAAAAATCAAAAAGAAATAGCAAGGAATCGATTCAGGTAGCAAGTATACTCCTTACCTAAATAATTTCTTCTCCCAGGCCTTCAAGGAAAATTGTGAGTCTAATGCCACTTTAATCTCCAATATCCTCAAAAAAGTAGAAGGACAAAGTCCGCCTATATTTAGAGTGAGATATCATATAGTGTGCTCTATAAGCAGTCTCTGTTAGGTTAGCCCCCTCTTGATTTTGGCAGCAGTACAAGTATTGAACATTGTCTTCTCAACATCTGGAGCTGTTTGATGTCTCTTGTTATACATTCATGCCTTTAACGTGCCAGTCTTGGACTTGTAATACTCATCATTTCCCTTAGCATTGTTCAGGTGTTGCTATCAATCCTCTTCCATCTCTCCCTTTTTGATCAATCATTAAACATTTTTAAAGCCTCCACTACATGCTAGGCCCTGTAATAAATGCTGGGGCACTGGATATGACCACTATATTCCTCCACTTTCATTTCTTGTCTCCAGATGCACTGCTTCTGTTCACCCACTGATGCCAGAGAGCTCAGAATGTAATTGCCCTTCTTCTTCAATTATTGCCTCTCCTTGCATTTTGCTCACAGTAATTTCACAGGCTGATTTCTCTTTTACCCTTGCAAGTTCAAAGTGTGATGATCCAATCAGAGTACCACGTTAGGTGACATGATGCAGAAGTTTATACAGCCTGTAGAAGATGTAAACTGAAGGGAACATGTCATCTACACTGAGATATCCACTCAGGAGTGTGCTGGTAAATGGTAACAACTGATTCTCTGGGTAAAAGGTATATGAATAACATTTAGGTTTAATCTATACTGTTAACATTTTCCCCATTACTTTCTTAAATTTATATGCAAAAGACTTAGTTTGTAGCATTTGCTGATTTCTGAAGTATAAATACACATGCTGAAAATTTAATAATGAACTCTTATGTACCTATACAAGCTGGTTTTAGAACACCCCAGTATAAACTTCTATATACAGAATCACAGAATAACAGAATCTCAGAGTTGGAAAGTTGAGATGAAGAATAAGAATTCCCTATAACATCCCAGGCAAGTATCCACTTTAGAGACCTAAGAGAAAGAGAAAATGTTTCTCTCAGCATCATGTAACTGAAGGTCTATGTATATAGAGTGGAGAATAGACCCTAAAGTCACTAAATCCCAATACTGTTTAAACCTACTGTTACAGGTGCAAGGGTAAAAGAGAAATCAGCCTGTGGAATTACTATGAGCAACATGCAAAGAGTAGCAATGATTGCAAAAGAAGAACAATTCTGAGAAAAGGAGGCATTTCTATTTACCTATGACATCCAGATGAGCACAGTGAGAGACAGCATTATCCAGAGAACTGGTTCTGCTTCCAGATCAGCCTTCACAGTTAACATCCAGGAAAGCAAATGCTATGGAGAAGGAGTCAGCCATCTCTGTCAACTGCCACTCACTGAAAAGTCAAAGCATCCTAGATGAAGCAACAGGACACTGTTATACAGACAGAGGAGATATTATGTGACAGACAAATCAGACTACTACCACTACCTTGACCACTGTCTCTCCTGACACTCCAATAGAGATAAGCCTTTGAGAATGTCTGTAGTCACTATCCTGGGAAGCAATCCCTGTGGAGATATAGCCCGATAATTATTCCTGTAGGTGCTATAGCCACCTCCCTTGAATTCTTCAAAAAGGAAAGTTCTTGCCACTAAAATCCTTCATGCTATCAAATGATTCAACATCAGAAACTGATGTGATTTGATTAGTGGAAATGGCATTAAAGAAAAATTATTATCACCTGCTTTGCTTCTGTACTTTAAAGATAATGGTAACTTCAAGCTGAAAATTTCTCTATGTGTCTTCTCCATTATTAAAATGTAAGCTCCTTGAAAGCAGGAATTGACTTTTCTATTTGTATCCCCACTGCTCAGCACAGTGCTTTGTACTTAGTAAGTGATTAATAAACGTGTTTTGTTTTTTTTCCCCCATTCACTCAGTATTCATTCCACTAGTGTCTGGCTGAGATGGGAGCCATTATTTATGCATCTCAATACCTGTTTCAGCTTTTTACATAGTTTTAGAATAGATGAGTTTCCTGATAGTGTTGGACTAGATACTCTAAATTTCACTTCCAGCTCTAAATCTCTCATAAAATGGACTTCTTTTTTAGGGAGCTTGCCATGAAAATTTCAAAGAAATAACAACTCACATGAATGTAAATACATAATGGTTTTTAAAGTGCCTTTCTCCTAACAACACCAAGAAGATCCAGAGTGGGAGACTTGGGCTTGATGAAAAGAAAAATTTCCTTATAGTGAAACTTTACATAAGGGTTATAGCCTTAGGAAGTAATAACTTCCCTTGTTTTAGAGAATTTTTGAAATGAGATGACCACTTATGAAGGGCTTTATAGATATATTAGGATACTATTTTAGAATCAATAAAACTAAGATTCATACCAATTCAAAATCATGCATCCAGATATCAAGTCTAAGACATATCATACTAACTTTCCAGGGAATAATCAATGAGCCTTCCATTTCATTTTTGGTAGTGAGTGTCTCTAGTGGAGGTTTTTAGGTTTAAGTGCTTGACTCAATGTTATTTAACATTTTTTTCTATTAATGACTTAAATTAGTAGTTCTCTAATTATTAGACCTCAGAATCTTTTTATGTTGTTAAAAAAAATCATTGAGGATCACAAAGAACTTTTGTTTATCAGAGTAATCTTTATGAATATTATATTATTAGATATAATATATTAAATATTTGATAATATCATATTATTATATTATTAAAAATTAAAATATCTTAATATAATTGACACTGTTGACCCCTTGAAAAAGCATAACACCTCTCTTCACTCCCACCCCTGCCAAGGTTTCTGGACCATGTTTTGAGAACCACTGGCTTATGTAAAGGCACAGAGGACATAATTATTAAATCTGCAAAGGATACAAACCCATTATGAACAAATAACATATCAGATGGCAAATGTGTGATCCAAAAATATTTTTATAGGACGAGACATGGGACTAAGAAAAATCAGGTGGAATTTAATGGAGATGAAGATGTAGTGTCTTACAATTGTGTTCAAAAAATTAATTTCATTAATTCTCTTCAAATTCTTGACCTTTTGTTCTTCCAAATGAATTTTGTTATTATTTTCTCTAGTTCTGTGAAGTAATTTCTTGGAGTGTGATTGGTATAGCACTGAATAAGTAGATCAATTTAGGTAGTATTGTCATTTTTATTATATTAGCTCAGCCTTCCCATGAGCACTTGATATTTTCCCAAGAGATTAGATCTGACTTTATCTGTGTGTAAAGTGTTTTGTATTTGTGTTTATATAGTTCTTGACTTTGCCTTGGAAGGTAGACTCCTAAATATTTTATATTATCTACAGTTATTTTAAGTGGAATTTCTCTTTCTATCTCTTTGCTACTGGAGTTTGTTGGTAAAATACAAAAAATGATGATGATTTATGTGAATTTATTTTGTATTTTGCAACTTTGCTAAAGTTGTGAATTGTTTCTAGTAGTTTTTTAGTTGATTCTCTGGGATTCTCTAAGTACACCATCATATCTGCAGAGAGTGATCATTTGGTTTTCTCGTTACCTCCTCTAATTCCGTTAATTTCTTTTTCTTCTCTTATTGCCAGAGCTAACATTTCTAATACAATATTGGATAGTAATGGTGATAATGGGAAATCTTGTTTCACCGCTGATCTAATTGAGAATCGTTCTAGTTTATCCTCATTATATTTGATGCTTGCTGATGTCTTTAAATAGATGCTATTGATCATTTTAAGGAAAATTCCATTTATTCTTATATTCTCTAGTGTTTTTAATAGGAATGGGTATTGAATTTTGTGAAATGCTTTTTCTATATCCATTGAGATAAATATGATTTTTGTTAGTTTAGTTATTGATATAGTCAATTATGCTGATGGTTTTCCTAATATTGAACTAGTCCTGCATTCCTAGTATAAATCCTACTTGGTCATGGAATGTTATCCTGGAGATAACTGGTTGTAATCTCTTTGATAATACTTTATTTAAGATTTTTGCATCAATATTCATTAGGGAAATTGGTCTATAATTTTATTTCTGTGTTTTGACACTACCTGGTTTAGGAATGAGCACCATGTATGTGTCATAAAAAGAATTTGGTAGAATTCCTTCTTTCTCTATTTTCCCAAAGAGTTTGAATAATATTGGAATTATTTGTTCTTTAAATGTTTGGTAGAATTCACATGTGAATCCATCTGGCCCTGGAGGCTTTTTCTTAAGGAACTGATGAATAGCTTGTTCAATTTTTCTTCCTAAAATGGAACTATTTAAAGTAGTTTGTTTCCTCCTCTGTTAATCTGGGAAATCTATATATTTTTAAAAATATCCATCCATTTCACTTAGTTATCGTATTTATTGTACACAGTTGGGCCAAATAGTTCCCAATTATTGCTCTGATTTCCTCTTCATTGGTAGAAAGTTCATCCTTTTCATTTTTGATACTAACAATTTGATTTTCTTCTTTCCTCAAAAAGTTAAGTTCATATATATGACATGAATCATTTATTAAGCATTTACTAATGAATCCACATGCCATGTGTCAGATGGAAGTTAAGTGACACAGTAGATAAAGCACCAGTCCTGGAATCAAGAGGATCTGAGTTCAAATCTAGCCTCAGACACTTACTAGTTATCGTACCCTGTATAAGTCACTTAACTATTTTTCCCAATTCCTCATCTGTAAAATGAGCTGGAGAAGTATATAATGACCACTTTACCATCTTTGCCAAGAAAATCCCAAAATGGGATCACAAAGACCAGGACAAGACTGAAAAGACTCAACAAAAATGACCACCACAACAACAAATGTGTCAGATACTGTATAAAATGTGGCTAGATAGCACTTCAAGTTTGTCTCTGTCTTTGTCTCTCTGTCTCTGTCTCTGTTTCTCTCTGCTCTCTGTCTCTGTTTCTGTTTTCTGTCTTTCTGTGTGTTTGTCTCTTTGTCTTTGTCTTTCTGTCTCTCACTGACTCTGCCTCTGTCTCTAATTCTGTCTCTCTGTCTGTCTCTTTTTCTCTTTCTCTCTCTCTCCTCTCCTTAAACATCATTACTTCTTTATTGAAATGATAATTGCAAGCAATATATTCACCTGACTTGTAATTTCATGGTGATTGTGTTTTTCCCAACTGCAACTATGACACAAGGAGCTGTCTGGAGCTTAACCAAACTTCCATCAGTTGGCAGTTAAATGTATTCAGAGAGATGTTAGCTGAAATGCTTTTTCCATTCCACTCCCAAATTCGTGTTTGAAAGCTTCTTTGGTAAATTCTAATAAATTCCTCAGTGTGTACTGAGAAATGGTGAAAACTTTCAATCAGGGCTGTCAGAATTCAGCAGATAACGCCTTATCAGTTTTATTGTACTGAAACGTTTTTCTCCAAGGTTCCTAATGACCTCCTTATGGAAAGAAACCAACAGGCTTTTGTTCACTTTTCACCCTCCTTGACCCCTCTTCAGTATATGGCTCTGCTGACCAATATCTTTCTTTATATTTCCTATTCCTTGGTTTCTAGAAGACTGTCATCCCTTTAGGGATCCTTCTTCTTCTCTGGCAGCAATTTTTCTTTCACTGTCTTCTCATCCTCCCACTTACCTTTGAAAATGGGTGTCCCCATAAAGCTCATTCTTGAGTCCTTTCCCCCTTTTCCCCCTCTACATTTCTTTACTTAGTAATTTCATTCATTCATTCAAGCCATTCTCATGGCTTAAGTTATCATATTTATGCAAATGACAACCAAATGTATGTATTTACCTAGAATCTAGCTTATGTGAAATGTAAAGCAGGAGCAAACTAAAATGGTTGTAGCAGGAGTTGAAGGAACTTCCATAATACATTTCAATCTTACTGCTTAGGCAGGGTGAACTAAGATTTCTCCTCAGGAGACAAAATTTAGAGGTCCTTGCTTTTCTTAATTAGATGAAAACAATAAACAGATCAAATAAGTAGTTAGCATCTAAGGGGCATGTTTCTTTTTCTGGAATTTTTCCAGCATATCATCCTCACACCTTATGCTCATCTGTACCCTCTTGGCACATAGCTTTGGATATAGCCAATATCAGCCCTATTATTTTTGCTACTCTAGGTCATTATCTTTCACAGTTCTGTGCTCTTCTTCAGGTTACTGGGACCTGATTGTCAGGGTCCAGTGATAGTACTTTCTCACCACTCTCCCAAGATCAAGGGTAATGACCACTACTTCATCTTTCTGCACTACTCTGAACGCCTCCACTCCCTTCTGAGAGTTTGGGCATCAAATAATATTGCTAGCATTAATATAGTACTTAAAAGTTTATAAACCATACATAAATATATAATATATGTGTATGTATATATAAACACTATAAATACATATGTATCTATATATTATATATATTATGTAATTTATATACACATCAGATGGAACTAGCCCCTCAGAAAAAAGTAGACCATCCCTCCCTCTGTGTGACTGCACCTAAGTGAGTCACGAGTGTTGAGCGAGTCAAAGAAGATAATGTATGTAAAGTGCTTCACAAAAAAAGAGCTATATAAATCCTAGCTATTATTCTAAATTTTCTATTTCTGTTAATGGAACCTCTTTTCTCCCAGTCACTCAAGTTACAAAATGACAGAATCATCTTTGACTTTTCCTTCTCCTCTCCATTCCATATCAGTCATGAAGACCAATTAGTCTACCTCTGTATCATATCTTACAACACCCTTCCTCCCTTTTACTCCTGCTACAACAACTGCAGTTTAAATCTGCTTTATTTCTCACTTAAACTATTATAATACATTCTAAATTGTTCTTTCTGGAACCTCTCTATATCTTCAGGTTGCTCATCCTTCTGAATAATCCCTAACTAATTTTCTCGTCCTTCCTCTCTTCAAAAACCTCTAGTGACTCCCCATTACCTACTGAATAAAATACAAACACCCTATTTTAGTAGTCAAGTGCTATCACAAGTTGACTCCTACTTTTCAGCCTCACTCCATATTATTCTCCTTTATGTTGCATTCAAACTGCATTGCTCACTGCCCTCACTTATCTTCCATCTTGTGTTTCTTCTCACAGTGTCCCTCATGCTTGGAGTAGGTTACTCTCCATTCCTGCCATCTCTGTCATTTGAAATCCTTGTCTTCCTTCAAAGACCCACTCACATATTATTACCTTCAAAGGGTTTTCTTTCCTTTGACCCCAAAATTTAAAATGACCTGTTTCTCACATTTTTCATAGCCTTTTTTATAAACCTCTCCTCCAAGTTCAATATATTCTGTCTTCAATCATACTGATCTTTTATGTAAATCAAATAGTCTTGATTATAGAGATACCATTCTTCTTCTTTCTCACTATTTTCCTGATTGAAGACTGAGTAGATTCCCCCTGGCCCTTCATTTCCTATTTATAAATTCAGATCACCCTTTCCTTCTCAGCACATGGATCTGAGATTTCTTCATTTGTTGAATTCCTGGCTTTGAACTTTGGATTGTGCTTGCCTTTTTGCTCTATTGACTCCCTGACTCAGGTTTTGTGCTTGAACCATGCTGCCTTGTATCCCCCCAGACTTGTTGACTCTCTTACACTTTGAGGCACAGTGTGCTAATTGCCCACTAACCTCCTGCTAAACTCTGGCTCATGTTTGTCTTTCCATGCCCCAGTCAACAGGAAAAAATGGTCATTTGTGTACACATCCTATTCTTTCTATTAGATTATATACTCCTTGAAGGCAGATTCTCTGTCTTATTTCATCTTTATTTTGCTACCACCTAGCATAGTGCCTTCAGCGTGGTCATTGGTTTGAATTGGATTGGATTGGATTGAATTGGACTGAATCAAATTGAAGCAGTAAGGATCTGAGCTGATATTTCTGGTTAGTAGAACTTTTGCCAATGTAAAGATTTCAGGAAAGATTCACAAAACAAAACAAAGAATAATTCAAGAGAAGTGGAAATGGGTCAAAAGAATCATTGATAAATTTGATGCATTCCCCAAACAACTTGATGAAATTATAGGGTATGGAGCCTATAGAGAAAGCTAGAGGCCAGTTCTCATCTAGGTACATAGTAAATGTCTAATAAAAGTATTTTTCATTTATCCCCTGTGGAATGTGATTATGCTCACTTGTGCCAGGTTTATTGAGTTTCACAGACTGGGACTATGTCTGGATGACTGCCTGGATGAAAGTCAGTTGCCTCTCCTATTATCAATAAAAGCAAATTGATTGATTTCTGTCTTTTCAGGGTTTTCTCTTTGCCATTTTTCTTTGTGCCCTCTTCTGGATAGTGACTAGATAGAATGTTATCATTCTTGACCACAGGAGTTGATGATGGTAAATTGTGGCAGAACATTCATGGAACTAATAGACATGTGCTTACACTCAGACTGAGAGAAGACATGATCAGAGTGAATTTTCTCAGCTTAATGGATAGCAGCAAGCAGGGCACTGAGATGTTTCCTGTAAAAAACACATAATAGCTCAAGATACAGCTTTCCCCACTCAGCCCCATAGTAATGCCTTAACTTTGGGACTTGCTTCATGGATTAGCCATAAATTCAAGGAGAGTGTAGGAGACAGAAAATAACCGAGAATTCCTGACAAAAAAGAAGCCCATAAACTAAGGCAAAAATACATTAAAGATTCAGTATACCCATCAACTTTTTGAAAAAGGGAAAGAGAGAAAAATCCCCTTCCCCATTCTTTGCTATATTCTGGAAGAAGATAATGAGAAAAGGCCAAAAGGAACTCCTAAAGGAAACTTGCTCAGTTTTATTGACTAAGTAATTGATTCTTTATCAGCCAATCAACAAAAGGCAACCCTATTCTTTGAAACTCAATCAGGAACTCATGCAAACTGGCATGCTTACCTTCCCTTAAGATATGATCTTCCAGAGACTTAGACCCTGTGCTTTCATCAAGTTGATTGGGGGAACTCATAAAACCAATAGTGCCTCCCCTAATCTCTTGCTCCCTATTATTACATATTTGCAGGACCATGAGTTCACAAATATATATGCACACCACACTTTTAATTTATGTTTTCTTCATCTTTTAGCAGTGTTAATTTGTGACAACACCACTACTATGTTCAGACTCCGGCTTCCTCTTTTGCTACCCTTCTTGGCAAGGAGCACAAGTGTTAAGTTGGGACATTAGGGGGTCTATTGCCTCTGAAAGCATATTATGTCACTAAAGCACAATTGCATATGACAATTCCATTTTAATTCATTATTCAACATTTACATAAGCTTAGGCTTCGTTTGGGATACATAACAGCTAGCAAGTCCAGTTACTTGTATGAAAACCAAGAATCCAAACACAAGGTAATTACTCTGAGGAGGGAAAAAAGCCACCCTTGGTTAAACAGTGCCATTCTAAATATTGACTTTATATGCTTTCCATTCCACATTAACTATTTGATATGGGAGTGATTCCTCACTGGCTAGGGAGCTGGATTAGTTAACCTCTAAAGTTCTTTCCAACACTAAAATTCTATGCTTCTATCAATCTCCAAGGTCACAAAATGAGAAACAGTAGCTGAGAAAAAAATTGCTGAATATGACAGAAATTATTGGATCTAATATACAGCATGAAACTTGAGAGTTTAACAAAAGTGGACACAGATACTTAAATATACAAAGAGGGAAATAGCCAAAATAGTAAAAGAAAAAAGACCCAAACTGTCATTACAACTGTTCCTCCAGATATACAAGCAATTCTAAAATTACCATGGTGTCTTATATTGCCAGCAAACCAGTCCTATGGGATCCTTTGCCTTGGGTAATATTTTTCATCAAGATACTTCAGGAACCAGTTACCACAACCTATACTATGACTAATAGGATAGAACTCTGCCTGATTCGTGGAACTAATTAAAAATTTCTAGCATCATTGAAGAACTGCAGTTTCCATTCCTAGTGGGTTCTTGAGGGTGAAATAATTGCCATCATGTATGAATGTTAATTTCAAGATGGCTGTGTTCCATCCCAGAGTGGAGCAGACTAGACTCTCTTGGTAGGTGTTAGCTTCCTTCACTAGAAGTCTTCAAACTTAGATTAGATTAATACTTGTCAGAAATTTTATAGAAGAAATATGGATTGATCTTTTAGGACTCTTTAAAACCCTAAAATTCTATAATTCTGTATTTGTGTAATAAAACAGAAAATAAAAGAATTATTCATATCCTACATAAGGAGAATATGTGCATACAGGCTGGGAGTTGGTATATATCACTGGTAATTAGTAGTCTGAGAAAGAAAAAGCACATCTGAAGCAAAAAAACCAAAAAGGCCATTGTCCAAACCAAGATCCAATCAGGTAATCAGAAAATCAGAACTATGCCCAAGTAAAGAATTCAAAAAAAGCAAATGATCCAGGGATTAGGTATAAAACAATAACGAAGTCCAAAGCTGGAGTAGGAGGGCACAGAAGAAATTCAGGAAAATGTCATGAGGAAGGGGTTAGATGAGAGCACTGACTGACAGTTTTTATTCAAGGAGTCAGTCTAAGACAGGACAAGCCTGTGCTTTACTTTCAGGGAAGCCACGTGCACTGACACTGTCCCTCCACTCTTTATATCTTCCTAAAGCTAAAGATTGCTGCTTAATGAGATAGCACTGTACTGTACTTCCCTATATGTCCCAAAGGCAGATGATACAATTGCAGTCAGTTGGGTAGGATCCTTGATACTAGCCCAAATCATTTCCTATATTAGACTGAGAAAGCAGAAATAATGATGTGCCATTATGGATAGACATTAGGAATCCAGAATAGATTGAACCAATGGCTCAGTGTTCCCATGATCCTGCCAGAGGCAGAAGGAAATACTAATAATGGAAGCAAGGTCAAAACCAGAGATACACAACAAGGTGCACATGGTACCTGTTAAAAGCTCTTGTTTGTCCTTCATTCTTGGAGGGGACCATGACATTAGGGAGGGGATACCATGACATGCAAGTGAATTGGATTTAAGTGAGGGAGAGCTGTAGAAAGTTACTTGCCTCACTTTCCCCTCCAGAGAAATCTGAGTCCAGTAGCAAGATATAGGTTAAGACAACTGGATGAAATGGGAGACCTTGACCTTTTAAAGCTATAGTCTTTAACCAATCTCAGTTTGACAGAGCCCTCATCCATTCAATGATTAAGGCTAGGTAACAATTGAGACAAAAAAATCTCCTCTTTTAGCTCATTGGGAAAAAAAATTAAATAAATAAATCTGGGATGGTAAGATCTTCAGGGTTTCAGGCCAAAGCAGAAATGATTACTATTTATTATTTACATTCAATCTGAGTCAATCAGAACTCCAACAATAACCAAATGGGGCTTGGCCTAGGATCTGTCGGTAGCTAATGAGAGTCAGATTGGTTTTGGTTTAAGGCATGATCTTTAAGAAAAAATTCTAGATGGTAAATCCTAAGATATCTTGGCAGGGTTCAGAGGTACAAAAAAAAAAAAAAGAAAAGAAAAAATGCTTTTAAAAGCATTTGTAGGTAAGGGTCTGATACCCTATGTGCACAAAGGAAGGAAAGGGAAAGAAGGAAGAAAGGAAGGAAGGAAGGAAGGAAGGAAGGAAGGAAGGAAGGAAGGAAGGAAGGAAAGAATTCTAACTGATCAATTCAATTCCTTCACTTAAATCCAATTCTCTTGTATATCATGTCATCACCTCTCTGATGTCATGGTCCTCTTTGAGAATAAAGGATAAACAACAACCTCTGTTAAGAGCTAAAGTTCAGGTCTTCATACTCACAAATTCAGTATTATAAGATAGGAGACTGAGGTAGAAAGGATGCATGGCAGTCATTTGTTGTTCTCATTCACTACGTAGGCACATGAAAAATTTGTGTCCAAATGTGTGATTTTCCCAACCTGCCCAAATTCCTATGAAGTTAGAGTAACTCTTATTATCTTCATGAACTTCCCCTAGTTGAATGCAATTTATGATGGTCAGACACCTTTTGTGTCAACCCTTTATCACCCATATTTCCATCACTTCTTTCTTCTAATTCCATCATTCTCATTCTATTCCATTCTCATCATTACATTCATTGGGACCATTCACCATTAAATCCCTGGTACAATAGGTAGGTAAAAGGCTTCCAACAATTCTGGGATATGCAAGTTGTATGTTCTTTCTTTGGAATCCTAGCCCTCCCAATCTTTCGATTCTAATTTGCCATTATTTCTCTGTGCCAAGATCTCTCAGACTATATATTCTTCCTGTCTATCCATTATTAGTGGAAATGGATCTGGTAGATGAAGTTCAGGGTGGCCACAAGAATTAATGAAAACAGGAACTGTGTGTGCCAAGGAATGTAATCCTAGATGGTTGCATATGAAATTCATAACCTCTTTGTTTAGGAAGAATCCTTTCACTTAGTCTACCAGTTTTCTGGAGGTTCATTATTGAACAGATTTTAGACAACCATCTAGACCTCATATTCTATACCTATATTCTCCTAGGTGTATGATAGAAATCAGATTCCCATTTAGAAGCAATTTTTGTCTGTACATAAGAAGCATTATAAGTCAACTTTGGCAACTTCTTATATGCATCCCCTCCCTAGAGGACACTGACAGGAGGAACTGTGTACATAGAAACAGTGTGAGGAAGAATGAGGGATAGAATCTGTAATTTGCATTAAAGGACATATTTCAAGAAGACAATTGAACTGTATTGTAAAAACAGAATTCCACTATGGACAGAAGGCAATGGAAGGATGAATCTTTTCTAAAAAAAAAAAAAAGCCATGAATACAGTACAGAACACAGTATAATATAGTAGAAATATAAAAGGATAATTAGGACCCCTGATGAGATTTAAAAGAGAAAGAAAAACCATGGAGCTAAAAAACTTCTTTTAGGAATAAGTAAGAAACTTTATGGTGTTAGAAGATACAAAGAGAGGAAAAGCCATCTTGGTCATTTCAAATAAGCACTGCTATGTGGATAAAGTTAGGCAAATAATTTAACTTCTCCTAATCTCAGTTTTATTGTTGGGGAAAATGATGGAATAGGATTAAGTGACTTCTAATGTCCCCTTTAGTTCTAAATATACGATTTTATGATATTAACATAGTAGAAGAAGGTCATCATATCCTAGGGATTGGAGTAGGGCCATAGCCAAGACGAGAATCACCACTGCCAGAAGATAGAGGAGAATAATAATAAATAGAAGGAGTTGCAATAAATATTCTAGCTTCCAAAAAGGATACCTGGCCTAAACATATATCTCATTGGTGTGTATAATGTAATGCCTGGATGCACTACCTCCTCCTCTCTGTTCTTGAAATACCTCTCATGCTTCAAAATTCAATTCAGACACTACTTCTACATGAAGTCTTCCCTTATCCCTGTAAATGCTATGTTTCTCCTCCCCAAATTACTTTTTATACAATTTGTATGTATTTTATATATACTTATAATAGTATATGCAGGTCCTCCTAATAAATGTAAGTGCCTAGAAGGTAGGAATTGTTTTGCTTTTGTCTTTTTATCCCTAGAGGCTACCTTGATATTATTAAGTACAGAATAAGTGCTTAATAAATACTTATCAGTTGATTGATTGAACAGAGTGAAAATGCAGGCAGAGATTTCGTCAAATGAAAGAGGAGAATGGAAAAGAATCTTCCAGATCCAACCTGGCCTCAATGAATACAGCTGTTTCATTTGGCTCATCTAACGTCCCTGCAGTCTTTCAAAGATTCATTGGCTCTGTTTTTCAGGATCTTCTGGACTGGGTAATGCTGGTTTGTCTTGACAATGTCCTTATCTACTCCCAAGACCTTGTTCAGCATGCTGAATTGATTTGGGTTGTCTTCTGGTACCTATGCCAATAACGACTATTTGCCAAGTTGGAAAAATGCCAATTTGAGAAAAACATGAAATATCTGAGACACATAATAGGTTGGTGGGAAGAATTGTTTCCATATTGAAATTCTTTTCCAGTATTTTTTGAGAAGTTTATATGTTTCTAAATCTCAACTCCCCAAAAGTTGTCAAGAAAAATAAGTCAAGAAATCAGGAAATAGTAATATAATTCTCCTGTGATAATTGAAGGTTAGCAATTAACATAAAGATATTACTTATTCAAAGGAATCCAATGATATCAGGTCAAAAGAAAGAGCAGGAAAAACTGACCTATGGCATCAACAGTTAAATTTGACATTTCTTAAAATTAGGAGAGGAGGAAGTAGGAGAGAATTGGTCACAATCTCATCAGTCAGTCTTGCTTATAGCTATTGCCATGGTATAATGTGCTTGTGGTCCTCTTTCCTGCTAATGGTGAGTCATTCTTGCAAATGAAATGAAGATTAAATTAATTTATATACATAGCATACTTTAATCACACCCTATGTGTTTGTTTCCAAGAACTAGTGTCTTAAAAGCAAAGTAAGCCCTAAAATGTGAAAATTTAACCACTAACCCTATGTAGTGCTGTTAGCCTTGTTATTTTAATCTTATGCCATTCACATACTATCACTGTCCTTTTCCAGTATTTGGTTATATATTCCATTTGGTAAATTTGCTATAGATTGAGTTCTTTTAAATACTACAAAACTTAGTATTTCTTGTTTATTAAACAAATTTTTGTATAATCATAATAATGAGTAAAGCTTATGAAGAATGTCAGAAACATTTAAGAAAGATAAAGGGAATCAGTCAACTTATTACCAGGTATGTTCTAAATCACTGTCACAATATATTTGTTAATAATGACAATAAACCATTCATTTATTATTACATTGTTTTTATTGTAGAAAAGCCATTATGAAAAATTATTCACTTTTTATTATGGTCATTCATAATTTGAAAGCTCATGGATGAAATGTAATGAAAATTATAGAATTATATGATTCCTGAGAATTCCCATGAATTCTGATGTATTACTGAATCCAGAAATCAGTCCTTGACAGGAATTTAGAAACATTAATAGGAAATAAAAGTAAGGGGAAGTCCATGCTACAGTAAGAAATGGATGGAAAGTGAAAGACCTGCCACAATTTCACAGTTTGGCAGGACATTTACTACTGTTTCATCCCCAGATTTTATTTTTTTTATCAATGTCTTTTAGAGACCTACTGAACCTAAGTAAAGCATTGGACGCTGGAAGTAGAGAAGAATCAATAACTAAAGTCCTGTTTCAAATCAGCTCCTACCTTAACTTTAGACTGTTGATCAAAGAAATCCATGCATTCAGTATCACTGTGGAAGCTGCTTGCCCATTCCCTGGGCTAGGAGTGCACTTCTGCAAATTGGTCTCACTAGGGAAGAGCTACACTAACTGGTTACACTTAGAGTGAGATTTACTTAAGATCAAGGCTACATTTAGATACAAGAGGTGCTACTATGTGGGAATCGTTTATCTTTATCTTTGCTGTTATTATTATAGTTGAGTCATTTTTCAATCCTGTCCAACTCTTAGTGATCCCATTTGGGGTTTTGTTTGCAAAGATATCGGAGAGGGTTGCCATTTCCTTCTCCAGCTCAGTTTACAGATGATGAGGAAACCGAAGCAGACATGTTAAAGGTCTTGCTTAGCAAAACACATCTAGTAAACTGTCTGAAGTCAGATTTGAACTCACAAGTTGAGTCTCCCGGATTCCAGGTCCAGTATTCTGTGCACTATGGCGCCACCTAGCTGCCCATCATTAGCCTTATCAACTATAACTTTACACAGCTTATTAGCTGTCAAAAAACACTGGATGCTATTTTTTTTTTTAATCAGGTCTAAATTTAATGTTTCTTTGTATCATCTTCTCATACATATATGGATCAATTTATACTCATGGTCTTCCTCTTCTACCCTTCTCCACCCTAACATTCCCAGTCCAATTTGATAAATATCTCTTACCTAGTCAGTTAGTCCTTTTTAGATTAAATATAAAGGCACTCATGATCCTAGAATCATAGCAGAGCTGCAACTTCCCAATCTTTTTCTTAATATATAATATCAGGTCCCTAATGAGGAAAATAGATAGCTAGGAGGTGAACACATGCCCCCCTCTCTTTCTCTTTGGCAAGAAAATTGGGGTTAAGTAACTTGTCAGGATCACAGAACCAGGAAGTGTTAAGTGTCTGAGGTCTAATTTATACTCGGGTCCTCTTGATTCCAGGGCTGGTCCTCTATCCACTATACCATCAAGCTGCTCCTGGTGAATACCTTCTGATGAATCTTCTTCCAGAAATTCTTTCAGAATTATGGTTCTTTAGCCTGGTCACAAATAGATCTGACTGGTCAGATCAGTAGAGAAAGGAAAAGAGAATAAATATGCATTAAGCACCTACTATGTAGCATACATGTACTAAGCACTCTACAAATATTATTTTATTTGGTCTTCACAACAACTCTGGAGATAGGTACTAATATTATCCCTATTTTACAGATGAGGAAACTGAGGTAAACAGAAGTCACATGACTTCCACATCACACAGCTAATAAGTGTCTAAGCTGGGATTCCAAACTCCAAGCCCAGTTCTTTATACATTGCACCACCTAGCTGCCTAATGGTAAATCATAAGACTATTCAGGTGGTAATGTGTCTTCTTTGACTGTGCTAATTATGTACCCCACTTTCTGATAGGAGGAAATTCTGACAGCCCCTCCCCCCTTCCTTAGAACTATTCTGGCTATTTACAGTATATATGCTGGCTTCAGATAATAATTTTAAGTATAGGGAATAGAATATTATCTTCCCTGAATCCCCCACAATGCCTAGATTGTGTAAAGAAAGCCTAAAGACGTCCCAAAACTAATTGAGAAAGAGAAAGACTGAGGAGCAGAAGTTATTCGGATCAACCAATTCATATCCTCCTATCAGGATTCATTTGGGGGGCTGTGTCCCTTAAGTCACAAATTTGAATAAAAGTATTTACCTGACAGTTATTTAAACCAGTGATGTTAAATCTGGACAGAAAAAGGGGACCACCAATCCATGCATAGAGGCAGATAGGTGACTTAGTGGGTAGAGCACTGAGCCTGAAGTTAGGAAAACCTGAGTTCAAGTCCAGACATTTACTCACTTCGTGACACTGAGAGAAGTCATTTACCCTCTATTGTGGATAGAACTCTGGAGCAAAAAGACCTGATTTCAAATCTAACCTCAAACACTCAATAGCTGTGTGACCCAGCAGCAAGCGACTTTACCTTTGTTTGCCTTAATCCATTGAAGAAAGAAATAGCAAACCAGTCCAATATCTTTGCCAAAGAGAACCTTGTGGACACTACGATCCATAGAATCATGAAGAGTTTGTTTCAAATGAACAATACATACATAAGGATTCCTATAGGCCACAGACTTACTTTGTTTTAAAATGTAATGTCATTTGTGTTTTATTATATTTTTATTTATTTTGTTAAATCTTTCAAAGTTATATTTAATCTGGTTCTGGCTCATTCTGGAGTGTTGTAGGATGCAACACAAGCAACATGTTAGACATTAGGAAAATATAGGACTACAGTGATCCATATTCTCGCTACCTGAGGACCAAATTTGTAATACTTTCCAAAGCTTCAGCATGTACCAAGTTGGGACATAAAGCATCTACATTTGGAAAGGTTAATTTCAAGGGTCAAGAACATGCGGGCTTTTGGAACGTCTCAATCAAGCATTATTTAATGCTAGATTGTGTTGGTTCCAGTCTGGCGCGGGCTTTATCACAATACCCTTTACAGTGGGAGCTGACTGGGCCAGAGCTATTCCTTGTTTGTGCATGGCACATAGGAAGTACAGTTTGGATGGGCACTAGAAATACCTCAGCTGTGCTGCTAGCAGTCCGTGGAGAGGCTGCTGGAGGGACTTTAGTAGCTTCAGGCACAACTGAAGGCAAGACTCTATTCTGGCAAAATTGATTGAATAGGACAGGTACATTCCATGACAAATCCTATCTTCAGGTCCTGAAGGAGTTGGCATATTATACTATGGCCCCTTATGCCTGCCAGGGTTAGTGAATGTAGTACCTGGCAAGTCTGAACACAGTCTGGAGAAATGGAAAGAGTTCTGGATTTTGGATCAAGAGACTTGGGTTTGAATCACTGCTTCAATATTCATTAGCTCTGTTATCAAAGACATACCATATTATCTCTCTGATCTTCAGTCTTCTCATCTGGAAAATGGGAACAAAATCCATTTTATCTACCTTCCACATATTTATTTTTAATTAAAAAAAATCTGGAGATTTTGAAAGAATTCTTCTAAATTACTCACTGAGGAGCTCTTGCTCATGATGTACATAGTAACCTAGCTAGTGTCCTGTGCTGACAAGACAGTAGAAAAGTTATCTTGACCCAAGCTATGGAGTGCTTACTAGTTGTAAAAGTCTGTAAATAATCTGTCTCTCAAGAGGAGGCTTATAGGCTGCTTGGCCAGCCAGTCAGGGGGATTTATCATATGGCAGATAATCAGGACAAGTAGCAAACTTCCAGAATCATTTATTTTCTTAAAAGCCCATTCTAGTCCATTTTTGGCCTGATCCAGCAATTCCTGGAACCTCTCAAAAACTTACAATTAGTGGATCTTGTTGTTGTTTAGTCATATCTGACTGACACCATTTGGAGTTTTCTTGGCAAAGATATTGGAGTGATCCTTCTCCAGCTCATTTTGCAGATGAGGAAACTGAGGCAAACAAGGTTAAGTGACTTGCCTAGGGTCATACAACTAGTAAGCATTTAATACTGGATTTGAACTCAGGTCCTCCTAACTGAAGCTCCAATGCTCTAGCCACTGCTCTACCTTAGTGCCTTTAGTAGATCTCCAAGTCAGTTAAGTGCCTTTTTTTTATTGCCTGAGTTTGGATTGTGAGGTTGTTGGGTGTTTTGATTTGACATGAGATAGGAATGTTGGATCTCAATCCTGCCCCTCCCTAGGGAGGGAGGACGACTGAGGAGATGGAGGAAACACACCTTGGCAAAGGAGACAGGTTTAAGGCTATGGTCCAAACTGATATTTGAAAGAGTAAACAGAATACCAGGTCAAGGCCAAAGACAGACATTCATAGAGGCAAATAATCCAGAGGATTAAACCAGACGATGTGAATTGAGTCCAAGTATTAGAAAGATCAAAAATTAGGAGTATCCAAAGAACACCATCGAAGAAAGAAAGACTAGATAACAGTTGGTATCACATGAGAAATCAGTTAAATATTATATCTTTCTGATAGCACACTAATCATACTTGGTCCTTACTCCGGTCCATAGTTTTGTAGATAATAGACTCAAGGTTTCATATACAATCCATATTTTATGACTTTTGTGCACATACATGTTCACACTTGCTGATGATTTTCTCATTCTTTATGAGGCAGACGCCTAGTAAAACCTACTTTCCAAAGTGATTGAGTCAGCATCATCCTACTGGACAGTGCTGTACCCAGAACTTGCACCCAGATCTTTGAACTTCCAGATTAGTATTTTTCCAACTATGCCCCATAACCTCCTCTGTGGATTTTCTGGCAGGGCTTATATCAGCTGCAAAAATAGTTTTTCAATGTCAATAGAAATTACACTAAAATTTAAAATCAGAATTTGAATCCCAGCTCTCGGCCTTATTATTTTCTTGGGAGAGTTATTTCAACTTTCCATTTTCTCAGTTATAAAAGGAGAAAATCAGACTGGAGTCTGTTATGAATGTTAGCTATTTAGTCATTTTTCAGTCTTGTCTAACTTTCTGTTAACCCCATTTGGGATTTTTCTAGGCAAAGATCCTGGAGTATTTCGCCATTTCCTTCTCCAGCTCATTTTACATATGAGGAATTGAGGCAAATAGAGTTGTGACTTTCCCAGGGTCACACAGTATCTGAGCGCAGATTTAAATTCAAGCAGATGTGTCCTTCTGTCTCCAGCCCTAGTGTTCTCATCTACTGCAATATCTAACTGCATTATATTATGCCCCAGAAATCAAGGCAAATACTACAAATCAGGATTTGATTTATTGTTTTCTTAATTATCTAGATGTAAGGAAGTGATGGAGAAAATGTTAATACAGATTAAACTTGAGCATGTTTGAATTTTCAGAGAATTAGTTGTTAAACATTTACCATTACACTGCTGCCTATATACCTCTGAGAGATAGCACCACCCTATTTAAGCTAAGGATTTTATTTTTATGGAATTATGTGCTCTTTCAAGAGTAATCTCCCTGGAAATCGCTTATCATGGTCATATACATAATAATAAAGAATATCACTCACGCTCTTACTATTTTTGTAGAGTTCTACTGATGCATGGGGATTCCTAAAATCCATTTGAGTAGATCTACTCAAAACTGCTACTCATGAGCTCCCTAAGCCACATTTAGCCTAGACTAGCATAGACTAGCTAGAGTATTTAGCCACACTTAGCCTAGACTAGCTAGAATTAAACATGTAACATGGTAGTAAATCAAAAGAACATTTACGTAAAATCCAGAGTGCTCAGAATGTTATGCCAACAAGTAGAGCAATATTAGTATTACCATGTTAAATTCTAATGTATGTTAAAAGGAACAAGTTTGATGTAGTAGATTCACAGTCTCAAATACAATTCCCATTTCCTCATCTTTGCCTGCTCAAGCTTGTTGATAATTTTCTGATTCATATAATTTTTTTAACTACAGAATACAAGGTAAATAACAAAAAGTTAAAATAAGCGCAGACATTTTATAAACTGTTTCTCAGAATGATCTCTTCTGCATCCAGTCCCCCCAAAGTAAGAATTCATTGATTTTTGCTCCTCATGTTTTTTATCAACATGACATTATAAGCATAAGAACTGAAAAAAAATCCAATTCAAATCTTAATGCATGGTGAAACATTGGAATTCTGGAGTCTTTCTTCTTGGAAAGAAATGATGATTTCCAACAATTATTCTCACCATTGACATAGCCGCTCTCCAGAATCCTGTAGTCATTGTCTTTTGCTTGAAATTAATGAAGTCTCCATATCTATCTAAAAGATGCGTCTGCTCTAATATCCAAAAGTTCTAGTACCAGCGGAAGTCAGGAAAAGCCTCTAATTAATAATATATGCTGGAATGAGATAATCTAGGAAAAACTCCCATTTTTTTTTGCCTCTATCTTAAATCTTTTTTTTCTATTCCATTAGCACAGTTGCTATGAGCAATCCAAAAATGTGTTGAAACTATCCATTGCTATAAAGGATTATCTTAGTAACTATTACATCTTCCCTTCCCTTCTCCTCAATAATGTAGTTCCTGAAAATGTTATCAAATGCACAGGTAACCTGTAAACATACATTATGGATCTTTTTAAAATTGCATATTCAAGAGAAAGCATAGAATAGTTATTGAGCACTAGAATTGAAGTCAGAATGACATGTTCATGTCTTACTTCTAATGCTTCCTAGCTATGATCCTGGACAAATCCCTTACTTTGTGTCTCAATTAACTTCCTAGGACTTATTGACTAAATCATGGATATGTTGCAATTAGGATTGATAGAAGAATTTTGAACATTGATGAAACCACAGATTCTCCTAATATTTACATAATTTTAATATAACTATTGGCAGATATCCCAAATATACACATTCTCATGTAATTACTTTGCCTATAGTAGCATAGCATGCAGCAAATGGGAGTCATCTATAGAAACATATAACATAGTATATAAAGCAGTAGTACATAGAGGAAAGTTGTGTACAGCAGAGCTGACAGGTCAGAAGCAATATAAAATATCACAGAGAGAAGTAACATAGAAAATGCATATTACATGCATTCTGTCAATCAGCATTATCTGGCTCCCATGAACACCTTTTCCCATCATGCCATCATTAGAAATTAGATTGATCTCTGGCTGAATTGTCCTGGCACTCCTACCTACTATCATTAGTTTGCCCTTAAAAACCACTAGGATCATATGCCTGTCATCTCAAATTGAGCTCAGGGATGACCTAAGTTGGCTCCCAATGAATCAGGCACAGTTTTTTGAGGTTGTTGCTAGGTTTTGTTTTTGTTTTTGTTTTCTCTCCAGGGCCTCAGCTGATCTCTGGGGCTACTTGGTAGACAGGCAGATTGCCTAGTCTTTCAACTACTTGGTATGGCATGGGTTTCCACCATGCTTGCCCTGAATATCAATATCTTTTAGCAGTATTCTATCTGTAGACTGGAGTTCCTTTTAATGATCTTGAGTAATACACCACTTTCTTCTCAGAGCTTTCCAGGTATCCTAGGTTTTATAGATCAACTGATGCCATTCCAAAAACATTTAATATTGCCAGCAGAAATCTCTATAGTGTTTTATGACATATGCTGACCATTGGTCAAGGCCTCCCACTTACAATAAGAATAATTTTGGTATCAATGCTAAAAGTAATACTCAGTCTGTTAAGAACATTTTAAAGGTGCCAAACAAATTTACTATTGTCCTCACACATCCAATAAGACTTCCAAGTGCTGCCTAGACCAGAATAAAATGTTATTGGAAATTTTATTTATTTATTTAATTTATTAAAGCTTTTTATTTTTTCAAAACATATGCATGGATAATTCTTTGACATTAACTCTTGCAAAACTTGTGTTTTAATTCCCCCCCCTTCACCATCTCCTACCCTAGATGTCAAGCAGTCCAATGTATGTTAAGCGTGTAGAAATATATATATATATATATATATATATTAAATCCAATATATGCATGCATATTTATACAATTATCTTGCTGCACAAGAAAAATCAAATCATACTGGGAAAAAATGAGAAAGAAAATAAAATGCAAGCAAACAACAACAAAAAGAGTGAGAATATTATGTTATGATCCACACTCAGTCCCCACCATCCTCTGTCTGGGTGTAGATAGTTCTCTTCATCACAAGACCATTGGAATTGGTCTTAATCATCTCATTTTTGAAGAGACTCAAGTCCATCAGAATTGATCATCGTATAATCTTCTTGTTGCTATGTACAATGATCTCCTGGTTCTTCTCATTTCACTCAGCATCAGTTCATGTAAGTCTCTCCAGGCCTCTCTGTAATCATCTTGCTGATAGTTTCTTACAGAGCAATGATATTCCATAACATTCATTTACCATAACTTATTCAGCCATTCTTCAACTGAGGGGCATCCATTCAGTTTCCATTTTCTTGCCACTACAAAAAGGGCTGCAACAAACATTTTTGCACAGGTGGGTCCCTTTCTATTGGGAAATTTTTTTTAACACCAAATTTATGTTTATCAAGCAAGGAAAGAATTGTAAAGATCCAAAGAAATTGTTTTACAACACAATTCAAAGCAGAAGAAGAGTATTAAGTTGTTTCTGTTTTTATTTTTTTATTTTAACTTTTTATTGACAGAAAATATGCATGAGTAATTTTTTTTATAACATTATCCCTTGCACTCACTTCTGTTCTGACTTTTCCCTTCCCTTCTTCCATCTTCTCCCCTTGATGGCAGGAAGTCTCATACATGTTAAATATGTTATAGTATATCCTAGATGTGTGCAGAACCATACAGTTCTCTTGTTGCACAAGAAGAATTGGATTCAGAAGGTAAAAATAACCTGAGAAGAAAAACAAAAATGCAAGTAGTCTACATTCATTTCATTGGGAATTTTTTTAAACCAAACACATAAAAATACAATAAAACGTACATTATATTAATATGTGGTCTTCTGAGTCAGTAATCTGCCCTTATGTATTATTTAGTGAGTCTCATTTCTATTTGATTGTGACACCACTGACTTAGACTATTTCATTGCCAGGTACTGATTTTCATTTTTGTTTTTAAGATACTGCAACATTATGTAAGGGAACATTCTGGTTAAAACTTCAGTCAACTATGGAAACTTAACACATGAAATCAGACTTTTGGAGCTAGAAATAATCTTAGAAATAATATAGTTACTCTCATCATTTTATTAGTTAGGAAATGGGAACAGCATGTCTAAAGTACTTGCGCAAAGACATAGGACTTCATATGGGTAGCAAAGAAATAAGGAGAACCCTGGTTTCCTGACTTTTGGTATAATTCGAAATCTACTCACTACATTGCATTGTTTTTCTTTTTTTAAAATTACTTTTAGGCATGGAATTGGGGAGAACTACAGCAAGGTAAAATGTGTTCAGTATCTTGGCCTTGAGCTAAGTCCCAAATTCTACATTGTTATAACTTATCCTTTTAAAAGGCTTGAAAAGACCAGAAGAAATATGCCGAGAACCTCAGGAGAATCAAGCTTTTCAAGGAAGTCCTTTTCCATGGAAGGCATAGAAAGGAATTCACTCTAGTGAGAGAAGAATGTATCTGACTACTAGTAATCTCTCCTTTGATAAAGACTTCCCTATGGTACAGGGGAAAACATATTGCATTTAAAGTAAGGGCATATGAGTTCAAATTCCAGCTTTGCCTATTTGACCTTGAATAATTAATTTCATTTATGAAGTTTCTATAAAATCAAAATATATGATATTTTCACATTCAGGTTTAGATGTATGTTTTCATGCTTCTGCCAGCCATGTGCCTTTTACCCTCTTCATTATCTCTCAAGTATGTGGACTGTGAACCATAGAATTTAGCACATAATTTTAGATCTTTCTTATATTCTCTCAGTTTCATGCATATCAACTAGATGTTAGGCTCCCTGATGTCAGGAACCACGACTCAGCTCTGTCATTACTTAACTGTGTGATCTTGGAAATGCTCCTTAGTTATTTATCCTCTTTTAGAAGGGACAGACAACAACAAGTTTAGTGACAGTTTATTCGCAGAATGAGGGGGTTGGCCCAGAGGATTTCTAGGGAACCCTTCAGTTCTTTAAATTTGTCCCTGCTCTCTTGGTCTCACTTGGTCAAGTGACTTTTAAAAAAGGTTTCCTTTTATTTATTTTTAACATCCATTTCTTATTTTGAGTTCCAAATTCTCCTTTCTTTCACCATTGATCATGATTACAATACTACTGTTACTGTATACAGTGTACAATATTCTCCTAGTTTTCCTTACTTCATTTTACAATAATTCATATGTCTTTCCAGATTTAATGAACCCAACCTCCTCATCATTTTCTATAGCACAATAGTATTCCATCATGATAATTCATGTGATTTTTAAATAGGATTGTCAACTGTTGATACTTCTTTTGGTGGCTTATTAATTAATCTTGCATTATTATTTACTTATTTGTCTAGGTATATCTCACCTCCTCGTGTATATTTCATGAAGGGGAGCAACTGTTATATCCTGCACATCTCCTATAAGACTTAATTTGTAGGGACAAAATGAAAACTAAATGATTAATTGATTATTGACCATTGGGATTCTCATGCATGTCTAGGGTGAATCTATAGTAAGCTGAAAATGTTTTTTCATAGCAGGTTAACATTAGGTGCCAGAAAAAACTTCACATGGATCTTGCCACTTTTGCCATAAAATACTGTTCTTTATGTTTATGCATGAAATTCAACCCCACAATCCAATGAGCATTTATTAAGTACCCTCTATATAGAAGACATTATGCTAGGTCCTGGGGACACTGAAACAAAATCGAAATGGAGTAATGACTTCAAGGAGATTACTTTCAGCTGGGTCAGGGAGAGAGGAGGAACAAAGGAAACAACATGAAAACTGGGGGAAAAAATGTAAAATAATTGATAGTTGATTCACATGGATTCATCACTTATTTATTGATAGTTATTTTTGTTACACTATAATATAATGAAATGCTTGGATTAAAAAAGAAAATATCTAAGTGGAGGAAGAATGAGAGAATTCTTTCCACTCATTTAGTCCTTATAAAAAGTCCCCTTTCATTGATTTAATAGACATCAGTGTTTGGGAAACTAATGATAAATGAATTCATATTTTGATGGAATTTAAGGGAGAGGAAGGAAATTTGGTAATAAGAAGGCCGTATCTTGAGCTGCTCATCTGCCATGGGACTCTGTTTACATCTTAAATTACTCAAATGAAATGTAAAAACAGCTCACTGCATCTTAAAGTGCTCATTACTTTAATTCAAATAGCACAGAGTTCCCCTCAAAATAAATGAGTTTGTCCATCTGTTTATTTTCCTCAGCTAGATTGATTTTGTGCTTTTCTCAAGATGCTGAAAAACCCTTCCAAAATAGCTGATGCAGCCAAGTAGGGAAGTCCACAACCCACATCATGACTTGCTTGTAGGAGCTAGTCAGCTCCAAGAAGAGAACATGAATGATATTGTGATTTTGGCCACTTGTAGTGGTAACAGAATTAAAGAATTTGGGAGTCTAAAGAGATTTCCATCATCATAATTCCAAACCCATGCCTGAAAAGGAATCATTTACTACAACATCCTCAGCTAGTGACCATCTGTCTTTAATCCAAAACCTCCAATCAAATGTATTTTCAAATTTTTATATTGTTTCCTTTGTTTCTCCTCTCTCCCTGGTCCCAGTACAGTAGAGATACCCATTTCACTATTCAATAACTTTAATTGTAAGAATGGAGCAAAGGGGGGCGGAGCCAAGATGGCGGACAAGACACCTGGTTTCTAATTTTTCTTCCTCTTTCAATATTATATTGGCCCTCAAAAATGTTTTTGACCACAATTGTAAGATAAGAAGAAACAACCCCGGAAAATCTGCAGTCTCGCCAAAAAGGTTGGTTCCCGGGGGGAATCAAAAGACTGGGAGAGAAATTTGGTTCCGAGAGAGTCTCAAACCGAAAGTGGCGATCTCAGCACAAGGCCGAGCCCCAACCCGCAAACCGGGCTTTTTCCTTGGGGAAGTTGGATCCTGACAGGAGGAACAACCCCGGGGCCTCCAATTGGAGTGGGGAGCTCGGCTTGGGGCCATAGAGCTTTTCCAGGGAATTTGCATAGGCAGAATGCTGGGGCAGAGTTCGGGTCTGTGGTCAATCAACCACAGTCCCACAAGAGGCTCCGGCCTGGGGCAGTGACACTTTCACCCCTTAGTCTCTAGCCTTAGGCAACTAAACCAAAACCCAACTGGGCACTTAATAGCTCGGTGCTGAATCCACTTCCTGTTGGGGGAAGGAAAACCTCCTCAGGATTTATACCTCCCAGCCGGAAACGGTTTACATCTTCCCTGTTCAGAGGAATTAACCCCCTTTGCCTAGGAGACATACCCTAAAGGCTTTAAAACATGAATAAAAAAAGATAAAAGAAGACCGCTTTATGCAGAAAAAAGCAGGTCAGCAAACCTGAAGAGACCTCAAACACAAAATGCATCAGACTGTCCTCCTTTTCTGATGTTTCAAGAAGAGACCATTAAAATCTCAAAAAGAGTTAAAGATAAATGGGGAAAGGAAAGAGAAGCCTTACAAAAACAACAACTTCTTGAAATAAATTGAAAAAGTTAAAAATTCCCAGGGCGGGAAACAAAATTGGTGAATGGGAAAAATAAAAATTCACTAAAAATAGGATTTAGAATTGAAAAGACAAAGAACCCCAAGAAAGTAGGATCTTGAATTGAAAAGAAATAATTCACTAAAAAAAAAAATTAGTGAAATGGAAAAAAATTCACAGACCAAAAACAATACATTTAAAAACCAATTGACATATACAGAAAAAGTAAAAAGTTAATGAAGAAAATAATTCTTTAAAAATTAGAACTGAAAAAATAGAAACTAATGATTCATTGAGACAGCAAGAACTAACAAAAACAAAAATGACAAACTGGAAAAAACCTTGAATTATCTACTTGCAAAACGAAGATTGGAAAATAGATCTGGAGAATAATCGAGGATTTTACTTTCCGGCTGATGAAAAAAGAGCCTGATCTATTTTCAAGAAATCATCAAAGAGAACTGCCCAGATGTAATAGAACAGAAAGAAAATAGGATTGTTTTAACACCTTCTGAAAGAAACCAGAATAAAAACCCCAAGGAATATTGTTAAAAATTTCAGAACTATGATTAAGGAAAAAACAAGCAGCCAAAAAAACCATTTAAATACCGAGGTGCCATTAAAGGATCCCAAGATCTGGCTGCCTCTACATTAAAGGAAAGAAGGGCCTGGAATATGATATTCAAAGGCAAAGAACTTGGATGCGAAAGAATAAACTACCCATAAGTGAGCATTTTCTTCAGGGAAGAAGATGGAATTTAATGAAACAAATGTTCCATTTTTTCGAAGAAAAAAGAACTAAAAAAAAAATTTGACCCCAAACCATAGAACTCAAGGTGAAAAATAAAAATAACTCTGAAATTGATTTCTGTTGTGGATATACAAAAAGAATAATAAATTTGAATAAAATTTATAAAAAAAAGAATATGGAAAAGGGATGACAGAAAAGGTGGGGGAGGGATAAAAAGAGGGAAACCAATCCCACAAAGGGCAAAAAATTATCATATTGAGGGAATTTAGAGGGGAGGAAATGTAATCTTATTCCCAAGAGTTGGCTCAAAAAAAAAATTACAGTTTAAAAATTCTTCCCTCCCCATTAAAACAGGGAGAGGAAAAGGAAAAGAAAAAAGGAAAAGGGAAAAGGGGCCAAAGGGGGGAGGGATTAAAAAGGGAAAATGGAACAAGGGGCAATTTAAAAAAAAAGGGTTGGGGAGGCAAGAAAAGTAAAAGCACAATCTGGGATGGTAGGTAAGATTTAGTAATTTAACCAAATGTGAATGGGATGAACTCCCCAAAAGAGGAGACAGCAGACTGGATCAAAGTCAGAACCCTACAATAGTTGTTTAAAAAACACATTTGCAGGGGAGAACATATAGGGTAAAAAGGTAGCAAAATCTATTATGCTTCAGGTGAATTGCAGGAGAGCCACCCATCTAGATCAAAAAAGCAAAAATTGATCTAATTAAAAGAGATAGAAGGAAACACATCCCCCAAAGGCATAAACAACGAAGCAAATCAAATTAAAACATATATGCACCAATGGTATTCCAACCCAAAGGAGAAAAAGAGGCGAAGAAATAGACAACAAAACTGAATAGGGAAATCTAACCTTAAATTTTGAATTAGACAAACAAACCACAAAAAAATAAGAAAGAAATTAAAGAAATAGAATATTAGAAAAATTAGGTATGGATCTTTGGAGAAATGAATGGAGATAGAAAGGAATATATTTTCTTCTCAGCAGTTCATGGAACCCATTCAAAAAATTGACCATATTTAGGAAAAAGACCTAAAATTAAATGCAAAAAGCAGAAAAGGAATGCTTTCTTTTCAGATCATGAAAAAAAAACTACATTCAAAAAAAGTTGGGGGAAATAGACCAAAAAGTAATTGAAACTAAAAATTATCAAAGAATGATTGGGTAAAGAAAATTATAGATACAATTAATAATTTCACCAAGATAATGACAATATAGACATCAACAAAATTTTGGGATGCAGCCAAAGGTAATAAGAGGGAATTTTATATCCTTAATTATTGAATAAAACAGAAAGAAAAGATTAATAATTTTAAAACTAAAAAAAAAAAAAGACCAAATTAAAACCCCCAATCAAATACTAAATTGGAAACAAATTAAGGAGAAATTAAAAATATTAAAGTAAAAAATTGAACTAATTAAAAAACAAGAGTTGGTTCTATGAAAAAAGCCAATAAAATAGATAACCTTTGGTAAATCTGATTAGAAAAAGGAGGGAAAAATGAAATTAGTAGTCTTAAAATGAAAAGGAGAACTTTCCACCAATGAAGAGGAAATTAGAAAATTAAATTATTTTGTCAACTTTATGCCAATAAATTTATAACCAAGGAAATGGATGACTACCCCAAAAATATAATTTGACTAAAAGGAGGAAGAATTTTTGAATAGTCCATTTCAGAAAAAGAAAAGAACAAAAACAACTCCCAAAAAAAAACCCCGGCCCAGATGGATTTAATTGAATTTTTACCAACATTTGAACAATTGCCCCCAATGCTATATAAAATTATTTGATAAAATAGGGAATGAAGGAGTCCACCAAATTCTTCTGACCAAGCATGGTACTGATACCAAACCAGGTAGGCTGAAGACAAGAAAGAAAATTAGACCAATTCCCAATGAATTATGCAAAACAAAAAGAAAAAAAGACAAAAAATCATCCCAAGATAATACACAGATCAAAGGTTTATACCAGGAAAGGGCTTTCAAATTAGAAAACTATCAATATTTGGCCATGTTAATAACCAAATTAACAAAACCAGGATCATCTCAATAGATGCAGAAAAAGCATTTGATAAAATCCAACATCCATTCCATTAAAACACTTAATATAGGAAAAATATTTTCCTTAAAATAATCAGCAGCATCTATTTAAAACCATTTAAAGCATCATATTAATGGAGACAAACTGCAACCATTCCCAATAAGATCTGGAGGAAAAAGGTTCCCACTATCACCGATATTTAAATTGATTAGAAACCTATTTTAGCAATAAGAGCTGAGAAAGAAAAATAAGAATAGAATGAGGAAACCAAATTATCACCTTTTGCATATGGATACTTGGAACCCCAGAGATTCTATAAAAAGTTATTAGAAATAATCCAAACCAAAGTTGCTGGTTATAAATAAACCCACATAAGTACAGATTTTATATATCACTAACAAAATCCAACAGTCAGAGTGACAAAGAAATTCCATTTAAAGTAACTACTGATAATATAAAAATATTTAGGAATCATCTTAAGGAAAATCAAAACTTTATGAAAAATTACAACCACTTTTCACAAAATTAAGTCTGATCTAACCAATTGAAAATATTAAATGCCTTTTGGATGGAGCAAATATAATAAAAGACAATATTACCTAAACTAACTATTTTTTGCGCTATACCAATCAGAGTCCCAAAAACTATTTTAATGACCTGAAAAAAACAAAAATTCAATGGAAAACAAAAGGTCAAAATTTAAGGAATTAATGAAAAAAAAAAATGAAGGTGAGGTACCAGATCTAAAATTATATTATAGAGCAGCAGTTACCAAAACCATTTGATTCAAGGAATAGATTAGTTGATCAGTGGAATAGATTAGGTTCGGAAAAACAGTCAACAAATATAAACCTAGTTTTGAAAACCCAAAGATCCAGCTTTGGGATAAGAACTTACTGTTTGAAAAATTAAAAAAACTAAATTAGAAAACAATTGATCCATATTAACACGCACCAAGATAAGGTCAAAATGGGCATGCCTAGGATAAAGAATGAAATTAAATAAATTAGAGGAACCGGATAGTTTAATCCAACCTTGGAAGGGAAGGTCTTTAGACCAAAGAGAACTAGAGATCATTACTGATCACAAATAGAAAATTTGATTATACAAATTGAAAAGTTTTTGACAAACAAAACTAATCGCAAATTAGAAGGGAAGCAAAAACTAAAATATTTTTTGTAAAGGTTCTGATAAAGGGCCTCTTTCCAAAATATAAGAAATTCCTAATTTATAAAATCACCATTCTCCAATTGTGGTCGTATGAAAGACAACTGATGGAAATGAAACTATTTCTAGTCATATGAAAAAGAGTCCAAGTCAATTAATCAGAAAATGCAAATTAAGACCCTAGATACACACACACCTGGATTCAAAATGAAGGAAAAATAATGATGTTGGAGGGGATGGGAAAAACTGGGAATTATGATTGTTGGTGGAGTTGGAACGAACCAACCATTTTGGAGAAATTTGAACTATGTCAAAAAGTTTCAAACTGTGCATCCCTTTGATCCACAGTGTTACTACTGGAATATCCCAAAGAGATTATAAAGAAGGAAAGGGGACCTGTATGTGCACGAATGTTTGTGGCAGCCCTTTGAGGGTTAAAACTGAAACTGAATGGATGTCCACAGTTGGAAACTGAATAAATTGTGGTATATGAATATTATGGAAAGATGTTCTGTAAAATGACCAACATATTTAGAAAGGCCTGGAGAGCTTATAACTGATGCTAGTGAAATGAGCAGGAAAGAGACTTAAACTTCCAACAATACTATATGATGACCAGTTCTGATGGACCAGGCCATCCTCAGCAAAGATCAACCAAACATTTCTAATGGAGCAGTAATGAACTGAACAGCTATGCCCAGAAAAAGAACCTAGATGACTAAAAACCATTGCATTGAATTCCCAATCCCTATATTTAGCCACCTGCAGTTTTGATTTCCTTCCCAAAGCTAATTGTAAATATTTGAGTCTGATTCTTTTGTACACAAAAAAGTTTTGGTCATGTATACTTATGTGTGTCTAATTTATATTTTAATATATTTAACATCTACTGGTCATCCTGCCATCTATGGGAGGGGGTATGTGGGTAAGAGGTGAAAAATTGGAACAAGAGGTTTGGCAATTGTTAATGCTGTAAAGTTACCCATACATATATCCTATAAATAAAAGGCTATTAAATAAAAAAAAAAAAAAAGAATGGAGCAAAGTTGGTTATAAGCATAGGTAGTGTATATATTAGGGTTTTTTTAATACTGGGTCCCACCTATTCCCACTAGGTAGTGAGATGGATGGCTATCTACACAATATTATTTGTGATGTACAAGACTTTGCTTGCCTTCAGTATTTCTTGTCCTTCATAAGTTTTGGGTTTTCTGTCAGCCTGATCGGTAGTTACCCTTTGGCCTTGGACAGCACATGCAGAAGCACTGTCTTTAGAAGGTCACTATTAATATGACAGAAGAAAAGAGTGAATCTGTCTCCCATTTGTCACCCAAAACAAGAATTAATTAGGTTAATAAGTTTTCATTTAAAAACAAGAGAGCAATCTACCAGACAAAGTGAGTAGGGCAGGGGTAGGGCAAGATAACAGAAAAGATTCAAAAACAAAGCACTGTCTACTGGGTAACTTGAATGGAATTAAAAGTCAGGGGTAAAAAGGATGTTCCACAATGACCTGATTTGACTCCTGTCAAAGGAAGGACAGCACTGAAACAGAAAATGGTGTGGGTACCCAAAGTGAAGTTGGCTAAGATTATAATTTGTGAAGAGCTGACCATATCAATCTTATTTGAAAATCTCAAATCAGCTGCAATGACTAAGGAATAAACCATCAGAAAAAGTGTGCAGTCCATATCATTTCTTGTAGTAGCCAGCCAACTCCGGGAGGAAACAAGTGAAAATATCAGAATTTTATGACCATGTGCTCAATACCCTTTGTAAATTCTGTAGTATCTTCAGCTGAGGCTCAGCTATAAATAAATAAGTTTTTCTAGCATTATAAAAATGTAAAATAAAATAAAATAAGCACTTTACCTTCTGAAATATGTGAAGACTTTTTTCATCTTTAACTTTGTAAGGCTCTGTGGAAAGGAAATAAATGCCAAAGTATTGAGAATAATGTGAAAATCCCCCAGGAATTCAAATAATCAAACATAAAATTAAAAATGAACCAACAGTAATATGAGTAAACAAATAAGTGCAATGTTGAATGTTTAGTTATATAAAAAATGATGTAGCTTTGTTCTGACTAAGAAATAACTGTCCAATAAAAATTCTGTCCAGGGAAGCTAAACAAACATAAAATAGAATCTCAGTTTCCTAAATAGATTTTTCTACATTCCATCAAATGGTGATCTGTATTGCTAATTTTGTGCTTGTAAATCCACTTGTTAAGAACTCTAAGAGGGTTTTTTTCCCCCTAAGTATCAGCCTGGAAAGACTTGATGAGGTTCTTATATTTACAGGAATGTATGAATCAGGTGGTTTTAAATGTAAATTGTCAATTATTCAAAGCTTCTCTTGTGTAAAATCTGTAAAATAAGAGCTTAGAACATTTAATACAACAGATTCTTATATATGAAACAATCAAATTAGACAGAAAGCATTATTATTATTTTACCTTTCAGAGGGTTCACACTGGTGGACTTTTACTTTTATTAATTAAAGCTACCCACACATTCACTTATGTGCCATGTGCTTTAGAGAAGTCACTTAATCTCTCTCAGCTTCAGTTTCCTCTTCTGTAAGCTGGAGATAGTAATGCCAGTTCTGATTAGCTTACCAGAATTATTGCCATCGAATGAATTCAATAAAAACATAGGTAAAAATTATTTGAAAATTATCATCTAATATATATGAATGTAATGGAATATTGTTGTTCTAAAAGAAATGATGAGCAGGCTGATTTAGAAAAACCTAGAAAGACTTACATGAACTGATGCTAAATGAAGAGAGTAGAATCAAGAGAATATTCTATACAGTAATAACAAGATTATGTGATAATCAGCTGGGATGAACTTGGCTCTTTCAGCAGTAGGTGATTCAAGGCAATTCCAATAGACTTGTGATGGAAAGTGTCATCCACATTGAAAGAGAAAACTATGGATACAATGTGGATTAAAGCACAGTATTTTCATCTTTTAGTTGTTGTTTCTTTCTTTCTCATATTTTTTTTCCTTTTTGATCTGACTTTTCTTGTACAGCATGATGAATATGGAAATATGTTTAGAAGAATTGTACATGTTTAATTTGTATCAACTGCTGTCTCAGTAAGGGGGAAGGAGCAAGAGAGGGAGAAAAATTTGGAACTCAAGATTTTGCAAAAGTGAATGTTGAAAACTATTTTATCATGTATTTGGAAAAATTAAATAATATTTTTTAAAAAGAAAAAGAAGAAACAAAATTAGCCTCCACATGGAAAGAATTTTCAACTTTTTTACTTATACTGTAGTCAGACATCATGTCTCCTGAATTTTTATATGCTACTACTTAGCACAATGTATGTGGTCAGTGGATGATGATAATGAAGATAGTGACAACAATAATAAAAAATAAGAGATTAAATTTTTAAAAATATGCTAATGTAGTTTTTTTTAGAGGTTGTAAAGAACAAGTCTTTTTGAAATCAGTGTGTTGCATATGTTATTAATGTGCAGTCCCAGAGCTTGTCACCAAGCAATTCTCCTCTGAGACAGAATAAACTCAGCCAAAATAATTATATAGACAGCTTTAGACTGAGATTCTAAATAGGGATTTTCCCTGTTATTCAGTCACAGACTGTGTTTTTGACTTTGAAGCAGTATCCGCCATGACTTTGGTCAACTCTGGCTCCCAGGTCTGTAATAAGGAAGTGGTAACTAGAACCAGTAATGAATTTAGAGGGCACCTAATTTAGAGGTCATTAATAGTACTTGTAATCCTTTAGGGAATGTAAACAAGGGGCAGCTAGGTGGCAGTGGATAAAGCACCAGCCCTGAAGTCAGGAGGACCTGAGTTCAGATCTGATCTCAGAAACTTAACACTTCGTAGCTGTGTGATCCTGGGCAAGTCACTTAACCCCCATTGCCTCAACTTAAAAAAAAGAAGAAATGTAAACAAAGCTAATTAGCACCTAATTAGCATGACAACTAAAGTTATCAGATGCCAACTGGGATGAACTTTTATCTTTTTCAACTTGGCTTTTTCTCCTCTCAGAAGGAAAAATTTTGTGCCACTTCCCCCAGATGCAATTTTTGGTACTTGGGCCCAACAAAATATTCCTGGTTATGCTCTGTAGCTGCTCTAAATCTTTCCACATTGACTACACAAAAAAATAATGAGAGGGCATAAGGGAAACTCAATTTCATTAGTATTGTTATGAACCTCTCCTCTCAGACCAAGAGATCTCCTCACTTTACTTCCACCACACTTTTTTTGAGCTTAGTGTAGTCAACAATGCACCAGTTCTTTTTATACTAATACTGTAAATGTCCTGAGTAGTGAAAACTCTTGGGGAAAGTATTTTGTAGTCATGCTACAATTAGACTTCAACATCCCCAGAGCTCTAGTGTGTCTGAAATATTCTGAGAAATCTTTCACATGTAAAACATACCACATACCCTCTCTTCTATATCTAACTACCACAGTCCATCATTTTCCCTACAATACTAATAATTATTTCATAGATGTTCACAAGTTAAACTAGAAGTGCATTAGGACACATTCTGTATTAGTAGTCTTGGATTCTGGTATACCCATTGTCATTAATTATTTATTTGACTTTGGGAAAGTCAGATAGAGTGACCATTATTAAATACTTATTATGGAATATGCATTGTGTTAAGCACTAGGGATGCAAATATTAAAAAACAACAACAACAACAACAACAAACCAGCTATTACCTCTAAGGACTTCAGGTTTTAATAGGGGAAAGATGACATAAAGAGGAATTGGAAAATCTGATGTGTATATGTGGGACAATCAGGCTTGATGATATGGTTTGGATATGGTAGTTGGAAAGTTGGAAATCCACTTTGTATTAGATAAAACAATGTCAACAATAAGAGCTCATGGTAGTTCCAAATGGAGTATCTAAGATAATAGTAGGGAAGAGATCAGAATAATAGCTGGAATACAGGTTGTTCATCTTGGAGCTAGTGGTTAAAACATGCCTATCCGGTCTTTAATTACCTCAATAAAATGGAGATTCTAATACTTTGCCTCCTTGATGATAATCCCTCCAAATTTTGTTCAAGACTAAAATGCCCATATAAAATCTTTGATTCTATACTTATGAAGCACTTTATTGAAAAGTAGTATAGTTTAGTGGGCAAGGTATATGAATTCTAGCCAGATGATCTGTGTTCACATTCCACTTTTGATTCTGACAAGTGTTAGGAACTGAAGATACAAAGTCAAAAATAAAATAGTCTCTGACCTCAAAGAGATCCTAATGAAAGAGACATGTACATATATAAGGACATGCTGATAAATACAAAATTAGTACAAGGTAATTTGGGAAGGAGAGGCAGTAGCAACTGGGAGCCTCAGAAAAGTCTTCATATAGAGGGTGGTGCTGTTGCCATTAGTCTTGAAGGCATTGAAGAAGTACATTCCTAATATGAGGAATAACCAATACAAAGATGGGAAAGTTGAGTGTTATGTATGAAGAACAGGAAAAGGCCAGTTTAGCTGGAGTGTAAAATGCAAAAGGTAGAATCATTTAAATTAGACTGAAAAACCAGGTTCTGAAGGAGTTTATGGGAAAGTTCTCATTTTCACTTAGAATCAACAGGTACTAAAGTTTATAGATTAAGGGAGTGATATGGACAGAACTTAATACTTAAGAAAGATCCTTTTAGTAGATGATGAAGATTGAATTGGATTGGGGAGAGACTTGAGGCAAGGAGACCAACTGGAAGACCTTTGGAGTATTTCAGAGAATCTGAACTAAGGCATTGGCTGTGGGAGTGGAGTACAAGGGAATAGAGATGAGAGATTATTATAGAAGTGAAGTGCAGGAGACAGACATGAGAGAAGTTATAGAAGTATCATTTCAACATTGAAATGAGCAATGGGGAAATCAGAATAATAAATTTAAAGCTAGTAAGAACTTCAAGAACTATTGAATCTAACCTCTTGAAAGTACTAGGAGAAAGAGAAAGAAAGAAGTGAGATGCTGCAAACTATCTGCCACAAGAAAAGAGACAAGAAAAAAATATTACAATGGAGGGGAAGGAGGGAGAGAAGGGTAAGTGAGTGAATCTCACTCTCATCAGAATTGGCTCAAATAGGAAATAACATACATTCTCAAAAAGTGTATAGAAATCTATCTTACCCTGCCAGAAAAATAGGAAAAGAATAGGATATGGGAAGAGGGAGGGTGATAAAATTGGACATATTGGTGGAGGGAGCAAAACACTTTTGAGTACAGACAAGGTGAAAGGAGAGAGAGACAATAAATGGTGGTGGTGGGGGAATACAATTAGCAATAGTAATTGTAAAAAAATTTTTCAAAGCGAGTTACTGTGATGGAATATTATTGTTCTCTGGAAAATATGAGCAGGATGCTCTCAGGGAAAAAAAAATAAACAAACAAACCTGGAAAGTCCTCCATGAACAAAGTGAAATATGCTGTATATAAAATAATAGCAATGTTCTGGAATGACCAGTTGTAAATGGCTACTATTCTTAGTAGTACAATCATCCACAACTAAGGACTTAGTGAAGGACTTAATGAAAAATCCTATCCATAACCATAGAAGGAACTAATTGTGTCTAAATATAGATCAAAGCATTCTCTATTTTTCTCTATCTTTCTCCTTATTTTTAACTTAATTTTTCTTGAGAGTTTCTATTTTCATTAGGGTGGGAGTGCTATGTTTTCTTTCATAACTTGACTTTTATGGAAATATTTTGCACCTCAAGAGTAGTTTCTTAATTGTGGATGGGAATAAGGGAGAGAACCTAGAACTCAAAAATCCTTTTTAAAAATTTGTTTTGAATGTAACTGGGGAAACATATTAAATTAATAAATAAATATTTTTTTAAAGAACCTAACCTCTTTGTTTTATAGATGAGGAAACTGAGACTGGGAGAGGTCAGGTGACTTCTTCAGGGTCACATAACTAGGAAGCATATTAGGCAAGACTTGAACCCAGGTCTTTCTAAGTACAGTACAAGGTTATGAACCTGAGAAGCTGAAAGGTTGGTGATACCTTGAATATAAAGACAGAAGTTCAAAAAAGAGGTTTGTTTTTTGGGAAAGATATTAGGATTTGTTATGGACATATTGTGTTTGACATGTCTGGGACATTCAGTTTGATATTCATAATAGGACTTGGTGATAAGGGATTGTCTATAGAGATAGGAAAAGATATTATCCTACTGTTAAGGAATTTATTCTCTATTTAGAAAATAAAATTATATTAAAGTGTCTGACAATCCAAGATGATACATTATATGAAAAGTAGTTAAATGGATATATGAGGAACCAATTTAAAGATAAGAATCATTCCCCAAAGGATAAATGGTCAACAAATATACAAAGGTAGTTTTCAGAGAAAGAAATCTAAGTAATCATTCATATAAAAATGTTCAGATCTGAAAATTAGAGAAATATAAATTAAAGCAATACTGAGTTTTCACTTCAGCCTCATCAGATTGGCAAAGTTGACAAAAATGGAAAATGAGAAGGACTATGAGAAAACAGAAAAATAACATGTTATCTATTCTAAAAAACAATTTAGAATTATGTACCAAATGTTACTAAACTGAGCATATTCTTTAACCCAAAAATATCACTACTATTACCACCAACTTACTGATTTCCAAAGAAATCGAAGGGAATAAACCACAACTCTTATGCCCACAATTATTTATAACAATCTTTTTTTGTGGTGACAAATGGAAGCTAAAGAAGATTAACTGGGAAATGACTGATCAAATTATGGTATATAGATGTAAATGAATACTATTTTTGTGTAATAATATAACAAAGAAAGAAACAAAATAATGAATAAGATGGTTTAGGAAACCTGGGAAGATTTGTAAAACCGATACAGAATGAAAGGAACAGAACCAATGTAACTGGGGAACAATTTATACAGTAAAGACAACATTGTAGAGACAACTTTGAAAAGTTTCTAACTCTGATGAAAACAATGACCAAGCACTATGCTAGAGAACCAATGATAAAACATATTACCTACCTGCTGGCAGAGAGGTCAGAGACTCAAGGCAAAGATTAATATACATTTTTGATAAGATCAAAGTGGGAATTTGTTTTGTTAAACTATGCATATTTATTACAATGGTTATTTATTTATTACAAGCCCTCCTCTCAGAAAATAGATTTTTTTACTAATTGAAAAATATTGAATTTAAAAGAAATAAAGTAGCAAATCAGTGGTAGAGATACTGGCAAGTGTTATAGATCTTCAGTGGAGGAAGGCATCAGAATTATCAGAAGTAACTGAAATCAGAAGTATATTGGAAATTGAAAGGTTAAGTGCATTAGCTTGAGAAGAGATAGTGGGGCATTTCAGATATTTAAAAGACCCTAAACAAGGAATAGCAATGCTAGACATGCGATTTTATTGGTGGAAAGTTATAAGTGCTTAATTCCATCTACCAATATAGCACTTGTCCTGTAACTTACAGATTAGAGAGCTGCATAGAACAGTAAGAGACTAAATGATTTGCTCAGAAACCTTCAGCTACTATGTGTCAGAGGCAAGTTATTGTTGTCTTTTTTCAGTCATTTTGACTCTCTGTGACCCCATTTGGATTTTCTTGGCAAAGATATTGAAATGGTTTGCCATTTCTTTCTCCAGCTAAGTTTACAGATGAAGAAAGAGACAAACAGGGTTAAATTCCTTGCCCTGGATCATACCCAATAAGTGTCTCAAGTTAGATTTAAGATGAGGCAAAACTCAAACCCAAATCTTGCTGCCTTTCATAGTCTACTTTTATTATAGTTATTGTGTATGCACTTCATTCTCTGGCTACATTGTAAGTTACTACTAGGATCATCTTGTATCCCCATTCCCTACTAACCTCTCCCCATCCCTCCCATAATACATTACAAACCACGAAGCTTACCTGTTATGCACAACATAGTATATTAGGTTCTGGAATTATAATACAAAAGTAAAAAGTAGTCTCTGCAAGAACCATAGATTCATAGATCTTACCTCCTAACTCTGGAGGAATCTATCGGTCCATGTAGTCTAATCCCCTCATTTTGTAGATGAAGAAATTAAAATCCCAGGGGAATTAATCAATTTGCCCAAAATCATACAGACATATGTCACATCTTGCATAAGATGTCTTGTGTTTCTCTGAGAAGAATGGAAACATTCTTCTGAGAGATGAGGGCAGAGGACTTTCACATCTTCCAGTATACTTTGAACACAGTGACATGCTTATTCATGGAAGGGTATGTGAGATCTCAGCTCAATAAGAGAAAAGGGTTACAATATAATTCTCCAAAAATGAACTGGACTGCCTAGGAGGCAGTAAGTATCTATCACTGCAAGACTGCAAATAGAGGCAGGGCACTCATTGAGGACATAAAGCATGGATTCCTGTTCTGATACCTGTTGGACTAATAGTCTCTTCCATTTCATCTCAGTTCTGTGATAAATCTTTGTTAATATTTAAGTCACTACATAAATGTGAAATACTATTAGTTCTACATGTGGGTTATAATTAAGGTAAACTATGACTAAATAGATGTGTTGTTAGTTTTCTTCACGTATTTTCTTAAATATATTTCACTTTCCAACTAGAGTTGGTATCACATGCCAGAATCTTTTTACTTCTTTTAGTGTTCATTGACTAAAGAGCGACTAAAGAGTTAATAGATTAAAATGTATATTTTGACCTCTTTGATTAAAGCTTTAGATCACTTTCCCCATATTGCTTGGTTTCCCTGCCTAATGAATTATTTGTTTCAAAATTTAAAACTCTTCTTTTTCTTTCTTTTTTCTTCTTTTTTATATTTATTTATTGAAAACTAAATACAAAACAAGAAAAAGAAAAAAGGAAAATAAAACACAAAACCAAAACAAAACATTGTCATGTGCCTGCCCATCAGGGAAGATTTAAAATATGTGACAATAAATTTCCATTTCAAGAAAACATATATAATAATAGAAGAGATTTTATATATATATATATATATATATTCATGACTGTTCATCTTTTCTTGACTTCCTTATAGGTTATTCTTTTGTTCTCTGCAGTACATTTTTTACTTTATTCTTTTATTCCCCTTTCATCTCTCCCCCACCTCCCTCAAGCAAGCTACATTTAAGCATAGGTATATTTATATATACATATACATGCGCTATATATATACATTCACATATATTCCCACCAACATACATACACATATATATATACAGACACACATATATACATCTACATTCATACATGCACACACACACATATATATACACATGCATTTATACATATGTATATATGTATTTCAAATAATTTTAATATGGCTGATATACAATGCAGATTTCTCTATTTATTGAATCTTTAGATTTGATTTTATCTGAGACCAATGATTACTAGTCCTAGTTTTTTTTCCTAATAAATTTTACTTCTGATTCTTGTTACAGTGTTTGTATATATCTCTTATTTCCTATCCCTGCTAATTCATCTACTTTAATTGTACTCCTTAATTTGCTTTGCTATTATTTAACCTCCCCCCAGCCATGGATCTCTTCCTTACATTCTCTCCCTATCTTCTCTCTCTCTTTTTATCTCATTCCCATTAATCTACAAGCCTTATCCTTTCCCATTAATCTACATACCTTGTCCCACTACCCTAAATCTATATACCCTTCTATTTTTTATTCTTTTTGGTGGTGACCAATGGATTTTTTCCCATTTCTACTTTCCCCATCATATTCTATTACTCCAGGATATTTTTCTTTGATTATTTCTTTCATTATTGTAAAAAGGTTCTTTTTTTTGGTCACAGTTTTCAAGTCCAATTATTCTTAAATTTTCTCTTCTTGATCTGTTCTCAAGATCTGTTATTTTTCCTGTAAGATGTTTCATATTCTGTTCTATTTTTTCATTCTTCATATTTCATTTTGTTATTTCTTGGTCTCTTATAGCTTCACTGGCTTCCCTTGCCCAATTCTAATTTTCAAAGAATTATTTTCTTCTTTAAGATTCTATCTCCTTTTCTAATTGGTTGATTTTTTTCATTATCTTCTTTTTTTGGATGGTTCTTATTTTTTCTTTTAGTTTTTTCTTCAGTCTCTCACTTGACTTTTAAAGTCTTTTTTTTTCAGTTCTTCTATAACTTCTTTGTGTAGATATATATTTAACATTACTCTTTGAGGTAGAAGAGGCTTTTTTATTATTATTTCACTGTTTTCCTCTGAAAGTGAACCCAGTCTTCCCTATCCCCATAGTAAATTTCTATGCTTGGATTCTTTATTCTTTGCCTGTTCATTTTTTTAAGTGAGAACTACTAGATTAAGTACCTCTAATGCTGGAGTGGGGAGGATGTTGCTTCTAGCTTCACTTCAGCTCTCCCCTCTGACCTGGAACCCCAAACTAAAAGCTCTGCCTCCTGCAAGTGCTGGCAGCCAGCAAGATATGTGTCTCACTGTTTCTATACTCACCAGGTGGGCTAGTTCCTTTTCATCCAGGGTGGCTTCTCAGAAGCACAGAATGGGCCTAATGTTTCTAATCAACAAACATTCCATCAATCTTCCTGGACTCAGACCCCTGATTTCCCACATTGTCTGCTGGCTGGGAGGTGAAAGTTCCTTGGTTGAGTCTAAAGCTACTCTGAAACCAGCTAGCCCCAGTGCTCCCCTCTTGCTATTTCTGTGGTGATGGTTTGGTGGTGTTTACACTTCATATTGGTTAAACTCCATTGGTTATGGAGTTTTTCTTCATTTTGTCCCAGGAGGACTCCTGTTCTGCCCTATCTTATTTGTTTTTCACCAGTCTGTGTTCCTCCTAAAGTGTAATTTTGTTTTGTTGTGAGGGAAATCGAGAGAGCTTGGAATTTTCTGACCTACTCTGCCATCTTCTCAGAATCCTCCCAGGTTTGTTTTCTAACTTTCTTACAGGTTTTTGGAAGGCATTCATTCAGTATATAAATATTGCAAATGTGTTAATCTTGTATGTAATTGAGTTAGTCTTGCATTCATAACTAGATCATAAGTTTTTTAAAGACAAGGATAATATCACAAACTTCTTCAGGAGACTACAGAGTACATGCAATAAATATTTGTTTATTTATTTATTGGTAAGTTTAGATTATGAATGTAATGACAATGGGAAGAAGTCTGCATTTGGAGTCAAAGGATCTTAGTTCAAATCACTTACTACTTGTGTTACTAAAGCTCTTTGGACCTCAGTTTCCCCATCTATAAAATGAGAAATATGGCTCTGGGGGTTCCTTCCAAGTCTAGATGTATTATGATCCTGAATGACCTTGACAAATAGGATAATGCCTGCTAGAAAAATTTAAAAGATAGAACAAGAAAAACAACAGAAAAGGTTATCCCCGAGGAAAAAAATCCTAAGTTTATTGGCAGATTGAGTGGATATTAACAGCTGGCAGATCCTTCATACATAATACAAAGTGAATGGCAAACAGAACAGGGAAAAGATTGAAAAGATAATAAACAAATCATGAAGGGATTAGAGTCTTTCAAAGACAAATCATCCAGCAGATATTTACTGAGAACAAGGACTTGTGTGAGGTGCTGACAAGGATATGGTATATCACACTCCAGAAGTTTACAATCTAATTGTAGTTCCTACAATAGTAGGTCAACTACTAGCTCCTATCAATTCAACTCAGTCAATATTGTCTTCACAGATATTCAGAAAGCCTTATATTAATTTCTAATAGTTTCCCAATCACATTCCCCCTAATGACTCCCATAAGCTTTTTCTATTCTTTTAAAGTCCTTAATTCTAAATATTGCATCTTTTTAAAAATTATTATTATTTAAAAGATCAGAAACTTCTACTAACTCTACTCCTCCATACCTCAAAACTTCTCTGGGCCTTTAATTTGCTACTATTGCATAGTAATTCAGTCACATCCAACTCTTCATCCACAGATTTGGGATGGGTGGGGGGAATGAAAAAGATATAGTAATGGTTTGCCATTATCTCCCACATTAGGTCCTCATTTTACAGATAAGTAATTGAAGCAAATAGGGTTAAGTGACTTGCCCAGAATCTGAGGTTACACTGAACTCAGATCTTCCTGATTCGAGGGTCAGTGCTCTATCTACTGTACCACCTACCTTCCCCCAATACCTTCAATACTCAGATGCCATTCTCTAACCACAAAGTAGAACATGGTGCTTCACCTAATGCAGAACCTTCCAGATTCTATGTATCTACCTGCTTATATCTCGTCCTTCTGCTTACTTCATCTGGGACCTGTGGTTCCAGCCATTCCCAGGTCAAGCTATTCTTCCTTTCAATCAGCAATGCTATCATTAAGAGAAGAGTTTTCTGAAAGATCTGAAAAAAAATTGTCATAGGTTATTTCAACTGCTCTCTTGCTTGCTTTATTGGATATTTAAATTATGTCCAATTCTTTGTGATCTGATTTGAGGTCTTCTTGGCAAAGATACTGAAGTGGTTTGCCATTTTCTTCTTCAGCTCACTTTTAATAGACAAGTAACTGAAGCAAACAAGGTTAATTAATTTGCCCAGGGTCACAGCTAATATCTGAAGTCAAATTTGAACTTAGGAAGTATCCAAAATGTTTTTTAAAAACAGGCCATTTTCAGGAGAAGAAATGAAAATTATCAATAGCCATGAGTAATAATGAGAGAAATGAAAAGGTAAACACCTCTAAGGGTTCACCTCATATCCATTAGATTAGGATCATAGGTTTAGAGGTAGAAAAGATCTCAAAATTATTTTACAGATGGAAGTTGTGACTTGCAAAAAAATTATGCAAGTGATTAAAAAGAAAAGCAGAAAATTAGTACCCTTTCTATTGTACCATGCTTGACTTTGAAAGTTGATAAAAATGTTAAATATTATAAAATTTTAGAAGGACAAACACATTAATATTTTCTTGGTGAAGATATGGATTGGTCTTCCTATGCTAGAAATGTCAATGAATTATACATACTGATCAATGTAAAAATACCACTTCTGGAAATATTCCCCCAAGAAGGGCAAAAAAAGGAAAAGATCTATAATATAGTACTACTAATAGTAATCTCCCCTCCCCCACTCCAAAATAAAGTAGTTACTTATCTATTGGGGATTGTCTTAAAAATTGTAACATATAAAATATAATGGAAAATTATTGTGACAAATATCAGGAATTCAGAACAACTCACTACATATGCAAAACTGAGAACAATTTATTCAACACCACAATAATGTAAAGTTATCATAACACTGATCAAAATCAATAGTCAATCTTGATTCTGGGGGAACCAGTAGTGAAACATATTTCCCTTTGACTATATGGGAGGCAGTGGAAAATAGGTAGTAGAACAAGTATATATAGACAACATAGTCAGTAATCTGTTTTGCTGAACTACATTTCTTTGTTATGTGGGAGGTCACTATTGGAAAGAAAAGGAGTAACTGGGAAACAATAGTGATGTAAAAGCAATGAAAAAAAATGTAAATTGTGATCCATTTGCTTGAAGATCTCCAATGAGAGAGAAAAACTATTACTTTCTGAGGTAGCCTATTCCACCACTTCTCATTGTTTACTTTGGATAGTTCTAATTATTACTGAGTTTTCCCTTATATTAAACCTCAATTTGCCTCTTTGCAATTTCCTCTCATAGCTCCTATGTCTGACTTCTGGAGCTAATCATAAGTCTAAGATACCTTCCATATGACAATCCTTCAACTAGGTAAACACAGATATATTACTTGTCTCCAAATCTGACAGCATTAAGCCATCTCTTCTCTAGGCTAACCATTCCCACTTCCTACATCCAGTTATCATATGTTAAGGCACAAATGTGAAGGCTCTTCACCATCTTAGTTGCCCTGCCTTTGAATAGTCTCCTTCCTAAAATGTGACTCCCAGAACTGAACATCACTTTCCAAGTGGTAATGAGCAGGCAGAAAAGAAAAGGACTTACCGTTTCCTAATTCCAATAGTCCAGGGCTTCTTAAATTTTTTCCACTCACAAGCTCTTTTCACCCAAGAAATGTTTACATGATCCTAAGGATATGTTATAAAATATATATGGTATGCATATATGGTATACAAATCAAACATTTACTGATAATAAATCACAATTTTGTGATCTCCACATTCAGTTACAAGACCTCACATTAAGTTGGAAACCCCAGTTTAAGAAGCTATGGTATAGACTATGCCTCTCTTTACAGTTGGGACTAAATGAAGCACAAAACTAAAAAAAGAAAAAATGTGGTGTTTTTTTTCTGATTATTAGAAAATGAGCAAAAGACAATGAAAATTTCTGAGAGGCCTAAGAATGTGTCATTTTTCCCCCTCTCAAGTCTTGTGTTGTTTTTTTCTGTTTTGTTTTGTTTTATTTTGTTTTACTTTAAAGCTACTAAGGAACATTAAGTGCTCAACAATCTTGGTTTTTTCCACAACATTTCCTCTTTCCCTTGACAACACTAGGAGAATTGCATCTATTTTCCTACAAAGAAACAGACACATCTGGGGGAGCCCACCGCCATTTTGGCATTGTGTTTTCTAAGATTTGTCACTTTTGAATGTAAGATGAGTTTCCTATCCTAGAATGGTAAGCTCTCCAACATGGATTGCAGCCATTCTTTGGCACTGACTATGACAGTTTGCAGCAAGGTTTATGTTCCTATCTAATTTCAGTTACATCCCTTCTTTGTTCCCTTGAGGTCCATCTTTATGGAGAAATAGGCATTTGGCCGAGGATGTTGGAATTGAAAATTCCTTGCTAATTATTTAATTTTCAGCTGGCATATACCACAGTCTTTTAAGTTTAGGGAAAGCTATAAGTCTATTACCTTGCTTAGCAACTGAGCAAAGTACCACTTATAATTAAATATAAATAAATAGCTCTACCTTCTCAGTTCTTTCCTTCCTCTTTTCTCCTTTCCTTTCCTACTTTTCTCCTTCTCCCACTCCAATGTGCCTAAGATCACAAACTCTCTTTCATTAAATAATAAAGGCAGATATATTCTTCGATAACTTTCCAAAACTTGTGTTAAAACTCTTTGAGACTGGTAATAAAGAAAAAAAGTCTTTCAGACCAGTTCTTAATAAACCTAGGTAGTTCTCAAAGCAGACAGGGGAATTTTCAGATTTTGTTTTGTTTTGTTTTGAATGCTTAAGTCAGAGTATCACTCATCTCACTTATAACTGACTTTGGTTTGCTTATTCTAATCAAATATAGCGATGTTTGGCCTCACATTCTCCATTTCTACTTGGATAGTGTAGGATGAAATAAACTTACACTATCACAGTATTGCTTTGTTATTATTATTGCTGTATTTAGTCATTCAGTTGTATCTGACTCTTCATTTTTCTATAAACCATATTATGTAAAGGTACTGGGTTAGTTATCTTTTTCCTTCTCCAGTGAATTCAGGCAAACACAGGTTAAGTGATTTGCCCAGTGACTGCTAAGAAGTGTCTAAGGTCACATTTGAAATAGGTCTTCTTGACTCCAGATTAAACAGTTTATTAACTAAGTCATCTAGCTGACCCAACAAGTTAAATAAGGAGCAATGTCTTGAAATTCATATATTTAAAAGTGTCTCAGCCAGTTGTCTTTTTACCCTTGTTCCTAATTATATTTTGCATCACACACATACATGCATGTAATGTGCACATGTGTGTACATGTGTCTTATTTACTTATCTGTTTACATGTTGTTTCCTCCCAATAGAATATAAGCTTCCTGAAAATAGTAACTGTTTTAAATTTTTTTTTTGTATACCCCACTCAACATTATACCCAGTGCCTAGGTGAATGAATGGATGAATCTTAGAATTTCCTTCTCTATATATTATTTTGTAAAATAGGAGCGACATCAACCTTCCCTAGAATTATATTAAATATACTCTACACCTGCCTGAAAGCAGAGAGATAGACTAATTGATTCTAGGAAAAGGTTTGAAGCTTTATGGTTTTATGCTACCCTCAATCTAGGCTGATTAGGGAAACCATTTATACATCTAACCAGATTTTCCCAGAGTAATAATTCCCCCCAGAGATAAGTGGAACACTTAAAGGGATACAATCCCTCTTTGAGGCCACTAGGGTACCATTTAGTACTCCATGGCAGTAATTTACTAAATGGCACCCTAGTGGCTCAAAGAGCAAGCATTCTTCTATAAAAATAGCTTCATTTACAGCCAAAGAAGAATTCTCCCTATTGTGCATGGGCAGCATATGGTGGGCTAAAGGATGTTATCATGCTCCTATTAGAATGAAAGTGATATAACTCAAATGCTTGCCCAAAGCTTTGTGGTCTTGGGCTGTTGAATACTCAGGACTAATCTAAGACAAAATGGTAAAATAGATGAGTTTTATCTCTTGTATTCTCCCCATTTCAGAATTAGTTTTGTAGGTGATGGAATGAGCTCTAGATTTAGAGTAAAAGAATGTGAGTTGAATCTGCCACTTGGTATATAAATGACTGAGAAATCCTGGTCAGTTAATAGAAAATCTTGACAACTTGATGATAATTTCATTTTTGAAAAGTAGAAGGAAAAATGAAGGGAACTTTATTCTTGATCTGAACCTGACCAATAAAGATGAACTGATGACCAAAGTAGCAATGATGGAAACATTTGTCTTTAACCTTGGAATGGATAACAGAGGAAAAGAAAGATTCACATTTTCTTATATGTATGCTCAGTTTGGGGAGGACAGCCTCCAAGAAATTCAGAGATGGAATAGGTAGAATTTCCTAACTTAAAATCAGAGATTTAACTAAAGTAGGGAAAGCAGGGTTTTGCTCCACAGCACTGAAAATAGAGTGTTGATAGCATTTGTAATATTCTAATAGCTTAGTAACATAGTTATCTAGTATAACTAGTAGAAATGAGCTTTTTTGTCCTTCCTACTGAAATGATATCCCAAATTATTTTCTCACTAGTTCAACTCATTCTCTTGGTGCCATTGAAGCTCACAATAAGGAACAATTCAGGCTAATGATAATGTTCACTTCTAGCACTCCTGACTCAATTTTTCCACTTCTTCCTCAGATACTTTCTGAGTCTGAAGATGTAACAGCCTTAGTGTCCTCCTTCTATCTAAAACTTCCAAGAGAGGAAGAGCCTAGGACAGCAAAACTCACTTTCTCCCAGCTCTACTCCTGACTCTGGACTTTTACAAGTTGCCCTAAGGTAAGTAACCAAGCCCTACCTTTCCATCCTAACTTTTCAACTCCTTTTTATGTGTTGTCTTTCTTTACTGGAATATGAGTTTCTTAAGAATTTTGTATTCTCATCCAATTCTTTGTAACCCCATTTGGTTTGAGGGTTTTTTGTTTGTTTTGACAAAGATATTGGAGTGGTTTCCCATTTCCTTCTCCAGATTATTTTATAGATGGGCAAACTGAGGTAAACAAAGTTAAGTGATTTGCCTGGGGTCACAATGCTAGTAAGTATCAGAGACCACATTTGAATTCAGATTTTCCTGACTCTGGGGCTGGCACTCTATCCACTGTACCACCTAGCTGTCGTTCCTTAAGGGAAGGGAAGGGACGTCCTTCTTTATGTCTGTGTTTGTATGCATAATGCTTAGCACAATACCTAGCATAGACCACGGCTTTTTAAAGTTTTTCTACTCCTTTTTACCCAAGAAATTTTTATGTGACCCTGGGTATATAAATATATAAAATGGGTGCATAAATCAAATATTTGCTGATAATAAATTATAATTCCACAATCACAACATTCAGTGATACAACCTCACATAGGGTTGCAACCCATAGTTTAAAATTTGGCATAGACTATGTACTTAATTATCTATCTAATCTATTTATCATTTATTTGTCTGTGCTTGACTATGTATCTTTCTATATACCTGTTTATCTATGGCCTTGGTACAGATGCTAATATAACAAAAAGTTTTTCTTAACTATATTTGGGGCAAAAAAAAGATCAACTAAAGAATAGATCTAGAGTAGATGAAATTATGATAATGGACTATTTTGAGAAGATAAAACAGATCAAGTCTTATTTTGCTTAATTTCTTTCTGCCAAGGAGAATGGTTTTCATACTTAAAAGAATAGAAGAAGAAAAAAATAGTTAAGGAGTTGAAACCCAAGATAAATGAAGATATAGTAAAAATAAACAAAACACAACAAAAAAGTTAACTTTTCTTAATGAATTAGAAGAATGGGGAAGCAACAATATTCCAGGGTACTTATAGAAGTAGTTCATGTGAATGCCAAATTACTTTCACTGAGCTTTGAAAGTTTTTGAGAATGGAAAAGGAGAAAAGGAAATAAGATAAAAATAAAAAGGAGAGGGTGGTGTCTTTAAAATAAAGACCAATAACTGAATCTCAGTTCTGGCAATGGTAGTTCTGGTAATTCAATTGCAATATAACAAGGCAATTCATAATTCACAATTGTGAATCCAGGTTCAGATCTAAAGAGGGTGTTGGCTTAGAACAAAGAGCCATAGAAAGAAAGTGAAAAGGGACATGTGTCAGGGATGGGGTGGAAGTCGAAGAGGCAGGAATGAAGACCTAGGCCATAAGGTTATGATATGGGTAGAAGAGCTTTTTTTTCCCCCTTTCCTTTTTGCTGAGGCAATTGGGGTTAAGTGACTTGCCCTGGAAGTGTTAAGTGTCTAAGGCTGGATTTGAACTCAGGTTCTCCTAACTTCAGGGCTGGTGTTCTACCCACTGTGCTACCTAGCTGCCCCTAAATACTAAAGAGTATTTTCATAAAGAACTGAGCCAATCTGTTCTTCACATAAAGATATGCCATCTCCCTCACCCAATTTTACTCCCATCCCGAAATGCTCTCTCTCCTCATCTCTATTTTCTTGTTTCCTTGGCTTCCTTCAAGAACCAAATGAAATCCTATCTTCTTCAGGAAGCTTTTTTCTACACTCCCCCTCCTTTCCCTCCTCCCCTCCCTTCCCCCCCCCTCCGTGCTCCCTTAATTCTTGTGTCTTCTCTCTGTTGATTATTTTTTAATTGATTGTGTAAGTAGCTCATTTATACATAGTCATTTGCACATTGTCTCCCCCCATTATACTGTGAGGTCTTTGGGATAAGGGACTAATTTTTTTTTCTTTTCTCCTATCTCCAGAATTTGGTACATAGTAGGCACTTTGGGTATGTTTATTGATTGGTTGATTGATGCAGAACAAAGCAAAGCAAAAGAATAAATAGCTTTAAAAGGAATATAAGATTTTAGATAGAATGAGGAAGATAAAGAAAGCTGAAACTTTGACTTAGACACCTAGTGAAAAGAATTATCATGTTGCACTGTGGATTTTTGTTATGATTAGAAGAGGAATAGGCTTTACTAGGCCATATGTGCTTGTATAATGGGTTAGGAGGACAGTATCAAAGATGTCCAAGATGGAAAGCTGTTTTTGGAAAGTCTCTGCCTAAATTTCAAAATCTTGTATACCATATTGAGGACTAAAATAGATTTGAGAGGGTGAGAGGCTGTTAGGTAATTCTTTGATGTTGGAACTGAAACGGAATTATTTCCAAGGACTAGTCTGAGAAGAAGACAATTTGGCAGGAAGAAGCCAAGCAGAATGGGTAAATGTTCTAAGAACCTTATATAAACCATGAACTATTCCTTCATCTCTTAGTACAGCTAACTTCCATTAGCATTTCTAACTTCCCTTATACTTCATCTAAGTAGGTCCACTATAAATCACCCGCAAAGTTGATGTACTATTATAAGATTCAGGGAAAGAGTAAAGACAAAGAAACTTTGGAATGTAGTGAATCCACATATGTTGGAAAAAAATAGTGGCCACTTCTTTTTCTTGTGTGGAAAGAAGAATGGGGAAAGGAAGGCAAAAACAGAGTGGTAGTGGAGGTTCTGTTTTTCTTTTTAATACTTTATTTTTCCAAATACATGGAAAGACAGTCATCAACATTCATTTGCAAAACTTTGTGTTCCAATTTTTTCTCTCTCCTTCCCCAAACCCCTCTTCAAGACAGCAATCTGACACAGGTTAAATATGTGCAATCTTTTAAACCTGTTTCCATATTTGTCATGTTGTACAAGAAAAATCAGATCGAAAGGGAAAAATCACAAGAAAGAAAAAAAAAGACAAGCAACAACATCAAAAAAAAAAAAAAAAGGTGAAAACACTATGGTTTGATTCACATTCAGTCTCCATAATCTCTCTGGATGCAGATGGCATTTTCAATCCCAAGTTTATTGGAATTTATAGCACTTATGCCATGATCCAGATCTTTCATGATATTATTCTTCCAGTTTCCATCATAAGTTAACTGTCTAATGTTCTATTAGAGAGAGCACTGTTATTGTGCTCTATAGATAGCTACATCATGTTGTAGTTTTACATAGTTGATAGTAATTTAATGCATTGCCTCCCCTTCCTCAATGCATTGGTCATTTTGAGAAGTAGCATTGGCTGCCTCATCCCCAAAGAGGAAGTCATATAAAAGTTCTAGACATCATGGGAGAAAACACTATATACTCCCCAGCCTCCTCCCATTCTTTAATTATGCTAAAAGGCAGCCATCTACACTACTTCTAAATTAACTAGTCAAGTGGGATATACTGATATAGCCAAGGGAAGCATAGTTGGACAGGACAAGAAGCAATGTAACCATTGCTTTCTGACTTCTTTAGTCCTGGATATATAATCATGAATAAGCCCTTTCATCTCCTTCATATTAATTTCTTCATTTGTAAAAATGAAACTTGTCATACTAGATATTCTCTAAGGTTTCTTGCAGGTCTAACTTTTATAATTCTAAAATATAACTGTTGTGTTAAATGTCCTTACTCTCTATTAAAACATCTGGTAAAAACCAGAGTTGATGAATGGGATTACAGGGTGCAGAACTAAGGAGTTGCTAGAAGTAGAAGGCAATGTCTGAGTAAGAAGGAAGAACCAGTACAAGGATCCAAAGAGAACATAAGAAATGGTTAAAGAGATATAATCCCAGATCAGGCTGAAAGATTCTGACTCCTCAATATCAGAAAAGTTCTACCCCAATCTCACCAATCTAAAGAACAAGATACTAGCTCTATGCACCAATACTTTTAGCAGACAAGAACTCCTTTTTACTTCTGAATTTCAGAATCAGTCTATCAAAGATATAATGTAAGTGTGAACAATTCCTAGACACTTCTTTTGAATCATCAAAGACATAAAGAAAGTGCTAATAATATAGTTAATCAAGTTGGGGAAAAAAAAAGAAGTATTTTACCCATTAGATAAATTCAGATAATGACATATACTAGAATTAGTTGGAAGGATTAGATACATTTCTTGGCTTTATGTATACCAGAGAAGATTGTTTTATCAATTATTTTGAGAGATCAAGGAAATTTAGGGAGCATTTCAAGGAGCCATACCCTAAGGGAAACTGGAAAAGAATTAAATCTTTTTTCTCTTTGTTCCTTGATCAGAGGAAAACCTTGTACTTCCAAAGGTCAGAAGATTTGGACTTCCCATTAATGAATATCAATTTACACAGAACAGTAGTGTCTGGCAACACCATCTACATCAGGAGCTAAGGACAAACTATAGGTGTGTGTGTGTGTGTGTGTGTGTGTGTGTGTATACTGAAGACAGGTCTCTCTACTCTGGGAGTCTAGTAGGGAACTATACCCATACCTTGGAGGAACTAAATGAGGACTTGAGATAAGAAGAAATGAATTTCTAATTAACCAAGAGCTCAGAGTTAACCCTTTTGCCACATATCCCCTTAAAACAAGTCATTTCCCCCTGGACTCCGTATATGCTTGTGGGGATATGTATTCCAGATTTTCAGGAGGAACATTTTGTACCAACTTTTTTTTTTGCCATGTTATCAGTTAATACTCCATTAATACTAATTTAGTCTGGATGGCTGCTAATCAGTAGAGGCGCATACTGGATAGGGGCCCATGAGTGATAATATTAGAAAATTCAAACCCTCACAGTTATCTCAATGTCCTATGGGGATCCTGTCTTTCCGTGCTTGTGGGAATTGAAAGAGTGACCCTACAGAGACTGCTACACACTCATAAAATTGTAAAGTTGATAAAGACTTTTGTTATCAACTAATCCAATCTCCTTTATTTACTAAAAGTAAACAAAGGCAAATTGACCAAAGATATATATAGATAGATAGATAGATAGATAGATAGATAGAGCACAGGTAGACTAGGCCTCCTACATCCTCCTCCAGTAATAATTGTTGTGTTAAGATGATGGCATTGTGTCCCCCTGGTATCACATTACCAACCATTTCAGAGGACTTCATTTTAACAGAAGTAATAAGGAAAGGAGCTACAGTAACACAAGTATTACTTTTACTATTATAGTAACATATCCATGTGAAGAAAATATTTTCAGATTTGACTTCTGGATGTAAGAATTCTTCCTACACTGGAATGCTTTGACTCTATGTGAAGTTATACCTAATAAATATAACCCTAATATGTTCCTGTGACTCACTGGGAACTGGGATATATCTTTTTTTCTTGTGACTGACATTTTTTGTTTGTTTTTCATGGATCCTTTCTCCTAAAAATCTGCATATGCATTGATAATTAACTGCAGCATTTTAGAATTTCAGTCACAAAATTAATAATTTGATTGGTTATTCAACATCTTGAGCATCCTCACAACAGGCAATCAATTGAGGCAAAAAAAGTGAAAAATACTCGATATGCAATCTGAAGATTTATTTTTCCCCTCCTTCCCACAAATGAGCTCCTCTCCAGTGGCCAGACAACACAGTGGGAAAGGGAGATGTTTTTCTCTTTTACACTGAGAAAATCTCTGAAAAATTCAAAGGAGACAAGGGGCACCCTTGAGTGTTGCCTTCCTAAAGAAGAGGCTCTGACATTGCGCGTTCTATTTTAGCATCTCATCAGAAGATTGAGAGAGATTTCATGCTGAAAATTTTTTTAAATGAGATGAGAGATGGAGAAAATATTTGAATTTTTAAAACCAAAAATATTCAGACAGCTGAAAGTGACAAAAGCTTTCACAGAAGAGAGTGTTTAAAAAGGACTAAGGCTGTCTGTTTTTACAATCAAACCTAGGTTCTACCTGACCAAAATAGGAGTGAGAACCACAGAATAGACTTTACAAGCCCCTTGAGAATCAAACTACAGTACTTCTTGCAACCCAGAGCTTTTATAGAATCTCATAATGCCAGAAGACAGAAGAAAATTAAATCTTTTCCCCTATATGTATGCAAACAATATTAAAATAAATTAAAAGTGCAATAAATGTACATATTAGATATGTCTGCTTTATATGCATAAACAGGAGATTCTAAATTCTCATCATAACCCAGCAGGATTCCAGGCTCCTGAAGGTTCTCCATAAAAGAAGGAACTTGGCAATTAGCACCCACTTACTATTTTCACTTTGAAGGTAGATAAGTAACAAACAGAAATAAGGTGTATTCATTTGGATTCAACTCCAGAAAAATCTCAAGTGATGTCTCCTTATGAATCTGACCTGAGGCTGCTCACTGGAGGGGACTGAAATTTCATCTGACAGAATAATGTGCTTTAACTGTAAAAGGCCTTAAAAGATGGACTCCTAAACAGAATAGCAATTGGGCCATCCAGGAGCAGTGGACAACATTTTATAGAAAAAAAATTGGGGAAAAAAAAGTTTTAGATCAATGCTAACATTTGAGTGTAGAGAAAGATCATCTAGGGAATAAGAAGGTTATCTGAAAATAATATGGACAGCCAGGTAGGATCATTGATGTATATATGGAAAAGATCTCAGATATCATCAAAAGCAGGTGCTTTTGTGGTGTGTGGAATTTTGGAGGAAATGTTTTACTAATTTTATTTTGATATAATTGCTTTTCTTTGAATCCTAGACTTTTTTTTTTTCAATTTTAGCCTTTAAGAATGTTATTTGGATAAAGGGTCCATAGGCTTTGTAAAACTGCCAAAGAGGTACATAATTCAAAAACCTAGTACAGACCTTTTTTTTGTTTTACAATGGGGGGAAATTAATAAAAATAATTGAATTAAAAATTAAAGTGATTTACCCTTGGCAATACCTAAAGCAAATTTGAACCCTGGTTCAACGTTGGTTTAAACCAAGGCTCTCTAATATAATATGCTTCCCACTCCTCTACCTTGAAGAGATGAACATTTCTGCAGGCACAAGACATGGAGGTCTCAGTTAAAACTATTCTTTAACAATTAAAAAAGAATTGGCCCACAATGCCAGGCTGTGATGCAGATTGCTGGGATCTGCAGGAGTCTTTGTCACCCTTCTGATCTGTTAAGCAAAAAAATGTTTCCTCCTGATTTCTTAGTCAGTTTCACACAGGCCCTCCATCAAAATATCTCTCTTCACCAGTGCAGAACAGGCATTCTGAATCATCAGTGCCTCAGGCTAACTTAACGGCTTTTTTTTTTTTTTTTTTCATTTTCAGAATTAACCCCAATCTTATGCTTATATGGAAAAGGGGAGGGGACTATCCCTGAAATTACCACCAGAATGAAAAGGGATATGTGATCCTACTTATTTCCATGTTCCTTAAGTTATACAATGAATTTAATACGCTTGTTGCTATCATGAGCCTGGTGGTTCAATTATTATGAGTCACTTTCACAGTTCTGATTCTTAATAGTTAAGCTGAATGTCCCTAGAACACATTTACTGGTAGACCTGTTGTGCATCCCAGGAGGTAGACCTGTCTTCAAAGGCATAAACGCCCTTTCAAAAATCATGGATAATTAGGAGTAGTTATTTTTTAATTTGGTGAACTGGATTTTGGAAAAAGAAATTCTTATTCTAGATGGGCTTATATGTGGGAATATGCCTATATACATAGGAATTCAAAAGGGAATCAGAGACATAACTTCTATACAATTGTTTTTTAGTGTAGCGTTTCTTAACCTGAGGTCAGTGAACTTTTTTTTTCATTTTACTGATATAATATTTTGATAATAGTATTTTAGTGTGATTGTTTTATTTGCAATCTTTAGACTTTATTTTATGCATTTAAAAATATTATTCTGAAGAAGTATCAATAGCCTTTATCAGTCTGTCAAAGGGATTCATGATAACAAATAAAGGACAAGAACTATTGGCATGGAAGGAAAACAAAACGTATCTTTAGGAAAACAAGCCACCATAAAGCAGACCCAGATTAGTAGCTGAATAATAGTGCCCTAAATTGGATAAAGTAGACTAGAGATGATATTTATCTTAAACATTCCATGATCCATAATTCCAAGATTTAATATCTATGGGAATGCACAAAGGTGTCTAATGAAATGACAACAAAGTCTCAAGGCAGTGAGGAGATTGAAATAATTAAGAATATTTAGAATAAATAATGTTCCTTTCCTCTAGGAACTTACTGTCTTTCAAGGTAAATAAGAGAGAAAAATAACAATATAGAATATGAAAATGAACCAAAAGGTAACATCAAAGTGCTCCCTGAATTCAGAGATAATGGATCAAGAAAGATCTTTCCGGAGAAGACATTTGAACTTGGCCTTGAATGCTGTTCAATAATTTTTCTTGGTGAGAGAGCAGGGAAGGGTGAGGATGGCAGGAGGGATCATTGGAAGTATTTGGTAGCAAGGGAATGCATTTGATGAATGTTGAATGTCACCGTTTCACCGTAACATGAAGCACACGGAGGCAGAAGGAGCTTCGCTTCATCAGTTTGGACAGAGTTTGATGCTTCATGCTCCACTAGAATTTGTTCCTAAATTCAATGTTGTTTGTTTGACATTTGAGTGATATCAATTATCAAAAGTGATACCAACTCAAGAAGTGGGCATAAAGCATTCCCATTGCTTTATTTATTTTCTTAATGTATGCAGCTTAGACTTCAGTAGACATCAGATAAAAGGCTTGCTGTCTGGAAGGGGTTAAAATATTTATTTTTGCTTAAGCCACTCCTAAACACTTCCCCTACTGTGGCTTTTTGTCCCTTGGGCTGAATAGGATTATACCATGCCATTCCATGAGTAAAAAAGGGAGTTCTATATCACTTTGAAATGTATTATATACATATCATAACTTTCCTATTAATATCATAAGCTCACAGATTCATTAGATTTAGAGATAGAAAGAAATGGAAATATCATCTAACCTAATCTTTTCATTTTATAGGAGAAACTTAGGTCCACAGGTCAGAAATGACTTGTCTAAGACCATAAATCATTAGCGAAGCAGAACCAGAAATCAGATTGATTTTCTCCAACTCCATTTCCAATCCTTTTTCCTTTAATTTAACAAGTCAGGAAACAAGGTCTTAGGAACTCCCTTAACAAAACTACTTTTGAAAGGTAACTAGCAGATACTTCATAAATATTTGTTAAATTGAATCAAATGAATGAGCTTTATTGATACCAGAGACCTTGGCTGACACCTGGGCAGTTTGATGTTAGAGTTGATGGAGGAATAGGATTGGAGTTAGGAAGAGCTGAATTTAAGTCTTACCTCAAACATTTATTAGTTGTGTGGCTCTAGGTAAATGCCTTAAACTGCTTATCTGCCTCAGTTTCTCCAATTGTAAAATAAGGTTAATAATAGTACCTACTTCAGGTATTTCTGTGAGGATTAAATGGGATAATATTTGTAAAGAAGGTAGCATATAATAGGCACTTAACAAATACTTGTTCCCTTCTCTTTCTATCTAGACATTGATCTAGTCTTGGCTACTGTTATAGAGTCAAGTGTGCCCCCTGAATTCACTATGAAGCTGAAACTTCAGGTTTACTTGAGCTTTCTTCTTTCCCTCTATTTATAAAGGGCTCCTCTGAATTTCTTGTTTGGGTGCTGCTGCTGGCTGCAAATCCTGCAGTAAAACCAAGCAACTCCAGAGCCCGAGGGCGGTGTTGCATTTTTATTTGTGTTCTGGATTCAGCATATGGCCTGGCTTCAGTTGCTTTCAGAAAGAAAGGAAACTTGTTGTCAGGGGACTTGGTTTTAATTTTCTCTCTTCTTTGTTCTCGGGCACATTGTAGAAGGCTCCATTATTCCAAGGAAATATTGTACATTTCCATCACCTTCCTTCTCTCCCCCTTTCTTCTTTAATAATGCAAGGAAAATAACTTTTTAAAACACCCACACGTATATGTGCATGTATATATATACAGACATATGTATATCTGTATGCAGAAGTTTTAACAACTCATAAATGTTAAATAATCTTTCCAAAGAGGTATTTCAAATGATTGGAAGACAAAATACTTGGATTCTCTTTCTAACTCTACAATGGAGTCATATGTATGTATGAGATATGTAAATAGACTGATAAAGACAGTCAGACAGATAAATAGGTAGGTAGCTAGATAGAAAGAAAGGAAGAAAGAAAAATAGATGATTATCTGTTAGTAGTCAATCAAAAAGAGGTTTTCTAAACCAATGTATTTCTAAGACAACATAGTAGTACAAAATAAGAAATCATTTTACAGCAAATTTAATGTCTTTGGTTAATCAATAAATAGCTAAGACAGGGACCCCATCCAACCAAATGTTATGGAATCTTGAAACCCACAAAAGAAATCAGGAGAATAGCAAAAGGGCAGGAAAGAAACATTTAAACTTAATCATTGTATTTTTTTCCAGATTTAAAATACTTTGCCAAACCTGGTAACTTACACTTTAGTAACAATGATTGACAGCCAAGGAATGTATCTATCTCAGTTTTATTTTTCCCTTGGGGAAGGCACTTGAGTTCCCAATTGTTTTAAATTGCAGAAGCCAGTAATTGTCTTAGAGAGTTAGGAGAAATGGCTTATTCCTAGCCAGAATCTATTCCTGGAGGGAATTCGGAATCTATCCTAAATTATTAAGGTCGCCAAGTCCATACTAGAATGGTAACCTGCCATGGTTACCAGACACCAGAGCATTAAAAGGAGGACAGCAAAGGTGCGGATCAAGGACATGAGGACAGATTTATTATATTATTATCATAGGGAAAAAAGTCATTAAACCGATCAATGAAAAAGGCAGAGAACCATCAAAAATACACTTGCAAACACAATTGTTATTTGTGAAACTGAGCACCATAAAATTGAAAATAATTTAGCATTAATGTTTTTAAAGCCTTAAAATAATAAAGACTGGGCAATGTCAACTATATTTTAAATGCAGCCTAAACCAGAGGAAGTCTTTATTATTATATAACATACACTGATATATTTGTTTACATAAAAAAATCCAAGTGTGACTAACTGTGAAAATTACATCAAGGACACTAACTGAATAACCAACTGTAAATCATTTTGAAGACCCCTCTGGAGATCTAACCTTTGTTTGCTTTGGAAAAACCACAGACATGATTTGGGAATAAAGTACAAAATCACTGGCATCCTTTTTAGGTGCTAACAGTCTGTTTGGAATACTGTATCCTTGTAGAGACTGGATTTCTGTATTAGAACTTTCACATTTTATTTGCATCACACTGGAAAAGACCAGAGCACAGGTTTTGCTGGTTAACACACAGCACAAGGCAAACAGCATTGTGTATTTGAATTTCAACCAATATCAGTAACAGAAACCATGTGTGAAGTTTGGCATATGGAAGTTGCTCTTAGTCTATTATCTAACTGAATTTTCCCCCCATTTTTTAGAATGTTCTCACATCAGGAAATTAGAGGGGGGGAAATGTTTCCCAACCTTTCTTCCACCTCCTCCCAGTCATACCATTTTACATTATATAACAGTGGAATAATGGTGAACATAATAATAATAGCTAACATTTATACCACACTTTCAGATTTTCAAAGCACTTTGCATAACTAATTTGAGTCTCACTACCATTCTGTGAGATGAATGTTCTTCTATCTTCATTTTACAGATGGGGAAAATGAGATTGAGAAAGAGATTAAATGCCCTATCCAGGATCACATAGTTTGTGAATCAGGTGATGATGAGGATCATAATGATTTCTTTTTTTAATTAACAAATTATAACCATTTAGAGGGGAGAGTGGGGGAGGGGTGAAGTGGATAGCAATATAGATAGATAGATATAGATATAGATATGTGTGTGTGTGTGTGTGTGTGTGTGTGTGTGTGTGTGTGTGTGTGTTAATTCCTTCAAGGCTTTAGGTAGGTTTCCTCAGAGTTTAAGTGAAATCGTGGTTGAAACTTATTTTGAAGGGATGATCTGAATCTCTCAGGTTCTCCAAACCCCCCATTCCTCCACAAATAATGCTTGGGTGTACTTTCACTTTACTTACCTGGTAGCCTGAAGGAAGAGAATCCATTCTGCAATTATTAGGCATGTCTTCACTCAATCAACCAAGAAGAATTTATTAAGCACTTACCAGCTATGCAAAGGGCTAAGGATATGAAGAAAAAAAGTGCAACTAACTGTCCCTGACTTCAAAGAGCTTACATTCTAATTGTTAAACACAGTATATTTATTAGTAGTTGTTAGACACCTGAATTACAAACTATTCATTGGGTATCTTTCTTACAAGTTTACAATATTTATGGCTGAGAGCTTCATTTAATAAAAGATCTGGAGGGAGTTGACAAATAACTTCTTGTAAGATAAAGGGGTAGATTTCATTACTTATGCTCAGGTATTTCTTTTCATTGCCATTTACCAAGTAGGTAAAAGTTTTCTCTATATAAATGGGCCTATTATAAAAAAAAAAAAAAACATACAGAAAAAGGTGAGGACAGTCTGTCCACATCAAGACTGCAAAGAAAAGGTGACCTTTTTCTGCTGGGCCAGAAAATAGTTTATGAGTCCAATAAAACATACCTCTTATTGGGGTCTGATCTAGGTAAAAATTAAAAACGCTGTGACTACACCATTCCCCCAGTCCAGTCAAATTTCAAACTAAAGAGTGTCACCTCCTCCTCGAATTCCCCACGTTCCTCTAAGTGTCATCCCGGTCCTGAAGCCCTTTTCGTTCTTTCCTTGGCCTCGGGCACAACAAAAACCCTATCTGTCAACTTCTCCACTTGGGATCTTCGGACTTTTCTCTTTCCCAGGGTCTCAGGCTTGGAAGGGGATGGGGATTGAGTTGGGTTCCTGAGAGACTCTCCGAAGCATTCACAGAATCATCTTGCCAATTAAAATTTGACTGGAGGGAAGGGAAAACTATTCCCCCTATTAGCCCCTATTATTGTCTCACCTCCCCAAAATTTGCAGCCCGTTTATGGATCTGTGTCTGGGGTGCAGAGGGTGGGGTATGTGGAGTGTGGGGGATGGATGGAGAAGCTCTCGCTAGCGCTGCCTGTGGTCAAATCTGTTTTCAGTCCCATCTCCAGCGCGCACACACAGACACACACACACAGACACACACACATACACACACACCCGCTCTCTCGCTCTAGCTCTCTTCTTCTCTCCCTCTCTCTCCCTCTCATTCCCTGTCTCCTTCTCATTTTTTTTTTTTTTTTTTGGTACCATAGAGTTGCACTGAAAACAGAAGATAGAGGGAGTCTCGGAGCTCGCCATCTCCAGCGATCTCTACATTGGGAAAAAACATGGAGTCAGCTCCCGCAGCCCCCGACCCAGCCGCCAGCGAGCCGGGCAGCAGCGGCTCCGAAGCGGCCGCCGGCTCCAGGGAGACCCCGCTGAATCAGGAATCCGCCCGGAAAAGCGAACCGCCGGCTCCAGTGCGCAGACAGAGCTATTCCAGCACCAGCAGAGGTAGGGAGGGTGGAAAGAGGGGGACAAGGGGGGGTAAGGGAAGAGTGAGGGGTGATGGGGGGAGGACAGTAAGTGGATGGCCCAGGAGGCCGGGGGCATAGGAAGGGGGGGTCGGGCTGCAGGGCACAAGCAGCCCGGGCGCTGGCAGCAATACCTTGACGTCGGGGCACCCCACTGCCCGACCCCCCGCGCCCCCCACAAATGTTGCAAACTTTTGCAGCACGTTCACCCGTTGCAGGAGGAGGTGGGCAGCTGAGGAGTGGAGAGCGACAGGGTTTGACAGCTAGCAGGCTATCCTAGGGTTTATATATATATATGTATATAGATGGATGTATGGATGTGTTTTTTTCTGCAAAGAGAAGGAAAACTGCGTTGCCGAAATTAAATACGTTACCAAAAAAAAAAAAAAAAAAAAAAAATAGGATTGTGGTGACCGGGGACCGAAAGAAACTTTTAAAGTGGCAGTGTCCTTTTTAAAAAGAAAAAAATATATATTGTCACCTCAGTCGCCTCCCCATTAGCTCCTTGTTTCTTCTTAACAAGTTTCCCTTTACCCCGACTCTGCGTGTTGGGGTTTTTTGAGTTGGGGGTGGCGGCGAGGGGGCGGAGTCAATGATCTGTGAAGTCTAGGGGCTGGGGAGGTTGCCGAGGTCTGGGTGCGTGTCTTCATTTGGAGACGCTTGTCAGTGAAATTTTTGTTTTTTTTACTTCGGGGCTAGTGTGTATGTATGTGTGTGAGTACGTTTTGGGGGGGTGCGTGTGTGAGTGGAGAGTGGGAGGTAGCACCAGAAACGTTCCCACTAATTTGTTGAGCAGGCAACTGCCATAGTGGATACGCAAGTTTAAAGAACCAGGGTAGCCCAACTCCCCCGCCCCGGGATGGAGTGCGTGTGCGTTTGTGTGTGTGCGCACGTTTGTGTGTATGTGTGTGAGTGTGAGTCCCTCTTCTTAGGAAACAGAATTAAAAAAAAAAAAATCCAACGTTAAGAAAGGAGAAGAAAGGAGAAAAATCCAAACTTATTTCTGTTTAGAAAATTGCCTTCCCTCTCCACGGTTCATGGAGTGTTTCCGCCAGAGCCTGGGGATGGTCAGTGTAAGTTGAATGCTGGTTGGATGTTGGGATCAACACTCCCCCAACACCCCCTCACCACCAGCTAAGAGTGCTTTTTGAATTTTATTTTGATGTTCCTGGGGAGACCCGTCAACACCCTCCTCTGCGACTCCCCAAAGCCCCATCCCACTAAGGTTGCTAAGTGGAGTGGAGAGTGGCTAAGGGAGCGCACTCCCCTCCCTGTGCCTGGGAGACTAGTAGTCAAACCTGGTTACTGGTGGGTTGCACTTCGGCGGGGGATTGGAGAGGGTTGGGGGGGTTAGTGCTGGATTAGGGAATGTATTTATCTGAATGTGCCTAGAGTTTGCAAAGAGAACGAAGCTGCGGTTTTAATTACTGTCGTAAATAATTGATAAATCACGCCTGTCATTCAGGAAGAAGCGAGCTTGCGGGGGGGTAGGAGGGGAACCTTCAACACCCCCCTTCCCCGGCCTTGTGCGCCGAAATCCTACCTCGGCCTTGATCCTGCACCCTGTAGACCCTTTTCCCAGTCCCTGTCCGAGATCAGGAAGAGCCCCAAGGCGGTGGGGGTGGGGGCAGTCTGCGTCCCCACCCCCTTTGCTCTCTATTTTAGTTGGTGGGAGAAATATGGCTGATCATGTGTTGGCTGTTTTACAGTATCCCACCCCCACCCCCACCCCTATCCCCTTTTGGCCACACCCCCTCCCCCTGTCCAGGCGTCTTCCCATTCACGGAATCCAAGTACAGTAAAACCCATCAAGATGACACCCGCGAAAAAAGAAAAAAAAAAAAAACCATTTAATTAAAGGCGATTTCCGAAGAGTGACCGCGCCGAACCGCAGCAGCTTGGGTGGGGAGGGGGACAGTCCAACGTGTTGGGGGTGGGAGTTGTTGGGGATCGGAGGCCCGGGGGCTCGTGCCAGCCGCTGGGTGAGTTTGAGTGCAGAAGGCTTTTGGCTGCAAAGAGTATATTTAGACCCTGAGACGGTGGATTTGGAATGCGAGCCGGTTATGTAACAGGGTTAATCAGAAACACTGGAGAAAATTCCCTTCATGTGTTTCGGAGACTTTTTTTTTTTTTTGGAAGGAGAAGCACTAGCAGCGATAGTATTTAGAAAGCTCTGATACTTTCGGGCCCTGAACTAGCCCCCGCCCCTTTCCTCTTTCCCCTCTCCCAGACTCTCTCTCCCCAACCCCCACCCCCAAACCCTTTTGCTGCTAGCATCTTCAGGTGTCATCCTCGCCAGAAGGTGTTCTTGCAGGAGGAGGATGGGGTGGCAGGCAGCAGAACTGACTAGCAATTGGGTAACTTGCTGTTCTTGCAAATTACATAACGCCCGGGCAGTCGGCCCCCTCATGCACTGTTAAGAGACCAGGGGCCGAGCTGTCCCCAGAATCATAAGGCTGAGGCAGCAATTGGGTTCTGACACTGCTAACCTGCTGACCCACATCCCCCCAGAATCTCCTGACCCCCTCCTTTTCCAATCTCTAATCTTTTCCATTATGGTGTTTAATGGAAGGGGGAGGTTTTTTTTGGGGGGGGGTGTCTTTTTTATTTTTTCAAAGCAAAACACCCAACTCACATACTGCACGCAGGCTCTAGGTTATATAACAGTCTGAATGGAAAAAGGAAGGTCAGAGATGGAGGCATCCTTGTAGCTAACACAGCAGTAGTAAAAGCTTCCAGAAATTGTGTGCATTTGCAGACTTTAACCTCAGATGGAGCCTGGGCTTCTCAGGGGTACTAATCTTTTGAGTGTGTGTGTGTGTGTGTGTGTGTGTGTGTGTGTGAGAGAGAGAGAGAGAGAGAGAGAGAGAGAGAGAGAGAGAGAGAAAGCATGTTTGCCTGGTGGAAGAGAGTGATTTGAAAATGGGAAATGTTTGGGTTTTCAGATGATGTAATGGAGTTGGCAGAATATTCAAGTCTGCTCTCTGAGTGTAAGCAGTAAGAAAATTGGAGCTGGCATTCACTATTAATGTTGCATTAATTACAATATTGAAAAGGAATTAACCTACATACTAGGTGATTATGCTTTTTTAATACTTAAAACATAAAGACTCAAAACTCTTCAACAAAAGCAAACATGATCACTTTATTATAATTGACATTTTTAGCTTCCTTGATAGGAGATTTTGGCATTGGGTGAGACAGGATCCTTTGTTTAATAAGTTTTGTTGCTCTTCTTGTTGTGGACTGTTTTTTTTCCAGAAGAATTACCAGAGTAAATTTTGAGGCAAGCCACATCTGGAATCCAAGAAGGATGTGGAATTAAATCCTAATGACATTGAGATGACCTTATGGGACATTACCAAGAATGGATTCAAGGATGGAAGAGTAATTGAATGTTGTTAAATTCCTAAGCCTCTGTGAATGAGTGGGAGGGGTGTTCCCTATTTTCTAAGCTTGAAGAACCAATGTTAGAATTTTTTTTTTAATCTGAGAGAATTGCCCTACCTCTATACCTTATCCCTCCCCTCCCCAAACAGAAAAAGCACACAGAATTATAATGATTTTATTGAAACTATTCAGTTTTTTAGGTGGTATTAATCTTGGCTGGTGTGATACTGCCCACTCTTAAGAGCATAATGAAATTAAAAAAAAAAAAAAAAAAAGGCAACATGGGAAGCAGGAATGCAGCAGAAAACCACAGTGAATCTTTAATTTAACAAGGCTTTCAGTGACTTCAGGGAGCTATGAGCATTGTGACATAACTGCTGTTAAAACCCTTTTTCAGGATCTCATTATTATATGCATGCCAGAAGCCTACATATTTTATTTCACTAAAGTTATCCTCACAGGACTATATACAGTCAGTTTACAACATACAGACTAATGGTTGAAGGCTTTTAGGGCAGGCCTACACAAGGGAAAAAGTGAAACCAAAAGATGGAATTAACACTCAAAAGCCTGGTTAGATAAGACTGAACCCTCCCAGAGTTCAATTTCAATGGACTTAAAGTCAGTTAAGCAGGTCTAGAGGAGTAGACCTTTATAAAACTGTAGTAAAATCCACAAAAGGTCTTTGGCTTGGAATGCCCCTTTTCTCCTTCCTCCACACTCCCTCTTCTCCAGTAAGCTATTGGAATTCTTTTTAGAGGCTGATTCTCAGATCAGTGCTTCCTTCATTCGAACTTGATTCTCTGTAGTAAACAAATAATGACCCCCATAGGTTGAGAAAAAGATTCAAATCCCTCATCAGAGGGATGAAATAATTATTTTTTAAACCAGGCGACTTTAATTTTCTGGTAAATTGCTCTTAAAAACATTTATAATTATACCCTTTAAAATGTAATAGAATAATTTTAGAAATGTATTGGATGATAGTTGCGATAACCTTTTCTAATGCTTCTCCCATTATTTCTGAAAAGAACTGAATTATTAATACAAAAACTGGGTTTCTGCTGGCTAAATACATTCACCTCAGGCTCTTTTTACATACATCTCTGCTGCAATTTTCCAAATTCTATTGGTACCATGAAGTATTCTTAGCATTAGAAAATATCTTTTTGAAACTGAACTTAGGCCTGCTTTGACATCTCCTTAGAGTTAGGTAACAGGGACAGATAACTTCTTTCAGTGAGCAGAAGGGATGTTGATATACACAACATATTCTTCTGTTAAGCTTTACACCAAACTTCTAAGGTCTGATGTGAAGAGACATAGAATTTTAATTACAGTAGTCACACTACAGGATGAAAATATACCAAAGTTCTTTGGTGACACTTGAGCTGCTGCTCTTGGAAGCAAAGAGAATGCTGCCTTATATGCATTGGTCTTTGAAAGGAGGAAAGTGTTAATCAGTAGTTTGTTCCCTAGAAGTACCCAGTACTTCTCTTTTATTATTTTGCAAAGATCATGGAATAGATGTTTAGATCTGAAATCATTCTCTGAGGTCATTAATATAGCTGAGACATGGAATGATTAAGTGACTTGTTCCGAGTCACACATGAGAATTTGAATTCAAAGCTTCTAATTAGTATTCTACCCAATAAGTAATTTAGCTATCTTTCTACATCCTTATTTCTTCTTGTTCTTTCTACTCTAAAACTCTTTGATGCTATATCAGAGGGCATGGATAGGACACACGCATTTGAGAAATAACTTATCAATTGGTGTAAATCTATGTTTGCCAGACTGAATATTCAAGGCACTTCCCTCTCCATATATCTATTTATTCTGATAAATTCTGCTGCTTTATCAGTTGTAAACATTTTCTTTTGTAACATGTTAAAAAAAAAAACACAGACTTCATTTCAGCCCCTTGGAAGAGATTAATGATACTAAAGATCCTCATCATGACTAATTATATCTTGTAGCTGTGGTTCTTCAAGTAGGGCCCAGATACTCTTTCAGGTGGTCCAGGAGGTCAAAACTAACTTCATGATAATGTTAGGATGTCTTAATGCCCTTCTTCAATTTTATTTTGTTCCAGATTTTCTCCCTCTGCCTTTCCCTGTCCCATTCATTGAGAAGGGCAAAAAAGAAAAAGAAAACCTATCAAAAATATGTATAGATATGCATAACACATTTCCATAGATGTCTTAATTTCTAATGTGTAAATATCAATAGACCACATAAACAGAAGTTCTTTGGGCAGAGTCTGAAATAATTTGTAAGCCTGTAAAGGGTCCTAAATTCAGTTAATTAGCATATATTCAGCATTTACTATGTGCCAGGTACTGTGCTAAGCACTGATAATATAAATATAAGCTGAAAGATAGTTGCTGTCTTCAAGAAGCTCACATTACTTTGGGGGAAATCAAGTAAAAGGAAGCTGAAAAAGCATAGGATAGAGATGATGAAGGTACCTGGCACATGGGGAAGTATGGAAGTTCATGAAAAGGAATGATGGCAAGGCTGGCTTAGGCACCATCTTTAACATGGTGATTCTGGAAGAAACCATCCAATCACCTTTTTTGGGGGTAGGGGAAAGGGGTAGAGAGAAAGGGGTATAATTTTATTGTGTGGATTCCAGGGCTCCAAGGAGCTTCCATGATGAAGAAGTTGCAGAGGCAGGATAAAGGCCAGAGTGCAGCCTGGAGAAGACCAAAAAGTTAGAGTTCTAGGGCTGCATTTAATCTACTAGAAATTCTGAAGGCATAAATCAGTCTTTCAATAAAGACCTTATCTCCATTAGCCCTTTTGCTAAATTGGCCCCTTTGGTTTACTCTTTTAGTTGACTTCCCCACATATAACATGCCTCCAAAAAATTGACATCTTGTTTATCATCAAGTAGAAATAGGCCAAATGGGAATGACTTCATTAAATTGTTAATCCAGAAGATATGATTGACTCAGCCAACCATTCGCTTAGAGGTAGGAACCAAGCAACATCCAAGTTACAGGACATTTTTACTTAGAAAATTATTTTTTTTCTCAAGTGATTTCATGCACTGCTAACTCCTTGAAATATTTGCTTTACCATCCCCCAAATAATTAGTTATCACATCAGGCAAAATCTCTCAATATCCTTATCCTGCCCCACCTTCTTACTCTAGAAAACTATTCAAATATTTAATTACACATCAGTATATTTTTTGATGATGATGCACATCTTTTGACCTTAGGTCATCGAGGAGACATATGTTTGGGTGAGTGAGTGCCAAAAGTTAAATCAGTACAGGAGATAAAGTGAAAGGGGCATCTGACCAAATTCAGCAAGAGCTTAGTAGTAAACGCCTCAATAGCAAGATGAGCTCATTTGTATAGGGTTCTCAGTGACTAAGTCAACAGCCATTTAGAATACAGATCTGACTTTATTTTTAATAACAGCTATTTGGTTTTAGCCATAATTTTGTAGTAAGAAATGCTTTTTTTGCTTTTAAATTTGGTAAAGAACTCAAGCTATAGAAGGTCCATTTGAAAATTCACTTTAAATCAACTTTGAACATGATTTATTAAAATATGTTCTAAGAAATTACAAACACATACTCTAATTTCAGTTTTTTTAAAAAAAATAGTTGTCAGTAGATACTAATAGACAGTGGGCTATCAGAACTATTGGGGAAAAGTAGTAGAATTTGATTTTTCTAGATGGGAGGTAGCAGGAATCCTTTTTTGTTTGAACTCTTTTGAAAATATTTTTAAAGTATATGAGTCTAATTACCTGCCTTAGCATATCAAGCATAGCTAATATACTTGGGTAAGTCATGATTTTGACAAGTAGGGTTTTTTTTATTGCTGTAAAGTTGATTATTTTCTTTCTTGAAAAAAAAATTATGTCTCTGATATCACTTTGTTCAATTGTAATTTTGCCTCTTTCTCTTCATAGTGACATGCTAACTTAGGGTTAATTATTTTCTCCTATTTCATTTAATGTTTTACTTTGTAAGAAAATTGGAATTTACAAGTCTAGAGTCCTGGTTATTCTTCCTTCTAATCTTTGCCTACTGGCTTCCTTGTCTTCTTGAAAGTCCCAACTAAAATCCCATCTTCTACAGGAGCCTTTCTCAATCCCTCTTTTTTCAGGTGCTTTCCCTCTCTAAATTATTTTCTATTTATTTGTCTATATATAAAGCTTGTTTGTACCTATTTGTTTTCTCCCCCATTACATTGTGAGCTCCTTAAGGATATGGACTGTTTTTTATCTTTCTTTTTGAATTTCCAATACTCAACACACTGCTTGTCACTTTAATAAATATTTGACTGACTGATTCTTCTCATAGAGTTATACTGAATGCAGGTTCTCTACTTAACACTTAATTAAAATGTTTAACATAAAACTGCTTGCATTTTTGTTCTTCTTCCCAGGTTATTTATACCTTCTAAATCCAATTCTCCCTGAGCAACAAGAAAACTGTTCGGTTCTGCACACATATATTGTATCCAAGATCTACTGCAATCTATTTAACATGTATAGGACTGCTTGCCATCTTTGGGGAGAGGGTGGAGGGAGGGAGGGGAAAAATCGGAACAGAAGTGAGTGCAAGGGATAATGTTGCAAAAAATTACCCTGGCATAGGTTCTGTCAATAAAAAGTTATTTAATTTTAAAAAAAATTAAAAAAATAAAATGTTTAACATATTGGTAATATATATGTTCAACAAGTTAGGGTACTTGCAATGTGAATTTTCTTTTTTGATAATAGAATTTCTGGTCTATTTCTTGCTTTTTAAAGAAGCAGGTATTCATAATGCATATATTGCAAGTTTGTAGTGGGGCATTTTAAAGTCTTCAAGTTAGCAATCTTTATGAAGGAAAAAAATTACAGATTGTTAGTTGTAAACAATTTCATTGCCATCTCCAAAAACAATCTTTTTTAAAGTACAGGTAGGGTTCATTGGACCAACATAGAATGCATACCTGGAACTTTAAACTCTGGGAAAATTGAATTTGGTTAGAATTGTCCCATTCACCTTCATTATTCTCTTTGGTTATCTTGACAAATCTTTGATGTCACCATCTCTATTATTCACCCCACGCCTTTTGGAGTTCTCTTGTGACTGTGCAATTATTTTTGCTTTTGGAGAAAGAAATAAAAGTGATTGTCTAAGGAAAGTTTAGAAGTCAGGAGTTTAGCATGATAAGGACTAATGTATTTCATGTAGCTAGAGTTTTCAGCTGCCACAATTTCAGCTCCAGATTTTTTCCCTTAATTTCAATAAAAATGACAGCAGGGTTCCAGGTATCTCGTGTTAATGCTAAAAGGAGGATTTAGTAATAATTCCCTTGTGTTAGTAAGAGAATAGATTTTTTTAAAAAGCAGTTCACATCCTTAAATGACATTTTATCATTACACTCTGTCTTGTTGCAATGACTTGCATAGCTCATTAGAAAAATGCTTTTCAGCAACAATGAGGTGGAGCCTATTACCGGGCTTCTGTATCCAAAACTCCTAGCATCCCAAGCCAATATTCAGATGTGAAAGATCTTTAGCGCTTGAGGTGGATTGACCCTTAGATATCCTTCAATAGTGAGGACTTGCTGCTAAGAGCATATGCTTCCCCATCCTACTGAATGTGGTATGGCCTTTTACATTGTCAGCCAGTCCTTCCTGATGCCATTGCCTTCTAGAAAGCTCAGTAAGAATCAAAAATAAGGAGCAGATGTCACAGCTTTATAGAGGAGAAAACAGACTCCCATAGAGAGTAAGTGATAAGAAAAGGAAGTAAATGGCAGAAATGATATTTGAACAAACATCTTCTGAATTTTGTTAGTACCCTTTACCCTGTACTATTATTTTCCTCCAACAAATTTCTCTTGATAAACATGTTTTATAAACCTCAGAGTACTAACTAGACATTATGATCATTTACCATAAGCATCATGTTGCAGTGGAAGTGCTCTTTTGGGAGTCAGAGGTCTTGGGATTAACTCCTAGCTCTACCCTTTACTGCCCATTTGACTGTAAGACCCTCACTTATTTGGTCTTCAATTAGATCAATAGTGTCAAACTCAAATAGAAATGGGGTTCATTAAACTATATATAAGGATCCCTGCAGGTTGCATAATGATGTGGTTTTTAAATGTAATGTTATCTGTGTTTTATTGTATTTTTGTTGGTTTTATTAATTACATCCCAATTATATTTTAATATAGTTTGAGCTGCTCTGTAGAGTGTTGTGGTCCAAAATTCAGCAGTGAATTTGACATCTTTTCGACTTTAAATCTACAAGCTTTATTATTATCCTCATTCTTCTCATCTTTTTTTTTCAATAGAGTTCAGATAGAACTGATCCTGAGACAAACCACTATCATGCTGTTTTTCCTTTATAATGCACTGGGAACCCTCTGTACAGGTAGATTAAGTGAGTGTTTTTTTTAATACAATATAATATAATGTACAAGAATTGAGATTTTAGCTCACTTTCAGGTTTAATCCAAGTATCTTTAACAAATTTCAGTAGCAAACACAGTGACAGGGATGATGATGATGATGATGATGATGATGACCTTTAAGATTTTATGTCAAAAGACTATCAAGGTCTTTAAAATGTCTGGTACATATAATTTCATACATATAACAAGTATTATATTGCTTGTCTTCTCAATGGGTAAGGAAAGAGCAAAAGAGGGAGAGTATCTGAAACTCAAATTTTTTTCATTAAAGGTTTAAAAAATGTAAAAATAAAAACTACCCCGGGGGGTGGGAAGGGAGTGCAGCAAATTACTGAACAATGATTAAGTTTTTAGGGTGCCGGGGATAGATCTAAGTGATGCTCACCTAAGGTATAAGTATTAATGTGCCATCTACAAGAGAAAATGTTGCCTTGCCTTGGAGAATGATCTGGCTGAATTTTGATGAAGTTATTTTTTAAAAATGAAAGTATTATAGGGATGTTGTTGCTTCCATTGGTAGTTAATGGAGAAAACTAAGCATTTAACATCTTAATCCCATACTGAGTAGGTTTTTATTTATTTTAAATTTATAGTATTTATTTCACAGTTCAAATTTTCTCGCTCCCTCTACTACCAATTGAGAAGCGAAGGAAAATATCTATTATATTTGTGAAACCATGCAAAACATATTTCCATATTAGTCATGTCTGAAAAAAATAGAGAAAATCATAGTTCAATTTGTACTCACAGAACATTTCTTCTTTATCTAGAAGTGGATTATATGTTTTCATCATAAGTCCTTTGGAATTGTCTTGGACCATTGTATTGATCAGCATAGACAAGTTTTTTATAGTTGATTACTATTACAATGCTACTGTTACTGTGTACAAATGATTTCTTGATTTTTCTCACTTCATTTTATTTCTGTTCATATATTCTTGCAATATCCCCACCTGATACTACTCTACAGTCATTTTTTACACTACAATAGTATTTCATCATCTGTACCATGTATGTTCAGCCATTCCTCAAATTATGAGCAGCCCCTCAATTTCCAATTCTATACCACCACAAAAATTTGCTATAAATATTTTTTTACATATAGGTTTTTTTGCTTTTTCTTTGATCTCTTTGGAGTATAGACCTATTATTGATTTGCTGGATCAAAAGATATGCACAGTTTTACAGACCTTGTTCTCCAGAAGGGTTGAATATGTTCAGGAATCTACCAATAATTCATTAATATATTTATTTTCCTTCCTCTCCTCAAGCATTTATCATTTCCAATAGATATTGGGTGGTGCCTCAGAGTTGCTTTAATTTGCCTTTATTTAATAGTGATTTTGAGCATATTTTTTGACCATTCATCAATTGGGGAATGACCTTTATAAATTTCATTCAGTTCCCTATATATTTGAGAAATAGTCCCTCATCAAAGAAACTTTCTATAAAATTTTTGATATTGCTTATTTTCTGTAATACTGTTTAGCAAAATATAGTTTCCCTGATTTTCTTTTAATTATATCTAGTTTTCTTTTGCTTTGTTTTATATCATGATTATTACCTCTAATTTTTTTTTTACTTTTTTACTTCAGCTAAAGAATAATAGATTATGTTCCAGCCCTTTAGTTTAACTCTGTGTACGTTTTTCTGCTTCAACAATGTTTTTGTATACAGGGTATTGTTGGATTCTGGTTTCTAGTTCATTCTGTTACCTACTTTCATTTTATAGGTTAATTCATCCCATTCACATTCACAATTATGATTATTAATTGTGTATTTCCCTTCATCCTATTTTCTTCAGTTTTTCCTTCTTCCTCTTTTAATCTTTTCCTATTCAAAAATCTACTTGGTTTCTGACCACCATCTCCCTTAGTCTTTCCTCCTTTTTGTAACTTCTCCCCATATCTTTTATCCCTTTCCCCTCCTATTTCTCTATTGAGTAAAATATATTTCTATACTCAACTAAATGTGAACTATATACATATTCTTCTGTCTTTGAACCAATTCTGATGAGAGTAAGGTTTAAACATTACCCTCCACCTTGTATTTTTCCCACTTTCCTCTCCACTATAAAAGCTTTTCTTCACCCACCTGTTTTATATGAGAAATTTTTCTTCATTCTATCTTTCCCTTCTTCCCCTTTCACAATACATCCCTCCTTTTTATCCATAATTTTCTTTTACTTACTTTTGGGGTTGTTTTTTGATATAATCCCAATATAATCAACTCACATTAAGCCTTCTGTTTTTTAGACTTCTAGCTGTCCTAATAAGGATATTTTTTTTGACTAAGGCAATTGGGGTTAAGTGACTTGCCCATAGTCACACAGCCAGAAAGTGTGGTGTCTGAGGCCATATTTGAACTCAGGTCCTCCTGACTTCAGGGCAGATGCTCTCTCCACTAAACCACCTAGCTGCCTCCTAATAATGATAAAATTCTTTTTTTTTAATTTAATAGCCTTTTATTTACAGGTTATATGCATGGGTAACTTTACAGCATTAACAATTGCCAAACCTCTTGTTCCAATTTTTCACCTCTTACCCCCCCCCCCCCAGATGGCAGGATGGAATAGATTTAAATATATTAAAATATAAATTAGATAACAATAAGTATACATGACAAAACGTTATTTTGCTGTACAAAAAGAATCAGACTCTGAAATTTTACAATTAGCTTGTGAAGGAAATCCAAATGCAGGCAGGCAAAAATATAGGGATTGGGAATTCAATGTAAGGTTTTAGTCATCACCCAGAGTTCTTTCTCTGGGCGTGCTTTCAGTTCATTACTGCTCCATTGGAAATGATTTGTGATCTCGTTGCTGAGGATGGCGGTCCATGAACCAGGTCCATCAATAGTATTGTTGTTAAGTATATAATGATCTCCTGGTCCTGCTCATTTCACTCAGCATCAGTTCGTGTAAGTCTCTCCAGGCCTTTCTGAAATTATCCTGTTGGTCATTTCTTACAGAACAGTAATATCCCATAATATTCATATATCTCTTTATAAACAAATTTTTTATTTTAAGGTATTGTCAAAAAAAAAAAAAAAGGTGAGGGGCATGGACTCCTCTGAAGTCCATGAAGTCTACAGATCTCTTCACAGGATAATATTTTAATAACATAAAATAATATACAAAGGAGACTGATTATATTAAATAAATATGGTTTAAATTTTTGCTTTTTTCAAACTATCAGATCCTCTGAAATCTTTTAGGGCATATGAATCCCTGATTAAGAAAACTTGCATTAGAAAGAAAGCAACCCAGTTCACGAATAAGGAAGAAAATAGAATTGATGATAACTCTGAATTGACTCAGGAAATAAATTCCATACTTAAAATTATCTTTGACTAGCAAAATGAAAAGGAGAAATTTGGGTCATTAAGAAGTAATAGGGAACTTGTCAAAAATGTCAATTGACAAAAAAGCAGATAAAGAAATAGATGGAATAACAGATAATCTAGAGCTCTGAAGGTCAAGATGACATGTATCCTAGTGTGTTAAGGGAATTGGCTGGCATATTTATCAACTCTTTGAATTAGTTCTGAAGAATTATGAAGAATTGGACAAATGTGGAGAAAAGACAACCAGATGTGATTTTGACCTTCAAGAAAAATAGTTCCTTTCCTATCATATATGATGTCAAAAATGAGGTGAAGGGGAAAAAAGGAAAGTAATTATTAAAAAGACAAAATATGCAAATATCATGAATTCCAAAGAAAAATGAGCAATAAATCTCTTAAGAAGTCTAAAATTTGGCAGATTAGATAGATTTATTTTTATAGAATTGCCAAATTAGTGAATAGGAAAATATAATGACGATAAATACATGGAAGCATTAATTTCATTCTCTAACATACTTCTGATGAGAATATTGCATTAGAAATGATGAGGCATCCATGAGACTAAACTATAGGTATAAGTCTCAGTTGTCCAGTAGAATGAAGTAGTGAGGCAGAGTGGGCAAAAGAAAACCAAAGATAAGCATTTTAGCATTTCTAGCTGTCTTTCTCACCGGTAGTGTTTTCTCGGTGCCTTCTGATAAACAGTATTTTTTTTTTCCTATTGAATTCTTATCCCTTAATTTTTTTTGTTCAGTTCTTTCACTCTGGTTTGACTTTTTGTGACTCAATATAGGGTTTTCCTGGAAAAATTACAGGAGTGGTTTGCTATTTACTTCTCCAGCTCATTTTGTAGATGAAACTAAGGCAAACAGAGTAAAGTGACTTGCTTAGGGTTACACAGCTAGTAAGTATCTGAGACTAGATTTCGCCTCAGGAAAATGAGTCTTCCAGACTCCAGTCCTGGTGCTCTATCCATTGAGCCACTTAGCAGCCCATCTATTCCTTAAAACTCAATTCAAATTATCCCCCAGGACACTTTCCCCTATCCTCACAGTTGTGACTTTTTCCCCCTTCACACTGTAATTAGCACTTTATTTAAAATGTTTTAAATAATTAATTTTCTAGTTACGCATATGAATTCTTTTTTTTTTTTAATTTCCTTATGAATCATGTTGGGAGAGAAAAATTCGAACAAAAGGAAAAAAATACGATAGAAAAATAAAACAGAAGAAAAAGGAAAAAAAAGTGAGCAGAGTGTGTGTTGATTCACATTTAGTCTCCATAGTTCTCTCTCTGGACGTAGATGGCATTTTCTATTCAAAGTTTATTGGAATTGCTTGGATCTCTGAACCACTGAGAAAAACCAAGTCTGTCACTGTTGATTATCCCACAATTTTGCTGTTACTGTGTAAAATTCTATATATTCATGATTCTACTTGTTTGGCTCAGCATCAGTTCTTGTAAATCTGAGATGGTATCTCAGAGTTATTTTAATTTGCATAGTGATTTTGAGCATTTTTATATAACTACAAATGACTTTAAATTTCTTCATCTGAAAATTGTCTATTTCTTTCCTTTGACCATTTATCAATTGGGGAATGATTTGTATACTTATAAATCTGATACAGTTCTTTATATATTTTAGAAATGAGGCCTTTATCAGAAACACTGGCTATAAAAAAAATTTCCCCAATTGTGTTCTTTCCAGCTAATTTTGGTTGCATTGATTTTTTTTTAATGCAAAACTTTTTTAATTTAATGTAATCACAGTTGTCCATTTTACATTTCATAATGTTCTCTAGTTCTTTAGCCATAAATTCCTTCTCCAAAGATCTGAGAGGTATACTATCCCATGCTCTCCTAATTTGCACATAGTATCACATTTTACACCTAAATCATTACCCATTTTGATCTTATTTTGATATGGGTAATGAGATGTAGGTCTATGCTAAGTTTCTGACATTATTTTCCAGTTTTTCCAGCAATTTTTGGGAAATAGTGAGTTCTTATCTCAGAAGCTAGAATTTTGAGGTTTATCAAAATTTTGATTACTGTAATCATTGATTATTATGTAATGTGCATCTAACCTCTTCTACTCATTCACCACTCTTATTTCTTAGCCAGTACCATATGTTTTTGATGACTTCTACTTTATAATAGGGTTTTAGGTCTGGTGCTGTTAGGCCACTGTCTTTTGTATGTTTTTTTTTTCATTAATTCCCTTGATATCTTGAACTTTTGTTCTCCAGATGAATTTTGTTATTATTTTTTCTAGCTCTATAAAATAAATTTTTAGCAGTTTGGTTGGTATGGTATTGAATAAGTAGACCAATTTGGGTAGAATTGTCATTTATATTATATTAGCTCTGCCTACCCATGAACAATTGATATTTTTCCAGTTGCTTAGATCCAACTTAATTTGTGTGAAGTGTTTTATAATTGTGTTCATATAATTCCTGAGTTTGTTTTGGCAGGCAGACACCCAAATATTTTGTTTTGTTTACATTTATTTTAAATGGAATTTCTCTTTCTATCTCTTGCTCCTGGACTTTGTTTGAATACATATAGAAATGCTACTGATTTCTGTGGGCTTATTTTATATCCTACAACTTTGCTAAAATTATTGATTGTTTTAAATTAATTTTGGATGATTCTCTAGAATTCTCTAAGTATACCATCATATCATTTGCAAAGAGTAATAATTTTATCTCTTCATTGTCTATTCTAGTCCTATTCATTTCTTTTTCTTTTCTTATTGCTAAAACCAACATTTCTAGCACAATATTGAATGATAGTGGTGATAATGGGCATCCTTGTTTCATCCCTGACCTTATTGAGAATGCTTCTAGCTTCTCCCTCTAACAAATAATGCTTGCTGATGGTTTTAGATAGATACAACTTATCATTTTAAGGAAAACTCCCTTTATTCCTATGCTTTCTAGTATTTTAATAGGAATGGGTGCTGTATTTCATCAAAAGATTTTTTCTGCATCTATTGAGATTATTATATGATTTCTTTTAGTTTTATTATGGTTATGATCAATTAAGTCAATAGTTTTCCTTATACTGAACTAACCTTGCATTACTGATATAAATCCCACTTGAACATAGTGTATTATCTTGCTTATAACTTGATGTAATGTCTTTGCTAATATTTTACTTAAAATGTTTGCATCAATATTCATTAGGGAGATTGGTCTGTAATTTTCTTTTTCTGCTTTAGTTCTTCCTGGTTTAGGTATCAGTACCATATTTATGTCATAGAAGAAATTTGGCAGGACTTACTTTACCTATTTTTTTAAAGTAGTTTACTTAGTATTGGAATGAATTGTTCTTTACATGTTTCATAGAATTCACTACTAAATCCATCTGGCCCTAGAGATTTTTTCTCGGGACATCACTGATGGCTTGTTCAATTTCTTTTTCCAAAATGGGACTATTTAAGTAATTTATTTCTTCTTCTGTTAATATTGACAATTTATATTTTTGTAACTATTCATCCATAATAGGCACTTTATTTGCACTTTTATTTCATACATTTTAAGATACTGAAGTCATTTATGTTTGGGTCATGTTTCCTTACAAGATTATAAGTTTCTTGGTATCAAAGACTAGATCTTATCTCAACCTTGAATCTTCTCTTTTGGGATTAGCAACATGTGCTTTGCATACAGATTAAATATTTTGTTAGCTGAAGTAAACATAATTGAATTAAATTAATCTTTTTTTTCTCTATTCCATTTGCTGGCAAGAATAAAAATGAGAAAAATAAAGATTCATACCATAGGATCATAGATTTAGAATTGGCAAGGACATTGGAGATCACCTAGTCCAGAATTGTTTAATCTGGAGGTTGTGGTTTTTTAAAAAATATTTAGATAACTATTCAACATAATTGGTTTCTTCTGTAATAATACATATTATATTTCATGCACTTAACATTTTTGCTCTGAGAATACATACAAAATGTATGACCTACCAAAAAAGGCTAAGAATCTCTAATCCAATTCCCTCATTTTACAGATAAGGAAATTGAGACTCAGTGTAGTCAAGTGACTAATTTAAAAATCACACAGGTAATAAGTAACAGAGCCATAATCTGAATCTGGACTTTCTTCCTCTGAATCTGGTGTTCAGATCTACAATTTTTTTATTAATCCCTAAACATTTTAAATTTTTTATATTAAGGATTAGGTATTAAAGAAGAATATATCGTGGCAAACTGGATTTTGAACCTTTATTCATTAAATCAAAGGTATTCAATAGTAATTGATGTTTGTCATCTTTGTAGCAGTCAAGTCATCATAACCTATAGAGCCTAAGAACTGTAAAACTGGAAGAAAACTTAGGGATCATAGCCAATTCCTCCATTGTACAGATAATAAAACTGAGGCCCATTGACATTAAATGGCCTGCCTTCACTCACTCATCTAATTAGTAGAAAAACTTAGACAAGAGCCAAGGACTTCAATCTTCCTTGTCTATTATTCTTTTCATTACAACAAGCTTCATAATGATAGCTAAAAATAAGTACAAGAGATGATCCCTCACCTGCCAGAGTTTACAGTAATCTTGGGAGAAGACATATACATAAATAAGACCAAAGATGTCAAAAAGAAATAGTCCCATGAGCAGCAACAATAAATTGGGAAAATGGATAGATTTGGTGGCCCTTTCTGAATCAGTTATTTTTTTCTCATGTAACATCATAATAATGAAATATTGTTTACATGAGTAAAGCAGTTTTTTTAAGTGTAGTCAACACAATGCTGCATCTTATTATTTATAATCATACAATATCTTTCTGCCATGTGTAGTCTTTAGCATAAGGAGTTATGTATCAAAATATGGGAATGTTATCAAAAACAGAACAGAAGTATTTATCCCTGAACCTGGCTCATAGTAGACCCTCAATAAATATTTCTCACTATGGCAGCCATTGTTTAAGTAGTTCTGTCCCCAAGTGGCACAATGACAAAACACCACTTGAGGTCTTTTTCTGCCACCCTTTGGAGTATTTGAAGTTCTCCAGATTAAGAATTTCCCATTTTCTCACTATTCACACAAATGTGACGGAGCTTGGAGTGAGGTGTCTGTTATTACTAATGTTTTAAGAAGTGCATGCTCTGACTAGAAGAAGGTGATCAGTTAATCAACAAGTTTTACATAGCTGTTTGATCAAGAATAGTTGAATAAAACTTGAAACAGGGAAAGTTTAGATTAAATTTTGAAAGATAGAGAGCTATTGACTGCTGAAGACATTTCCCAGAGTATCTGGGCAAAAATTCTTAAAAAGTTATCGGAAGGAGTGTTTCCACAGTAACTGTCTACTGTGTCAAGTACCAGGTGTTATTCGTTATGATTTTGGAGAGGAAGTGGGAGATGAAAAATGATGTAAATACTTATTATTTATAATCATACAGTAACTTTCTGCCACTTTTAACACATGTTCATTAATGTTTTATTACATAGAGGCTGCATCTGGCATGCTTCTCTGTGGTAGAATATAAATTCTTGGTGGGCAGGTATCATTTTTCTATTTGAGGAGTTGAGGAATTTTGATAACTTACATCTAAATCTAGTTGTTTTGTTGATGTCCCCATAGTTTCTCACTAAATATTTTCCAATGTTGTTGCCAAAACATTCCTCATAATTTCTTTACTTTTGTACATTCTGAACTGCCATCCCAGAATACCTTCTCTCTCTAATGTTCAAGGGACAGTTCAGATCCCTTCTCTGACCCTAAGTGGACCCTTCTTTCCTCTGAAGTCTCTTATTCTTTGTTTCATCCTTTTGACATATATTTGTATAAGTGTATATATTTATATATACATTTTAATATATCTATATACATGTATATACATGTATACTTCTTTTATTTGTGTATATATATATTTGTATATTCCATATGCTGCCTTGTATATTTATATAGTTTCCATTTATATAAGTATTATCTTTCTAAATAGACTATAGGCTTCTATAGGGCAAAGAGCTTGTTATACTTCTTGTCTCTCCTTCCATCCTTTTTTATCTTCTTCCCCTGCCCATCACCCCTACCCCAGTGACTTGAACATAGCAGAAGTTCCATGAGTGTTTGCTGAACATATTGAAAACAGAAAGGGCCCCCTTTTCAGCCTTTATTGATTCTATTCAGAAGGCTGTAAGGGCCCTTCTACCTTTAGCTGGGGACAGGACTTGGGCCCACAAGTCCAACCTCTTGCATCTAGCAGACCCCACACTTCATTCTCTTTCTTTTCCTGCCAAAAATCATGTCAAAGAAGCTTGTCAGTGAGTGTTCCTTTTGACTTGTTTTACGTTAATGTACCACTATGGTGACCTACTGCTGAGTCTTTCACTTGTAATATAATCTGTTAATTTACATGCACTTCACCAGCAATACACTAGGAAACTTAGAACTTGTTTGAAATTGTTTTGTTCTTGCAGTATTTGAGCTGATGTGATAGCACGTGTGTGATTATGACCAAGTAAAAACCAGCAATGGCAGACAGTGAAGAGATGATCTTGGATTAGAATAGCCTTCCTTGGAGAATCAGATTAAACCTTGTTAAAGTGTTTTTTTTTTTCAAAATTGTTTTTCCTGATTTTAGTTTATATAAATAATTAGGAAGAGGAAATGAACCAAGAGGGAAACTCAGCTCTATGGTTTGCGATAGATAGATAGATAGATACATACATACATACATACATAGATTTTAGTTCGATTAACCAAACTTCAAGGCCACAATTTGTTGAGAATGTTTTGGTTTTTTGTCTGTTTTTTTACATGCCCAAGACTTTTTTAAACATTAAAATATTATTTTAATTTATTTTATTTGTTTTGTTAAGCATTTCCAAATTATAATTTAATTTTTTTAAGATTCATTTTTTAAAATTTGAGTTTTGAACTCTCTTCCTGCCTTCTCCCATTCTTTGAGAAAGCAAATAATATAATTTCTATTGTACATGTGAAAGTACATGTAAAAATAAAAGTAAAAAAATATTCAGAATTCATCAGGTCTGTCTTTGGAGATGGACAGCATTTTTCATCGTGGGTCCTTTGGAATTGTCTTGGATCATTGTACTGATCAGAATAGCTCAGTTTATGCACAGTTGATTGTGATTACAATATTGCTGTTATGGTGTACAATGTTATCCTGCTTCTACTCACTTTACTTTGCATATAAAAGTAAGTGGTTTCATATAAACCATCTTTAATGGTATTTCTCCATTTGAATTGGGAGTAGAAAAAAGTCAGTTGCAGTAATATGGTGAATAGATCCATTGCCATCATATAGCATTTTTATTTGAGATTGTAGATTCTTCTATCACAGATATACATACATATGTAAGTATATATGTATATATGTGTGTATATTTTTAATTGACATGTTTTCATGACTTAAGTTATAGTTTTACCTCTTAAAGATTCAACCATAGTTGCCATGCATAATTCACATAAATATAAAAGCATTTAAGAATTTGGTATCTATTCAGTTGGTAGAATCTTTTACCTTCCCAATTGATGTTTGTTACAAGGATGGATTAACAATTTATTTCTTCAGTAATTACATTGGGATTTGAGCTTGGAACCCTTTGTGGTAAATAAAGCTTTAAAATGGTTTTGCCATTTCTAGAATTTGCCCTGATTTCTATTGACAAGGGAATCACAGGGATTCCATTATTGAAGCATTAGAAGTACCCTTGTCACAAATCAATAGTATAGGAGAAAGAACACTGATCCAGGAGTCAGAGGACTGTTAGTAGTTGTATGAGCTTGGGAAAGTAGGATAATTTGTTAGAATCTCAATTTCCCCATCTGTAACATAGGGATAATAATCTCTGCTGTGACTAGCTCACAGGGTGTTTTAAGGATCTAATAAGATGTGTGTAAAGTAGTTGAATTCTAAAGAATCAAAAATATATTAAAGTGACATGCTAGATAAATGTATTATATCGATGTAAATTATGTTTATTAATATGATAAAAAATTTTTTAAAGAAAAGGGCTATTTCATTTATGGATTTGTTTACGAAGCTCCTGGTACAGGGTCTGGCATATAGTTGGTGTTCAAAGGTTGATTGATTGATTTGTTAATGATAGTCAACATCACCACTACCACTTTGTAATTTCATGTAGTTTGGGGAAAATATAAAGGAACTCCTTATAAAGGAGACTTTTATATTTGCTGGTTGAGGTATAATATTCTCTAATTTTAAAAGCCTTTTCCCAAAGCTTCAGGAATTGATTTAGTTTGGAATATATTCCAAGTTTGCTAGGCTTAGTGGCTGAAGTGTTGTGGAAATAGCATTGCAGTGAAATAGAAAGTGAAAATTTGCTTGAGAAACAGTCCTCTTCTTCCCAGATTTCACCTAGAATTACAAAATGAGTCCATCTAGTCCCATCTGTGTTTGAACAAAAAATTGAACCTGGGCATCTTCAACTATTCAATCTTTACTTAATGACCTCTAATGAAGGTGAATCCACTATTTGCCATGAACAGCCCATGTCCACTTTTTGGATAGCTCTCATTGTTAAGAAGTTTTCCTTATGATGAGCTAAAATCTGTTTCTCTGAAACGCCCACCTATTAATAATTTCTAGCCTTGCCCCCAGGTCCAAAAAGAGGAAATTTAATCTTTCTTTCATATCTTTTGAGAGAGTGATGTAGAATTAAAGCAATATTAATTTCAAACTATTCATGACATGGTGTGTGTGGGCTGGGGAAGGAGGTGGAAAGAGGTATGAGGAATCAATAGCTGGTTCCTTGTCAAAAAAACAAAAAACAAAAAACATGCAGGATAAATATGTTTATGTGTGAGCTTTGAAAAGAAATATCTTAAGCACCAAACAAGTTCTTATGAAAAATTTTTTCAGGTGCTTGACAACATCCTTTGTTAAATGATGTTCTTCTTTATTATTGTCTCAGCAGTAAATAATCAATGTAGCCATGTGTGGGATCACTTGTATTCCTTATTGAATTCACATTTTGCAACGTTAGCTATATTTCTCTGTCTTCTTCCCTCCCAGCATCATTATGTTGTAAACTTCTTGACAGCAGAGTTTATATGCTTAGCTCTGATGTCCTGTCCACTACTTATCTGTCTCACACTTGGGTGCTCAATAAGGGTTGTTGCACCCTAGTGGTCATGCAGTTGAAAATCACTATAGATAGAAGAGCCAAGTGGAGGATGGGAATAGGAATAATTGCATGAGCCAAGAGAAAATATTGTTGCTAAAGTGTTTTGTGGACCTTTCAGATTAAAAATAAAAAAGAACATTCAACATAAAGGTCTGTTTGTTTCTGTTGTTGGGATGAAGAAATGGCCTGTTTGGGCAGCAAGGAGTTCTTTGGAAAATTGACATAAATGGGTATCTTTTTTAAGTTTTTGCCACAAAATAATGGGGTCTCCTTATTTGAGAACAAGCCATGAGTTACTATGCTGGTAGGATATAGATGAGAAGATGCAGTTTTTCCTATTTTTAAAAATGTTTCATGAGTTTATATAAACTTCTGTGGTTGGTTTTTAAAGCTTTTCACAATCTGGTGTCTTTCTTTCTAATCTTCTTACACATTTTCCCCCTCCATGATCTCTTAGTCTAGTCATCCTGGCCTCCTTAATGTCTCTCACACATAATGCTCCAGCATAAATATTGCCCAACAGGGAAACTGTTCCTAATTCCACCTTTATTTTACATCTTTCTCTAGAAAAATAAATCTACCTGTTTTTTGGCTGGCACACTTCTCAAGCTTCTCCATCATCTTTCAGGACCCTGTGAGTGTTGTGTTTTTGAATGGTCCCATTCCTGGAATGCCTTTACTTCTCACCTTTCCTACTTGGAATTCTTGATTTCTTTCAAAACTCAGATCAAATGCTATCTTCTTTATGAGGTCGTTCCTGATAAATCCCAGCTACTAGTGCCCTCCTTACCCAAACTACTTCATGTTTATTTTGTATATATTCTTCATCTATGTATTACCTTCCCCATATGTGCTCCTTGTGATCAAGAATCTACTCACTTATTTTTGTATTCCAATAATGAGCACACTGCCAGGCAAATAGAAGGTGCTCAGTGAATGCTTGTCAATAAAATGAAGGTTTTAGTTAGATTGTTCAAGAACCTTAGGAAGGGATAGATCTCAGAGAAAAGTAGAGGTAGTAGAAAAATCACTCCTTCTGGGTTCAGAGCAATGTGGTCAAGCAACCTGTGCAACATTGGGAAAGTCACCTCAATTCCCTGGACTCTTGTTCTCTCTCATCTGTAAACAGTTAGATGGCCTCCAAGATTCATTGTAGAAGGGTCTAGGGTGGCTTTCTCTAGCTGCTATGGATTTTTTATGAAATAAAAATAGCCCCAAAGCTGCTATGGAACCCTGTGGAAACAAACTGGGTTAAATTCCCACACATGGCAGACCTGTGCTCAGGAGACAAGAGCTTCAAGATGAGGGTTGGTCTTTAGAGTTGAGGGGCTTCCCCCCCAACACCTTCTTATTGCAAAAAATTTTCTTAATGATGATTGGCTGGATTAAATAATTAAAAAAAAAACAATTTCTAAGAGTTCAGCCCCATTTTGAGCTATTTGAAAGCATTTGTGTTATTGATTCATCCTTGTCCCCAAAGGGACCCAGCCTCACACTTTGCAGTGTCTCAAAGAGGGAAGAAATTGAGTGAATAATAGTTCTGTAGGGGCCTAAAAGTGCTGGCACTGCTGAGACAATAAAGGCTGACTGGGGAAAGAAACTGCAGGGGAGGTGAGGAGAGCTTGAGAAGAAGGCCAGGAAAGGGTGAGAGAGATTCCTTGGATTGGTCTGAGCTGGAGAAGCCAAGAGGAAGACTAAAAAAAGTAGGAGGGAAAAGAGCATTCCAATGGGGGGTGGAGGTGTGTGTGGAGAAACCAGGGGAAGGTAACAGAACCTAGATGTACGGATTTAAAAGGGTCAGGTAGAACTTGAGACTATTGCAGTCTGAGGAGAAAGTAGAGGGAGAGCCATGTAATGATGGTGACCCCTGGACTTGGAACAACTCTCGTTTTGATAGGGTGACCTTGTCGTTGCTTCCTTGAAGTGGAACTGAGAGGGGCTTAGCACCACATGAATATCCAACCTTTTGCTTTTCCAAGCAGTTGCTTAACCCCCTATTGTTTCCAGTGAGCTAGGACTAAATGCTTTCAGTATACATATTCTGCTAATGTGTCATATGAATTATTTGTGCTATCTCTGTGCTGTGAAATTAGAGGCCTTTACCCAGTGGGGTAAGGAGATTAAAATGAAAATCTGGTGTTTTTTGTTTTGTGGAGTGTGTGTGTGTGTGTGTGTGTGTGTGTGTGATAAGGGGGAATCAGGACAAATATAGGGGGAAATATTTGTGGGGGTGTTTGTAATATGGGGGAATCAGGGCAAATATGGGGAAGGAGAGAGAGACCTAACAATAGGGAGCCTTTCTGAAGCCAATGCCTTCTGTAACCTGAAAGCTGAGATCAGACCCAAGGTTTCTTCAAAGAGGTTTGTATTTTATTCTCTGGAACCTCTTAAGGGGGTTGGGATTAGGGAAGGGGAGGGGGGAGGAAGGCTTGGAGTGGGTGATCCTCTGATTCCTTTTTTTTTTTTTTTTTTCATCTTGGTCTTTTTAACTTTGTGGAAAGCAGTTCCAGTTTGATGGTCAGACCCTTTCAGGAGGTTAAGGCCCAAACAGTCTCCTTTTGTTAAACAGTTCTCCTATTTTTGTTTCTCTTGAAAGGTGCCCTTCAGTACAGCAGCTCCTTTATTTTGGCTATTTATAATAGGGACCAAAAAAAAAAAAAACCTAAACAGAAATCAGACTGAACCCCAGTCAAGTGACTGCTCTGCTCAGGCAAAGTGGAACCCAGACAAGATGAAATCGTGTTACATGAGTGGGGCCTTGGGTTTTTGGGCCTTGGTTTATCTTGCCTTCCTCACTTTTCTGGAAGCCAGTGGAGTCCAGTTTAAGAAATGCTTGTGCAAAAAAAGTGAATGAGAATAAGTAGAGACCTTGGTGGTTTGGGCTGTATTTATATTTATCAGATTAGTAAACTGCCTATTAAAGGATAATGAACTAAAAACATCAACAAAATCAGGGAAAAATAATTGTGACTTCAACCCATTTAGGATCTTTCACTTATTTTCTTATTCTCTTTCAGGGCAGTACAAAACTCTTTAGTTAGGAAAGTTAGGCTCAAAGGGAAGTAGAGCATTTGCTTCTATAGGGAGGTATAATTTAAACTTTTTTTTTTTTTTAGGAAAAGGCAGAGAGGCATAGTAGGTAAAAGGTTAAATTTGGATTCAGAAAGGCCAAGGTTAAAATCCTGCTTCACCTGTGTGAGGTAACTTGGAACTATGGTCAACTCATATCTTCTCTAGGTACAAACTTAGAGCCAATTCTCTTAAGTCAACTGAAGACTTTATTGGTGGAGGCAATTTCCCATACAATGAGTATCCACTGATGAAAACTTCTGGATCAAAAAAACTCCAAATCTAATATACTCTCAACAAATACAAATAAACAAATATGGAATGAATGCTAAAAATCTGAACTATTTACCTTTTGAACAGGAAGACAATGTAAACCCCCAAAATAATAATAGGTATTCTGTGTCCACTGTGAAATCAAGCTAGGTTTATATATACAATGAAAAATCCCATTGGTTAGAAATGAAGTCATTCACAACCTAAATTCTAGTTTCTTTTGTCTCTAAAAGTCTTGTTGAAGGCCTTCTGCAGACATGCTTAATCTTTCTCTTCCTTCTTCTAGGCATCAACTGGCCCTTTCAGGTAGCATATAGAGACAGGTCTCAGGTTTTGCTATGGAATGAAAGACTGACTTACTCTGAGTGAATTCCTAAGGGAATCTGCCCTTTCTTGAGTATGCACAATGGTATTTTCAAATATTGGGCCCTGAAGTAAAAAACCAAAAATGCAAGAAAGGGCCTGCTCATCTTTGGTTAAATGCAAAATGAATAATTCTACAAGGCAGGAGGGAAAGGGGTCCTTCTCCGTCTATGAGACATCCAGCAATGTAAGGACTCTGTGAATACAGAGTAGTCACAAAGTGAGAAACTTCTTGGGGTAGGCATTGATTTTATCCTGAAGTCATGAGTTTTGGGAAGTCAGAGCTTAATTCTGTGGCAGAAAAAAAAAATGAGCTAAATATGCAATTCTATTTTAATTTTCACATTGTGCCAAGGAAGAGGCATTGGGAGACAGACTATAAATGTATAAGTACATAGTTGCAGGAATAGCCCCTTACAAAAGTAGAGGGAGTAGATTCTGCAGAAAATAAATATTTTATCATGTTTTGTAATGAATGTGAATGGTGCTTTAACTTTCCTTGACAGAATTCCTCAGTAGAGGCTGTTCTCTTAATGAGCTGACCTTGATTTCTTGTTGATAATCACTGCATTTTGAATATATGCATGTTTCAGTAACTGAAATTTCAGAATTAGGCTGATGTTTTAAAATATGCTAATGATTTTTGGGGTGGTCAATGTATTTCAAAGTAGCTGCTAAAATTCTTGACTTCCAAGTTTGTTTGTTTACCCATGGTCTGTTTTCAACTGTGTGTTTTATCCCAAGCAGGATTGTAGTGTATTTAATCATTTTGCATTCACCATACAGTGAATATAGCCCAAGGTAATTAAGAACATGACTTTATTTTAAAAAAAAAAAGTATGTTGTTTTTGTTGTTTTTTTTTTTTTTTAAGTAAAGCAGGTTCCTTTATACTATATGCTCAAATGGATTTATGATCTCGTTGAAATGGATTTTGTTTCCCAAAGTGCACATTGCAATTCATCCAGTCCTGCCAATCCTGTGGGACTTCACATCCTCCCATAAATTCACTATGGGAGCCCACCCAAAATTCGGGGGCGGGGGGAGGGCTTCCTAGATTTCTCCTGACATCCGGAGGATACTGGTGGAGAAGTCTGGCTCTCCACCTGTTATGCTTTGCTTTCTCCACGTGACTAGTCTATCTCTTTTTCCATCCTTCAGTTTCTTGGAAACACATCTTATTCTACATCTTCATATTACTTATCCAAACCCACCATGAACTTCATTTTTAATTCAACAGTTACTGTAGATCTGAACTCATAGAACTCCACTAGAATATTGCTATTAAGAAGGAAGGAAGGGAGAAATTTGGGGTCACTAAAGGGATATTCTTAATGGCAATCTAGCCCAAAATGTACTTCTTCTTTCTGCATATTATAATCTGGACAATAGGTCTTCTTTGCCTGTTTGGGAAGTTCTTCCATATGTTTAATTTTGTGGCAAACATGGGTCTGTTTTTCTTTCTTTCTTCCTTTCTTTGGAAAGACCACTCGATCTAAACTATTTCAACTTGGTTTGGGGATTATAGGGCATGTCTCTCCACTTACTATGCCTTACTATGGTCAATGCATCTACCAAAAGTTCTCCTGGGAACAGTTTACGTATTAGTAAGAATTATTTCATTCATTGTCATTGTTTTCACAGCACTTAGCAGAGCTCCCTGCACATAGTAGGCATTTAATAAGAAAAAATGAAAACATTTAATAAATACTTACTGGTAGATTGATGAAAAAATTCTGCCTCACTCTATTTGAGAGAATCACTAATGTCTACTTTCTACATAGTTGAAATAAATGTGAGAAGACAGAAAATGGAAACATATAGCTAACCAGCTCTCAATTATTTATACAAATGGAAGAGAGCAGAAGCACAGATAATTCAAAATAGCAAATAATTTAAGACTCATTGAGATTTCACATAAATGTAAGTCCTCATGCTTCTATTTGTATATGGGTATAGTCAGAGTTTTGGCAAGGGGCTTCAAACAAAACATGAAACCAAATCATGATGGCCAGCTAAGAAAACTGTCCAGTGTCCTTAACCTGATACCCTCTGTTCTAAACTTCTCTGCAAACCACTCCAGAATGGGAATTAAGAGCCTTCAGACTAAAGCAAGGTTTACTCTGTCATACTTTCTCTAGAGTGGGGAGCTTTTGTTTTAAAGAATTTCTCCCCAAGTCATGTTTTTGGAGGGCATTCATAGGATCATAGGGAGACCTTGGATTTGACCGATGAAGAACTGAAACTAAGAAAGTCATATTTGTAAATATCTCAATCAGGATTTACATCCAAGTTTTCCTGACCCCAAATCCGTACTGTATTTCACCAAGCTAGATGTATTAAAACGAAGAGAAACATAACTGCAATTGATAAGTATTAAGCCTGAAAGTCATTGATAGCAGTTGCCTTTGGATGCTTTAGAACTAATAACACATTTGAGATAAGCCACATTAGGGACCTTGACTCAAAAGTATTCCCAATGACAGTCTGCCTGTTGTTTGCATTTAGCAGTCATGTGATGGAACTGTTGAAGCAAGTGCTGAGGATGCTTCAGGGCAAACTTGGTAACATCACATCCAGTGTTCTCTCATCAGAATCACTGTGGACAGGAAAACAGGAAAATCTTTTCAAAGAAATCCATTGCATTGTTATTCAAATAGAAATCACTAAGCACTCTGAATTTAATTTCTAATGAAAGGTGAACATGACTTAGAGGGCTTGGTTTGCCTTGATTTGCCTCTTGTTGATTGTCTTTTGGGAAAACTATAATCAACTCAGGCTCAATGCTCTCTATTTGGGGGTTCTTTGTACTTCAAGTTAGGAACCTGAGGTCTTTTCCCATTCCTTAAGACCTCTTTTTGGTCAATTACAGAGAAGAGGAAATCTGAAGAAGTGGATAGAGAGCGGGTCTTGGAGTTAGTTCTCTCTCTGACAAATAGTAAATTGTAATTAGGTGACTTTAAGGCAAATGACAGTCTTGTAGCTGATTTCCCTTTGGTGAAAAGAGTGTTCACAATAAAAATGGCCTTTGCCAAAGAATTCACAGTGCAAAAAAATAAAATTGTTGATAGTCAAATATATTTTAATTGTCCATTACATACCAGGTATAAACATTAGAAATACAAAGAAAGGCAAAATTTAAAAGTTCCTACTCCTGAGGAACTCACAATCTAATGGGGGAAGTCCATGAGAACAAGATATATACAGGATAAACTGGAGATAATCTCAGAGGAAAGGCATTAGGTAAAATTCAGGGGGACCAGGAAAGGCAGAAGGTGTAGTACTTTTTCTAGGAAGTGTAAGAAGCCAGAAAAGCCAGAAGATGAAAATTTAAAAAGAGTGTTCCAGGCATGAGGAACAGCCTGCAAAATGCCAAGAGTTGGGAAATGGACTATGCTGTTTAAGGAACAGCTAGGGAGCTGAGAGTCACTGTATTGCAGAATATATAAAAGGAACAAGCTGCAAGAAGAGTAGAAAGGTAGGAAGGGGCCATATTATGAAAGATTTTAAAAACCAAAGAAAGGACTTTATATTTGATCCTAGAAGTAATGGGGAATCACTGGAGTTTATTAAATGATTGCAGAGATGGGGGTGGAAATCACATGGTCAGTCTTGTGATTTAGGAAGATCAGTTTGGCTGAGTGAAGGATGTACTGGAATAGGGAGATATTTGAAGTAGAGAGGACAACCAGCAGACTAGTGTAATAGTCCAGGCTTGAATGATGAGAGCCTACTCCAGGGAAATGGCAGTGTCAGAGGAGAGAAGGATGTTAATATCCCTATATCCCTCTTTCTGTTCTCTTATTTTCTGATTTAAGGCCTGCCAATAGAAAAAAAAAATGCTGTATTCTTCTGACTTTAAGTAGACAATGGAGCCTTGAATTTGGAGGTGATGAACCTGGATTCATATCCAAGCTTTATTGCCTTTCAATCTGCATGAGCTTGGACAAGTAACAATATCTCTGGACCTCAGTTATACCAAGTAAAAAAATGAGTGGGTTGGACTAGATGTCCTCCAGGGTACCTTCCAGCTATAAATCTATGTAATTCTTTAATCTCTTCAGTTTCCTATAATTCATAATCGCCCAATTATCATGGATCTGGAAGAAAAAACATCAGTCTACTTCCATTTCTCTTATTCACTCAGTAAGCATGACTCAGTAAATCTTCTTTTTTCTAAATTTGAGAAAAGTAGGTGCAAAGAAGTGGTGAAACCCTCTTCACAGTATAAATACATAGAGACCTATGAAATCTAGCAGCTTGAATACATTATATTTAGCAAGCTAATTATAAACAGTATCAGTAACATCTTCTGAAATTTAGAAGTTAGATTGTTTACTATTCACAGAGATGGAGATGCCAATTTAGAGCATTTCACCCTAGGGATTACTGCCTCTGGGCACAACTAGAAAGGCTGAGCTTTGGCTGGGGACAGCAGATGGATGGTCCTTCAGCAAAACAAACCTGAAAATTCCTCTGTCAATTCCAGAGCAATCAAATTCAGGTCATGCCTTAGATAGTGACTGACTGAGAAAACACTTTTGTGGGCTATCAGGATTCATAGGCCATTGTAGAATTCTTAGGAAGAGTCAGAATATAGATGACTTAGAACAGGGGTTCTTGGTCTTTTTGTGCCATGGGAACCTTTTGACAATCTAATAAAATCTCTGGACTGCCTTCTCAGAATAATAGGTTTTTTTTTTTAATATAGTTGTTAAAATATTTTAATTTCAAGGACTTCCAGTTAAGAAGCTTTGGTTTAGAAGAACTCCTAAATGAATACAGATCTACATTATTATATATCTTATTAGTGGCCCAAGAAGGACTTTTTCCCTTTTTATTTTTACTGATTGTGAAGGAAACTGAAAGAACAAAAATGACATCTCCTTTTGGAAGAAAAAAAAAAGATGTTCTTCAGTACAGCTGATCTCAGTGTGATGAGTGACTTGATTTTCTAATAACATCTCTAAGGTCCCTTTTAGTTTTAAAAATCCTTTGATTCTAATTCTGGAAGGAAGGAGTAGGGGAAGAAAGAGAAAAAAAGAGACACAAAGAGAGACAGAGAGAGAGAGAGAAGAGACAGAGAGAGAAAGAGGGAGGAAAGGGAAGAAAGAGGGAGGATGGAAGGAGGGAGGCAGGAGGGAGAAAGAGGGGAGAGAGAAAGAAAGAGAGAGAGAGAGAGAAAGAAAGAGAGAGAGAGAGAGAGAGAGAGAGAGAGAGAGAGAGAGAGAGAGAGAGAGAGAGACACTACAGAGACAGACAGGAAGAGAGAGAAGGAGAAGGATAGAGAGGGAGGGAAAGAGAACAGCTGTTGGTGCCCACCCTTTCATTCACACCCTTCCCCAGTGTTCCTTCTGTTGTGCCAATCAGGTGTGAATGAGTGTGTGCTGGGAGTGCTAGGAGACTAGAAAAGTGGGTGGAAGAATAGTAATTAGAGGGAAACTTACTGATTAGGGTTTTTTCCCCTGTAGTAGTGGGAGAAGTATGAGCACAGCAGGACAAATCCTTCATGACCTCCGAGGCAGTAGCCTGGGGAACTCCTAGGTGCTTCCAGGAAATCCTTATTCACACCTCCCCTTTGTTAAATAGCATCTCCTTATTAGCTTTCATCATGGCTTCCTTTCTCCTTAAGTCATGCCTTGGACCCATAGGTCTCCAGAGGAGAAAGTGAGAAGATCAACTTTGCAGGCCCTCCCTCCCTCAAATCCAATTCCCTTGCAAGCCAAGACCACCTCCTGATGCCATGGCCCTCCATGAGAAGGAAGGATAAGCAACAACAACAACATTTTGGAGGGAAAAGGCTCTTTTTCCTAGCCCTCTAGCCCTCCGGTTTGTTTCCCGTTCTCCTGGGTTCCCTCATTTTCTTTTCGCTCCAGTATCTTGTGCTCTTTGGGCCAGATGCCCGTGCCAGGGAGTTCCTTTAGACTGGACTCTCTCCTCTAGCTCCTAGCGAACTTCCGGCTGGCTAGACAATGGTAAACTCTGAACTCCTTGGAGAAATTCCTGCATGTGATTTTGACAAGTAACTTTAACTCATTGTTAAAAGCAGCTTATGATTCCGGGTTGGCAGGCCCATGTGTTATAAACTCAGAATATTAAAGATGCAGGCTTTAAAGCTCAAGGGGGGAAGGAAAAAGAAAAGAAAAAACCAGCTCCCTACTCCAAAACAAACCTCTAGTTCTGAGAGGAGCTGGTAAGAGAACAACAGTTGAAATCTATATTGCCTGGAAATGCCTTTTTTCGGGGGGAGGAGAGGGTTGGCTTATAATTTATTGGCTAATCCTCTTTACTTCCTCTTTTCTGGAGACCATTCATATGGACAAAGCCTATACTATGATATTCCACAATTCTGGGATGATTCAGTGGTTTTCTTCCCTCTTTATACCACCTCCCTTTCCTTATTAGAAATACATTCCTTAAGTGCAGTTTCCTTTTGTAAAATTAGGTTAATTTTTATTTTTTTATTTTTTTTTTACCTTAAGTGTGCATACCAAGTAATTGGATCTGGATTTGACAGCATATTCCCATTCTAGACCCTTCTTGGTCACACTGTTTTTGCAAGAAAGGTGAAAAGTCTGCACCTCATAAAAATAAGTACTTTGTGTAAAGGCCAAGTTCTTAGACGTATGGAGTTATAGGTTGGTATTTCAAGACAGGATTTAGACCCCACATAAACTTAGTGCAGCACTTGCATGACCTGCAGATTGAAGTTTTTAGAGGGAAAAACTTTAAAATGGACTGTGCAACTAGAGCTAGAGAGATATTCACTTGTTGTTGTTGAGGCATTTCAGTGGTGTCCAACTCTTCAAGCCCCTGTCTGGGGTTTTCCTGGAAGAGATTTAGTTTCCTGAGGCAATTGGGGTTAAGTGACTTGCCCAGGGTCACACAGGTAGGGAAGTGTTAAGTATCTGAGGTCAGGTTTGAACTCAGGTCCTCCTGACTTTAGGGCTGGTGCTCTATACACTGCACCACCTTGCTGCCCCTCTTGGAAGAGATTTTGAAGTGGTTTTCCCTTTCCTTCTCCAGCTCATTTTACAGATGAGGAAACTGAGGCAAACAGGGTAAAGTGACTTACCCATAGAGACAGTTCTTGGGTTTATCATTGCTATGAGCTTGGGTGTGGTTGAAAACACGCCCATTGCAGGATTTCCATCACCAGACTTTCACACTTAGGTCTTAGACATGGGCTGGGTTGTATTTGTTGTTGGATTTGATTTGGGTTTAGGGTTTTGTTTTGTTTTGTTGTTGCTGTTGTCTTGGGAGGGAAAATAGAAGAAGGAAGGCAAGATGTACACAAAGCTCTGACCCGCTTCTTTTCCAAGTGGGTGAGTTGTTCTTTCCATGGGAAGCTCCACTCCTAGAGGCTTATTCCCATGTTAAGGCAGGACTGGAATCCCTGCTACGGGTCAGAAGTCCCAAATGCAAGCAACTCTCTGGCCTCAGCCTCCCCAGCAGCAGGAACTGTAGGGGCCCACCACCATGGTATCTATCTGTTGTTGGATTTTAAATGCTTGGAGTCAAAACCCAATCTTACATTTCTGACCTTACAGGATTATAGTAGTGTGTATTTCAGTAAAAATGGTTTCCTTTGTAATTCATTTTTAAATTTTATGCATTTAAAAAGCATTATTATTTGAAAAGGGGCCATAAGTTTCACCAGAAAACCAAAGAAGACCCTGAAACAAAAAAGTTAAAAATCAGTGTCCAAGCCACACATTCTAATGGCTGTCTCTGGTAATGAATGGCCTTTTATCTTTCTTGAAGCTAATATGAGTAAGTTCTTGAACTAAAAGGCATTTGTTCATGTTTATCAAGTCTAAATTGGTAGTTTTGTTTATTTGTTTGTTTTGTGATCATGATGAGGTTGTCTACCGTTAATTTAGCATCCTGTTCTTTAGGTTAATTATGGATTTCTGCGTGAGCCTATTTCTCTGTGTCCCTGATCTCTACCTCTTGCCCAGCTGATTTTTAATTTTAATGCCACCAATTTTTATTTTTTCCATCATTCCTGATTTGGTTAGAGTAGGTAAAATTATCCAAAACTTAATTACTCTTTCAAAGCGACTGTGTTCGATGTTTGAAGGACTGAGAAGCCTAACAGGAATTTGGGCTCTGTCACTGTGTGTTAACAGCTGAGAAACCATTGAGTTGGCATGAAAATGGCAAGCTTCATAGCCATTGTTAGAAAAATATTAATGAATTTATAGTACATTTGTAAGTGTATGAACATGAGCTCATTTACATTATCCATTTATATCTAGATGTTCCATTCTGTTCTATTTTTTTAATTAAAAAGCACTTATTTTCTCCCTCTCCAACTTCCCCCCCCCCAACAAAGATCCATCCCTCTTCCATATTGTTTAAGAACTTTTGTTGTGATTCACATGTGATGATAGAATTATCATTTTAGTGCCTTATGCTATTGCACTTCTCCTCCTTCCTTCTCCCCTGAGTTCCTACCCCTGTGTCCTCTTTAGGGTGTTGTGATAATCCCTCAGTTCTTGAAGATTGTGCAAATGGAGGGTAAATCTTGGCTGGTCCTACAGAGTTTAGGGCCTTGTCACAGAGTCATTTAACTCAATTTGGAGAGATTCGCTACCATGTTGGGTACAGGGTGGTTAATCTTAAGTTTCAGCCACTCTTGAAGTCTCTAATAAGTCATGAATTGTCATCCGCCTCAGTGGAGTTGCAACAGCTATGAAGTCATAGGTCCTTGAAGTCCTATTTTCCTATACTAAACTATGAGCTCCATGAGAGCAAAGCATTTTTGTCCCTCTTTGGCCCTGTTTACTGCAAGTTCTCAGTAAATATTTGCTGAAATGAATATCAAAAGTGTCCTCGATGTTCTAATATTCTCTTTAGCATAATTATTATATCATATGAGAATCTAGTAATATAGTCAATACTTATGATGGAGTATACAAGGTGGCTAATATCTGAAAATTTAAGTGTATGTTGAATCCAATTTCTCATCTTTAAATTAAAAAAGTATTATTAGAGAGAGAATTCACTAAGAAAATTTGTTCAGATTGAGTTTCAAAGGTTTGAGAACATAATATAATTCTCATAGACTGGAATTTCATTTAATTTGGCATTCTATAGACTTGGAATCGGCATAGCTGGACAATGGACATCAGAGATGAGAGGATCAGGAAAATGGACTCCTGATGATTTTTATGATGGAAAGAATATCAGAATGAGAAAATCTAGAGTCTTGTCCTTGGATCTGCCATTCATTGGGTGATTTTTGGGGAGGCCACATTATTTCCTTTGAGTCTCAGTTTCCTCTTCTGTGAAATGTGGAATCAATAAGGACCACTTAACTATGACATTTTGTGATACTGTGATTCATCTGTGATTTTCTTCCCCTTTATACCACTTATTCTAACCCATTGAAAATACAGGCTCTTTTTCTTTACTATTTCAATAGTTTGTATCCTGATTATGAATACTGAACAGTGTGATCTATATCTGATATCAAAACTCATTTTCCTCACTTGATTTGAGCTAATGAATTATTATCTAGACCAGGATTAGGTAGACTTATATCTAGAGAGCAAAAGGGTGATCCTTCAGTGATCATCCATCCATACAGACCATCTCTCATTTTATATTTGGGAAACTGAGACAAATTTTTCCCAGTAGATTTAAAAAAAAAAAAAAAAACAGATAGATAAATGGAACAAGTGAAGATTACCAGCCAGCTAATGATATATATGGATGGAAAAACACCTGAGATTTCATTTTTATAAACTCTCAGATGAGAAAACTCTCTCTATCAGTACCTCTAAAACTTGAAGGCCAGTTCCATTTGACCACATTGCCTCTCCTAATAATCAGTGATAGCTGGATAAAAAGAAATGAACTTTTAGTCTAAAGCCAAACTTGATGTGTGACATATTGAAAGTACAGGGAAATCACTGATCAATTAACGACTTCAGATTTATTTTCTTTTTAAAAAAATTGAGGTATTGTGAATCATTTGCAAATTTTGGAGGCAGCTTGTATCCAGAACTCAAGGCAAAGAATCTGATGCTTAACAATCATGAGTTCTCTTCATTATGCAAAGAAAAAGTATTGACAGAAAAGTTTTTTGAATTTTCACATTTCTATCTTTTATCCCTTTTTATTTGTGCAGAATTACCCCTCTATAACAAAAGCTTAATTACAGTTCTGGGGCTTTCCCCCCCTTTTTTCTACTCAGTGGGGTGTTGCTGTATTTCTTTGAGTCTTTGCTTTCACTTAGACAAATGGCAAATTCATGAACCTGGCAACAAATGCAGAGAGACCTAGGCATTTACAGCAATTAGTCAGATTAGCTGACCTGACCAGATCGACTCTGAGTGTTTCAGGCCCTTAAAACAGTAGATTTAACCCGAGCCAAGCTACCCGTTGGGCACCTGTGTGTGCAGTGACTTTCTGAATACTTTTGGAAAAACCATTGCCTCAGACAGTCCCAGAACTCAGAAGTAAAAATCTGAATGTAAATGAGGAGCATGCATTAGGAAAAGATTTTTTTTTTGCCTCACTTAGAAAATCTATTATGATGTTGCTTCCCTTATTGCAATGAAGACTCTTCTGTTTCTCTCTCTCTCTTTCTCCTCATATACATACATACATATACACATATATGTATGTCAATGGATATTTTATGTATGTGTATTTATATGTATATGCATATACACATTTACATACACATATATTCTTTTGTTCATTTTTTTTGCAAGTAATTTTTTTTTTCTCTTTCACCCTCCCTTGAAACAAATTTAAAAAGAGCTATGCATTTGAAACAAATGTGTATGGTAAAGCAAAACAAATCCTCACATTGGCCATGTGTTTTAGATAGATAGGTAGATAGATAGATAGACTTTATACAGATGTAAAGACTTTATTTTCCTACCTTCCTTTAAACAAATTGGCTTCTGCTTTCTCATCTCAACCCACATTTTTTAAAACTATTTTTTTTTCTTCTCAGGACCGTCAATTTAATTCAGGAATGATCTAATTATGAGGAAGTTGAATCCAGTTCTCTAGATGATAAGTGTTGACTATCCAGGGAGAAGCCCTGGCAGATGGTTAGTTCAGAGTGAATTTACCTTGGGATTGGTGTTTTAGACTGGCAGCTTTTTTCACTCAATTAAGTGAAGCAACTGCCAAAAGGAAAGAATCAGACCTGATGCAAATCATCACTGCTCTGTCTTCAGCCCAGCACTGATAAAGTTGAAGCATGTTCCCTGAGTCAGCTGAACTTCCTTGGGATGGCGTTTCACAGTGTGAATTTGGGAACTCAAGACAAGGCCTAGTGATGCACAGAGAGCAAATATACAATGCCATCCCTTATAATTTAGATATTTGTTTCCTTTTCCAGGTCAGTTACTTTTTTTTAGGGCTCTATTTTTGTTTCTTGGATGCCTACGATTCATTAGATGCTTCCTAGGACTTGGTTTTTGCTTTGGGCCCGTGGGTTCTACATGAACTCAGTTTCAAAAAAAACCCTCAAGATTATTAATATTTTTTTTGGCATCAGGAAACCATCTTCCCCTATTTCCCCCACTACACTCTATACTTTTGACCAATTACAAATTGCTCTGAAGAGCAGGATTGGAAAAGGGAAAATACCTGTCTTTTGGGGGAGACATTTGTAATATAGTTCTATCAATCAATGAGCAACATTATTTTTTTTTTAATTCATTTACTATGCTAGGCACTGTGCTGGCTCTGAATGCAAAAATGATGGAAAGACAGTTCCTGCCCTTAAGAAATTTACATTCTCCATGGAGGATACAACATGTTTATAGTTAAGTAAATATAGACTATATATAAAAGAAATCCAAAATGGTGGCTTCATGCAGGAAGACCTAGAAACTCAACTTAGGTTCTTGAAGGAGGTGACTCTTGAGCTGAACCTGAAGGAAGCTAGGGGTTCTTTGGCTTGGGATAAAAGCCTAGGGAAATGGAATATGGTGGAGGAATATAGGATAAGTCACTTTGGCCAGAGCATAGCATGCCTAAAAGGGACTAATATATAATCGGCCTGGATAGGTAAGTACGAGCCAGGTTGTGCAAGGCTTTAAATTCTAGATGAAGGTAATAGCAGAGAAATTCCACAGTGGTATAAATGCCACCTTTAAGAATATTATTTCTCTATATTTGTTGCAGATGCTGTCTGGGCTACACATAGGAATTTTTCATTAATGGGACTCAGAAATAGTTATGAGGCACATAAAAATCTAAGCAACTTGGCAGCCAGTTTCAAGCTAGAGCCCGGGCATTTCTAGTTTGAACCTTGCCCTCAAATGCCCCAGTGTACTTGTGACCCTGGATTTGTAAATTATACTAAGGGTTAATACTGCTATATTTCTTGACAAGCACTCCCCTTCTCTTTCCCATTAATAGGTATCTCAGAATCAGCCATAATGTCCCCTTTTAGTGCCTTTACCTCTGGTCTGGGTTCCCTTTGGCCTAAGGATTAGTTTTGTTTTGTTTTGCCATAATTTTGTGGTAATCCAAGGTCCGGACCTATGAGGACAGAATTAAGCAGTTCTGCAGAAGCTGTTTTTGTTTCTTTGAGAAAGACTTCTAACCTAACCCCCTTCTTCTAGGAAGATTATTTGGTCTTCCTCAGCCCCTATGGTATGCACCAGAGGCATTCAGGTGTCTAGAAACACCACACAACTTATTATGTGCTGTTATTTCTGTTTTACAAGCTAGGGGAATCTGAGACCGAAATTCCTTGGTCAGGTATATGCTGTTGTCAGCCCATTATCAGTTTTCTGATTTACTGTGTAAGCAGTTTTGATAATCCCTGTCATATGTGATTACATTTGCCCCAACTTCCCATAACATCTATACGTAATTGGTTTGATAAACTCAACCTCCGTCCAGTAGTTTGCTTGAAATATACTTTCACCTTCCATCTCTGTGACTAAGATGATTTTGAATTGCTCTGCTAGGGGAAATCAAACTACAGATCACTGATTCCCTATGCAGCTAAGTGAATAAACTAGAGCCTGAAGTCATAAGGCTATTGTCACTGTGGGCCTATAGTTAAGCTTTGGGAAACTAAAGGAAATTTTTTTGAGAATTCTTTTCTCTCCCTCTGCCTAAACTAACAGCAAGATATGTTTTTCCCCCACCCCACATTCCTCAGGGTTCATGTTTTCCTGTTTCTATTTTATTTCTTTGGACATCAATGCCCAGGTGTAGTGGATAGAAGCCATGAATTCAAGTCCCCACACTGTGACCCTGATGAAATGCTGAGCCTTCAGTGCCTTGGGAGGCAAGTCACTTAACATTCTAGTAATACTTTAAACCAGTGATGCTCAAAATGTGACATGAAGATCCTTGGAGATCCCCAAGACCTTTTACCTGGGTCTTCAAAGTCAAAGCTAATTTCATAATAATATAAAGATATTTTAATTTTAATATGGCAAATATTGATAAAGTTCAACAACATAAAAAAAAAAGCTCCTTGGGGATGCTGCAATAATTTTTAAGTTACAGAGAAGGTGCTGACCTGCATTGATGAAGGAAATTTTTTCAACTGGGAGTACATTCTATTGATGAAATCATATATCTACTCCCTATCCCATCACTCCTCATTTTCACGTATGGAAGTTGGAGTGAGTTTCTTGGCAGAAATAGAACTTGACTTTCCTTAATAGGGACAAGGGAAAGAAGATGTAGTAAAACCTTAAATAATGAGCATGCTCAGGAATTGGGCCAATGGGTAAACTTCATTTTCTGGGTAATTGAGGATTAATCAAAAATAATTCTTCTTCTCCTCTTCCTTCTGTTTCTCCTCCTCTTTCTTCCTACCGCCCCCCCCCCTTCTTCTTCTTCTTCCCTTTCCCCCTCCCCTTCCCTCACCATAGACTGGATCTATGATTTCTTCATTAGAGTAGGGAGCATCCAGTGAGGAAACTCTCTACCAAAGCAGCTTTTCTGCAACTTCTAGTCTTAGCAAGCTGTCTAAGGCAATAAGATTAAGTGACTTGCTCAGAGTCACACAGATAGTATATGTCAGAGGTGGGATTAACACAGCTCTTCCTTGCTCCAAGGTCAGCAGGGATGTTTTCTGGACAATACTTTGTTCTTATCGAGGCTTAAAATGTCCTGTCTTTGGCACTTGAAATTTTATTCTTGTTTAGAGATGGAAAAATCTTGCTGGATATTCTTTCCTAACTGTCTTATTTCTGTTGGCTGATGCTGTTTTTTCCTTTTCTACCGCTATTACCCTGACTAGAGGAACTTTCTTGATTGTATGATAAGGTAGAAATGATAATATAATAATATCAATAGCATTCATATGACACTTTAAGGATTTCAAGGAACTTTGCAAGTATCACATTTTACTTTCATGGCAATACTAGAAGATAGGCACTATTATTATTCCTTTTTTACAGATAAGGAAAGTGAGGCAGACTGAATTTAAGTGACTTGCCTAGGATTATACAGTTAGTGCTTTTCTCTATACAGTATATGTATGTATATAGTAAATGTATGACTATGAATAAGCCACTTAAGCTCTCTGAGTCTCAGTTTCCTTGTTTGTAAAACAGGATTTGAAGTATTCTTCACAGCTTATAAAACTAAACTGAAATTACCCTTTGCAAAACTTAAAGTACTTTATAAATGTCACTATTATTAAAGACTAGAAAGTATCATGTGCTTCTTTTTGCATGAAATAATTACATATTTTAAGGGCCCTGTTTTTTTTTTCTCCCTTGCTGGTTTTCAGTTCTAATGTAACTCAATAGGGAGAAAAATATTTGTGTGATGGTTTGTAGTGTAGCTGATATGCACGTGCTCTTGAACTGGGATCAAATGGTAGTCCTACCACATATCTCTGGAATCTTGGGTAATTCATTTGATCTCTCCAAACCTTAGTTTGTTTACCCATAAAATGATGCTATTGGGGTAGATGGTCTCCATGGTTCCTTCTAGCTCTTCATATGATTTTCTTTATAAATGTCTTACCTTTCAATGTTCCTAGGGGGGGAAAAACTCACACTTTAAGGATAGAAGTCTCTTGTCCCATAGCATGTGTTGACAATGAAGAAAATAGAGACATAACTGTGGGCTCGGAGCCTTGATAAAAAGCATTTTGTGGATTTGGAGACCTCTGTGGTATGAGGGCCTGGGAATGACCTTCTGTTGAATTCTGCTGTGCACTGAATGGTTTCACAGAGAGAATCCAATGTACAGGTTTCATTCATTCGTGCATGTATGCATTAGTTCCCTCATTCATTTGTTTATTTATTGGTCACCTGGGTGGTTCTGGCTGTTGTTTTGTCTAATTTATCTGCAGCATCCAAATTTAATCGTTAAGAGTCATGTTTTTTAATCTATTATAAACAAATTGATTAGATAGAATTAAAGGGGAAATGGTCTAGTCTGGAGCTAAAAGAACCTTAAGATTCCCCAATCCTACTGTCCCCTGCCACTCTCCATTCCTACTGCATTAATGCAGAGACCAAGAACTAGAGAAGTGAGCAGCTTGTTTGCTCATCATACTGCCGGCAGGTGACAGTTGGGCCTAGAAATCAGGAGTTCTGACTCCTCATCCGGCGGGCTTTCCGTGACATGGCCCTTAGCTGGCTCCAGTGTCCAAACAGGAATGGTGAAGCCATTTCCCAGTGATCCTAATTCACTTTGTCTTCATCATAAGGCAACATATTATTAAAGTCTCATTCTGATACTAGCTTTCCGTATCTCCCTTCTGAACTACATTAAGTCCCCTAAGTACCTTTATTGGCAACACAGGAAGGGGAAAAAATGTGGGCAGCCTTCTAATTGAACAACTAGGCTTTTGTCAGGATTCATTGTTTTCAAACCTGCTATTAGAGTGGCTAATGCCCCTGAATGTTGGTTAACAGGCAGGAATTTGCCTTCTAAACCAGGATGCCTGAGTGACTTGTTAACTGGTGTTCCTCTGTGGGCCACTGGGCAGTATATCTTTAAATTTGTGTTGTTTCCCGGGATCTGCTCTGGCAAGCTAGCTCTGCCTTAAACCTGCAGAGTTAAATTTACCCAGAATGACAACTGTATATGCAGGCTTTAGTTACATAACAGCGGTTGCTGCGTTTCACATTGCACTAATCCAAACACAGTAATCACACAGGCCACAGAAAAAGCAGACAGACTCCCCTTGTTTTGGGGGGGAGATGCGTGTATATGTGGGTGTCTGTGTCTGTGTCTTATGCATGTATGAACTCTATATGGGTGACTGCATAATATGCCTCTTAATTTTTTTTTTTTACACTATAACAATTATCCCATTATCCTGAATTTGGTGCCATTAGGTGACTTTTTAATATCTTAATTATTAGGTTAGCAGTTTCTGTGTGCACAAGTACAATTTGTTAATTTATGCTATTTGAAATAAAAATCTAATAGTGTGCCATGTAAGTACTTCATAATATTGTGGCTAATTTTTAGTGGTGTTGGCAGTACAGGGAAAATGTATCCTTTTTCCTGTGGTGTTTTGTAGTTGCTTACCTCCCTTAATATCCTCCTTTTCTGTTCCCCACACCCCCAAACAGCCCTGTTCCAAATCTTGGAAATGAGAAGAACTTGATAGTACTTGCCTGGGAGAAAGGCAGGTAGATCCATGCTGCCTAGAATGGATTGAGCCTGGGATGAGCTTGTAAGGGGACCCTGGCACCTGGAGATGAAGAATCATTCTCTTTCAAGCTGCTTTGGCCATTAAGTGACTGCTGAGCTATGGAGGTATCACAGAGAGACTCAACAGGACCATTAATGGGTTTTTATCACTTAGGTGATAAAACTGCAGTTATTAGTGATAAGCCATGGTTTAGAAAAATCAATCAACCAATAAATATTGATTGAACATCCCACTGATTGCAAGACACTGGGCTTCACAGCTTGTGGGAAGCATTAGGAAGTAAGGGATATACCCCACATAATAAAAGTTTACAGTTTAGTAAGGAGGAAAAAAAAAAACTTAAGTAGAAGAAAAGTTAAAAAAAAAAAAGCAGTATGAAAGGATGATATAAGGGTATAACAAGGCAGTTCATGGTCACTTGGTAAGCAGATGAATAATATAAACTATGAGAGGACAAAAAGATCTAAGGAAGCTGGAGAAGTCAAGAAAATTTACTGAAGAGATAGTAGACCTTGAGATCAGCTTTGATGCAAAGGTACAATTTGGATAACTAGAAAAGAGCCATTGGGCGCTCACGTAGAAAGACTTGTGTTATAAAAAGATGAGAAAGCATAAGATGTGTTTATACATTTTCCACAAATAGACTGGTTTTGTTGGAGTAGAAGGCTTGTGGAGTTGATAAGCTGAGATTAGGTTAGTGAAATAGGTTAGAGTAGAGTTGTTTAGGGCCTTGAATGAAAAGGGGGGAATTTTTTGTACTGTCCAATTCTTATTTAGTTTACATAAACTTATCTCACCATTTTTCTAAGATAATATTTCTAGCGGGTTTCAATATTCTATAACATTGCTAGAAACCTGACTATCAAAAGACAAGGCCTTTATCAAAAAGATAACCCTTTAATGAATATGCACTTTATTCTCTAGTAAGGATTGCCTTTTGAGAAACTCCTTTAGAAGCTGAGGTGACTGTTTCTCAGACCAGGAATGGTTAGAAACAGGGCACTGATCACAGTGAAGAATAGGGGACAGTTGGCAGAAACCATCAAACTCTGAAGAGCAAAACAACACTGGAAACTTAACAGTGTGGGCCATGAGCTACAGGCGCAGAGATCCCTGCAAACCTGCATAGAATCTAAGGACATCTCAATTTTATAGCGAAATATGGTCATGTTGGTTATAATGTTTGCCACACACTTAATCATGATGACTATGAGTCATGGAGGAAAAAGTCCAATTATGTTGAAATCAGGAAAGGATGAGACACAATTTTAAAAGATTTTCAGTAAAGATGGCTAAAATTAAAAGGAAATGTTTAGGTGCTTAAAGGGTAAGTTCCAGTTACATGAAAAATTAGATCATGGAATACTTCGCTCCTCCATAATGCTAGTTCAAATGTCTCTCTGCTTCCGTAGAGTCAAATGCTATGCAGTAGCTATTAATCATTTGCATGATAGATTATTTTGTTTTGTTCCAATACCAACTGTTTTGTATCAAGAATAAACTGTTCAATAGACTCTCTGTTCTAGAACTTAAACTTTTCAATTGGCTCATTATCATTGATCTCCAATCCTCTTGGGAATGTGGTTCAAGGAAATGAAATGTCTATAGTGGATAGAGCACTAGGTCTGAAATCTTGAAGACCTGGGTTCAAATTCAACATCAGACATCTCTGAGACCCTGAGCAAGTCACCTATCTGCTTCAGACTATATCATCAATTATAGAATAGGGATAATAATACCATTTATCTTACAGATTGTTGCAAAGTTCAAATGAGAAAATATTTGTGAAGTACTTAGCATAGTACCTGGTAAAAAACAGGTGGTAACTGTTTATTTCTTCCCCTCTCTTTCCCTTTTTACAAAAATATACATTCTTAGGATATGTTGAATTTGCTGCATAGACTTTTGAGACAAGCAGGTTAGTTTGTCCACAAAATGGAAGTATTTTTAATAAGTGCACCTCTTAACTGTTAGAAAGACAAGTGATATATAAAAATATTGGAGTTGTAGTTGGGAAGTCTTGTGTTCAAATACACCATTTTGTACTTATTAGTAATGTGATCACTTAATTTCTCAGTTTCAGGTTTGCTCGTCTCTAGGAATAATAATATTGTTGTGAGTGTCAAACAAAATAATGTATGTAAAGTATTTTGAAAACATTTAAGTAATCCATAAGTGTCTGTTATTATTATTGAAGGATTTTGCTTTGTGATCTGTTGGTTGGTTTTGTTGAATGGACTCTATGGGAGGGGGAGCAGTGGTGGCTACTTTGGGAAAGGAAGTGGATATAAAGACAAAGTATATAAATAAAGATACATATTCTAAAAAGATACTATCAGGCAGAGGTATGCTGGTAAATGTGTAACATCTGGCTTTCAAAAAAATACTCTTAAGCTTAATGCCTAACATTTTCTCCATGGCTTTTTAAAGTCTAGATAATTAGAAAAAATCCCAATAAACTAAACCCTGATTTGTAGTCCTTGTTGGTTGTCAAGAGGTAATACACAATAGAAATTTAACATAGCTTTCCAAGAGGATTGGAGATCAGTGATAATGAGCCAGTTGAAAAGTTTAAGTTCTGCCATCAGGCTTGATATGGAATTGAATTTGGGTCTCTCCCCTTCCCTGTCCAATAATTTGTTTATTTGTTAGGTCAAGTCATACTCACTGTCCATTGCTTAAAAGATTGATGGAAGGGAGTTGGGCTAGTTAGCAAGGCTTGTTAATAATCATCAGGTGCATATAAGTGGAAGAATTATTTGGAGACCCCGAGTTAGAATTAAGGTTTGGCTGTGGATGCGTTTATAGTTAGTGTTGGCTAGACAAAATAGTATTGAGGAGGTGAGAGTTTATAATTCTAGATTTTTAACATTGAACAAAGCCTCAGCTTGGTCATCTGTAAAATGATGGACTTGGGTCAGGTGATCCCTAAGGTCCTTCTCATTTCTAAAATGCCAGAATTCTGGGAGTCCTTACAACTTCTTGATAATCTGTGGTGGTCTTTTTCCCTCTAGACATTTATCCACATTTCACATGAGACTCTTGAAATTTCATTGATTAATTCACTTAGAGTTTTTGTTGATCATCTAGGTGTGAGCACGGCTTTGTGCTAAGTGCCATGGGGGATACAAAGAAGTATATATAATAAGTGCTATCAGCCTTCAAGGAACTTACAGTCTAGTTGAGATAAGACTGATATGGGGAAAAGGTAAATTATAAGGCCCATGGTATTGCACAAATGCAGCAAATGTGGAAAATGGCCAACAATAGCTATATATGCAGAGGATGGACACAATTTGAAGATTTGGGGACTAGAGAGTGACCCAGTGAAAGCAGTGTTTTAGGAAAATGACTTAGGCAGAGGTATATGGGAGAGGTTGGAATCTGAGCAGGGAGTTAGGAGGCTCTGTCGTGAAGTAGGTATAAGGTCATAAGAGCCTAAACAAAGGGGGTAACAGAAAGGATTGAGAGGACGAGACATCTGGGATAGGCATAGGAGAGGAAAAGCAAATAAGACTTAAGACTGGGGAAAGATTTTACCATGGTGTAATACTTGGGGGGGGGGGTTCTTGTGGGTGCACTACATTAGGCAGCATATTCCATCCAGTTCCTTTTGGAAGTACCTAATGCAGAGATGCAGAGAAGGTGCCAGCTTCAAAATCATCCTTTCTCTTATCTTTCAGAGGGTATTTCTCTGGTGGAGAATAAGCTGGGGTGGTGGGACACTTATATATTTAGAATATTTCTTTTAAGGCATTTTCCCTTGCTAACTTTTGGAGCCTCTTTTCTCTAGTCTGAACCTGCTGGGTACCTTGTAGCTTGATAGGGAAACTGGCAATTGAAAGTAATTTTGCCTTTTAGCATAATCCAGTGCAATGTGTCACTTTTTAAATAAAACACATTAATTTACTAGGCGAGTAGTTTATTGTGAAGAGCCCCATGTCTAAGTGAGAGGAATTAAAGGCCAAAGGTTGAATCCTTCTGCATTATTCACAGCACTCTCCTCAATAAATCACATATGCTGAACCGGCAAGTTAACACTTACTTAAAGAGCAATGTGTTGTTTAAGGGTGGTACACATTGAAATGACCTCCGCGTTCGGTGCAGGCTTTAGTCGGTGAAGAGCTGCCTTCAGACACTGTGCGGATCTGCTTCCTCTCACCCCAGGAAGCCGTGCACTATTTATCATGGGGGATGGCCTGTGAGCCTGACAGCTTTGCCTCTTTAAGTTGGGATCATCCTTGCACCCAAGACACACCTGGAGGATCTTTTGCCCTAATGGGAATCACACTTGATATTCAGACCCTACACACTTGCTCTCTACAGATCTGAATAAAATGCCTTTCTCTTGTAATTAGGTTTATCCACCAGATGCAGACTATAAATTGTGAGGACACACTGAATGTGTGGAAGAGCCTGTGGGAACTTGATTTTTGTTGGTAATATAATGCATTGGGGCTTGCTGAAACAGCCATGACAGCCAGTGTTGTTTTGGGGGGAAAGTATCTGTCCTGAGATTGGTGTGCTGGTAGGGCTCCCATCAGCAGCAGTTGACCCTCTCTGTTATTTTGGGAGGAAACCGAAAACAGTAACTTCACCACAGATTCTACCCAAAGGGAAGGATGGAAGAGGAGATGAATATTTTAAAGGTGAAAACTTGTTCATCTGGAGCATAATGGATATGACAAAAATGGATTGGACACAGTCCAAGCAGCGAGAGAGCCATCCAGTGGACTGTGATAAATCCGAAGTGAAATGAGAATGGAAAAGCATTGTGGGATAGCTCTTCCTGCATCGTTTTTCCCTCTGAACTGTTGGACAGACCCTCTCAGGCAGGTACCCTTGCCCTTGTCCTTTTCCATCCCTTGATCAGACCATATTGTAATCAGGGCTACAGCAAGCATTAGACCATGGAGACAAAAAGGGAATATAGGAAAACCCTGCTTTAATATCACTCACTCTATGCAAACCAATCCTTGCTAAACACATGCATGCACACACACACAGACATGAATGCATACAAGAAAGAGTGACTGGAGAGGGAAAGGGAGAAATACAGAGAGAGACAGGAGGGAGAAGAGGGTGCGAGAGACAGACAGAAACAGAAAGAGAACCAGAGAAACAAAGACAGGAAGACAGAGAGACAGACAGATAGAAATAAACAGATAATCGTGTAGATTTCTGGAATCAGAGAATTGGAAGGATCTCTATATAGCATACAATGAAAGAAATAACCATTGTAACAGCTAACGTAGTTATTCAGCCTCCTTTTGAAGACTTCTAAGTCTTACAAATAAATCCACTGCCTACCTTCTCTTCTTCCTCTTCCTCCTCTTTCTCCTCCTCCTCTTCCCTTCTCTTCTACTCCCCTCCCCTCCCTTCTTCTCTTAGCCTCTTTCCCCCTTTTCCTCCCCCTTTGCCTATCTCTCTGACTCTGTTTCTGTCTGTCTCCCTCCTTCCTTCTCTCTCTCTCTTTCTTCTTCTCTTCTCTCTCTCTCTCTCTCTCTCTCTCTCTCTCTCTCTCTCTTTCTCTCTCCCCCCTACCTATGTGATTTTCCAAAAGTGTACAATGCAAGATTTCTTTAAATAATAAGCTCATGATTTTACTTGTTTCCTAGTTAGTAACTAATCTGGCTAACTTTTAGAGGCCAAGCCCAGAGATTTAAAACTAATATATTCTAACTCAGATTCTATAAACTTCCCTATGGCACTGGATTAAAATCCCCATCATTTCCTTAGATACCAAGTTAATTTTTCAACTGTTTTCACTATTATGCAACTGTATATGTTTTAACCACAACAATCTTTTTGGTTCTTGTTAAAGAACTTTTATTCAGTTTCATAATTATTATATGAGGAAGACAAAGAGACTATTCCACATTGTCCTAGATCATGTTAAGTAAATTTAAAATATGTTTTGTTATCTATCATAGTAATTTATCCATAATGCCTTTTTGTTTCTGCTAGGCACATTTTCCATTATACTTTCCATTTGTAATACATGGCTCTGACATTTGTAATTTGAATCAGATCTGAAAGGCGTCCAGAATAAAATGTATTTGATTTAAAAAATCACCTGAAATGATGATTAAATATTGGTAATAATGGGCATAACATAAGTAAGTGGGAAAAGGTATTCAGTTAGACAAGAGACTGAGTTATATGTGTCCTTTCAGAAATCAACTATTACCTTTGCTTGACAATATTTTTAAAGTAAGCTTATGTTTTAGTGTTTCAGGTACTATGATATTCCAGCATAAGTACTAGCTCCAGTGATCCAGGTATCCCTAAAACTTAGTAAATTGTTCTTACAATTGCTATGTCCACACAGTTTAAGATTTAAGATAAAGGCAGTCAGGGATCCAGAAGGGCCTCGAGTCCATGTCATATGAAGACTAGTTGAAGGAATTGGTCATGTTTAACCTGGATGTGAGAAGACTCAGGGGACTTGATAACTGTGTTTTATTATTTGAAAGTTTGCCATTTGGAGGAGGGGATGCATTCATTCTATTTGGACCTGAGGGCAGAATAAGGAACAATAGATTGCTATTGCTAAGAGGCAACTGTCCAACTATTAGAATTGACCCTAGGTAAAGCTGGCTGGCTGGAGTGGGCTGGGGTCCTTTCCATTGAGGTCTTTAAGAAGAAGCTGGATCATCACTTGTGGGTATAACAACTATTCCTTCCATAGATGAGTTGTGCTTCATGAATTTTGATGCCCATATGACTCTCTGGTTCTGGGAATTTTTGAATTTCACTAAATTTGGACCTAGAGTCTCTCAAATGATGGACAGATATTCCTTTCCTGGGTCTTTACAGTTTGGAATAACTTATTCTGCTTTGTAGAATAAAAACTTCCTGGCCATTTCCATGCCCTAATGAGATTTTGGAGTAGGATTGTAGTGAAATACAGGTTCACCTTCCCTCTGTTTTTTAAAATAGATATAATTTTCATATGAAAATATGTTTTGTATGACTTCACATATATAATTGATATGCTATTACTTGCTTTCTTTCTTCTTTTTTTTTCTTCCCGAGATAATTGGGGTTAAGTGACTTGCCTAGGGTCACACAGCTTGTTAAGTGTCTGAAATTAGATTTGAATTCAGCTCCTCCTGACTTCAGGGTGCTCTATCTAATGCATTAACTAGCTGCTACACTTGCTTTCTTAATGGGGGAGAAGCAGCAGGAAGAAAGGAAAGGATTTGGATCTTAAAATTTTAAAAAGTAAATGTTAAAATTGTTTGAAAATGTAATTCATAATTTACAAAATACATTAAACATGATTTTTAAAAAGTAATAGCTATGCCTTTGCAAACTTCTATACCAATAAAACTTTTGCAAATCAGATTTACTTATCATTCAACACTTTTGAAGTACCTTCTGTGAGCAGAGAATAGTATTATCTACAAGGAGAAATAATAATAAATGACATTTCCACAGGACTTTGCAGTTTGCAAATTCTCATTTGAACTTTCATCTTTTCTATGGGAGAAGGATCACAGCTATTATTATTCCCATTTCACCAATGAGGGTACTGAGGCTTAAAGTGGTTAAGTGATTTACTTATGAATACACAACTAATTAGACGTCTGAGGAAAAATTCCAACCATATTATAAAGATGTGAAGTTCAGATGAGATTGTCCCTATTCTCATGGACCATTTTCCTGGAGGAGAGATAAGATAGAAACAAATCACTGTAATATAATAAAATATTATGGGATGAGTGCATTGAACAAGTGCAGAATGATGTTTTAGAGATTTAAGGAAGATCATTATTAATAGGGATAAATCATGGAAAACTTTATATTGAAGGTGCTGTTTTTGATGGGTTGTAAAGGTTGGATAGGAATCTAGTCCAAGATGGGAAGGAAGAACATTCCAAGCAAGAGGAAATGGTATAAACAGTCACAGATCAGGGAGGGGAATGTATGTACCTTTGGAGCGACATAGAGTTGCTCTGTTTAACTAGACTGTTACATGCTTGGAAGAGAATAAGATGAGATAAGGCTAGAGAGGGAGGGTGGTGTCAGGTTATAGGAAGCCTTGAATGCTATACATGGGAGTTTTGATTTCATTTGATAGGTCCTAGAGTATTTAATGAAGAGTTTTTAGTTTAGGAATGACTTGGTAAGATCTTTGTGTAGGTAAGATGAGGCTGCTTAAATTGCAGGGAAACCTCCTATTTCAACAACTCTAGTCTTCATGGTAGCCTGGAGAATTTACATATAGGAGGTCATACCTGTATTTTTCTTGTGTGCTTGATTTTGATTGGCTTAGAAAAATCATGACTGTTAATAGCAAGATTGGTGAGCTTCATTAAGGCTTGTGGAATTTTAATTGCATTCAAATCAACACTTGGATGCTCAGTAAAACTATATACTTTTTCAGATCTGCCAAACTGGGTTGGTTACATCTTATAATAAAATAAGGTTTCTAATACTTCTAATCTTGGTCTTCAACCCGATCCATATCTTCAACAAAATCATATTTAGGGTTTTTAGACACTTTGGCTTAAGACGTAAGAATGAAGGTGTTTAGAAATGCTTAGAAATGAAAAAAATAACAGAATGGATGTTAAATAAATGCTTCAAAAAATTCAGATTTAATTCTAGTAAAAGGAGAACATGCTAGTTTGCCTTCAGACATCTCAGTTTTAAAAGTGTGTTAGTACAGTAGTGGCTCATTTTTTTTTTCTGGGAAATTAAGACAATCTCCTCTTTCCTCCAAACATTGCCTACAGTTTGTCTTCCTTGTTTCTGTTAATAGTTTAAGTTAATAACTTTCTGCTGTTTACCTCTGTTTGTAATTGTGTCATTTTTGCCTTCTCGTCCTATATCCCTATACCCTATTAGTTGTTAGGTACTGTATCTGATTGGCCTCCTCAATAATTTTCAATAATTCTTTATTGAGTTATACTTACTGAACTGAATGGACTGGCAACCAGATCTCCTACAAGCTTGTCTTAACATGCTGCCCGATTTAACCTCTGCAAAATAGATTTTTCCCCCCTGAGGCAATTGGGGTTAAATGACTTGCCCAGGGTCACACAGCCAGGAAGTGTTAAGTGTCTGAGGTCAAATTTGAATTCAGGGCTTCTTCAGGTTTGGTGCTCTATCCACTGCACCATCTAGCTGTGCAAAATATCTTAAATCAAATTCAACGATTCAATGTAACCAATTCATTTAACAAATTCACAAAAACATTTATTAAGCAATTGCTATGTGCAAAGCTCATTGTATTTTCCATTCCTACTTCAAGCACTCAACCTATGCCTTTGTGATCCCTTGCCCAGATTACTGCAATAGTCATCTAACTAGTCTCCTAGCTTCTTGTTTCTTATTGTTCTGATCTCAACCCAATGGGGCCTGGTATAAAGATTTAATAGCTCCCAGTTACTGAATGAAAAAAGTCTAAACCCCCTCAGCCTAGCATTCAAGACTCTCTGTTCTCTGCCTATTCAGCCTTAGGTCATACTGTCCCTCCTTATATATTGCAGCCAAAAGACACTTCTCCACATGGGCTAAAATGCTCTGGATTTTCCCCATTTATTTGTCTTTGCTCAAGCCACCCCTAATGTGATGAATTCACTCCCTCCCACTATCTACTAAAGTTATGCTCATTCTTGACATCTCAGTTATTATGCTATCTCCTTCATGAAGCTTTACATGTTTTTCTCTTTCAGAAGATCAGAAGTTATCTTTTCCTCCTTGGAACTCTCCTAGTACTTTCTTATGTAGTTACTATAGTCTGTATTGTATTATAGTTCATTGTCTACATATCTTCATCTCCTGGTAGACAGTGTCTTTTTTTATCTGAGTATCTAGCATAGGGCATTATAGATATTTAATACATTTTTGAATGAACTTTTGCCGACTATCAAAGCTTACCTTTTTAAATATTAAGCTTTATTTTAAAACATAAGTTAACTGGGGGCAGCTAGGTGGTGCAGTGGATAGAGCACCAGCCCTGAAGTCAGGATGACCTGAGTTCAAATTTGGCCTCAGACACTTAACACTTCCTAGCTGTGTGACCCTGGGTAAGTCATTTAACCCCAATTGCCTCAATTAAAAAAAAAACACTTAAAATATAAATACTTCTGAATTCTGACATATTTCCTTGTCTTCTTAGACAGAATTCAGGAAACAAAATACTAATTTATCTTGACAACTCAGGGTCATCCTTATCTCCATTTCTGTATATTTAGGATGATATGGGGCTTGGTGATTCTTAACCTAATGTTTGTGATTTTTAATATTTTATATAATTTTTATATTTTATAAAATTTATATCTTGTTGTTTAGTCGATTAGTCATCCCTGATTCCTTGTGATCCCATTTGGGATTTTCTTGACAAAGACAGTGGAGTGATTTTCCATTTCCTTCTCCAGTTCATTTTACAGATGAGGAAACTGAGGTGAATAGGGTAATGTGACTTGCCCAGGATCAGATAGCAAATGTTGAGCCAAATTTGAATTAACTTCAAGGCTGGCACTCTATCTGCTGCACCACCTAGCTACCTCTTGATAACTGCATTTCAGTTCAGTTGTTTTCTCTTGTGATCTCATTCTATGCTGTGAGAAACAGGATTTGGAGGAGGACTCTGTGGCTGTCTCCTGACTCTCCCAAAGGGTCAGGAACCCCTGAAACGAGGCTGGGGAGGGCTGATTGCCCCAGACTTCCATGTTGTTTAAGTCACTGTGCTGGCTTTTTACAGTTTCTTCAGCTCCTCCGCTCTCAGGCTGTTAGCTTCTACTGCTCCTGGCAGCTGGCAGCATGCCTACCTCTGCAATACTCCCGCAGTCTAATTTGTTGCTCTAAGTCTGCTGTGGGCAGAGAACCCTGCTAGCCAATCTTGTTGTAATTATGTCTAAATAAGAGTAAATGGGTACCGAGTGAGGGCCCTAGATTCTCTCCTGGGAGTTGTGTATGGCGTGCAGCGTGTGAACCTTGTCACACCTATTTGGGCGGCTCAGAAGACTCCTTTGCTTCCTGCTTGGCTTCTGGCTGTATTCCAGAAAGTTGAGTTGTCATAGAAATAACATATCACTTATCTATAGTTCACTGTACTTGAAAAAAGCAAAATCCAAAGGCCTGTAAAAGATCCTCATTCTACAGAAGTTTCCTCATCTGTAAAATGAAGGGTTTGGATTAGATGGTGGGTTTTTAGACTTTTTTTGTATCCTGTCCCCCTTTAACAGTCCAGGGAAACCTATGGACTCCTCAGAATAATATCTTAAATGAGTAAATAAAAGGATTAAAATTGTAAAGGAAAATGATTCTATGCAAGTGTGTGCATATGTTTTAAGTGCACAGATCTCCCCCCTCTCCCCAGGCTAAACTCCCCAGGATTAAATAATTTACAGTTTTCCTGGTTCTAAATGAACTATAATACAATATAGTCTTCTGAGAAGGAGAATTGGTTCTGAACAATTCATTCTATACAATTAATAATATGTTAGTAAAAATCAGATTGTAATTGAGAATTTAATAAAAAGTAGATGAAAGTAGTTGAAAAATAGAAAATACATTACAAATGTGAGATGATGCAAATGGTTCTTTAAGGAAAACATTTTTTATCTAGGAAGTTCAAAGTCCTGCAACAATTAACCTTTTTGGGGAGATTGAGAAAAAAATTCAGGTTTGCCATCTCACTCTCCTACTTCAACAAACCCATGAGAGTGATTGAACCTAGGACTTTTGACTCATTATTCTAAACCTAAACTATAAACCTCTCTGCTGTTATAATGAAGACTAATGAGTATCCAAAATAAAATCATAATATTATTGTTCTATAAGAAATGACCAGGAGGATGATTTCAGAAAGGCCTAGAGACTTACATGAACTGATGCTGAGTAAAATGAGCAGGGCCAGGAGATCATTATATACTTCAACAACAACACTATATGATGATCAATTCTGATGGATCTGGCCATCTTCAGCAATGAGATGAACCAAATCAGGTCCAATAGAGCAGTAATGAATTGAACCAGCTACACCCAGTGAAAGAACTCTGGGAGATGACTATGAACCACTACATAGAATTCCCAATCCCTCTATTTTTGTCTGACTGCATTTTTGATTTCCTTCACAGGCTAATTGTACACTATTTCAAAGTCTAAATCTTTTTGTACAGCAAAATAACTGTTTGGACATGTATACATATATTGTAATTAACTTATACTTCAATATATTTAACATGTATTGGTCAACTTGCCATCTGGGGCAAGGGGGTAGGGGGAAGGAGGGGAAAAGTTGGAACAAAAGGTTTTGCAGTTGTCAATGCTGAAAAATTACCCATGCATATATCTTGCAAATAAAAAGCTATAATAAAAAAAACAAAATAAAATCATATTTTTAAAATAGGAAAAAAAGCTAAATAGAGACAGATAGAGACATTATAAAAAGAAAATTCCTGGTATCAAAGACCTTAGCCTTGTCAATGCTTCGATGTTGAAAACAGATAGTTTTCATCAATGGAAATGACACACTGAAATGACATGAAAGAAGATGTATTGCCATCTGCTTTTCAGATACACCCTAAGGGCCACTGGGCCTTTCCATCTGACTTGCATCTGAAACCTAGTATTTGGGTTATCTTCTCTTATTAGAGTGTGAGTTCCTTGAAAGAAGGGCCTGTCCCAGTTTTTCTGTTTGTGTTTTACATGGGACCTTGTATAGAGTAAGTGCTTAATAAATGTTTTTAACTCATTCACACACATCAAATAACTGACAGTCAAAATCAAATGTGATTTCCAACTTCAAAGACTGAAGAATAAGTTTCCAGATACCAATTTTGCTTTGAAGCAAGATAAAATAATTTCCTAGACTTCTAATTTTAGGAATTCAGGATTAGTATTCTAATTCTCTGTTTTTCTTTTCTTAAAAATAAATATCAACTGGAAAGTAAAAAAACAGTTTGATTTCAAATGTTTAGTGACTAGAAGGCCAGGCTATGGCCAGACACCTCTGTCAATATCCCTTTCTGACATCCTTTTTTCCCTTTTAAATAACATTTTATTTTTTCCAATTAGATGTAAAGACAATTTTTAACATTTATTTTTAGAAAATTTTGAGTTCCAAATTTTCTTCCTCCTTCTTTCTCCTCCTTCCTCCCTAAGACAGTAAGCAATTTGACATAGGTTATACATGGGCAATCATATAAAACATATTTCCACATTAGTTATATTGTGAAAAAAGATAACAGAATAAAAAAAGAAAAAAATGCAAAAAAAATAAGGAAAGTGAAAATACTATGCTTCAATCCTGCCATCTTTTAAGTATTTTCCTTGGAGAATGGGTTCTGATATTGATGAACAAGTAAAATGAATTCTTTATATTTGTTTGTTTGACTGTATCCTTTAAGAATTTTCCCTGTACTTTTCAAGTGAGGTGAGCTGGGAAGACGTGTTACTAAGAATGTTTTGATTACCTTTTTATGTTTAAAAAATAAAGCCATCATGAACAATAAGGAAGACCATAAAGACTTCATTTTACTCCTTTTAGTTCTTTTTTCCTCATATATAAAATGAGAGGGTTGGACAAGATAATCTTGTAGAGCCTTTACAGATTTAATATTCCATCATTTTAGGCTAAGCCAATACCAGAGAAATATCACTGATATTACTCCAAATGGTTTGCAAGAGACTTAGACCCACTGAACTTTGGAGGATAAGGTGCTAGCATTTAGGGATTTTTCCCAGATATGAATGAACATTCACTCTGGCACTGTATTCACATGGTATCATCTTAACATTATTCATCCTTGCTAATGAATGACTTCCTCTTTGGCTTACAGAAGGTTGAACTAAACAAGAGACTCCAAGGGCCTAGGAGTAAGTTTGTCAGCCTAGTTTTATCTCTTATCCTTAAATGACCCACGTGGCTTAAATGAACATACCTCCACTTGTATTTTCATTTCACAAATCATCCAGAAATGGTATTTTTGACAACTTAGAGAAAGCATAGGGTGTGACATTTTTACTCAGGTGAGTCTTTAGTCTGGAACCTTAGAAATCTGAGTTATCTTTTTGGTTCTATAACCTAATTCACTGTGGATGATATAAAGAAAATCCCAGAATGAACCTGTTTCCTTTCTCAGCCACACATCTATAAAGTGCCTAGACTGTAGACACAACACTATTCTAGGTACTATGAATACAAAAATGAAAACCAAGTCTGCACCCTCACAGACTTTATAGTCTACTAAAAACTATACCTAGGTTCAGATTTACACATTAAGAGAAAATTCTGAATAAAATGTTCAAGAAAATATGAAAAGGGGAAGATGATGATACTTGTACTTGGAAAAAAAAATCAGGATAGATTTCACTGCAGAAATGGGCCCTGAATTAGACCTTGAAGGAAGAGAATTTTGATCTGTGCTGTAATTGAGGGATGGTGTGTGTGAGTATATGGACATGGCATATCAAGTTCAGGAAAGAGAAGTACTCCAATCTGGCAAAAATGTAGTGCATATGGAAGGGGGGTAATATTAAATGAGTCAAGAAAGGGGTGATGGACCAGATTTTGGAAGGTTTGGGAAGAGCTGGGAAGATCCCAGACTAAGGAATTTATATTTTACTCTATTAAGAAATAGGGTAGCACTAGAAGTTTGGGGATAAGGAGATAATATGGTTATTAGTAGCATATGAGGAAGATTGTTTTGCTATCAAAGTGAATAAAGGTTCAGGGGAGAACAAAGATCTGAAGCAAGAAGAACAGTAAAATGTCCAGATGATGGGTAATGAGCACCTAACTAGAGTAGTAATATAATTTAATGTTCACAATAACACTGTGTGCTAGGTGCTATTATTATCTCTATTGTACAGACATGGAAACTGAAATTGAGGGATATCAGATCATTTATTGATGTTCACACACCTGATTTATGTCTGGGACATAATATGAACTCAGGTCTTCTTGATTTGATTCGACTCTCTATTCACCATTCTACCTGTCTTATCCTTGTACTAGCTTCAGTGACTTCATAATTTTTACAAGCTTGCTTCAGAACAATTAGAAAAAGAGAAAGCATTATAATTTTCAAGACTATAGCCCTTTCCTTGTAAAATAATATTCCACAGAAGTCCTCTGAGTACTATAAAGTAGTAGTTCTCAAAGTGTGATCCAGAGAATCCTGGTACTCTCTGAAGCCTTTTCAGATGGTCTATAAATTCAAAATTGTTTTTCATTTTAATATGGTAAATATTTATAGATATAACCCACATAAAAATTATTTGGACAGATCCTTAATAATTTAATAGTATAAAGGTACTGAAAATAGAAGTTTGAGAATCCACAGCTATAGAGGAGAAAATGAGAGATAATTGAATATAGCCTCTTGGCAACAATACTCTGGTTGTTTAAAGGAAGAAATCTTTATTCTTGTGGCTATGTTGATGAAGGAGTAGCCTGAAATTGGAGATTTGGTTATCCTGTCAGCATTTATGCCTACGAATGTGTTTATTGGTCATAAGGACTAGTATGATAGTATGAACTCCATTATTGCTGTAATTTTGATTCAAGCTCTTCTCAGAGAAGTCACTTAAAGAATATAAAAAAGCATCCCTAATTCTTCCTTCTACCTACACTCCACATTCTACAAACTCCCTTCCTCTCTTTTTCTCCCCATCCCTCTTCTAACCACACTACCTCCTTTTTGGAAACTTTCCCTCCCTGTTAATTAAATTTGGTGAATTTCCCCCCAGAGAACCACTTGAGGTAATGGTCTTGGTCTCTTTGTCATGCCATTAATATAGTAGAACTATGCAGAAAGGCATTTGGCTGCATTTTCCATTCCTCACCCTTGCCTGGCTGAGTGCCTGTACATGTTGGGGAACAACACAACCTAAAATCTGGGCAATTTGTATTTTAGTAGTGACGGGGATATTCTCTCTCTCCCTCTGTCATTTTGCATTAAGAACCTGCCATTAATAAAACTAATTAATAACTGCTGGCTCCATGTGGAATATTTGGACTTTTCAAACCTGGCATTTTGCCACCACTGCTTTTGAAAGAAACACTTCATCTTTGTCATAGACAGGACGAATATTTCTCCACACTTCTAATTGGACAAAGTGCCTTTCAGACTCCTTGCCATTGCAGAGAGGGCAGAGAAGTAGGCTATGGATTCACCAGTTACAAATACCCTTTAAGTTGCTTTTGAGATGGGAACCAGGTTACCAAGTGAAATGAATGTAAAAGACTCTTAAAATCCCTCTTAGTCTTATCCATTCCCTTTCCTAAAACTGACAGGATGGGGAATGGGGGAATGAAGGTGATGGGATTTTGGGGTGTTAGATGGAAGAAAGTTGGAGTAGGTAGACTACTCAGACTTGTTAAGTATAAAGCTGTCCCATTCTTTTTCTCTTCCATCTCCCATTTTCTCAATAATTCAACAAATGTTTGTTGAGCATCTGCAATGTGCAAAACATAGTGAAAGAAACATAATTATGAAACATGACCACAAGGAACTAACCTTCTACCTGAGGACAGAAATCCTGAAAACCTGAGAAGTTAAATAGCAGCACAAGGCAACCCAAACTTCATCAGTAGGGATTAACAACAAAATGTTACTTGGGACAAATGCTATTCCTACATAAGAAAGTGAGAGCCCTATGGCCTGCAGGAGTCTGAGAATACTTCTCATCTCCATTGGTTATTATCCTACCCATCCTTCAAGGCTTAGCTGAAATGCTTTCATAAAATCTTCCCTGATTCCCCTATTTGCAAATCATTGGTCTTACAATACTTTTTATTCTTCCTATGTATCTTCATGATTTACATTATGCTACATATGATATTTGCTAGGTCAGATCTCAGATGAGTGGGCTGTGAATTCTCTCCCTTGAGGTTGCTTCTGAGCTAGTCTTGTAGCCAGGAAGACTTGGTTCATGCCTTTGATACATATTTGACACCTTATACAACCTCTCCATTGCCATACACAGTTCTTTAAAACTGTTGCAGAAAAAAATGCCAACATGCATTTGTAGAGAGAATCAGCTCATTCAGAGAGTTCCCATACCAGTGTTATCATAGTCTCTATCAGTGTCAGTCTCTATTCCCATGCCAGACTATAAATATTTATCTTTTTTTATATGTCTATAAATAATATGCAATGAATATATAGACATGGCCAAGAGTCCCATAGGATAACTAGGCTCTAATATACATTGTTAGAGAGAGAACCCACATCAAAGAGGTCTATTTATCAAAATAGAAAATTAAATCATGTATATATACATATGTTTATATGTGTGTATATAAACACGCTTATATGTATAGACACACACACATATACATACTTTGGGGAACTGGACTCATCACTGTACTACTACTATAGGGAACTGCCCAATGAGAAAATTTCCTTCAGCAACTACTCTGTAACTTATTTAAAAAATTCACTGAAGTCCTGAAAAATTAAGTGATTTGTCTAAGATCCTATAGTTATGGTATGTCAGAGAAGAGTCTTAAACCCTTAAATCAAGCAGACTTTCTAACTACTATGCCATGCTGACTTTTATAACATACTAAATTATATGCTGTATTTTCTATAATTTATATGGATAAGGTTTCTCTTAATCTGCAACATATCTATTGGATTACCCCTAATGTGTTATAAGTTCCAAGAAGACAAAGAATATATTATTTATATTGGTATGCTCCCCATTGCCTAAGCACATAGTAGGCATATAATTAATATTTATCAAATTAATCCTTTGTTTAACTAGAGTGTTCTTGGGTGTCAGTAATGATCTAGTATGCCTCATTATCTAATTTTACCTTCCCATCCTTTTATTATGAATTATTGTTGACAGAAGAGGATGGATTATAAGATAAGAAATAAAGTAGCTTTTATTTTCGAATTCCAATGGTTCCACCATTGAAGATACTCAGCAGATAAGAAATTCATATTTTATCAATATGCTGTGACCTTCATTTATAGGGAAACACTTTTCAGAATTGCATAACTGAATAAAAAAGCTAACAATAGAAGGCGATAAGCAACTATCTGTGCTAGATATGCGCCCTTATTTCATCTACAACTTATGTGAAGTATGAATATAAGTTTCCAGGGTGCAAAGGCCATGGACACTGAGATATTAAGTGGTTTGCCAGGACTATACAATCACTTGGAGCTTGAACCTAGATTTTCCTGATTTTGAGGTTAGCTCTCTTTCTACTTTATCACACTAAGTCTATAGTCTCTTTATAAATTCTCTAACAAAAGGACTAACATCCAGCTATTCAGTGGTAGCTTAAAACTGGACTTTAAGATCTCCAGAAGTCTTTTCTCTTATCCCATTATCTATTTCCTCCACAGCTAGGGGTAAAGTTGCTTTTATTTCCGTTGTCTAGCCACCCATTTCTGTGACATACTGCTATGAATTTTATTTTCCTCTAAAGAAGGAAGTCTTCAGAAATCAAATTGTGCATCTTCCTTAAAATCATATCACAGTAAAACACAATATTGCTCCTAAAACTCAGCTTTGCCCAATGATCACCATTTAAAAGTGATGACAAAGTCTGATTGATTTTGGAACATACATTTTCAGAATTCTTTGATTTATTGTAAATATACTAGATTATCAAAATCTCATTACTCTTTATCTTGTGTTTATGCTTACTTGCCTTTTTTCTTTTTTTCATGCTATCAATTATTTATTGATTTTTGTTAATGGTACTACCATCCTTTCAGTTGTCCAGTTTCAGAAATTCAGAACTTAAATCACCTTTGACTCTTCTCCCCCACTTTCCTTGCCCTGATTTCCCATTCCCAAACCCTGCCTCCAATCATTTGCCAAAGACTAACCATTCTACCTCAGCAATACTACTTGTACCGTTCCTCTTCTTTTCACTTACATCTTTACCTCCTTAATTACCTCATGCCTTTCCTTTGGATTATTTATTGTACCTCCTTAATTGATGTTCCTGTCTCTAGGCTCTTTCTTCTTCAATCTGTCCTTCATATAATTATCAAAATAATTATCCTAAGGCACACAACTTATCTGGTCACTCCCCTGCTCAAAAATGTTCATGGTTCCCTATTGCTTGTAGAATAAAATACATAACTCCTTAGCCTGACATTTAAGAACTTGCACCATCTAGCTCCTATCTTTCTAGTCTTTTTTTTTTACATTATTTCTTATCATGCATCTTTATTCCAGCCAAAACTGAACACTTTGCTACTTGGCTCCCAAATTTGATTCTACAGTTTTTTTCTTCCTTACAGTCACATTAGACTATCCTCCTACTCTCCCTAAAAAGCCCAGCTTAGCTTCCACATGTTCCTTTAAGCTTCTTCTGATTCTTTTTTCAAATTCTCTATCCTCAAATTTTCCTAGACATCTTTATGTAAAGTTCTCATTGCTCCCAATTGTGTGACCTGCATCCAAACTCTCTGCTTCATAATAGAATATCAGGTCCATAATGCTAAAAATCATATAAATTTTATAGTTGCATATATAGCATATTTTTGCACATAGCAGATATTTTTTTAAAGAATGTTTGCTAAGCTAAATTGAACTAATATATTCTTTTACTTTTTAAAATTTCTGTATTTAAAAAGAAAACCTTTTTTTCATTGGTTTTATAGATCCCTAACTATACTACTCTTAGTTTATTAGGTTGTTAGAATTAAGAGAATAAAATGTCTTTCTAGGAAATACATTTCTGAAGGAACTTTTTCTTTAGAGGTACTTTTTAAAAAATATCTGCAATGATGAAGAACATGACCCACTATCAGTAAAAAATAGGCTTTGACTTGTATTTCTAGTAGTGGGTCTTTATTTACACTCATCCTTTCACACTGTCTTGCCTTGTCCTTGTGTGATAAATAACACTGATTTTCAAGTTGGCTAGGCAGGGTTAGTATGCAATCTGTAGCTGTGGAACAGAATACTGCTAACTGTCCCTCACTGACATGCATTCATTCTTTCAATAAGCATTTATTAAGTGTCTGGTCTGTACTAGAAAACAGAGATGCACAGACTAAACCATAATGTATCCAATATAGGCCCCTGGGAGAAATAATAAACAGAAAAAATTAAATCCAAAATATGTATGAAGTAATTTCTGAAGGGAGAACCTCAGTCACTGGGGGGTGGGGGTTAGGGGACCAAGAAAAACTTCTAGAAGGATTGAAGGAAGCTAAGGTTTCTATAAGATAGAGATCTGAAGGGAGTATATTCCAGGCAAAAGATACAGACTTAGGAGATTGAATATCATGTATAGGAAACAAGTAATAGGATGATTTAGATGTATTGTAGAGTAATAGGTAATAGTGTGGAAAGGTAAGCAGAAGTCATATTACGAAAAGTCAAGTCAAATCAACAAGCATTTATTAACCAGTGTGTGTCGAACACTGTGCAAAGCACTAGAAATATAAATTTAAATGGGGGGAGAGGGGGAAGTCCCTGCCTTCAAGGAACTTTCATTCTAACAGGGGAAGATAAGAGGAGAACTTTTCTTCTTCCTTAGAAGAAGCTGTAAGTTTTGGAGCATGGAGGAGGAGGGAAGGAAGGGAGTAAGAGATACCCATGTTAGGGCATGGGAGAGAGTGGAGAGAGTCAGCATTCAGGATTTTAAAAGTCAGGAGTTTGTATTTTACCTTGGAAGAGGCAATGGAGCATCTTGCTCAAGGACATTGATGCAGTCAGAGCTGTGCTTTAGGATTATCAACACGACAACTCTGTGGAAGGTGGATAGAGAGAGGACACATTGCAGGCAGGAGGCAAAAACCAGAAGGCTTTTGTGAAAGTCCGGTGTAGGAACTTTATGAGGGGAAAAAAGAGAGATGGAGAACCCTGTGGCCATAAATTAGATGAGGCGTGGCGGATGATTGGATGCGACAGTGATGAGATGCAGGATCCACCATGGCCCTGAACTAACAAACCTGGGTGACTGGAACATTGGCAGTGCCATCAACCAAAAGAATAAAGTTAGGAAGAAAGAAAAGTTTAGGAAGAAAGGTAATAAATTCCGCTTTTGACATGAAGAGTTTGAGATACTTCCAGGACTTTCAATTCAGTTCTCTTGTGCTTCTTAGCAAAGGATTCTAATGCTATCTAACTAGCCTCTGAAACCAACTTAAGTTATAAAGTGCTTCATTCCAAGTTAGGAGCCCATAGTTTATATGGTACAAGTACTAAATATATGTTAGAGAGTGCCATAGATGTCTCTAGGGAAGATAGGTGGGCAAGTGAATAAAGTGCTGGCCATGGTGCCAGGAGATCTCAGTTCATATCCAATTTTGGATGAGTTGTGTGACTCTGAGAAAATTGCTTAATTCTTAATTTTGCCTCAGTTTCCTCATCTGTAAAATAAATTGGAGAAGGAAATGGCAAACTCTTCTAGTATCTTTACTTAGAAAACTCCAGGTGGGGTCATAGAAAACCAGACACAACAACAACATGACTCAACAACAATGAGGATGAAGGCTCTGAGCTGTAACTACCATTTCTCTATGATTTGTTTATATGACCTTTATCATTTTGCTGTATCTAACCTCAGTTTCCATGTCCAGGTAGTCTGGAACCCATTTATTTCTCAGAGGTGTTGTATAGTTTAATTACAAAATATGTAAAAATCCCAAGAACTCCATAGAAACAGATGTTGCCATAAAAATTATAGTTGGACAGGACCTCAGAGGCCTACCACCTAGACTTGAACACAGATCCCCTCTCTAATAAACCTCATAAGGGCTCCTGAAGCCAACCTTTGGTTAAGACCTCCTCTGGGAATTTGTTCCAATGTGCTACCATGCCCATATCCTTGTGGATCTTGAATATATTGTGTTAGTCATCCTTCTAAGCTCCTCCCTCCTCCCTACTACCTCCTGAGACAACTCATTTCTTTTTGGAAGTTTTTTCCCTTAACTTCAAGCCTACATTTGACTGCAATTTTTTTACACATTGCTTTCTGGTTCTTCTATATACTATTGATTATATTGAACCTGAAAAATCAATACCATAAGATCCAGGCAGATTCCTGTCTATTTGTCCCTCCCTACCTTGTTTTTTTTTTTTTTTTTAAGATAATTATTTTGTAACCTGTGTAAGACTTTGTATTTATCCCTTTTGGTTTTATCTTATTTGATTTGGATCAGCATTTAGATTATCCAGATTGTTTCAAATTCTCACTTTGTCATCCAGTACTGTCTCTTCCAGCTTTGTGCCATTTGCAGATTTGATAAACATGCCATCTATGACTTTTTCCAAGTCACTGATTAAGCATGGTAAGCAGTTCAGGACCAACTAGGCACAGATCCCCTGGAGTAATCTATAAGAAACCTCCTTCCAAGTGGAATGATCATGGACTCCTGTTTAGGTATGGCCTTTCAAACATTTATAAAACTAGGTAACTGTACTGTATCCTAGCTCATCTCTCTCCAATTTATTTTTTACAAGAATATCATTAAAGGCTTTATCAAATGCTTTGCTAAAATCTAGGTAAACTATGTTTTTATAATATTGCCTTGATATACTTGTTTAATGAGCCAGTGAAAAAGGAAATTAAGTTAGTCTGGCATGACCCATTCTTGATAAACTCATGTTGGCTCATCATGATCAATGCTTCTGTTTCTAGCTGTTCACTAACCATCCTTTTAATAACAAAGTACATGTTGTTCCTAATTGAGGATAATATGTATAAATGAAATCTACCATTAAACATTATAATCTTTTTTTTCCAAGCCAATGATTTTAACACTTCTGTCAAATGAATTCTTTTCATGGGTTAGTCTTAAAACCAGGTTTATATGACACTACCAAGTCAACATAATTAGTTTGAAGTTTTATATTATTTTCTTCTTCTTGATGAAGAAAACAATATTATATATGTATAAGTACATATACATATATTACATATGTACATATGCATATATACTATATTTTCACTTCTTTGTGAAATTGTCTGAAATTATGAACAAAAAAAGAAAGGAAAAACTACATACTGAAACTTAGATCATTCCTGCTCATATTAGCAACTTCCATTAATATAAAAATGAATCCTGGACAACCTGAAGATTCTAGTGTAACAGAATATTCTAGCTAGAGATCTTTAAAAAGTACTGATTAAATTATGAAAGACCTGCATGTGGTTTAAGAGCCTCAGACTAATTGTTCTTGGCTTAAATAATATCAACTAGATGGTCCCTGAGAAATCCACAAATTCATCACTTTGTGATTCTCTTAAATGTTTAACCAACATCTATTAAGCCCCTCCTCTCTGGTGCTAAGGGAGATAGAACTATAATAGATGAAAACAAGTTCCTAGCCCTCTAGAAGCCAACTACCCAGAGGAAGATAGGAGTCCTAGACTATTAAAGACCTTTCAGAATTTAGGTGTTCCTAGTAAAATCACTTTACAAAAAATAGCTGAGTAAAGTAGAACTGAGTGGCTTAGTGATTTCCTTAAATTTACATAACAAGTTGGAGACCATGAACAAAAATTCTATAATTTGTAGTGTTGGAAAATTGCACAATGGCACCAAAAAATTAAGTGATTTGTCCTGAGTGATCCAGTTATTATGAGCCAAAGGCAGGACCCGAACTCATTGCTTCTGATAAATTCATAAAAGTGGCAAAAACCAAAGTTCTAGAAGAATTCCAATGATTCTCAAATTGTGTTTGTGTTAAGAAGGAGGTGACACAAGAGATAATGTGGTGGGGGAATGGGTAGGATGGAACATTAGGGAGGAAAGGGAAGGTTTCATGGTGAAGGCAGTGTTTGAATGAATATATAAAATGCATGTGTTAAAGGTCAAAAATGCTGTGTATCAATGGGAAGAGATATAGTTTAGAAGAGAGAAGGTAAGATAGAAATTAAAATAACAGATTGACTAAGTCAAAATATTTTAAATTTCACAAAGATGTTTTAAAAGTTAGAGACTCTTTGTTTACACAGTCAATCCCTGAAGGACTGTGCTGTTGGCAAAACAACTTTATCTGTGTAGCAGGTTTCCCTTGGTAGATTTGTGTTTGACTGTCATTTATATATAGGTTTGTGTTTTGTTTAAACTAATACACTCTGGGGGTGACTGTATGAGATGCCAAGCAGTTGTTTGTTTGTTTGTTTTCCTATCTTATTCTTTTATGTATATGATTTGTTAAAATGGTAACTAGGCTTGTGGCTTCTTCATATAGAATATCTTTTGTCTTTGAGAAATATTTTTTAGGTGATAGTTCATTTCAGAGTTAAATTAATCCAAAATTAAGTTTTTTTTCTCAGGCCACTTTAGAAGTCTTTTAATATATACAGTACTATCAGGATTTTTCATAAGTTGTATATGAAGGAAATGGATAAAGAGTATTCTAGATAAAACTGATGCATTTATATAGCCCCTTCAGCTTATAAAAATTGAAAAGAATCATATTATCTTTGGATTATATTTTGAAATTTTCAGGGCAATGTCTATTAAAAATACTTTTAAAGGTAAATGGAAAGAAGCTATTAAAAGAATCTATTAAAAAGATTCAATGTTTTCTTGTATCCATATAATTCAAATTGAAAGCTTTTTAGTTGTTTTTTATTTTCCTTTGTTTCTTTGTCTTGTACTTTTTGTTTTTTCTATTGCCTTCTTGTTTTCATTTACTTCATTATAGTAGCATCAGGGGAGGCAGCCTATTGTTGGGCAGAAAGTACTAGACATGCAGTTAAGAAAACTTGGATTCAAATTCTCTTTCTAACCTGTACTAGACATGTGATATAACTTCATTGTTGCTCACACTTCTCAACTTTAAAATGAAATAGCAATACTGATAGTACTTACACCCATCACACAAAGCTGTTATAGGGTCCAAAGGGGCCCAGTAGATAGCAGTAAACTTGGAATCAGGAATAACTAAATTCAAATCCAGCTTAAATGCTTACTAGTTTTATAATTCTTAACCTGTTTTTCCCTCAGTTTCCTCATCTGTAAAGACACAGTAATAATAGCACCTACCTTCCAGGATTGTTATAAGATTTAAATGTCAAAATAATTGTAAAGCACTTAGCACATTGCCTAATACACAGTGTCACATAAATGTAAACTATAATTATTAAAAATCATTTGCAAAAATTAAAGCAGCATATAAATATCAGTGGAAATAGTAGTGTCTTGGTAGTAGAGAGCATTAACTTCATTTGTAGCAGACTAGTTTTAGGAATCAAAGAATTTAAGAAAACACACATCCTGGTCTGTTGCTTGTTGATATCTTTCAGGAAAACTCAGAATATTTTAAAAGGATATTCCAATGAAATTCATATTAGCAAAAAAGAGTAGAGAAATTTTTTTTATTTTCCTTAGCAAAATGTGTAATGCTTAGATACCCAACTAAAATATAAAACAATGCTGTGAAGTACAATTGCCTTGGTGCTGACAGCAATATTTCTCATAGAGCTGTGAACATGTGCACAGCCACAATTTAGTCTTTGGTTCAATTATTTGTAGTAATAATACAGTGATTTATAAAGCTCCCTTTTCAAAACAAAATCTGGAATGTACAGACTGCACAAATTGCAAACATATTCAAAGATGTAAAATATTGTTCAAGATGAAAGGTCTGAACTTGGTTTGGACTATTGAAAAAACAGATTTCTAAAGTTTAAGTTCCTAGTTAACCCTTTTGCTAATTGTTGACCACTCCTCCATCTAAGATCCCTTATCTTCTTTATCTTTTAATTTAGAAAAGTGGATATATCTATGACCTCCCAAAAGTACTATTGCCACCCTCCACATATTCAATTCCTTAAAACAACCTGGATTTTCCTCTCTCTATATGCCCTTGCTTACATCATTGTCTATGAATGATATAGGTCCTCCATAGAACCAAACACAAAACTTTGCCCATAGTAATTACTTAAAATAGATCTTTGAATCCAAATTAATCAATCAACGAGTATTTTGTATATGTAAGAATTAGGTGATGAGGATGTAATGGGAGAAAAAAATTAAATGCCCTCAAGGAATTTGTATTCTATCAGGAGATAGTAGTTAAAAAATAAATATATTCAAAATAAATTCAGAATATATTGGGGGGATAGAGGAGGACACTAGCAGCTGGAGGAAATCAGGAAAGGCAGTTTGAAGTGAATATTCATAGCATTACTATGATGTTTGAATTCCCTCTACCAATATAGAGTACAGTTCCTACAAGTTATATTAGATGGTTTTATGAGTTACTGTGCTCTGTGTATATGTGTGTGTGTGTGTGTGTGTGTGTGTGTGTGTGTGTGTGTCCTGGCCGACCATCTTTTTGAATTTCTCTAGGCTGGTCTTCAGATAATAGCTCATTGTTTTTCAGGTTTGGCAAGACTTGGCAAAGATTGTTATTCTCCGAGATGAGAACTCAAAGCTAATTCAAGGCCATGATCTTTCATTAGAGAAAGATTTATACACAGTAATATGTTGATTGGTCTCAAATTTCATCCACATGGGTAATTTCTCCAGTAACACAGATTATATTTCATCCACACCTTCCTACCTGGTTCATGTTCTCCCATATGAATGATGATTATGAATCTCGCTTTAGGAAACTGCATTGTTCTAGAGTTCATTGGAGTCAGCATGATGCTTGAAGATAGGATGGGCATCTGCAAGACCTCCTCATGGAATCCTTCATTCAGTTGGATTCTCCTAGGCTTCTTCCATAACTAGAGACTTTTGGCAAGCCTCCGGCTGTTTATTTCATGCCATTCTTAATATTAATAACCAGGGAGCCTTAAAAATGCTCATTGTAAAATCTTTGAAGCTTTTTATCCTACAGCACACGTCCACCATCACTGTCTACATCACAGTATGTCTCAGACCTTAGAGATCATCAGATTAAAAAGTTCCATTTTCACCTACAGTTTAGCTTATGCAAGGGATATGGTGGATTCATTGGTGAGCTATGGGACTGAAAACACTCTCTGAAAGCAAACAACTCTCACTTATGATGCAATCCATTAAGAGGCAGCATGGTTGAGGTGAAAGAAACTGGTGTTGGAGGGCCTGGATTCTAGTCTCAGCTCTGCCACATACTGTCTTTATGAGCTCAGGCAAGTTGCCTCTCAGCTGTTTTCCTTATCTACTAAATGAAAGGATTGAGCTAGATGAATACTAAAGTACTTTTAATAATGATAACTGACAATTATATAATTTTTAAGGCTTTGCAAAGCATCTCCTTTGCTCCTTCCAACAACCCTATATGGTGGGTTCATTTGTTATGCCCATTTTATAGATGAAAAACTTGAAGCTGAGAAAGGTTAGATGGTTTGCCCAGGGTCATAGAACTGGTAAGTATCTGAAGAAGGATTGGAACCCAGGTCTTGGTGCCATCAGGTACAATATTCCATCCACTAGGGATATGATACTGGGAATATGAGGCAATCATTTTCATCCCTGAAAAAGAAAACTAACTTAATAGTAGTATCCAGATGCTAATTATGAAGATCAGAGTCAGTGTGGCAGAGTGGGAAAATCACAGACTCTGATACTAATTTGAGCAAATCATTTCGACTCTCTGTGCCTCATTTTTTTCTTCTGTAAAATGAAGTGTTTGAACAAGATCAAAGGCAAATAAAATATTTGTTAAATACTTACTGCTTGCCTGGTACTGTGCTGAGCACAAGGGGTATAAATAAAAACAAGCAAGATGATCATTGGTCTCAGGAGGTTCCATTCTAAGGGGGGATATAGAAAATGGGGAAGGAGGAGTCGTAGAAAGGAGAAGTAGTACCCAAGTCAGGGCATGGTACGGAGAGTGATGGGAAGTAGTATGGAAGCCTGTACCAGGAACTGTTAAGCAACAGTTCACCTGCCAGTGGAGAATGTAGGGAAGGAGTCCAGGTTTCATCTGAGGTGGATGTCAAAGAGAATAGGGCCATTATGTTGGGAAGATCAGTGGTCAAATTCAAATTGCATATGTTTTTCTTTCATTCACTCACTTTAATATAAATCATATTATGATGAAATTTTCATCTCAAGAAGGAGTTAAAATGTCAAGATACACCACTGGAGACTTCAATATCCCTATAGGGGTTTGATATCCCTTGAGTATATAATTCCCATGGTTCCTTGTTGCTTTAAAATTTTGTGAAATAATGCATTGATCTTTGAATATAAAATTCTTTCTACTAGGCAAGTATATATATATATATATATATACATATATATATATACATTCATATAGTCATTTTTCAGTTAGTATAATGAATTATCACAAACTCAGCCAGTCTTTTGGTCTGTTTCCCTAATCACTAGTCAGTCAGCAAACATGTTTTAAATGCTTATTATGTGCTAGAGATACAAAAGAAAGGTCCTGGACCTCAACAGGCTCTCATTTCAAAGAAAGACATTTCTGAGATGACTGGCTGAGGTAAAAAATAAATTAATTACATACATTTATTTGGTTTTGCTTTTTTTTTCATAAAAAGTAACTTTCCATGAGATAAGTAATTTTATTCCCATTTTATACATGAAGCAACTGAGTTTCTTACAGGAAAATCAATTTGTCTACAGTCATGAAGGCAGAATCAGGATTCTAACCAAGTCTTCTGAGTCTAGGCCAGTATCCTTTGCACTGCCCTGCCCTGCCTTTGCTAACTAGATTGTAAACTCTCAGCCTTCATATGCACCTTGGTTGAATTCAGGATTTCTTAGGCTAAAATGTAGTAAAAAGCTGGCCTAGTGATCTTCATAGTAGATAGAGAACTAGTCTCAGAATAAGACCTCTGCCATGTATACTCTGTATCACCTTTGGCAAGTAACTTAACTCAGTAAGCAGGCAACTCTTCAAGATTATTAGTTACACAACAGGCCTTTAATGTCTTACTTTTTCATGCATTCTTTCCTTCATTCATCCATACTTTCCAAATCTTATATTGTTGACTCTAGTAACTCATGAACTAGGGAAATAAAGAGAAATAAAGGAGCTAGGAGGAGTCTAAAAATAAAAAAGTCGGGTTCATGCCCAAAGGGCCAAAAATGTATGCTCCCCAAAAGTATGCTCTTCCCCAGCCTAAACATAAGATTAAGTCCCTTAATTTTCATTGTGTGTGAAGACAGTATTGGGAATGATCTATAAAAATTCAATACTCTTGTTATTAAAATAGATCAGTTGCCCATTCAACAGAATGACATTCCTAAGAATATCTTTGCCCACCTATAATGCAGAGCTTAATGGATGAAGATTATTGAAGACTAGAAAAGGTGGAGTGAAGCCTATAAGCCATTTGTTCTGCATTGGATTAGAAAATGGTTGATGATAATGATGACAAATGCAAATATTAAAACATTATGTCAGAGTTTATTATAAGAAGGCTAGATCATAGTGATATACTAGTTCTTGGGAGCCATTTCAGTGACAATAAATTCTGTCTTACTTTACAAGAGGGGAAAAAAAGCAAAATCATTTATTTCCTCTTTGTTTAAGTTGAGCTTTTTTTAGTTTGGGTACAATGGGGCTGGGACAGTAAAAAAGGAAAAGTTTCCTCTAAAGGATTTTATCTTCATTTGCAGTGGTCTCCTGAGGAGAAATAAGATATCTTCATGGTGCCCTGACCTCATACTATATGCTTCTTTATCCTCATTAGAAACCATTTGTTATCTAGTGGACAGAACCCTAGACTTAAGAGTCATTTACTTGCTAGATGACCTTGAACAAGTCATCATCTCTCTAAGCCTCAATTTCCTCAACTGTAAATAAGGAAAACTAATATTTGCATTAATTACCTTGCAAAGCTGTGGGCTCAAATGAGAAAATGTATATAAAGAGCTCTGTAAACCTTTAAGTTCAATATATCTATGAGCTATTGTTATTAATAATTATTTCAATGCATCAGTGATCTTTGATTTTACCAGAGTACATACTTCATCACACAAATTAGAACATCCCTATGACTTAAATGGCCTTTGAGAGTTATTGTGGCTAAAAATTAATCATTCGCTGCCAGCATGGTGCTAAAGATCTTTGACCTGAGCAAATCCAAAACTTGGAGGGCAAATCATCAATCCATCACTGAGCTAAAACCTGAAGTCTTTACAATTTGGAAAGCTTTGCTAGTGTTTATGTTCCTCCAGCCTAGCCCTTGGAAACTCAGGATCACCAAGATCCAAAAAGGCAAGGGTAGGATTAGGGAAAGATTATTACTACGGTAACAATAATCAGAATCAGCTACTCTTAAAATTAGAAAGAATCTTAGGAATTATCTATCTCACTTTCCTAAGTAAAGCCTGAATTTCCTCTAAAAGTTCCCTGACAAGTATCATTCTAATTCCACTTTAATACCTCTAAAACCGAGATCAGAACCAGTACTATGAGTTTACTCTCTAACAAGGCAGTACATATATTTTGGACTACTAATTTTTAGGAAGTTCTTCCTTCTATTGATCCAAAATAGACTTCCCTGTGACTTCCTCCCATTGGTCCAAGTTCTACTTTTTGGAGCCAAGTAAAATAGAACTGTGGACTCACCATTTAAAATGACTTACAGCTGCCTCTCAGTTAAATATGCATGCTCTCTCCAAGTAATTTCACAGAAGTTCTACTTGAAAAAAGACATATATGTTCACAATAACCATGGCTCAAGGCATATGTCTTTCAAGAGTATGGAAGTTGAGTTAAAATTTCAGCTGATTTGGTAGTTTTGATTTAAACATCTGTCATACATTCTGGTTAATAATTATAACAATAACTAACAATGATGTAATGCTTGCTATGTGCCACATACTGTGCTAAAAAAACACTTTTCAATTATTCTTTTATTTGATTTTTACAATAACTTTGAGAAGTGCATGCTATTATTGTCTCCTTTTACAGCTGAAGAAACTGAAGCTGACCAAAGTCAGTTGACTTGCCCATGGTCACCTAGCTAGTAAGTGTTTGAGGCTGGATTTGAACTTAATCTTCCTGATTGCAAACCCAGCACTGTACCTGCTGTGACACCTAGCTGCCGATTGCATTTATAGCACTATAGGATAAATCAGGGGTCCTCAAACTTTTTAAATAGGGGGCCAGTTCACTTTCCCTCAAACTTTTGGAGGGCCGGACTATAGTAAAAACAAAAACTTTGTTTTGTGGGCCTTTAAATAAAGAAACTTCATAGCCCTGGGTGAGGGGGATAATCGTCCTCAGCTGCTGAATTTGGCTCACTGGCCATAGTTTGAGGACCCCTGGAAAGCTAATAATAATGGAATAAAGACTGATCCAGTAATTTTATTGTATCAGGGACTCCCAGGAGAAGGAACTCCCTCTATAAATCCAGGTTGGCCCCTTCTCTGCAATATATAATCCTAGAAAGCTTCCTAGGACACCAAAAGATAGTGATATGGACAGGATTCCGTAACCAATTTGGTCTTCATGCCTTTAAGATCAGCTCTTTATACTGCTAATAATAAGAAATATTATTAATTATTATATATGTACAAAAAATAAATTATTATATATGTGATGCTTTTAAAATCTTCAAAGTACTTTAAATGCATTATTGTGCCTGAGAGATCCTCAGTTAACTAACTGAAAAATGATAAAAGATAGCTTGTCAGTAAAAGACTCAAACAAGCATATGTGTTTACATTGGGTTTTCCCCCTCTGTACTAGGCTTAACTGCCAAGAAGTTAAAAATAAAACAGATAAGCAGTCTGTGAATTGGTTCCTATTGGAATGATGAAGAAGAGCAACTTGAAGCAGAGTTGTTCCTCCCCTTTCATTCTGATTTATGGGTCCCTCTCAGAGCCCCCCTTGTTCCCCATGAGTTACTCCTTCATATTCACAGGGAGATTGCCTTTCCACCTGAGTTACACTCCCAATATGTTCAGGGCTGCAAACTTTTCCTGGGCAAGCTTCACTAAATGGATTTGGTTTTACATGTCCTCATGCTTTAAATGTGCTATTTATAACTGGTAATTTATGTTTTCATGATACTACATGTAGCAGCTGGTCCTCGTGCCACTGTAATAAGGGAGTAAAGAAATACCTCATTTTCATATTGGTTGCTATAGTTTTTGTTATTTTGTGTATGGTTCACTATTGTCGAGAAACCGTGTCAAATTCCAATAGTAAGACTGTTCCCTAGTATTTTCTTAAAGATAGGCTCTGGCATATTGAATATTCATCTGCTTCATCAGAAGTACACGCTAGTTATACCATCTTTGTTTCTAGCCTTCGTTCTTTTGCTTGAAAATGTATTCAGATGTCTACAATATGTATTGTTCTCATAAAATGCTCCTCCTTGCAACTGATCCCTTGAGTAAAGCTTAAAATTCTCACCAACAGCTGTACAGAGATATGCAAATGTGTCTGTCCTTCACTCCGAGGGGTTCTACCTTCTTTAATTCCATGGGGATGGTCCTGAGGACCTGGCTTTCCAAATTCCTTAGACAGGCAGATTCGTAAAGTCGAGTCATGGGTGAAGGGATGTGCAATTGTGTCTTCAGGTGTCTTTGCCCTTTAATGTGCATTTAGACTTTCCTGGTGCCTTACTTTCAAAGGCAATGTTGTTGTTGTTTTTTCCTTTCTTTTTCCTTTTGCTGTGCTGTCGAAACTAGATGAACACAATTGCCCAGCCCTCCCTTTTGAGAATGTAATCTGTCAAGCTGAGGCTGCCATCTGGGGCTTACCTCAAGGATCAGTGAAGGAGATTAGGCAATAAACCAGCCATCCTACGACGAAATTCATTCCCCCTACAAAGCAGAATGTTGAGAGGCAGAGGAAATGCTATGAAAACCAAGGAGTAAGGAGAATCCTGTTGTGCTACTGAGGAATAAAGGAAATACTTCCATATTCCACCATTTCTTCCAAAGCCTGATAGGACAAGGGCTAGATTTCTGGTCAGAGTATCTGGGTTGGACATTGTCTCTGCTCTGTACTTGACAGTGGGACTTTGGACAAGTTGTTTTTCCTCCAGCCTCAGTTTGTTCATATGTGAAACTGGATGGTTAGGTAACATGCTCTCTAAGATCCTTTCTAACCCTGAATCCTATTGCCAGCATCTTTTTGAAGACATCCCCTTCTTATTTGACCTCTGTAAAACTAGTAGCCCATCAATCATTGTACAAAACCTTAAAGAAGTATAACTTTGTCCCCCCCCCAACAAAGATTTTGGTGGAAAAATATTAATATACATCAGTCAGTTGGGAAATATTTATTAAGCACCTACTATATGTCAGACTCTGGGTTAAGCACTGAAGATATAAAAGGAGTAGGAGTGGAGGAGGGAAGAAAAAAAAGCAAAAAAGGGGAATTTACTAAATAACTTTGTTGTGTATTTTAAAAGGAATAACTTTCATATAATCAATTTGTGTTTTCATGTACAATTATCTTTTTCATTGTACTTTGTCATAAAATACTTGTTTTATCCCATTAATCAAGTAAACAAATATTTTTTAAAAATAAAAAAAATAAAAGACAGTTTCTTTCCTCAATGTGATGGAGGAGAGATGTACAAACAAGCTATATCAGGATAAGTAGGCAAATGTAACAATTAGAGAACTTTATGGCCAGCAAAAGCAGTGGCTTTGGAGTACTTAAAAAGGAGAGATCACTGCAGAGCAGTTTGGATCAAACATCTATCCCAACCTGACTAACCACTGTTTATAACATATATTTTGTGATATTTCTGGCTTCCATGAGGTGATTTTATTTATACTTTTATAGTAGAGTAGTGAGGAAACAACACTGAACTGCTTAATCAATATTGGCAATTTGCTGGAGCAAACCCTAATATTAAGTGCCTACTATGTCCTGTTGCAATGCTTTTAGAAACATTTATTTAACACTTAGGTATTACTTTAGAGACATACTAGATAATACAACGGGTGTTCCAAACATTTTTGTTGTTGATGATGACACATTATTAACAGTCTTATTCTGCTTCTCAGTGCTTATATATTTTTAGAATGCTTCTTGCTGCATTACCTAGGGGCTCTGACAATTGTATGTTTTATAGTAGGAAGCACTTTGATGTATATGAATAATATGCTCCTATCACTTTTATATAAGAATGATAACTTTTGCATGGAAAACAGTTCAGTTTTCCATTTTTATTCTTTCAAAACATTCTATTTGGAAATAAGGGAAATAAATCTTCTAAGCCAATTTGTTGGGGGGGAGAGGGAAAGTTTGTTTTTAGGTGGCTTCCATAGATAAACCAGATAAGAAGTTAATAAATAATCTTGAATTTGTAAGTAAATCAAGTAAATGATTCTCGGCTTTAGAAATATATGGGAGGGATAAAGGGAATTCTTAGAAAGATAAAGGTAAGAATAGTAAGAAAGCATATGATTAAAGGGTACCTTGTCTTAAACTCTATGGTTCCCAAATAAATGTAATTAGTTTAACTTTTCCTATAAATTAGATTCTGACACAAAAATTCATAGAGGAGTCATCTGTTCTTCCTCAGCACCCTCCCTCTCACTTCCCACCTCACAGTGTTCCCAAAAGGATGGACTAGGAGAGATAAAAGTTATAGCTGGCTCTGGAGAAAGAAGGTATTGGGATTTTGATGCTGGGTCGGGTGTAAAGATCATGAGTACCAGTGTCTGTCTAGGGGTTTCAACATCAAAATAAAACAGGTAAGAGAAAAAGAAAAGATTCTTCTTTGAAGTTACATATGGGACCAAAGGGGGAAAAAAAGGTAGTATGTGTGTCTCCAGTGCCTACTACAGGGTCTCATAAATGGCAGGTATTTCCCAAATGTTCATTTAAATTCAAGGGTAATCGTTAAATGATAGGGAGAAATGGGACCTAATTGTATCTTTGCTTTAATTTTATTCAAAATTTTCATTTAAAACATAATATCTTTTTAAGGATAAGCCAAGTGGAAGTATTTTTGTAAGAGGTTTGTTTTAATCTAAAATACCTAACCAAATACAGCCAGTTTTATTAATTGCTTGGATGATATGATAATGCCATACTACTACCACCTGCTGACAGTGTAACTCAATTGCAGGCAAGGGAGGATGTATATGTGTGTGTGTGTGTGTGTGTGTGTGTGTGTGTGTGTGTGACAGATGACAGAGAATATGAAAATTTAACAGCAAGATTTAGACACAAAGAGAGGAAGAGAGAGATAAACTTCTCCTTTTGAAAGCTGAATCTATAAAACAGAAACCATTAGGAGACAGCTTTAACTCAACGTAGAATCCAGCCCCAGGTGTGGTAACGTGGTACCAAACATATATGAGTGCCCAAACAAATTTAGTCCATTAACTTCATATCTCTAGATATTTGTATAGGTTTCTAAATATGCATATATAAAAATGCATTAAAAGCCCGAATAATAGACTTCTCCCATTTTTGTCAGAAAACTCATAATCATGCAGATACAGCATCTGTGTATTACTCAATACTTGTCAAAAACAACAGAAAAAAATAGGGTTCTTGTATCCACTGACATATCCAAATCTCTAATTGGACTCAGCATGGCTTTGAGAAATGGAGGAATCTATAATTCAGAACCTTTATAGGAAAAAAGGCTTTTCACTCATCCTTATCACCTTAAATTTTGGGACTATGATTTATAAAATATGAAGCACTAAGTAACTAAAGTAAGTAAAAGAATAAGTAAAAAGTAAATTAATTAAGTAAGTAAAAGTATAAAATAAGTTGTAATTTTTTCAATATTCAAATTTCATAAGTAAAATCAGTCAATAAACATTTATATAATGGATACCATGGGACTTATGCTAATCACTAGAGATCCCTGAAAAAAAAAGGCCTAGTCCCACCTTTTTTTGAAAGATGAACTGACAAAAGAAAAATGATATTCAGTGATGAAGCATCCCCACCATTACAATCCTTATTCTTCCACCAACTACATCCTCCATGTATGTTTATTTCTCTTATATAGTTCTAGACAGTTTTGGTCTTAAGAAAGTGTGAGAGAGGCAGCTGCTCAGGCCATTGACCTTGGGAGAAGAGGAAATCTCCTTTGGTACATCTAGATGGGAAAAGAGTCACCTGTGCCACTTAATTGTTAGGAGTCAGATATACCAGAGTAAGTGTTCTGAGTCTGGGTCTGGGTGACCTTGGACAAAAGATGCATTTAGCACTTGAGCACTCTCAGTACTAGGGAAAGATTCCTAGTCTTAGAGTCAGGAGCTCTCTGGGTCCTAATTACTAAACCATGTCCACAGGATTAATCTCTCAGCTTTATTTTTCTGATTTGGACCATGAGAATGTTAATACCTGTTATAAGGTATCTCAAAAGATTGTCTGGAGTTTCAAAGACATAGTCTATGTAAATGGTATTTTGAAGTCTAAAGCTCTTTAAAGATGTAAAGTATTATTGCTATTCCTCAAAAGCCTATTTGCTCTTTGACTCTCCAATCCAGAAGAATGAAGATTTGAGGATGTTCCTCTGGCACGCTGAAGATCAAAGATTCTCCTTGGGCTAAAGCCCAGAGCTAAAGTTGGGAGGCTGGGGCTAGCTTATGGCTTAGGCACTCCTTTCTGTGTGAACGTGGCCAAGTTGCTTCAAGTATCACTTGCAGTCACTCTGTAATGGCCTAGATAACAGTACTTGCACCATCTATTTACACAATCTATCTCTTAAGGTTTTGTGAACTCCAAAGATAATCAAATAACCTCTGTGGGAATGACATGATAGTAAGTCTGTGGAATGAGAGCTAAGTTTGGAAAGCCTCGGGCTGCATGACCACAGGCAAGTAACTTAAACTCTCAGTATCCCAGGCAGCTTTCTAAGACTAGAATGAATGGGTGCATACATGCATGTATGAATGAATGAATAGGTGAGTGAGTATATTAATTAATGAAAAGGCTTTTTAAGCACTTTGTGCCAGGTACAGTGTCTGGAGACACAAATGAAAAAGCAAAATAATTACTCCCCTAAATAAAAGTGCCTGCTTTTCAAAAAGAGAGTGAGCCCATAAAAGGGAGTGGTGGCGAAGGAGAGAAATGTTGTTCTGGGATGTTATAAGGGTAGTGATTGGAGTCTTTGGGAAGTAGATTGGAATATCCTTTATTGGAACAAAGATAGATGATTTGATTATTGCTGCAGAAGTGGAAGAAGGGTGAGAGAGTTGGTGAGGAGATGGCTTGGGAGTTATTTGAAACATTGTTGGGTCCTACCTTAGAATTAGTAGGTAACCAACATAATCACTAATTTAGAGAGCAGCTACCTTGTTACCTTCATGAGAATTCCAGGAAAGAAAGATTTAGTCTTCCAGAGTTTGGTTTCTGATTCAGTCAAAGTAGAATCTGGTGAGTAAGTGAAATGAAGAAGAATTAGAATCTGACCAAATGTAATGAAAACTGAGGCAACCATTGATTGCTCGGGTTAGTAGAGAGAATTTCTTTACCCAAAGTTCCCTGCATTAATAAAATCAGATGTCCACTTTTTTAAAAAAATTAAAATGTGACTTTTTATTATTAGCCCCTCTAGAAATGAGGTAATATCATACACTAATTAATACTTTTAATAGATTATAGCAAAACAAAGTTAAATTAAATTAAAATAGTGCAGGGTCATTGGATTCATAGAAACAATATAACAAATATAATAGCACCATGGCAAGTTTTGTGGCATTATAGTGGAGTTTGGTGGATGCATTAAGAATTTAATCAGCATTTTTATGTAGTATATCTTTATGTGTACCTATATCCACAACACTAATATCCATGCCTTTGCTTCTTTTCTGGGATCCCCTTTTGTTATCAATTTGACCATCCTTTGTGTGATTGTGGGATGGAACTGAATTAGAAGGCCTGTATAAGCCATAGATCTATAGTTATTGTGTCTAAAGGCTTATCTCTGGTGTGGAAATAAGAAAGGGTCTGGGATTATGTCATCACAAATCAAAGATATGAGTTGGTATTTTTTTTAATTATTTGCAGTTTTGTCCCCTGGGATCTCAGTCTATATTCATAAACCACATGTGCTTAATCTTTCTGATGATAAGGATCTGATGTCACATAAGCCTGTACATAGCAGATCAACAGGTGAAATTAAATAAAGAAAGGCACTTGGGTGGGATCTAGGAAAGAATGGAGATGATATGGGGAAATGGAGATGCTATATGGGAAGAACAGTAGAATTGAGTTTATATTATAGATTACGGAGCTGTTTGAAAAATCAGTTCTGAAATTCAAGCAAAACTCAAGAAATAACCTCGAAGGCTGGCTATTGGAGATACAACTGCAGCAATTTTGAAATTGACAGTACAGTATTTGCAGCCAAAAGCTGGGGGAAAACAGACTTCTGTCTCTAGTCTCCTGTTGTGGTGCTGACATGTAGAAGATATTCCCCTAGGTTGAAACAGCAGGGAGGTACAAAGAATGAAACTATTTTCTTTCTGCGACATATTGGGTTGCAAATGCTGCGTTTCACAATTACTGTAATTTATTCTTTGGGGTTTGGGGGGAGTGGATTTGGGGAGAGAAACAAATTGTCTACTCACTATTGGCTCTTGTGGAATTATCATGGTGTCATAGGAGATATGCTAGGCTGGAAGTTGGGAAAGCTGGGTTCCAAGTTCAGCTTTGTATGACCTTGAACACAACAGAGGGTCATAGATTTAAAGATAGAAAGGAGGTTTCCTGGAGGTTTCCCAGTACAAATTTTTCATTCATGGTAAAGAAACTGAGGCACAAAGGAATTAAATGAATTGCCAAAGGTCACCAAGGTAGCAAGAGACAGCTGGGACTTGAACCAGGTTCTCTTGACTGCAACTTCAATGGCATTTCCACAGTACCATGCTAGCATAAAGCGTTGTATGAGTATTTAGCATTGCATTTATTAGTAGAGTAGTTAGAATTTTAAATTCTATTTTGTAACTTGTTTCTCTGTAAAGGAATTATACCTTTCCTTTCCCCTGTCATTTTTCCTATTTCCATTTTATCTTTCATGATTTTCAACAAGGTATATTTGAAAGAGCACTTGACACCCATCATGGTGGCACATACCTAGAATCCCAGCTACTAAGAAAATTGCTGCTGATGGATCTCTTGAGATCAGGAATTATAAGCTATAGTAGATTAATCTGATTGAATATCTGTATTAAGTCTCATGGGGCAGCTAGATGGCACAATGGAGAGTCAGACTTAGAGTCAAGAAGACTCATCAGATTCTTACTAGTTGTGTGAGCCTGAAGGAGAGCCATTTATCCTGTTTGCCTCAGTTCCTTAATTTAAAAAAAAAAGAACTAGAAAAGGAAATGGCAAATCATTCCAATGTTCTTGCTGCAAATGGAGCCACAAATTGTCAAACAACTGAAAATAATTAAACAACAATAATCAAGTCACATCAAAATGTTGAGAATGTGGAAGGAGGAATGCCATGTTGCTCAAGGAGAAGCAAACTGGTTCAGGTTGGAAACAGTAGGTCAAAGTCTTATTTTTCTTCTATGCAAAGATAGTTTTCAATATACATCTTTGCAAAACCTCAAGTTTCAAAATTTTGCCTCTCTCTTCCCCCTCTCTAAGACAACAAGTAATCAGATATATATATATATATATATATATATATATATATTAAACATGTTCAATTCTCCAAACATATTTCCATGTGCATCATGCTGTGCAAAAAAAAAAAAAAAAAAAAAACAGATCAAAAGGGAAAAAAACCCCAAGCAAACAAACAACAACAATAAAGTGAAAATATTATATTTCAATCCACATACAATCTCCATAGTTCTCTCTCTGGATATGATTGGCATTTTTCATTATAAGTCTATTGGAACTGCCTTGAATCACCTCATTACTGAGAAAGGCCAAATCTATCATAGTTGATCATTATATAATCTTATTACTAAATATAATGTTCTCTTGGTTTTGCTCACTTCACTTTGTACCAGTTCATGTAAGTCTTTCCAGACTTTTCTGAAATCAGTCTGCTCATCATTTCTTATAGAACTATAATATTCCATTGCATCCACATATCATAACTTATTCAGCCATTCCCCAACTAATGGGCATCCACTCAATTTCCAGTTCTTTGCCTCTACAAAAGGGCTGCTATAAACATTTTGCACATGTGGATCATTTTTTCCTTCTTTTATAATCTCTTTGGGATGCAGACCCAATAGAGAGATACTCCTGGATCAAAGGGCATGCATAGTTTTATAGCTCTTTGGGCATAGTTCCAAATTGCTCTTCAGAAGGAAGATCCAGTCTTCAACAACAACAACAACAGCATGTTTAAGACTCAGAAAATCTAGTTCCTAGCTCCATCATTTACTATCCATGAGACTCATAGCAACCTTCATCTCCTTAAAACTCAACTTTTTGTAAAGTGGGGATAATATTGTCTGCTCTGCCTAATTCTCTCTACTCTAATGGAATGATGTTTGTGGAAGTTATTTAAAAGTGGTGACACTTTATGCCAATGTTAGAAATCATTCCCATTTAAAAAATAATTTCTCAAGGATTCTTTTATTTTTATTCTGAAGCATAAAGCAAATATAGTATATGTACATTGTATAAAAAAACCTCACTAATTTAGACTCCAATAGTTCAAATTTATATTCTTGTACTGTTCATCAAAAATAGCCAGCTAAACAGGATATATAGAATTGTAAAAGGAGTGTTTATGTATTTAAGAGGCTATATTGTTTTCAAGTGCTTAAAAAGCACCTTTTTACATACTTAAAATAGATTCGAAAACTTATTCATTAAATATATCTAAGTAACTATTTAGTTGAAAATAAGAACTTGTTTTCTTAAAAATATAAACCACACTTTTCCATGACCAACCCTAAACCGCATCCTAATTAGTCAGAAATGGGCAAGTTTTCAATGCATAAAGAGTACATACTAGTAATATTTTTAAGGGTTTAAGAAGAACCTAAATGTGTGAAAAATACTGCTAATATACTAGAAGAATCATATAATCTAAGTCTGGGAAATCTCACACAAATACATAATTATTAAGAAAAATTCTCCAAAAAATTTTGTATGACATAAAAAGGTCATTGAGCAGCATGTTATCGCCTAGTTGTTAGACCTGGTCATAATCTTAACACTCAGCTTCAGTACATCTACGAAACTCACAGTGGCTAAAATTTCCAATAATAAGCTCTTTTTTTCATTCTTGCATGGAGTTTAAACTATTCTTCCTACCACTCTTCTTCATGACGATCTGATTATGAGATGAAGAAAAAATGGCAGTAGAATCTAAGAACTTTATTCCTTATAATTCCAGCCCTCTGATCCGTGACCCCACTAAAACAAGATAACATCAGTAGCCACAATCGTTTTACTCTCCAATTTGAATCAATCTCTTATTTCCCAACCTCTACTTTGTGGGTTTGTATTTGACCTCCCCATCCTACATACTATAAGGAAAGAGAATTAGACTCATTCCTTTCCTCCATTTGTCTGTCTTGTCCTGCCTAAGTTTCTAGATTCTGTTCTCCTAGTTGTCTTGAACAATCAGTCATTTCCCCCCCTATTCTCCTAATGTTTGGGACATTAGGTTCCCTGAATCTTGACATTTGATTCCTCTTTTGGATTCCATATCTTTGGTTTATCTCCAGCCATAGAACTGTTCTTCTCTTGACTTCCTGGCCCATGTGAGACCATCAGCCCCCTCAGTTGTTACTATAAAGCTTACTTGCCTCTCTTCTGAATCCAGACCAGTACTGACTGGTCCTACTGCTATCCACATGCCAGAATGAGATGAAATTAAATGGAAAATTAAAGATATGTCAAGCACATTCAAGTTTCCCAAGTTATACTCCTGTTCAGCTCCTGAGTTCCATCCTAAATCTCATTTCTCCAAAACTCAGTGATTGATTTATTTTGCCTCTTCATAGAAAGAAAATGCCATGGATCCTTTGGCTCAAATTTTTTTTAAGATCTTGATTATATTATTTCCTTTAAAAATTCACCCTGACTTACCTCCTTCTAAAGAAAACTGTTATAATGTGACTTTTCTTAAGGACAGCTTTGTAATAAATTCTCTCCAGTGTATGCACTACTAAATGCACATTAGTAAAGACTTAAATTATGAAGGATGCTTCACACTCTTAATGTCTTTTATTCTTTAATTCGTCTAATGATCAAGACATTTATTTGTCTTTACAACCAACTAGGATTTCATATAAAAAGAATTCCCTCTTTATGCTGGTAACTCAGAAATGACATACTAGTGCTATAAAATTCTACAATTCTGAAATTCCCCAATATGCAATTTTCTTATATATTCAGCTCTTACTAAATCCTTGCCAGTTTGGGAAGGAAATATAAGATTTTAGGAATTTACACCTGGAAATCTTCTTTGAAGTCTCAGATTTTGTCATATCCCACTATAATAGCAACTGGAGATGGAGTTAGATTTTTAAAATATAATAAGAATTCCTGATGTAAACCACAGTTTAAACTATAATTTGTTGTAGAATATGGATTTAACATGCATATTAGAATCATAATAAACATTATTTTTCCACATCATGTATTCTGTCTCCAATTTTTAAATTAGTTTGAAATCTATAAATAGAGAACACCTTTTAGCAACATCACTAATTGAAATCAAGTTTGTACTTTTTATTTTGACTATTTTAACCCATATTAACTTTAAAGGACATATGAAGACTCTATCTGCATCTAGAGAAAAAATTGATAAATAGAAATATTATAGAATAATTTTACATATATATGTATATGTGTATGTATATACACACATACTTGTGCTTGATGGTAGCCATCATGGAAGAGGGAAGGAAAAAAATTTACATGATAACTTTATTATATATTTAAAAGGAATAGCAAATTTATACAGTAGATTTGCAGTTTCATATGTAATCATCTTTTTTATTGGACTGTTATGAAAATACTTGTTTTATTCCATAAATTAAAAATAAAATAAGTTTTTAAGAAAATTATTTATTGTTCAATCAAACATCTTGATGTTTGGTTCACAAAATATGAGCAGGATAATTATCGTCTTTTTTTAAAAACTGAAAGCCTGGTTTATGGCATCATTCTCATCTCTCTTTCCATGAGAAATAATGCAATTTAATTTTGGATTTGTAAAATGGATGGATGGCTGAAGACATATCTTTCTCATTTTATAATAGATAAGAGAGGAAACCAATAATTAGGGAAGTAAATATGTAATTTTTTCTTCATCCAAGTTCATATACTTCTTGAAATCTCTTTTATGTCCATGGAACTGAGGTTACAAACTCTTGTAATAGAGGGAGACAATATATATAGGGAAGTGATGACCAGGGAGAATTCTTTGGATTTAGAAAATTATAGGAATAGTGATTGAAGCCTTCAGGGAATAGAATGACACACTTTTCAGTAGCAATGGCAATATTGATTATGGTTCCTGACCTGGAAGGGAAAGGATTTAGGGATAATGTACAGTGAGTAGCAAGGTGGAAAAGATGGCTGAGGAATAAAGTGAAGTCTGGCTGGATCCATACAATATGTAGTAGACCTTGCTGATCACTTAACAGTCAGGATAAGGAGGGACCTTGGAGGAAATTCCAGATTTGAGAGAAATAAGTTCTCAGTGTCATGCTATCTGATCCAAGTAGCAAAACAGCTTGGGGAAAGCAGACTAGGTAGCAAAATAAAATATGGCTGGAGCTGAACTTGATATCTGTTTAGTAGTTCTTAAGAGAGTGGTAAACCTCATTGGTCAAGGTCATGACCAAATTAAAGTTCTCTATGAAAAACAAGGCTCTTCCTATCCTTAGCAAACAAATGGTAGCCCTAAGTGATAGGGTTACAGGAAAGAACTAAAGAATAAACTTGCAAATGGTTCCTCCTTTTTTAAAGAACATTTCTCCAAATTGGTAATATACCCATAATTTACATTTCACTGCCATTGCATTTTTAAAAATATGGTAAAGTTTCATTATTATCCCCAGTCAGTATGTTCTCCTGAATGTATGAATGCAATACAATCTGGTATTTTTGAACATGATGTTAAGTTTCCTGATTGGAAATGTTCTTAAACTAAAATATCTTCCGTGACAAGCTTTTTTATGGATATAAAAAAAGATCAGCATCTCGCAGGTTACCCAATTTGCTAATTACTCAGAATTCAGATCAGGTATTTGTGATGAAATTAGCATGCAATAACGATCAGTTTTTGACAGGGATTTGTCATGGGGGAAAAAAACCAGAGAGCTTTCAATGATAACTGGTAAAAATTTATAAATATATATATACATATATATATATATATATATATATATATATAATTTTATTAGAGCAGAGAGGTATACAGAAGAGTGACAAAGGGCAGGCATTATGAGAAGGAAATTGTTGGAAGGGAAGGCCTTTTCCTTTAAACATAAGGAAGAGAATAACTGGGAATTCATGCAATTATAAATAAAAAATATACTATACCATGTGGGAGAACCTATGAAAGGAAGAAATTTCTACTGCTATTTATATATTATATTTTATTTATATTTTAATTAACATCGGTTAGGGAGACTTCCTGAAAATTTTGGTGGTAGTGGGGAGCAGAAATTATTTTTTCAAGTCACTGAGAGGAATGTATTTGCAAATTACAATTATAAACTGTTCTTTTGATTTAACAGATCTTGGATTTACTCTATTTTAAAGATTTCAATGAGGAGTGCCATTTCTCCCCTTTTTCTGTGTTTCATGGTATCCATTCTTTAAAGTGAATTCATATGTCACCTCCTCCACAGTCATTTCTGACTCCCTCCCATCAGTAACATTCCTTCCCCCTCAAACCTCACATAGCACTTTGTTTTCTCACTTTTACTTACCCTGTAATATTGTGATTTATATCTTTCTTTTTGGTGCCCTAAGCCATTACTGATAGACAATTTGGTATAACACTGAGAGAGAGGGTCAGCTTTAGATTCAAGAACAACTGGATCCAAGTCCAGCACATTCTGGTTGAATGGCATTGGGAAATTTACTTAACCTTTAAGGAACCAAGACAACTCCCTAAAAGTTCTTTGCCTTTTAAAAACCACAGACCCAGTTCAAAAAAACCAACCAAATACTGTAGTAGACTATAAACTTCTCTAGAGTAGGAATCTGCCTTGTCAAAACTTTTTATCAGTTGGTTTAATTTCTTAACCTAGGAGTTGCCTATATATGCCTTTGTACTTAATTGAAAGTTTTGTTATAAGGTGCTGTGTTGCTTTCTTTGCAAATATGTTCCTCCACTTACCTTCTTTGTTCTCACCTCCTCCCTTCCAAATTCTCAACTCTAATTTTGGGACAGACTTTAAACTTCTTAGTGCTAAGAAAATAGGTACCTTTACTTCTCCAAAGTGCAGAATATTTTACTGTCTTTTCTTTTAACCAACAATATAGAAACCATGTGACACAATGAAAGACAATACTTAAAACATCTAAATGTTTCAGCAAGAAAGCTAGATCTTTATTCATCTAGTGACAATATATTACTAGTCAGGAAATTGGTTATGACCAAAAAAGAACGGAAGGGGGTTTCATTAAGCGTGAACAAAAGCTATCTCTCCCCAAACACACATAGTACATATACCTCTCCATTTGATAAAGTTGGGAATCTAAGGATTTTATCTTGTAAAAATGTTCTGGCAGATGTCCCATAAAAATGACACTTTCAAACTTGATCAGTCTCAAACTTGATCCATCTGATAGCATCATTCATTCCCTGCCCATCTGGAAGAGCAGAAAGTTACTCACTATCATTAAGAACTCGGATTCATATTTGTCACCATGGGATTGCTCATTGTACCCTAGGTAGACAAAGATTTGGCACTCAACTTTAACATCTGATAAACACTTAGCACAGTTTGGGACAATGGCCACTGCAAGTTTTTCTGGAAGGAGACTATAGTAGGGTTTCCTAAGATGTAGTGTGCAGCTGGAGTTCAATTTTGGAATATGCTCTCACTTTGAATTAAACTGTGGCTTTCCATGCTCTCTAGAGACTAGAATCTGGCTCCAATCATGGAAAATTCACATATTTCCCTCACTGAAATCAATCTTTTCTTAGTTATGAGGTATCATGAGCCTGAACCTAACACACAAATATTTCTCCTATATTTTCAGCCCTTTGGTAGACCAGTAAACTCATATCTTTGGCTACTTCCATCATGCTTTCTGATTGTTTGTTGTATTTGGCCATATTTTCTGTCCAATCTTCATAAAGAATCAGGCTTGTTCTAATTCCATGTATATACATATATGTATGTATGTATATGTATATTATACATATATATATTAATATAGTGTGGCAGTTAGGTTGTCTACTTGTTCTCCCTCACTCTGGCTATATGACTCACCCACTTCCTCCCCCCCCCAGAATTCTTATCCTTGATGATGCCCCTTATGGCACTTTTTTACATGAATGTCATCATTGGTAATATGCTGCAGCCTTCTTCATGCCCACAATGTGCCATTTCTTTGCCCTTTGAGTCACCTGCAGTTTAGATTCTTAGGAGATTATGTTATTACATGATTCACAGACATATGGCATCACCAGAAGCATAGCAGTGCTTTAAAAAAAAGATGCTCTTAAAAACGTGCTTTATAGGAATAATACCTTTTATTTGTAGAATGGAGAAGTACCTGGATGGTGGATTTGGAGTCAAGATTACTTTGATGGGACAATGGATGGGGCACTGGACTTGGAATAAGAAAGATCTGAATCAGTTTTAGAAGGCGTTGGATGTGATGGTCCCTAAGGTTCCTTAAATATCTAAATTTATGATATTGTGAATATATGGCCTTCACAACTTCTGTGTGAGCCAGTCAACTCCCTGGGATTTATTTAAGAAGTCATATAAGACAAGGTATGGTTTATTGGAGAGTTCATCTACCACAAATTCCCTAAAACATCAAAATCACTGATCCTTGGTGCTTCATTTGCAAATCGACACAGTATTTTGGAATTTTAGAAATGCTTTCACATTTGAACCTCACAAATAATACTGTATTTGGCAAAGGTTTTATTTTCTCCTTTTGACAAATAAATAACTCACATAGGTAGTCAATGGTAGAATCTGAACTTGAACTCAGATTACTTACTGCAATGTTCTTTCACCCATATGACAGTGTCAATAATTATAACAAATGTGTTATTTACTCCTGAGGAAGAACAAATTTAAATATGCATCAGAGATAATAAGCTCCTCTTTAAAGAGTTTTATTGAAAGTGACTTTTGGGGCAGTCAGATGGTCCAGTGGATAGAGCACCAAACTTAGAGTCAGGAGGACCTGAGTTCAAATCTGGCCTCAGACACTTAACACTTCCTGGCTGTGTGACTCTGGATAAGTAAGTCACTTAACCCAGCAAAAGAAAAACTATGGCATTATTTAATGCAACCAGCATTTAAAAAGTTAGAAGACTTGCATTTTGTACCTTTCTCTACCATTAATCTTATGATTTTGGACAAGTTTTATTTCTCTCAGGCTCAATTTCCTCATGTTTGGCTTTTTTCATTTGTTTTCTAAAATGGAGATAGTAATACTTATTTTGCCTACCTCCCAAGATTATCGTGAGAATCACAACATGAGACACACTAGTGAAAGGACTTTGAAAATCATAATTTGCTTTACAAATATATGACCCAAGGAGGTAGACTAGTCACAGAAGAAGAGGGGCAGCAACAGGACAGTTAAAATTCTGTGCTTATAAACACAAAATATTAAAAGAATTAAAAGAAGCCTCCAGTGCTTTGGGTATGTCCTCGAGAAGACTTAGGGAAATGGACAGAAAACACACAGGATGAGATGGCATGGACTGGGGAGAAGAGTTCTTATACTGATGAGACAGTGCATCCTTTGAAAACTCAGAGTTGAACAATGTCCAAACACAATTCCAGAGAACTCATGTTGAATCAAGCTCTCTACCTCCAGGCTCAAAATGAAGCTTGAGACTTTTTTTGGACATGGTCAGTGTAGAAATTTGTTTTACTTGTCTATACATGTTTGTAAGAGGTTTCTCTTGCTTTCTCAATGGCATAGATAAGTGCCTACTGTGTTCCAGACATTGGGCTAAGTACTTTACAGATATTTCATTTACTGTGAGAATGCAAATATGAAAATAAAATAAAATTATTTTGTAAAAACAAAAATGAAATTGATAAATGTAAGACAGCATTATACATGGAACTTAAGATTTTTGAGTCTTAATTTTAGATTTCAACATTGAAGAGATACTGAATAAAATTTACTTTTGATTATATCTGGGAAAAGTACTTTAAGATGCTATAATGCCTCAAGGTGATCAAATGATAATTTCTTATGAACAAAACAGTAAACATAGAAAGTATAAGAGACTATTGCAAACCATGGGCCTGATATAGTCTGAAACTATATGTGCAATAAACATGGAAATATGTTAGCATATTTAGTTTGTGACATTCTTTTTCATAAGGAGGAAAATAGGAAAACTTGGTTATTTGGATACAGTTTTGGTAAGTAGAAAGAGAATTGCACTGAAAGACTAGAGACTTGAGTTCTAATTTCAATAACCAAACCACTTAAACTCTCTGGCTTTTACTTTCCTTCTCTATAAAATTAAATTGATGGAAATGGATGATTTCTAAGATGTCATTCAGCTCTAAAATTCAGTGATTTTTTTACTCAATAGTTTGCCATATCCTAAACAAAATTATGGTTTTGAATTTCATATCTACCCAAACATCTCTTCTCTGATTACAATTTTGTGTTTTATATGCCTGGGCAGATAGAAAGGTGTTCTAAGAATCAGGAAGGCTTGAGTTCAAATCCAGCCTCTGAAACAAAACAGCCTTTTGATCCATGTCAAGCTACTTTTAACCTCAGAGTACTAAGTATAAGTTGCAGAGAAAGTTATACCAATAAAATCAGACCTTATACCCTATTTTTCTTTACCCTCAAAATTTCTCAAGTTTTATTTTCCTTGTTTTTCAGAGGAAGAATCTACCAAAGTTTTGAGAAATCCCTGTGGGGATAACTTGCTTATGAAGTTTTTCTTGGTTCCTTTAGTATAGGAATCACCATTATGTGGACAGGGAAGAGAAAGGAAGTCTTTCTTTGGCTCCTTCCTGCTTGATGAAATTCATTGATTGATAAAACAGAATCAGGGAGTGATCTTCTTCCTGCTCTCACATGAATTACTTCTGAAAAATGTCAAATAGAATAAGATTGGTAATGGGGCCACGTTCCTAAGTAGCTTAGGAATGGGTGTGTAATTTTTTTGATATTCTCATTCTTCCAACCCCTCTTATAAATTTCATGTCAAAAAGGAGAAAGAGTGAAGAGACAGAAGGTTGGCTCTCAATTCTACTGAAGAATGGTAACATCCCCTCTGACTTTAGGGTTGCCTACAAGTTGTTCCTTCAGTATTTCTTATGTAAAAGATCCCAGTGATTCTCTTCCAGAAAGTCACTGGGGATGTGGGTAAATACTTACAGCTGGATGAGCGTCCCACTTACCAAACTAGGTGGTACTGGGGGCATTTTTCTCCATTCTACTAAGTCCATCACATGGTTCCTGGCTTAGAATACATGGGACTCAGGTTTGGCTTTGATTTTGGCAAGTATAGTGGGGTCTTTACAGTGAACTTGGGGAGGAAAATTTTCTTTTGGCATGTCTCTTAGGATGTCTCTGAATCCTTAGGGATTGGCCTGGTGATTCACCACATTCCCAGTTTCTAAACACATCATCAGCCTTTGTAAAAGCTCGGCTGTGGTTGGATAATTAATGTTATTGGAGGAAACTATGAATTTTTTCCCCTTGCAGCTGAAGATGAGACAGGCATCAAATAGAAATATATTTACTTGATCTTTCCCATTTGTATACAATTTGTAATCCAGTCCTTCAGGGAAAGTTCCAAAGATCTTCTTATGCCTTGGGCTATAACCTCCTAAATATCCAGTGTCCGGTTTAAAGAAAATATATTTCACATGTACTCATGTCATTTAAAAACTTCTTTTCTTAATCCTGTTCCCAATCCAATCCACCCCCATCACTACCAAAACAGAAGTGCTTTGAGGACATTTTCTTCCATTGGGTTTTTTCATAAGCATGCTTGTGGCATGAGCCTTGTTATACATTAAGAAAATTCATTTGTCTCAAAATGCTGAATTAGGGATTTTATTGTGCCCATTATGTTCACTAAAAGGAAGCCTCCCCTTCCCCGATAAACCAACCATAGAAAGACATTTTATTCCAGTTTTTCAACTTTTTGTGGTTGATCTCAACCCTAAACCCTGTCTTCACTATGTCCAAAGCCTTTCACCAACTGTTGGCCAAAGAGATCCATTTATTTATCCTTCAATCATTTATTGACTCCTTAGGTACTGGCCCTATGGTAGAGAGAAATGATAAATTAGGGAATTCCTCTTAATATCAATACAGACTGTTACCTTTTCTGCAACTTAGAACACTGCTATAGTTAGATGACTTGCCTAGGGTCCCACATACAGTATGTGACATAGGGGGACCTGAACCTAGGCAGCAAACTGGGTCTCCCATTAAGCTCATACTTATAAACTCATTAAGTATAAAACACTGTACCAGGTACTCAGCTAGATATACAGATAATGAAGATACAGACTCTACTATCTAGAAGCTTAAAATCTAGCAGAAAGTATATGACAATATCCAAATATATGATAGATGTAAAATAAATAAAGTATAACCATGATGAAGAATGTGTTCACTATGTCTTTTATTCCAGGCTGAAGCTCCCCAGCCCCTTTATGTTATCTTTGCATCTCTCATTCACTTTCTTGCTTGCCCTTTTCCACTTGGGATTTTAGAGTCCCTTCTTTTCACAAATGAAGAAATGGAGATTCCCCTCCCATCAAAAAAGTAAAATGATGTATCCAAATTGAAAGAACAAGGCAAAAAGGAACTTTTGTAGTGGGGCTATCCTTACCTGCTTGCAAATTTCATTTTAGATAATTAATAAAAATATTTCTCCAATAATATTTTGACCTGGTATATTTTTAAACCAACCTTTGAGGTTAGTTAGGTGACAATAAATAGAGCTCTGGACCTGAACTCTTCAAGATTTGAGCCCAAATTTAAGACACTTATTATTGGCTCTTAGCAAGTCCCTTATCCTCTTCTAGTCTCATTTTCCTCATTCATAAAATGGGGGAAAATAACAAGAGCACTCACCTCTCAGGGTGGTTGAGAGAATAAAATAATATTTATGAAGTGCTTTACATACCTTAAATATAAATACTAGCTATTATCATTGCTATTATTTTACATGGAAATATTTCCAATTCAGAAGTATCTTTGATTAATTCAATCCTCATCACCACTATGGGGGAAATCTAAGATGCTTTTCAACTCCTGAATTTCTTAAGAATGTGTTTCCTTATCCTCCTCCAGTAACTTATTAGCACCTGTAGTGGTTCAGTACTTAAACTCTATCCCTTTGGAGTACAAATTGAAGTGGGGGGTGGGGCATTGTAGAGACTGCCAGGGATACCTAATATCAGGTACTGGATATAAAAAAGGAAGAAGGAAGAAGGAAGAAGGAAGAAGGAAGAAGGAAGAAGGAAGAAGGAAGAAGGAAGAAGGAAGAAGAAGAAGAAGAAGAAGAAGAAGAAGAAGAAGAAGAAGAAGAAGAAGAAGAAGGAAGAGGAGGAGGAGAAGGAGGAGGAGGAGGAGGAGGAGGAAGAAAGAAGAAGGAAGAAGAAGAAAAGAAGCAGAAGAAGAAGAAGAAGAAGAAAAGAAGATCGTAAGATGTATTTACCATGTAGCATGAAATATGGGTGGTTTTCCTTATTTTTTATCAAGAGTATTTATATCAGCCAACCTTTAAGGGAGAGTTACCACAGAATGGAAAAGAAGGTTTATAACAATATCAGAATTTTTTTCTAAGGAGACCTAATATTCATAGCTGGCTGTCAGTATCACCAAGTCAAACTTCTTTGAGTTCTTAAAGTTTTTAAATGCACTGATACTTTTGGGAATACCTTCTCTTTCCACCAACCATGAAGTGACAGGTGTTAGGTGACCCAATTGTATTATATTAGGGGATTAATGTATATGATTGTTTCATGGGATAGAGAGTCATGGATTAGAAAAGGACTTCAGAGATCATCTTGTCAAATTTCCCCAACCACATCCCAATTTTCTTTGTGAGGAAAGTGAGGACCTAACTTTGTGGCTGTGGGTAAGTATATGTTGATTTTCTTATCCATTAAATGAGGAGATGATAGTAAATTACCTCAGTGGTCCCTTCCAGCTCTAAGATTTTGTTATTCTCTAGGATTTAAATCCTGCCTTCAAAAGTTTTACAATTTATGCAAATATCTATGGCACTGCTGAATTATATTAAGGAAAAATTAACATGAAATGATAATTGAAATAGTTATGAAGCCTGCTTTTCTCAGTGAAGTACAAAAGTGTCAGTTTTAAAGCAGGTGACTTTGTTCAAGACCCTGGCCTTCAGAGAAACGGGACCAAGTATAGTTTTCACTGGACAAACAAGTTTCAATGTGTTTTGGTGAGCAGTATTAAAGTTTGCCAAGATTTTGAATTAGATTTCCCAGATTCTCTAGCCTAAATGAAACTGTCTAGCTTTCTGTGTCTAGTTTCTGTGAAAACCTTAACTCTTTAACTAGGTCACATGAAATTTGCACATAAACATTTGGATGTTTGCTTACTCTGATATCACAAATTGATTTAATGTTCATTTGGAACTAGTTTTCATAAAATATGTTCTTCCATTAACTATGGGATTTCAATTAATATTATTCTACAGACTTGTGCTAACAGAGAAAAACTGAGCACAGTCAAGAAATTTAAAGTTCTAAGGATTTCTTTATGCGTACATTGCTGTTTACATGTATATTTCAATTTTACTATAATAAGAGATTTCAGTATAGAACCTAAAATTTTTAAACCTAGTACAAATCCTTTTATCAGAGCCTGTATAATTCATTTATTCTTTAAGTGCTTACTGTGTCCATCATACACTCAGCTGGATACTTTGGATTTTTAAAAAGTCAGTTCTCAAACAAAAGAAACTTACTTCCTTTCAAGGGAGAAATGATAAGTATATAACTACATAAAGACAAAAGAGATATTAATGAATTCTGAAATCAACCCACATGAAGCTTTCCAGTAGTGTGTTCTTTTCACTTTACTTTCAGTAGTGTATCCCCTTAAAACACAGCTCATTGAACTGGCTTGATTTGAAAGCAGATGTGAAGACAGAAGTCAAGGAAACCTGAAGTCCAAAAGAAAGTTCACTTCTGGTCCTGTGTTGGCTAGGCCTCCCTGAAGGAGCAGGAAGTTGCTTAGCCCAAAGCCCCAGTTTTCATCTCATGTCATATGACATTGAGGAAGACTTGAAGTGAGGGGAAAATGAAAAAAAGAGGGTCATTGAGGTTTCTTTATTATAGCTGTTTTGATACTAATGTTTAGTAGCATTTAGAATTTATATTCCTCTATTCTGAAATGGGTTATAAAATTTCATAAACTCATGGAATCATAGATTTAGTGGTAGAAAAGACCTTGGATGTCTTCTAGTTGAACCCCCTCATTTTATAGATAAGGAAATTGAGTGCCAGAAAATTTCAGTGTCTTTCTGTCAATCTTGTAGTTGCTATCAGATGTGAAATTTGAACCCAGGTCTTCCTAAATTAGGAAAATATAAATATATTCTCTATCTCCCATCAAGCTTTTTAAAATTACTCTTAGCAGCTAGAGATGCTGCTCACGTGGGCCTTCCACTTAATCCACTTCCTAGAAGTGAGTCACTGGAATAAACTTTTGCCTATACAAAACTCCTGGGTCTTGCCTCTTAGACTAGCCAAGCCCCATGATCCAATTATGATCAGGTTTTAAATTAACAGTGGAGTAGCTTTATAAAGAGCGCTTAATAATATTGAGCATTTGGTGTGTTCATTATCTGTTCCACTTTCCCGACCTGAATGAATGGGCCATTAAATTGCAGGAAAGCTGTAAACCTTAATTATGCAATTTTTTTTTTTGCTTCTGTGGCTGAAAGTTTTTTTTTTTAGGTATTTTAAAGATAATACCTTAATAGCCTGATAGCAGCAATTCCGTTATGTTAAATGCTCTGGTTGTACTTCCCAAGGCAAGAGAGCCACAGTGAGGTGGTCTGGAATTGCAATTTCAGTAATTAGTATGTGTTTCGTTCTATTAGGCAAGGGAAAGAAGGAGAGGAAGGTGCATAGGTGAGGAGAAGAAAGGGATAGAGAAAGGAGGAGATAGAGTATCACCCTATAATAAGGTTTTTGCTAACCCTGTAGCCCATTACAGTTAATTGGTAGATGGTTAATATGTGGAAAACACCAGAAATAAAGTGGAATTAAAAACCCAAAATAAAGTTTGAGACATATTAGGATTTAGGTATCAACAATAGTAGGCAATGTGGTTTATTATTAATATTTTTGTATTATAAAGGATACTATGCTTGGAGCCAAGAGACTTGGATTTGAGTATCAACCTCACATTCTTATTATCTAAGTGACTTATTAATCCTATAAGTCAATCTTTCAATACTTGTTATACTTACTTGCCAAAAAGGAAATATAGAAGAAGTCCTATATGAACGAGACTTGTTATAACATGGATAAGTAATTTAACTTTATTTTTTAAATGCTCTGGACTTGGGACTCTTAATCGTTTTTATATGTGTCATGAAAAGCCAATGGACACCGTTTTAGAGTAATATTTTAAATGCATAAATATATATGATTACAAAGAACAGTAATTATATTGAAATAAATAGCAACATTTTTCATCAAACCCAAGGCCATTGACCCCAGTTTAAGAACCTCTGCTTTAGACAATATCTAGTGGCTGAATCAAATCTTTATTTCTGCTCTATTTTAACATCTTCACACTCTCTTGGGTATTTTTCTTGTTTAAAATCTGTATAGTTTCTTTTCTGATTTGACTTCCCAGTGTGGAACAGAGTAGAAGTTTCACATGAGTCAGACCAGCCAGGGAATGCTGAGAACAGTAGGCTTTTATTTCAGGCACATTTCAGTTTACACAAGGGAAGGCTTGAAACTTAAACCTGGGGATGGGAGCACAGAAAGGCAGAAGATATAGCAAAGGAGAGATCCAACAAAGTGAGAATACATTCAGGGCAATTTCTGCACGTTGGTCTTTATAGTACTCAAGTAACAGCAGGAGGAAGGCAGTTTAATTGTAATGTTACAAAAAGGCTGCTTCCTGGCCTAGATATACCTGGGCTTCTCCAGCTACATGGTCAGACTTCTTAAGCGAAATAAAAGATAGCCAAGGTCCTGTCTCCGCCCACCAGGGCAACTCTGAACTTCCCACAATAGGGTATCAAATCAGCACCTCCCAAGTAGGACAGCTTAAGCTCACCTAGGGGACAGCAGGCTGACACCTTCAGACTACAAAATGATCCAATACCACTTGGTTTGGTTCCCTATACTGAGTCAACACTAAAATGGCAAGGGCTGTTGGTTTATAGGAATGGGCAAGTCTTGCTTAATCAATCAATCAATCAGTCAGTCAATATGCCCTATGGATAGAAAAAGAGGGAAAAGACAGTCCCTGTCCTCAAGGGAATCACAGTCTTAATGGGGAGAATACAATATACAAACAAATATATAAAAAAGCAAGTTCTCTACAGGAAAAATAAAGAAATGATTAACAAAAGGCAGGCACTAGTCTTACAAGGGGTTGGCAAAAATTTCCTGCAGAAGATGAGGTTTTAGTTAGAAGTTAAAGGAAGCCAGGTAAACCAATAGATGGACCTGGGGAGGGAGAGCGTTCCAGCCATGAGGGACAACCAGAGAAAATAATTGGAGCCAAGACATGAAGTGTCCCATTCATGGAGCAACCAGAAGGCCAGTAATACTGGATCAAAGAGTATGTAACTCGGAGTAAGGTATAAGAGACCTAGAAAATTAGAAGGTGATTGGGTTACAAAGGACAATGAATGTCAAATAGAAGATTTTGTATTTGATCCCGGAGGCAATAGGGAGTTACTGAAGTTTACTGAGTAGGGGAGGTGACATGGTTGGACCTGCAATTTAGCAAAATTATTTTAGTAGCTGAATGGAGGATGAATTGGAATGAGGAAAGACCATGATACAGGCAAAGACATTAGGGGTGGAAGACCAAGGAATTACTATCAAGGTATTTGTTCTAAAAGTTCGAACCAAACAAATTTTCAGCACTGAAGATTTCAAGAAAGAATCAGAATAGAAAGAAGCAAAGTATCTAGAATATAGGCAACCCGTCACAAGAAAGGATATCCCTGCTCCCAAACTAGAGATTTTTGGACTACCACAGATATGTGATGTTATATATCTTTATTCCAGCTTTTCAATTTTAATTCAATAAAAACCTGTGAGCTTTTTCCATTAACCTCTCCTTGACAAGAGTGAATTGTAGTGAAACACAATGAGTTCTTATTGATTTTGGTTGGGTCTTTTGGATTTTTGTTTTTGCCAATATCAATCTCCACAGAGAAGGCCTTTTAAAACACCCACCTGTCAGAACTAAAAAACATACACAGAGTAAATTGATAGTTTTCTGCCTTTTACACCTTGGCTGTAAGTGGTAGTTGCAGCTACTTAACCTCCAGCTGGGTGGAAGATCCCAAGTGGGTGGGCATGTGGCTCTCTCTTAAATCTGCTCTGTGCTGCTCAATAATATAACATAGCTAAAGCCAACGGCCTACGCGGAAAGAGCATTTGATGGAGTATATCACGGTACATGGTTTTGAAAAAAATCATTTGACCTTTACAGTATTTTATATTTCAACCAAGTATGGAATTCAAACCAAAGCTATTTTAGTTGCAATGCTCTCTACACAGGACTGTCCCTATGTGCAGTTCAGATAGCAATTAAACCACCTGGTTCTTTAGGTAGGGAAGTCCAGTGCTGTGGGAAATAGTCACCTGGAGATGCCTGGTTATTTAAGGTAATCAGGGCTAAGGAGGAGAAGCCATCATCCACACAGTGGTATACACCTAGTTTTAGCCTGTAAAGGTAACAAAAGATGGCCAGAGCAAGAAGGGCACTAATGCCCACACCATATTTCGGTTATTTAAGGCACTGAACCTTGGAGAATACTATTATATTCTTTCAGTAGCATAATTACTAGCCTAACATTTAGCTAGAAAGAAGGCAGCTGCATGGTGCAGTAGATAGAACCCTGGGCCTTGAATCAGAAGGACCCAAGTCCAAATACAGCTTCATTCTCTGAGCAAGTCACTTCAACCTCTGCTTGCTTCAGATTCCTCATCTGTAAAATAAGCTGGAAAAGGAAATGCCAAGTTACCCTGGTATCTTTGCCAAATGGATCACAAAGAGCTGGAAACAACTAAAGTGACTAAACAACAATAAATCAAAATAAGAAGGTTTCAGATGACATGTTTCCTACTCTAAGAAGTTATATTCCAAATGACTTCCTACCTTTGCTGTTCTTCTCACCTACATGTAGACACCTCATAGCGTCATAGGGTCTCTGTACCATAATGGATAGGATTCTAATGCTTCCTCCCAAAAACAAAAAGAACAAGAGGTATTTTCAATTTTAAATTCCACCTGTGATGCTCATTTCATGTATGACCCTGGGAATCTCCCTGGGTCTTTGCTCCCTCACTGCAAAATTAGGTGGTTGGATTAAATGATCTCTAAGTTTTCTTCTAACTTTATGTCAGTGATGCTATGATTCATGATTTGCAGTACAATATGAAAAGTCTTAAGGGATTTATTAGCACTCATGAAATCATACATATCTATATATTACAGGAGGCTGTAACAATAAAGTCCTCCCTTTCACATAAGAGTTATTATCTGTTCTGCTCAGTCCCCATGCATGCACACCGCTCCTACTTCTATACTTATGGCGTCTCCTACTTTCTCAGCAAACTGCTATTGCCGTTTCTAGTCACTTTAACTAGATTTCACCTATGTAAGCAACGTTCGGGGGAGAGGGTGAAATGGAGGATGTAGATTCCCAAACTCTTCAAGGAGTGTTTTTTACACTTGGAAAGAGATGGAGGCTGAATCCGTGATTTCACTGACACAGGGAACTTCTTGGTTAAAAAAAAAAAAATCCTTTTAGCAGTGCAACAAGTTGCCTAGAGCCCTGAGAGGATAATGACACACCCAAATCACATAGCCAGGATATGCTGGAAGTGGACATTGAACTGAGGTCCTTCTGATTCTAAGGTATCATACCTCTGTCTCTCTTTGGGGGGAATGAGATGAGCATTATACCTGCTTTCTTTACAAAGCAATACGCGTTTATTATACTTGGACAGGATGTAATTGAGTTTGATGATTCTGGTGTAGAGCTGACTATCAGCTGAGGTTTAGAATTGGCATTAGATTGGGAGTCAGAAGGTTGAGTGGATACCCCGCCATTTACTAGTCATGTGACTTTGGGCAAGTTAGCTTATCTCTCTGAGCCCAATTTTCTCTTCTCTGAAATGGGAATAATAATAATATTATTATTTTCAAGGATCATAGAATCATCTCACAAAATCTACTTTGCCTATTCAGGGATGTTTTGAGGCTTAAATGAGACAATATAGGTGTAATAGGGGCTTGAGAACCAACTGGCATTCTTATACTTATAGTTTACAGGGGTCCTCAAACTACGGCATGCGGGCCAGATGTGGCAGCTGAGGACGTTTATCCCCCTCACCCAGGGCTATGAAGTTTCTTCATTTAAAGGCCCACAAAACAAAGTTTTTGTTTTTACTATAGGCCAGCCCTCCAACAGTCTGGGGGACAGTGAACTGGCCCCCTATTTTAAAAAGTTTGAGGACCCCTGGGGAAGAACAATCGTTTCCTCACAATCCTGAGAAAGATTTCAGCTATTGTGCTATTTGAACTGTAAGGAGGACTTGAGTCATACCTAATAGTTTTAAAGGAGATATATAATCTTCAAAAGAAGAGACTGAGAGAAAAGAGCAGGGAGAGAGCATCCTCAGTTCAGTCTGTGACTTAATTGGATAGCATCAGTGACACAGGGTAAAAACAACTGGAACAATAAACTAAAAAGGAAAAATTGAAAGGAGAAACTGAAAGGGTGGAGCTGTGCAGAGAAGGGAGAGAATGAATTGGGTCATCTGGTCTCTGTAGGTTATCTCAAACCAGAGGACTAGCTACTGAATATATGAATCTTTTAAAGAATGGAGAAAAGTTTAAAAAAACAAAGAAAGAAAAAACCTTGATTTTTTTTTAACAAACTTCTCTTACTCTTGCCTTTTTAATGATAAACACCGGAATATATCGTTTTCACTTCTTTTACTTAAATATTACTTTTTATCCTGATTTAGCTGAAATATAAGGAAGTCCAAATAGTGATTAGTTGGAGATACCCCCCCTCAAAAAGTCAAATTAATAGAGAGAAGCAAATCTCTGCCTGAATGTTAGGAATTTTCCTAAATGGGGACTTTGAGCTATTATAACTTTACTAATAATTTTTCATCTGATACAAACACCACAAAATGTAGAGAATGGACCTCGTGAATTGTAGTGATTATATTGCCTCTAGATTAAAAAGTGAATTAATTGTTGCATCAGGATATGGATCATTCAATATCCAGAGTGAAGATGAGTGGTTAAGAAAGAGAGAAACAATTCTCCCCTTCACAATTACACCCTCCAGTGTTACATATGGAACCTACCAGGTTAAATCCTAAAACTTCATTATTCTGGAGTGTTATTCTAGCAGGTCTATTTGGCTATTAAATAGCATGTTAGAAGAATAAGCCTCTTTTAGTTCTGGCCTTACCTCCATAAGAGCTCCTCTTGATTTTATCTTTCAACGCTTAGCTCAGTGTTCTGTGCATAGTAGGCCCTTAGGATTTGATGAGTCAATGAGTAAAGGAACTGACATGTCATTCAGACAGAACTCCTACTGGTTCCCTATCATCACTCCTAAGTATTGCTGCAGAGCTCATTCTTCAAAATGACCTGCCTGGGTCATCTCAAGGGGACTCTTTCAATAACCATCTCCAAGCTATTTGGGAACAATGGAAACCAAAATGTCTCTCTAAAGGAAAAGAATTTAATGTATTCCCTTTTCTGATATTATTAAACTTAAATAAATCCCACAGTAGAAATGTTAAGTATGTAGTAAGGTTAAAGTCTGGATTCCTAATTAAAAATCCCAGACAACAACCTTTTATTTTAGCTTGGTGATTCCATTCACCCCTTTCTACACCTGGGGAAAATTTAACTAAAATAAGTCCTTTAGAAACATGTGACATTTCTGGAACCCTTGAGGCTCTGTATTATTTTGGTGAGACTAATGCATTTATTGGAGAGGGGTTTTTTTGGCATTGTAGAGAGGCTCTGTACAAGCCATCTCTAGGTCCAGTAAGGCTGGAGCTTAAGTTCTTCCTTTATAATGTACTGATTCTATGATCATGGGCAAGTCACCCAGCCTCGCCATGGTCTAGGTAGCTAACTCTCTGACTATAGTTGTAAAGAGGATTCCAGTCTACATTTTTAGAGGGAGTTTCCCTAGTTTCCCTGGAGCTTCCCAGTAATGAAATTAGTGCTTTAGTCTCTATTCCCTTTGGTTGTATGATCTTACCATTGAGAGAGAACTACTAGATATATAAATATATGCATGTGTATATATATACATATATGTGAATATATATAAATGTATGGCATACAAATATATATATATGTATACATACACATAGACTTATGTGTATTATGTATACATGTATATGTTTGTGTATAAAACATTCCTACAGGAAAAACTAAACCTTTCAAACACTCCGAAGCTCAATAGAGGAATCCTTCTTGGTCCCCATCTTCTGTCTTTGCAAATCTTGAAACACTATGTAAATGCTATTATTATTATCGTCTTGTTTCCAAAAAAAAGAAGAAATCTCATACTGGAGCAAGACAGAGAACCTCCCTTTCTCTACATTCAAGCTGAATAGGAAAGTTAATAATACAAGATCTTTCTTTGTTTGTTTAATTCCAAAATACATCTCTACTATTTACTTATGTCTCATAAATTAGAAATATGATTTTACCTTTAAAAATAACCGCATAACCCCAGTAAGAACAATAAGTAAATAATATTAATGTGTGTGTATATAAAATCCTGAAATTCTAGGTACAAATTAATTCCTTGTAGCATGCCTGTTGCTCCCTTATAAAAAAGAACACTTGGCCTCTGCCACTCAGAAATAAAGTAATACTTGGCAAGCTGAATTCTTACAAGTAAACAAAAATTTTTATAATAATTGTTCTTTAATCATGTTGTCATTGGGAGTTAAGGTATGGACTAATAGTAGGGATCAAATATGAGGAGAGATTTTATTGGGGGCATGGTTATATCAAAACAGTTCTTAATGACATCATTGGTCAGGACTCGTTTTATGTCCATTTTATAGGGAGGCGTATAGTGCCCCCTCTCACTAAAAAGAACCCAGGTGCCTGTCAATATCAGTACTGGCATTTCCTCATCTCCCAAACAGGGAAACTCTATACCTAATTCTACTTTCATCTTATGTCTTTCTTTACAAAAATAAATCCAGCAGTTTTTTGGCTGACATACTTCTCAAGCTCCTGAATCATCTTTCAGGACCCTGTTAGCATTTGGCTTGTAGTCTTTCTTTTCCACTTCTGAAAAGGAGAAGGGTTTCCTATTTAAAAGTTGTTTCTCTGCCTCCTGCCTAATATGATGTAAACGCTTTGAGGGCAGCCATGTATCCTTAGCCTTTAGAACAGAGTCTAGTCATAGTAGATACTGAACAAAGGCTTTGATCAGTCCATTAGCAAAGGCCAAAAGAGTATGAATGAAATCTCTACCCTAAACAAGAAAGTAAAATCTAAACAAATAGGTTATCTAACTGCCTTCTCCCCGCCAGGCCTGCAGTGACAGGTTTCTTTAGAGAATTAAAGAGATCAGATTTTCTATGCATGGAAGCCTTTCGTTTATAGTTTAGTCATCGGTGGTAGATGTGATGAAAAAGAAAATGGCCCTAGAGCACACCAAATGCTTTTGTCTCCTGCTAAGTGATTGGGCTTTTTCCTCCCTTCCAAACATTTGAGATGGGAGTGGAGAAAGAACACATTTAGTTTCTTCTTTCCTTTCTTGTTCTTGTTCTTTTCTTCTTCTTCCTCCTCTTCTTGTTCTTTCTTTTCTTCTCCCTTTCTCCTCCATCTCCTTTTCCTCCTTCATCTTCATCTCCTTCTGCTTCTCCTTCTCTTCCATCTCCTTCTCCTTCTCCTCCTCCTCTGCCTTTTCTTCTTTTCCTTCTTCTCCTTCCTCTCCTTCTTCCTTCTCCTCTCCTTCTCCTTCTCCTCCTCCTCCTCCTCCTCCTCCTCCTCCTCCTCCTCCTCCTCCTCCTCCTCCTCCTCCTCCTCTTCCTCCTCCTCCTTCTTCTTCTTCTTCTTCTTCTTCTTCTTCTCCTTCTTCTTCTCCTTCTCCTTCTCCTTCTCCTTCTCCTTCTCCTTCTCCTTCTCCTTCTCCTTCTCCTTCTCTTCCTTCTCCTTCTTCTTCTTCTTCTTCTTCTTCTTCTTCTTCTTCTTCTTCTTCTTCTTCTTCTTCTTCTTCTTCTTCTTCTTCTTCTTCTTCTTCTTCTTCTTCTTCTTCTTCTTCTTCTTCTTCTTCTTCTTTTTTCCTCCTCCTCCTCCTCTTCCTCTTCTTCCTCTTCTTCTTCTCTTCATCTCCTTTACCTTCTCACCTCCTACTTCTCCTTCTCTTCCTCCTCCTCCTTTTTCTTTCTTCTTCTTCCTCTTTCTTTCTCCTCTCTCCCCCCTCTACCCATTCTTATCCTCTTCACTATGAATAGCCTGAAGGTTTTCTTGTGAAAGCATCTGCTCCAACCTTCTGTTTTTATCATGTGTTTTATTATCTTCCTCTCCTTTGCTGCTGCTCTTTTTACTGCCTGTACCCTGAAAAAGTACCAATTTTATTCTCTAGCTCTGTGTGTTTTCCTGCTTGAGTGTCTAGCCAATGCCTCAGCCTCAGCTAATATATTAGAATTTGAATAAATGTATAACAGCAGGTAGCAAGTGACTGGTGACAGGGTGACATATTGACTTAATATCTTGTGTAATGTGATATGAAGGATGTGCCTTTTGGTGTGTATTTTCATTTTAATTATTTTTTGTTGCTTTTCTTAGGCAGACACTTGTAGGCAGTTTTGAGTAATTGTCTGAAATCATTAACATGTTTATTAAATAAGGAAGCAGAGTGCATTATCTAGTGAATCAATTATGTAAATGCACAAAAAAGCATAAGAGATTAATCTTTAACTGTTGCTGAACTGCATTCATTTTCCTAAATTATAGATGAAAGTGGCTGTGTGTGGCACTTTTGGATTCATTCCCCTTCCTGAGAGCTTTAAAGTGATAGCAATTAATTTGCAATTTTTTTCAGGAGGGGCCATTTCGGATGTACGGCAACTCGTACCGATTTATATAGGTCCTTTATATAAATGACAACAGATGGTCTGCACTGAAGAACAGAAGTAATCTCTTTTGAAGGGTCTGGCTGATATGATAAACTATGTCAGTATAGCAGAAGCAATCTAAACCCTCCTTGAGGCTGTAAGAAATACATTCTCCACGTTTGAAATTCTGATTTTTTTTTAAACAACCTATCCTTCTTTCTGATCATTTGTACGCATGGAAACTTTAACAAATATAGTTTTCAATTTCTATTTGCTCAAAGTCCTTGCTGTTAACTTTGGTTATTTCCATTAAGGAGACTGTGTGTGTGTGTGTGTGTGTGTGTGTATGTGTGTGTATAATCCTTTGCTCTAATAATGCTCTTATAAAATATATATAGCTACATATATAATATGAATATATATTTTATGAGCATTATTACAGTATTGAATATTTATATATATAATATACATTATATATATATATATATATATATAATATGTATTATGTATCCTACACATAGTATAGTGTGTGTGTGTGTCTGTGTGTGTGTGTGTGTGTGTATTAGAGGAAAGAACACCATTTTTACTATGTGCATTATTAGATCAAAGAAAAGAGAATGCAGAATGCTTGTCTTTTCAATCTTACCTTTACCTTAACCCTGTACTACAATTGGAAGTCAGCAATTCTGGCACCTTTCTCCAGTTTTCTCCTCTGTAAAATGGGACTAATGTTGTATATGGATTTCACCAACTATGCTTATAAAATACTTGAGGGAAAGGCTTGTCATACCAATGTTTAAATTTGTTACAATTTGAATTTAAATTTAGCAGTTTCTTTATACTGGTATACCTTCCTCAGAGAACTATCTATATATCCTAGGAAGCTCAGGCTGTTGTTTGAAGAAGAATACTTGAAAAGTATAAAATTTAATACTATGGAGTTGAAAATGATTTCAAGATAGATTTTTAAAGGGATTTAATTTGGATCAGTGTAGATAACTGTAATTTTTTCAGGGATTATGTATGTACATAAAATATAATAAATATGTAATATACATGTATAATAAAAATTATGTAAATACATTGTATAATACAAATATATGAATATAATATAAAATAAAAAAATTATCTCTTGGTCTGGAGGGCTTGTGACCATCTTTCTAATATTTTAAAAGTATCACACCCTCTTATAAATGCTATATAGGTCTGTTTCCACAATGAAGCAAAAATAGGAATATTATATTTCAAAATTATGGATGAGACCTTTTGATTAGCTTTTTGGTTTTTAAAATAAAAGGATTTTTAAAATTCAATTTATATTTGTCTGATGCAATACAAACAAATAAGAGTCCCATTGGGACTCTATGATTATAGCTGTAGAATTATATCTATTCCATATATATATATATATGATCTATCTAATATAATAAGTATAAATTACAAGCTAGAAAGTGCTTTCCAAAGTATAAAGTTTACTAGCAATTTGAGTAGTTAGTAGTGATTATACATCTTCATTGAAAAAATTATATTCTATTTACATCCTCCATTAATAGAATGTATGTATATATATGCATATACAAATGCATATACTTTTCAGAGATCATATATATGTAAATACATACATGTATATGCACTCACATACTTAAATTAATGTTTGGTGATCCATCAGACATGCCAGATGGAGATGAGAAGTGAAGATAGAAAAGCCAACTGATATTACTGGGGTCTGAGAGATGACAGAGGCATGTGCCTAGATGTGCTAAGAGAAGGTGGGGAGCTGTGAAATACAGCTAGAACAATCTGGAAAATGATCTGAAAATTTGTAAATATTTGAGGTGGGTGGAGAGGTTGGTTTTTAAAAATCGTGCTTAGAACTGGAACTCTTAAAATAAAATATTTGGTTCTGCCGGGCTGGCCTTTAGCATTCTGAGCATATACAATAGTTAAGGATAACTCTGTATGAATACTCATTTCATTCACCCTACCATTCTTATACTAATCCTTTCTGAGTCCCATTCCACAGAACTTAATATAGATTACAAAAATCTTTCTGATATTTTCCTCAGAGAAGACTCTTAATCAGAAAAAAAAATAACAATACTTTCTTTTTCTTTTCTTTCCCATCTTCTCTTCCTTCTCCATTTCCCTCTCCGAATCACCGCTATACTTCTTTGTATCCCTAAGCAATTCTAGGGGACATTAGCTAGTTCTCCTGCTTTATTAGATTTACCTTTTTGCCTTCAGAGTCTCTATGGACTAGTCCTGATCTCTTGTGTTTGACCTTCTCTCAAGAAAGAAGATTCTTCAATAATACATTTTAATGGTATTTGGTGAAAGGAGCAAAGATCTTGAAATAGATCTATGTTTGAGTCCTTCCTTAGCTATTCTACTTATTAGCCTTATGACCCTAGGCAAGTCACTTATTCCCTAAAAGTCTTAGTTTTCTCATCACTAAAATGAGAATAACACATCTAACAAGCTGGAAAGCATTTTGCAAACGTAAAATTGTTTGGTAATGTGGCTAGTGAGAAGGGACAGTACATCTTTACTGACTTAAACACATTCTATTTGCGGTACATTCTGAATATCAGCTTTTGAATCCAAGCTGGTTAACAATTAAAAAATAATAATCTCTCCCACAGCGTGGACGATTTATGAATGTTTCTCTAATGTCCCAGAAGTATCACTCCTCCTCACAAACGCTTTGTAGGTCTATTTCCGCAATGAAACAAAAATAGGAATATTATATTTCAAAACCAAGGATGAAACCTTTTGATTAGCTTTTTGGCTTTTAAAATAAAATGATTTATTCGCTCAATTTATATTTCTCTGATGCGATACAAACAGATAAGTGTACTATAAATAGAATTGGACGTCAGTGCGATTCAAAGTTCTGAGAGGTTTCTTGTGTGTAAAAACAACTTTTCCTGACAAGCCGCTTGTCAAGGTTTTCAGTTTTTAGCAGCAGCTCTTTTCATTTATTTATTTAGTTTGGAAGAGTCAGGAGGGGTCTTGGCATATTCTAATACCACAGCTTCTGAGCCAAAAGCCCGAGCATTCACAAAAATAGGCCCCAAGGATGAATGCATGGATTCTCCCCCCCCCCCCCAGATTACCTGAATATTTCTTTGGATTGTCCTTTTGCTTTTAAACATTACCAGACAAATTAAATCTAATCTCAGGGCTGAACAAAATTAGGAAGTAAATCAATTTTTCCTTCAGGCCATCTTTGTCTTTCCTCATCAGGCACCCTGTGATACTCTTACCTGCCCAAATCTTAAAGCTCCTTTATCCCAGTCTTTTCTACCCTGATTTCTCTCTCTGTTTTGTGAAGTGGTATGGTGGCAAGCATGCTAGATTTGTAGTCCAAGGACTTGTGTTCAAATCCTGAGTTTGTCACTTAGACTCAATGTGGCTTTGAGCAAATCTTTTAAATTCTATAGTAAGAGGAGAAGAAGGAGAAAGAAAGAGAAGGAGAAGGAGAAGGAGAAGGATGAGGAAGAGGAGGAAGAAGAGGAGGAGGAGAAGGAAGAGGAGGAGGAGGAGGAGAAGGAGAAGAAAAAGGAGGAAAAGGAGGAGGAGGAGGAGGAGAAGGAGAAGAAGAAGGAGGAGGACGAGGGGAAGGAGAAGAAGGAGGAGGAGGAGAAGGAGAAGAAGGAGGAGGAAGAGGAGGAGAAGGAGGAGGAGAACAACTTTGGACTAGAGAGATCCCCCACATCCTTCCCTTCTTTAAACCTGTGATCTTTCCTCTTCAGTAATGGTGGATGGGATTGATCAGATTAATAAATACCTACTCACCTGGTAGTTAGTTGATGTTACTCCTAGATGATTTAAAAATGTGGAAATGCCCCCAAAGAGCTAAGAAATAATGTTGATTATAGGAATTTTAGAAACAGTGACAGGTCCTGCTCTACCAATGCACTGATGCCATATCTACCTAAACCTGTTTTTACCTGATTTTTCTATACTTTGTTTCTTCTTCCCTCCCTCCCTCTTTTCCTTCCTTCCTTTTTCTATTCCTTTCCTTGCTTTTACCTTTCTTTATTTCTTCCTTTTTATCCTTTCTTTTCCTTTCTTTCATTCTTTTTTCTCTTCCTTTCTCTTTCCCTTTCTCTTTCCTTTTCCCTTTCCCTTTCTCTTTCTTTATTTCTTCCTTTCCTTTCTTTTCCTTAGCTATCCTTTCCTTTTCTTTCTTTATTTTCCTTAGCTTTCCCTTATCTTTCTTTCCTTCCTTCCTTCCTTCCTTCCTTCTTTCCTTCCTTCCTTCCTTCCTTCCTTCCTTCCTTCCTTCCTTCCTTCCTTCCTTCTTTTCTTCCTATGGCTATTAATTAAATGAAACAGTTGGTATGGTGAGAATATTTTTTCCTCTTGCTGTTGATAATTATACATTCAGTATTTTGAATGTGGGTGTACCACACACACATACATATGTACATGTATAGACATACACATGTGTGTGTATCAGATGTACTGAAGCTGTGTAAATGTCATCTTTAGAGGTCCAAATTGAGGCCTCCAGAAACAAGTATATCCAATTCAGGTAAAATTTTTGCCTTTGGTTTACTTTCCCATAAGTTGACACAACCACAGGCACCAAAGTAAAAAAAAAAAAAATACTCCCAAACCCTTTGGAGGAATATTTTGTATGTAATTTATTTTTAGTTTTTTTTCCTCGACCAGATCTTATCTGTGCTCTATCCTTACTCTTCTCCTCATATTCTCATACCTAGTCCGGAAAGCAGGCGAATGTTAGCCTTCTGAGTCAATGTCCTTGAAGCTGCCTGGATTTTTAAGAAGAAGGAGAAGTGAAATTGTGCAGCTGAAGACCTCTCTAATAGCACCTAACATAACAGATTTACCGCCCATTGCTTTCTATTGCAGAAGTTTATTCTCTTGAGATTTCAGGGTAGCCAATGGCAGCCCACTTATATGCCACTAGCTTGGTCCCCTGATTTGACCCAATCATATTTTCCCATCAGTAATTTAAGGAGTAATTAATGACCTCATCTCAAGGTTAACTAACATACAAATGGCCTTTGCCATAATTTGACTATTCTGAGGGAAAGACTTTTTCTTTATTCTCTTTGAGGAAAGCAAATCATGTTTCAACCTGCATAATAAAGGGAGAACAATACTTTGAATGACAAGTGGCACATCAATTTTTAAACCAAATATTCTAAACACATCTTTCTACTGAAGAGACCACTATTATAGAGATTGTCTTCAAGATCTTCTAGGAGCTTATCTCATGCAGGTTAACTCATTTCCCTTAGGGTCACTCCTGTTCTTCGACAGTTGGTTTGGGGATAGTAAAGAGTTTGGATTTCTTTTGATAGAAAGCATATACATTTTTGCCAAAAAGCCTTTAAGATTTGGGCTTTCTGCTCTGTGGCTTTAGCATCTTTGGAATCATCACTGTTTGGCTGAGGATGCTGATGACAATGGATCCAAGAAACCCTGCATCATTTGGCAGATAGTTTTCAGTATTACATGAAACCCTCTCTCTGTATATTTTTGTTCATACATCATTCAGCATGCAAGGAACAATCTAGCTCCATCCCACGTCTGTATGAGTCATTCTTTCTTTCTTTTTTTTTTTAAACCAAGTGTTTCATGCACATAGATAATTGGGGGAGAAAAGAGTAAAAATAAATCATATTATTTAATTTAAAAGCCAAAATGAAGCTGAAGAGCCTAATGGATATATTTCTTTATTTCTTGAATTGCCAAAAACTTCCATCTTTGTCCTGAGTCGACTTCCAGGCATGTGAGTTAACACTTTTGACACAGAGTGAATGATACAGAAACAGCATGCCCATTGAGAGGTGATTTGCCACCTGGGATACAGTATTAAATTTTCCCAAATGGCTCAATACAAATAAAGCAGAGAAAAGTGAGAAGTAGCCATATGCTCCAGGTTAACGGCCTCTTCAATGTCCCTTTCAAATGCAATTATGTTGTACATTCACTGATGTCCAATAACTTCAATTTACATTCTCTTCTTTGGAGATTGTTGTCTAATAAATGGAATGTTTAAAGTTATTCATTATTGTTGAGTGGATTTACTGATTATGTGATATTTATGTCTTAAATGGTAACCTGTTATTACCTATTATTTCATCATTAAATTTAATGCAAGTAATGTGGAATTTTATAGCTATCCATTACTGTGTTAATTTAATTTAATGTAAATTGATTGTTCAGCAAGAGTGGCCCTCTTCTAAGAATATGTTTTAAATTAAAAATGTTCCAAGGTAGTTTAGATCCACTCAGAGCCCCTCAGAGAATGTGCATTTCATTGCCCTAGAGGGCATCTCTAGTTGCAGTGGGCAGGCATATTGGCATGAACCATTGGCACAGTCATTCAGTGCTATAGGTTAATGCCTTCTTTAACTGCAAGTTAAATCAGGCACTGCAGACAAAGGAACAGGCTGCCCAGAGAAAGATCATTGTACAAATGAGGACAAATGGGTGTAACATGCCAATTTTGTGGAAGAGCATGTAAGGTTACTTTCCTTAAGAAATTAATAGTTGGAAGTACAAATGACTGTTGTGTTGTATAAACCATGTTTTGCCTTTTTTAAGGTTCTTGATAAAGAGCACTTTTGAAAGTTAAACCTATCGCTCCTGCTAAACATATTTCCCCCCATAATGCAGTGCTCTCAGGGCTATTAAATGGATGATGATTAACCAATGCAGAAATAAAATGTACTCACAAATTTATATACCAAATAGATCCAAATATTACTAGTATCTTATTTCATTCATATTGGAAAAGTCAGGGTTCTATATGTTGTTGTATAAAGAGTTTGCTTCCCCCCCCCCCTAATTTTTTACTTCTTTCAGTTTTGCTTTCCAATAATTGAATTTTTCATCTTTTCCTTGATATCAATCAATGCCAATATACAAAGACCTGCTATATCCTAGGATATACCTTCTACAAAGAAATGATGATATTTATATCAAAATAAGGACAAACATGACAATCCCAATTTAGGAATATATTTACCCTACAGATTAAATGACAGACTAGGAAAATATTTTAAATGTTTCAAAGTGCATTACAAATGTGAGGTTGTATTATTCAAGCTGTTATTGTTGTTATCCCAGGTCTCCTGCTGATTCATCAATCCAGATGTTTCTGAATTGTACTAATTGAAATCCTTTATGTGAAGAACTGCTTTCTTTATTATGTGCACTAATTATTTATTAATGAGAAATAAAATCCCTTTCCCTTCTTTAGTTTTGTGTTGTTACAATGTGCTCATTATATTTTATCTGTGTCACTTCTATGTTGATATTGTTGTTTTAATAAAAAAAAAATCAATAGCCAATAGTTGGGGGTGGGGGGGGGGGGAAATGTCACGCCAGAACGATCTAGTTAAGGATTTTTGTTTGTAATTGCATATTGAACCCTGAACACTAGATATGCACTACAAATTATAAACAACTATAAACTTACCCCATCACTGAAATGAAGCTATCTCCAGGGTGGCATAGAGCAGCTGGTTAACAGTGCCCAGAAGCATGGTGCTTCCATTTCAGAGAGAAGATGTGAAAAAATATTGTATCAGTTGAGATTAGAGGGAAATTAAGGTAGGCAAATGTAATTGTTCAGACTGGGATTTGTCTAGAACTCTTTTGGGGACAAATGAGTGTCACAGAGTCTGAATACATATTCTTCAGAAAAAATATGTCCTTACCCCTTTCAGAATGTCAGGTGTGGAAGAGGAGTAGAACATTTAAATGGATAGCACAGTCAGTGAAGGAAGTCAGATGGTGAAAAAATAAACATGTTAAGGGTCAATGTATTAAAAAGTGTTGGGGTTTTTTAATTTTTGCATTACAACATTTGAACCAGAGGCTGCTTATTTTTAGGAGCTTTCATACTCCACCATTTTCCAATCTGCATACACAGCTGTTGGGCAATTTGACATGGGTTTCAAAGGCAGGAGAGTGATGGCCAGCTGTGACAGGACCCTGGCAGAGGTAAATTTGGTTTTCTCTCCTTGCTTCAGGGAAGTTTTTAAGTGATCTGGTAAGAGTTCAGGTGAGGTTCGAGGTTCGGTGCCCCTTGGGTTTGCTGATTTGACTGGCTTTCCCTCTTCTTCAACTGACTCTCATTTCACCTTCAGTGTTTCCAGATATTTTCAGCCATGCTGCTAAACAGCCTGTGCTTTCTGCTTATCCAGTGCCAGTGGAAAGCAGCTGTGAATGGTGATGTGCTGGCATTTCATTTTGCAGCTACAGGGCTTTAGGGTTTGGTAATTTTTTTTTTGAAATGTGGAAATACAAGTGTCTGACGTTTTTTAAGTGTGAGAATAACATCAAAGTGTGAGAATAGCTCTTACACTTAGATGTTATTCTCACACGTTAAGGGAACAAAATAGGCTTTTATTGGTATGCTTTACTTTACACTTACTGTACGTGGAATACATCATATTATTTCTCCAAAGTTATGATATAAACAGATAACACAAAAGTTTTGTTAAAGTAAACATTTAACTGGAACATCTGCCAGAAACAAAAAGGAAGAAAGTAAACTGTCTACCAAAGCAGATGCCACTGTTTAAAAAAAAGGGAAGAGAAAAAGGTATCTTATGATTCATAACAATTCTTGATTTTAGCTTTCCAAAATGGCTAGTCAACATGCACTTTTTGGACTCTTTCTTTGTTCTGAACACTGTAGCCAGAAATTCAAAAGATATAGTAAAAAATAAATGGAATTGTCTTCTGCCCTAGAGGCATCTTATATAAATAATTTTATTCTATACCACAAATGACTTTTAACAAATTTAAGGTATTCTTTGACCTTCTGTCTTTTTTCTTTCCCCATAATTAAATATAAATTTTAAATTATTATTAAAATAAGAATGGAATTAATGATTTTTAAATCCCTTGATGTTTATAAACTAAAATTTGTTAAGAATCACAAACACAAAAGCAGCACAAAACAATGTTTGTTGTTTTGAGTTCATTAACTTATTCTACCTATGATTTAGTTCTGTATATTTTATGGTCAAATCATAAGAACTTTTTGAAATACAATTTCAGAGTGAAATGAACCCCAACTCTAGTGGATTTTAATTTGATTCCCAGACATAAGTTACAACCTTTAAAGAAAGTAATTATTAACTTAAGTGACTTCCACATCCTAATCTTGTTTTTGAACATTTAAGATATCTACAATGAAGGGAAGAATTGGAACATTTTTCTAAAGTTAAATTCATGCATTCTTCTTTGCATTAATTTACCTGGTAAGTACAGAGGGAAGAGAGGAAGAGGAAAAGATTTTTCTGTCTTCCTTGAATTGTTTAAATTATTACTTCATTTCTCATCATCATCTTCTTCATGGAGACAGTTTTACAAATAGCAATAATGCCTTAGAGATAAAAGAATACAGTTTCTTTGACATCATTTAGAAAAGTTGACTTGTTAAAAGGATAGCATGTACCTGAGGGAAACAAATGAAAGTTCCTGAGTACTTAGAGGATTCACAGAAACCTTTAGGGCTCACTACAGATGTTAAAGACCATCTCTCACTTTATTTCTATTTAAGCAGAGCTAGACCAGGGTTTAGCCAGATTTTGAAATCTTGGCGTATTCTATTTGGAGATTCAAGCCAAATACATCTAACTCTACTCTAAATCAGGATTAGTCTGTTTTATTGTTTTACATCAGGATTCCTTATAAATAGTTTATTTCTCATTAGGGTGACTAGAAATGGGAGCTTCATTTAAGTCTAGGCCCAACAATGGCTGGGCATAAGTTTTGAGACCGTTTATGAAAGTAAAGGCCCAGGCACTAAAAGGTTTCTAATGCTAGCACCAAAAAAAGCACCCAGTTCACTTCATTTTTTTCCTGCAGATCAACTGCACACTTGGCACGGTGTGCAAAAAAATTAATTAGGCTTCTCCCAGAAGAAATCGGACAGTATTCCCAGAACTTTGCCTCCCAGTTGTATTTTAGATAGTTTTCATGAGAAATTGTCTTTGTGTGTGGGAACTTAACAGTGTTTGGCTACTGGCAGATGTTTATTTTCACCGAGGCTAATGATGCAGAAAGTAGTATGAAGGAGTAGGTAGGTGTTGGAATAGGTGGGTGGTACCAAGGCAAATGTTCACAGAATCCTAGAGCTAGAAGGGGCCTTGGAGCTGCTTCGAGAAGATGTCAAAGCAAACAGTCAATTCAATCAAAGGAATGACGAATTAAGTAGGGGGGGATCCAGTCTAATCAGGCTTTGTTCCCCCAGTTTTCAGCATCACACAGTAGGCACTTGATAATATTTTGTCTTGTCGCTGGTTGTTTTAATGCAATGTAAATATAAACTGAGAGCCCTTTGCTATCAGCTATAAGAGCTTTTCTGGTGAAATAAACTCTCTAAGAACCCTTACTTTGTACTAATTCTCTTTGATCTCTCGGCATTAATTGATTATCTCATTTTGTAGGAGATGTCTCCCTAAAACTGGTCTCTGGGTCTCTGATGGCTCCTTCTCTGACTCCTATGTTGGATCCTCTTTTTTAAAAATTTTAATCATTCTCCAACATCATCATTTTTCTGTCTATTCTCTATTGTATTAAGAAGTTAATAAGTTTTGTTTTTCTGGGTCTCAGTTTCCTCATTTGGAAAATGAGAACAAAAATACTAGCATATGCTCACAAATTTTTTTGTGAATATCCATTGGGATAATTTATACAAAAAGTCTTATAAATCTTAAAGCAACAAAATTGTCAGTGACTGTTATCATCATAAGTATTTGCAGTGTATAGGACATATATCATAGAAGTATGTGCATTATTCTGTTTGCAATATTTTCATGCACCATTAATAACTGTAAAATATTCCTCTTTCAAAATACATATTTTGGTTTACTTAAAGATGAGAAAAAACTCACAGTTTTATTAATATACTTTCTAATGACCATTTTGCTTTTTACACCTCTTATAGCATACTTAGACACTATTCAACAATTGTGTTACTGCAGTGGAACAAATCTGATGAAAAATGGGGCTATTTTTATCAAAATGCCAGATTTCAAGACGGTAAAGTGTTCCATTTTGATAAGTTGGTGATACATATCAGGACTTATTCTAGCAAGTTCTTTATATTTATAAAAGTGTCGGCAGTGAAAATAACACAATTTATACAGTTCAATAATATAAATGTACTAAACAGGGCAACTAAAAAAATGTACAAATACTCCCTCCACCCCAGAAGTACAGTTTGACCTTATTTATAATTTATATAACTGTAAATAAGCTTGTATTCCTTCCTTTTTACAATTCTTAAAACAACACTGTCACAGTTAGATTATTGTATATATAAATGGCAAAGGAAAATTTTTGTCCCTTGCTTAGCACTGAAGAAACAAGGTCTTCCCCTTCAATTCATTTGTTTTTATTTTTATATTTTACTTTCAGAGTAATTAAACCATAGATCGCAGAACCATGGAATTGGAACAAACCTTAAAGATGATTTCATCTACTTGTTTCATTTTAGAGGAGAAGAAACTGAAAACTGGAGAGGTTGAGTGAATTGTCCAAACTTACCAAATCGGTTGTGGCAAAGCCAGGAGTATGATCCTCAGTGCCCTGACGTCTAGGTCAATGGTTTCTTGATATATCTGTAACTTTAAGATAGTTTAGTGTCATAGCAGAGTACTGACCTGTGGTCAGGAAAACTTGAATTTCAGTCTTCCCTCAGACATTTTTTACTTTGTATTAGTATGAAAATTACTCACCTATCTCAGCCTCAAGTTTTTCATCTGCAAAATTGGAATAATAATAGCATCTAACTCATAGGGATGTTGTGGGGGTGAAATGAGATAATACACACATTCACACATACACATGTGTATATATACACATACATATGCATATACATTACACATAAAAAAATTTTCCAAATCTTACAGTCCTACATAATTGCTTATTGTAATTACTTTTATTATCATCATTGTCTTACATTACACATTATAGCCTATTTATATTTACTAGTGAAAATATCATTACTCATCACATAAACATAAAATTGATCATATTGTATCATTTTTTAATTATTGAAAAGAAGAAAACTTTTCACAAGAGCTCTCCAAAGTCCATGTATTTTTCTTTGTAAATAAAGGTGAAAGTGATTTTCCTTTCTTAATTGAAAACCAGTCATTCTAGTATATAAAGAACTCTCAACTAGGTCTTCATAGTTGACATACCATGATAAAGGTCATGGTTTGCATATCTTCAGAATGCCCTTTCAGATTTGCAGAATTAATCATTTTCTTAATAATACATCCATGCCAACTTTAAATACTACTACATGGAAATCAAGATTAATTGAATTTATTTTTCTACAATGGTTGCTTTTTGCAGATTACTCTGAGTTGAGCATTTCAGCAAATTTACACTTTGTAGTTTATACCCAAAAGGAATAGATTCAGGTGGAAAATGTCTTCTTAGTGATATCCACACATTTTTTTCATTTTTGCTAGCAAGGGATAGAGAATGCCTTCCAAGCAACATGAATTATATAGATGTGTGTAGTATCTAAATGAATAAATCACAATACCATCTGTATCCAAATAGGTTTTAAATGTGTATCTAAAATTAATTTATTAAAGTAGAAGAGACCTTAGAGATCATATAACCAATTCCTTTTTATCAGTGAGAAAACTGAGGCCCAAAACATTGAAATGATTTACTTAAGACCACTCAGCTAAGTAGTTAACAGAGCCAGCAGGACTTTGGTCTCCTGTTCTCTCTATGATAGCACCTCCTCCCCATCAGATTTGCAAGCATTATTCCCTTTTCATTTGTTGGTTTAGGAAAAGAATTTGATCCAAGACAACTATATATCATGGCAGTTTTTGGTGCTACTTTAGTGGGCATTGGCGTGAAATCTATTTTGGAAGTAATAATAACTTTGCAAAAAAAATCTAGATCTTATTTAGAAACGATACAAATGTTTTTAAAAATCTATTTATTTTACACCTAAAAAATTGGCTATGTGAAACATTCAGCTATAGAAGGTAATCCAAATAATTAAGAAAATGAAATTCTGGCAAAAATAATGGTTAGGTGAAAGGATAGAAGCTGAGATAGAGGATAGTAGTTGAAGATATTAATCATTGTTAGGATTGCATATAATATTTATAAACAACTTTATCTTGCTAATCAAAAAAGTATCTTGTTATCCCTTAATACAAAGTTTATCTTAAATAGGTTTTTTTCTGGTCTAAATTACACATCATTAGAAAAAAACTGTAGTAATTCTTAAGTTATTACTTATTAAATACATCCTCTATGGCAATTTATATTTATAATTGATAACTATTAAATGTCATCACACTTGTATTTGCATTTTATCTGTATAACTATAGAATTATATTTCTAGAAGAGATTTTAAGATCTATCAGTCTAACCAATTCTCTTTAACAGTAAAGACTATTATTCTATGCCATGCATACATTATTTCAGAAGTAATTTTATTTAAAATTTATGGCCATGTCTCTATCCAGCATTGTATGACAGTCAAATAGAGAGATTAGTCAATAAGGAAACAAAAATAGGTTCAATTTAACATAGTACCAGTCTATGCAATCCTTAACATGTAACTTCCCTATGTTTTTCAATTTCCTCCTTTATGATGGGAGACTAAGCAAGGAGAAGGAAAAGTTATTTTTAATTCTGTTCAATTAAATATTAAACACTTGTTATATGGAAAGCATTATGTTAAGCCTGAAATTATGAATGAATGACTGAATGAAAAAAACATTTGGCACTATGCTATATGCCAAATAGGAGAGAGGAAATAGGAAAGCACTACAGTTCCTGTCCCACAATTATTCTATTAGTAAGTGACAACAATTTAGAAAAAACAGTGACAAGGAAGTCTATTTTCTCCTAAGAAGCTATATGGATGGTGAGTGAAATAATATGGTAATCTATTATCAAGGGCACCTTTTCAAAAGTAATGGTGGTGTTGACTTGCTTAAAGTTCCCAGAACAAGCAGGAGAAAAGGGGTATAGGAAATACCCCACTAGAGGCAAGGTTGAAGATAAAATGGAAATGCATGGTTCCAATAAAGGGACCACTCATAAGGGCAAATTCTACCCTCAAAGAATTTATGAGTGTTTTTGGTTACTTTTTTATGGTAGGGAATGAGAAATACTTTGAAGGCTTTAAAGAAAAAGAAGGATTTCAACATGGCAGAAATGTGGCTGTTCCAGACATGGGAGTCAGCTTCTTGTATAGATGGATGGAAGTTGAAAGGGGTGGGATGAGATAGGGAATTTCTACCAGTCAAAGAGTAAAATTAATTTGGAAGGGTAGATTGGAGCCAGATTACAGAGAGCTTTGCTGCAGGGTAAGGTATTTGATAGATATTGTGCAGATAAAAAGTAAAAGGGCTTGGCAATTGATTGAATGTGGGTGAAGGAAGATTCAATGATAACTAGGAGGTTTCAGCCTAGGTGACTGAGAGATTCATAATACTGTTTCACAGAAATATGAAAGTTAGGAGGAGGAGGATCAAATTTGGGGCAGAGTAGAGGGAGGGGGAAGATGATAAGTTCGTTTGGACATGCTAAATTTGAGTTTTCAGTAGAGCAAAGAAATTAAAACTATCCAACACTTATTTGGAATAACAATTCACACTTATAATAGTACTTTAACATTTAGAAAATGCTCCCCTTACAACAGCCATATGAAAAAGATGGTGCAAGTGGAATTATTCTCATTTTAAAGATAAGGCTATGGAATTTCTGAATTGTTAAATGACTTGCCCATGCTCATAAAGCTAGGAAATATCAGAACTATGACTTGAACCCAGGTATCCTGATTGATTCTGTTATATAGCACTTTCTTCACTGTACATTGCTGTCCTTTAAGGAAGAACTTCAGTTACAGATTTGGGAGATATCTAATGGAGGTGATAAATCAAGCCTTTAAAAAAACAAAATCATCAAGGGTAAGACTTGATGTCAAATGAAGAGTTATGGGAACTGAAAACAGCCTTGAAGGCATGGAAGTAGGAGTGGGGAAAGGAGGGAGAAGGGGTCTGTATTTAGGGGATGGAAAGAATAGGAACTATCCAAGGAAACAAAGATGGGACCATCAGAAAGATAAGAGAACCAAAAGAATACATTGTCAAAAAATAAACAAACAAGGAAGATGAGATTAGGAAGGATGTGTTGCCAGATGCTTTAGAAATATTTCAAATGATCTAAGAAAACTATTTATCCTATACAAATCATGATCTATGTTGTGTACTGAACTTCATGTCTCTTTACCCTCCTATTTCAAGGAGTTTAAAGCTTGCTTCTAACTTTCTTTCCTCCCCAACTTCTGACAATATACTAAAGGATATCAACATCCAAGCTAATGCTACCTTTAAGTACCCCTTACCTCCTAGTTTTTCAAATCTTGTGGCCTTCTACTATCTTCCATTTCAACCATCATAGAACAGTCATACTTTGGAATTAACCAAATGGGTAATATGACAAATGGTTCACTTTCTTACCTGAAAACTTCTTCCATTCCACTATTTGATTATAATGTATTATCATTCCAATATCCCTTCCAATGCCCACACTATCCATACTTTTGCACATGTCCCTTATGCCTGAAATGAAATATTTTCTCAGTGTTACTTTTTGGAATCCCTAGTATCCTAGGCTTAAATCAGATGCCATCTTCTACCGAAAGCTTTTTTGATTCACTCAGTTATTAATGTTCCCTGGCTATCTCAGATTTACTCATCAAAGCACCTGTTGTTTTCCTTTGGTAGAATATTAGGTGCTTGAGGGCAGAGACTATTTTGTCTTTTTATCCTCAGCCTTTAGTAATTGCATAAGTATAATAGTTCCTTAACAAATGTTTATTGAATTAGGTTGGCAGTAGTTTAAGGAGATATTTTGGTCTAGGAAAGATTTTAGAAGAGCAGAAGGTTTGTAGTTTATCTTGAAGATAGGTGAGATCTAGATTGTTTAAAGACACAGAGAAATGAATTGGTAGAGAAGGAAATATTGAAGAAGAGACAGCTAGTGAGAGACATATATACAATGAGACAAACAAAAAGTAAATAGAGGGATAAAGTTAGATCGAAGTAAAATAAACTTGTACTATTTAGATCAGATGGACTAATCTGGGAAACAAGAGCACAAGTGGAAGAATTAACTTTAACAAGTAGGAAAATCAACTGCTTCTCTGAAATGTCTAGGAATAAGGAGAGACTGGGGCATAACAAAGAGATTTTGAAGTTGAGAAGAGAGCAGCTGAAACCAGTTAGGTAATAAATTCAATTTTATTGAACATCTTGAATTTTTTTTGAGGGGCAAGTCTCTCAAACATTACCTGGTCATTCCTTTTTGCATCATTTCTTTTTTTAATGTAATTTATTTTTTAAAATAATTATAACTTTTTATTGATAGAACCCATGCCTGGGTAAATTTTTTTACAACATCCCTTACACTCACTTCTGTTCCGACTTCCCCCCCCCTCCACTCCCTCCCCCAGATGGCAAGCAGTCCTATACATGTTAAATATGTCACAGTATATCCTAGATACAATATATGTGTGCAGAACTGAACAGTTCTCTTGTTGCACAGGAAGAATTGGATTCAGAAGGTAAAAGTAACCTAGGAAGAAAAACAAAAATGCAAACAATTTACACTCATTTCCCAGTGTTCGTTCTCTGGGTGTAGCTGATTCTATCCATCATTGATCAATTGGAACTGATTTGGATCTTCTCATTGTTGAAGATATCCACTTCCCTCAGAATACATACTCATACAGTATCGTTGTTGAAGTATATAATGATCTCCTGGTTCTGCTCATTTCACTCAGCATCAGTTCATGTAAGTCTCTCCAAGCCTCTCTGTATTCATCCTGCTGGTCATTTCTTACAGAACAATAATATTCCATAACATTCATATACCACAATTTACCCAACCATTCTCCAATTGATGGATAGCCATTCATTTTCCAGTTTCTAGCCACTACAAACAGGGCTGCCACAAACATTTTGGCACATACAAGTCCCTTTCCCTTCTTTAGTATGTCTTTGGGATATAAACTCAGTAGTAACACTTTTGGATCATTTCTAAGAGCAAGTGGTTTTTTGATGTCTTGGATCAGAAATAGAAGCCATTGTCATCAGAATTTTTATTACCTTGTAATTTTCCTTTTTCTTCAGGCCATTCTCTCTACCCTATACTGCACAGAGTGGTATGTGCAATATCCTATGGTTTGTAGGCATTTATCTTGTGTTTTATACTATTTACAATATCTATTCTGTTCATAAGTTAAATATAGTTGAAGCCCATTTAATGCCTATGGATTGATTGTTAGAAGGCTGACCATCTCACAGACAAAAGTTCTGAGAAATGAATCATTTAGACCAGGGAAAAACAAGGAGAAAAGCTTTCTATCTTCTCATCTATGACTAACTCATAGAACTCTAGTTATGGCAGAACTGGCTAGAGGAAAATATTCTCTTTTTCTCATGTTCATTCCCACTTGCCTGGAAGAACTTTGGCTCTTATTGAGTACTATAGTAACAACTCCCATTCAATGAAATGATGAAACTTTTTGATTCAACTCTATGAGTACTAACCAATTAATTCTCCCTAGATGAAGTAGTACCACTTAAAACTTTAAATTTCTCACTGTTTATCTATTCCAAAATCCCTAAAGATTTACCTACTCCTTCAGAAGAGGAAATTATTTAGGAAAATATCTAGAAATAGGAGATCAAAGAAAGAATAGACATATCATTTCCATGATGACTTGTAAAACTGCCAAATGTAGAGTTTGATTTTCTGCCCAGCTGGAAAGTCATTTAGTGTTAACGAGACATGTGAATCCTTAAATTATTCATTTTTATCATTTTCAGCCATTTTAATTCACAATACTACGTGATTCTTTAAAAAAAGAAAAGAAAAGAAAAAAAGGCATTTATGGAAGAGAATGGCAAACAGAATCACCACTCCCAGCCAGTTTTCTGCATTTGTGTGCCATCATAAATGAATTTGCTAGGTTCCACAGGTTTTCAGTAGGGACCATTGGCATTGGCACTAAGATTGGCCAGGATCACTGGTGAGCTTGTGTTGATTTGTTTTAGTTATTACCTATAGGTGCTTCTATCTGTGTAAGTGCCAATGGTTTGTTTACACTGAGAATATTTACTCACAATAAGTCTCTTGTGGTTTGCATTTTCTTCTCCAGAGGAAACTCAAATAAAACAATCCTCTCAACTTCCCTAACAAAATCCTTAGCAATAATAAGAATAGTAAGGTACAGGGAAACCCCTGTTTTTAGCAAACCCATATTTAATAAAAGCTTTTATGTAGGAGGTGGATTCTCACAGTTTGCCCAAAAAGAGAGGTTGCCAAGATATTATCAAAATGCCATCAACTGCCATAATTTCTCTCCCCTCAGTTCCGCCTGATTATGAGAGTTCATTGTGTGATGAATAGGATCAGCAATGCCAGGCAGGTGCTTGACCAATAATTATAGCTGTGATTATTTTCATTTGTACGAATATCCAGGGACTTCTATGTCTTTGCCCAATAGGTAGCTAACTGCAAATGGAATCCCCACTGACTCATAGCATCATCTGAGATTTTAAACAAATTGTACCATTCTTTTTGAGTTCATCTTCTTTGAGGAATGGGTATTTGGTAATGAGCAATTCAGGTCCATATATTACTTTAACTTCTCTCTTTTAAAGTACACCACTGAAGAGGAAATTAGCAGTTCAAGAACAGTATATAATTGTATGAATCAAACCTATGTTTAAAAAAGAACATACGTTTTCATAGAATCATAATCTTCAGATAGAAAGGTTGAGTATAATCCCCATATATTCAGAATCTCCAAACTATATTTTAGCAAAAGACCAAATGCATTTTCTCTTTTATTTTCCCTTAAAGAAAACTGACATTATTGTGAATGGAACTTTTTTTTTAACTACTTGAGAAGTTAGAGAGATTAATTAGCACCTGTCCTATTACCATATGAAGTTGATGTGTACAGTGCATGGGCTTATGATCTGTGCCAGACCACTTAAAATGAAACTGTGGGGGTTTCAGAAATTGACCCTTGGAAATTTTCATAAATTAAAAATCCAGAACCAACCCATTTTTAAATGTCCTCACCATTTAGCTTGATAGATGAATAGAACTGTACTGAGCAATCTGTCTAGATGCACCATATTAATGAAGACAAATGAGCTTAAGTAACAGATGTTGAAAAAAGTGAGGGTCTAAATTTTCTAGTTGAAATGTTCTATCAAATTAAAGAAAATTAACTTGAATGCTTAATATTGGAAATCTTTTGGAAATTTATAATGAGGAAAATGACTAGATTATCCTATAAAGAGAATGTAGACTATTTTATATATCTACATAGTTTGTAATCTTTTTTTCTTATAAAGAATATCATAAGACTAGGTGAGAGTAAATGATTTGCCTCTTTCCTGCTGTTAATGTTTGTTCTATTTTCTCAATCAGTGAAGCAACAGTGATTTGAACGTGGAAGATCCAACATAGGGGCTTAGAGGTAACAAAGGTGCCTCATCTTTTCTTCAGTTGTGTGTTTCTTCACGTCACACATAAATCACATCTCACACATTTCTTGTTTTGTCTTTGTCTTCCCTAGTGAAACTCTAGGTTTCGCTTGTTTAATAATGTGAACGAAGAAGATTTAATATTCTTTCCATGTTATCTTTTGAAGCAAATTGGTAATAGTGTTATTAAAGCCATTCATTCATGAGAAATAAATCTAGTCCATTTCCTACACAGAGACCAACTGCAAAGCATTGTTTAACATGCATTCAGGGTCAGAGGGCATAGTCAAAAGTACACATAAAAGCAGTTTGGAAATTGTGATACACTGCTATTCAGAGAAGGCCCCCTGCTGTATCTTTCTTGGGTAGGTGTCTAATATAGTAATATATTTATAATTGGATTTTAATTGCAATCTGATTTTTGTGTGTGTGTACGTTTCTGTTTGCTGCAACCAAAGGACAGTGGTTGAAATGAAATTACATAATACCTCTCCCAGGGCAATTCACTGTCTACCAAAAGTATATTAGAAAATAAAATCTAGGCAATGTTGTTTAACGTAAGTTAATAAGCTAACTTTGTAAGTCATTTTATTCCTTGGCCATATAGAAGACTGATGAGTCTATTTCACATTTCCTCTTGTCTTCTCTCCATAGTCTCCATTCCTTTTTTTAGCTAATCCTCTCCTTTTGAAAGTATTCAAATTTAGTTTATTACTATCTTTTACATCCAAAACATTAGGCATCATTTTTATATATAGAAAGGTGAGATAGGGTATTAGGCAGTCAAGTGAGACTGAACAGAGGATTATTTTATGTTTATCAAGGTTAGCTCTTGAGTTACTTAGAGCAGGAGTTGGGTATGAAGAACAGAGAAATAAAGAGGGATTAAAAATACTCGGAGTTATCTTTCCTATATAGTTATCATACTTTAATTTAATGCTATAATTCAAAGGCAATTGGGAATTGCCATTTGTCTTTGCTGGCTCAATAGTTTCTTCAAAATGATATTGACAAATTCATATTACCATTATGATATTCCCTCATGGTAAAAAATAAGACCTGTTTTCATTGAATCTTGAATATTTAAAAAATTCTTATGGTAGAGATTTTATTTGGTTTTTTGGATTTAGAAATCATGGCTTTGAAGGAAAGTTGGTGATTTCAAATTATCTTTGCTGATCAACCTGAATGTGTTATAAAGAAAAACAATCAATTACTATCCTCTTTATTCTCTTCCCCATTCCAAAAGGAATGGAAGTAAAATAGCCTTTTAGAAAGTGGGGAATGTTTTATCAGTTTATTATAGACAGAGAAAGAAAGTTCCATAGATTTTCATCCCTCTCAAGGTTTCCTGAGATAGTAAGTATGTAAGAGAGGATTTAAATCCAGGTCCAATTCCAATATTTATCCATTACCCAAAGTATTCAATCACAGAAAAAGAATTCAAACATTATAGTAATTATTTCTAATACAAGATTATCTCAAGTATTCTATCTAGTTCTAATGATGTAAGATCATCAGACATTACTTCATATTTAATTTGTATGTATTTATCTGTGTGTATATGTTATCCACTAGTAGAATGTAAGCTTTTTGAAGGCAGGGGCTAAATCATTTCTGTCTTTGTACTCCTAACACTTAGCATAATAGTTGGCACATAGTTGTGCTTAATAAATAATTAATTGAATTACATGACACTGTGATGCTAACCCAGTTTTTACAAATATGGATTATTTTGGATCAGACCAAAACAGTTTTGAAAGTATGAATTGTTTTAAAAATTATTAGACTTTTAACTACAGGAACTTATTCAATATCAGTATGCCTACCTTGGACTTCTGTAGTTTTTAAAAGCAAGTGAGATAAACACAATACTGCTTTAATTTACATCAATGATACTAATATGTATACTAATAGCCCATTCAGAAGATCATCATAATAATATTAGCTCCCAAGCTTTTGTATTTTACATCTGCAATAGTGAGGACTAATGTTTTTTTTAATCACTTTGTCCAGTTACATAAGGGTTTATTTAATGTTACATCTTTGTAATATTCCATTTTTCCCCTCCTAAGAAATGCTTTTTAGTGAAACTTTCTTTTTTAACAACAGTGTGATCACTGGTCAAAACAATAATGTTAATAAATGCAAAATGTGGCATTTGTTAAAAAAAAAAAAGAAAGGCAGACTGCATTTTGTTTCTGCTTTATTTTTGTCACCACCATAATAACTGAAAAAAGCCAGAAAATGATTCTCTTGTTTTTTTCCCTTCTTTTTTAAGAGGGATGGGTCAATAATAATGTTTTTATAAAATCTGTCATAGAGTTTTAATCATAGAGCTTTAAGATGGAAAGTGCCATCCACATCCATAGAAAGAACTATAGAGACTGAATGAAGATCAAAGTACACTATTTTCACCTTATTTTCCTTTCTCATGGTTTTCTCTTTTGTTCTGATTTTTCTTTCACAATATGCCTCATATGGAAAAATGTTTAATATGATTATGCAAGTATAACCTATATCAGATTGGTTGCTGTCTTGGGGAGGGGAAAGATAAAAGAGGGAGAGAGAAAAAAATTTTGAAACTCAAAATCTTACAAAAACGAATGTTGAAAACTATCTTTACATATAATTCAAAAAAATAAAATACTGTTAAGTGAAAAAAAAAAGTCTATCACAGGCTAGATACTGGGAAAGAAGCGCTAAAGTTTTGCTGAATAAAAGGGAGTAGATTTTAACCATGTTGAACAAGAAAAGAAAACTAGCAAAGAAAAGGGAAGTTAAGGGGGAGAAATGAAAAGCAGGGAGGCAGAAAACCAAGCAAGGTGTGCAGACTGGCAAAGCTGAGATTAAATTCTCAGTTTTTGAGTTAAGTAGGAAAGAAATTACCGTAGTTGCTCATATCTTCAGCTTTGTCACATGAAAAGAAATGGAAAAGTTAAGGGTGTTTTTAAGGGCAGGTCATCTACATGTATCTTCATCATTATTTGGAGCTTTGGCTGCAAGAGTGGGGGAGGGAAAATGGAGACAAATGGGAGATCCTCATAAGATGCTCTTAAAAGTGCAAAGAGGCTGCTGAATCAGCATCTGAGCAGGCACATGGAACAAGGAGAATGCCACTGCCTCCAACTGCATCCATTTTGTGCGTGCCTGTAGGCAAATTGCATTCTGGCAGGGAAGAGGCTGGAAACAAAACTAACCAGCATGAATTATTATAAGCCACACACTCTGAAATATAAAAATAGTCTTATCCCTGTGTTTGCATTACCTCTGAAGAGTGATAAAGGAGTAGCTTAAAGGTAGGGGACTTATGGAAAAGGGGATTTAGAGGGGAATTGCCAAAGAGGCTTGGGGCAGAAGCTTTAGGAAGCAAGGATGATTCTTCTTTGAGAAAAATTAGCAACATTGGAGTGGAGTGCTCTGTCCTTCCAGGGAAGGGCTTGTGAAGTGTTTCTGATGGCTATGAAGCTATGGAATCTGGGAAGCATTCCTTTCGGTAGGAAGGTAATCACAGAGCATCCATAACTCAACTGTTCTAAAGTTTGGTACAGAAGAAGGTGCACCTTTAGACTCGCTTACTGACCATTTACACCGGAAAGGTTCTGAGAGGATTTGTGAGGTGGGAGATAATTTAATTCAGGAAGGAGAATGTCCAGAATATTTTGCTTGGACTCATTCTGAGGATTATGAGTCTCAAGCTAAGGCCTTGGAACTCCAGCAGTGATCTATAATCAGAGCATCCCACAGTGGGGACAGGTACCAAGGTGGTACAGGGTAACTAGAGCACCAGACTTAGAACCAGGAAGAGCTAGATGCAAACTTCAGTGTGAACTTGGAAAAGTCACTTAGCCCTTCTTAGCCCTCAGCTATGAAATAAAGGGGTTGGACTCAATGGCCTTGCAGTTCCAAAATCTGTTACTTTGATATTTAATTAAGAGAAACTTCTTTATAGACCTCCCTCCTTCCCAAGCACACACTTCTAGTCACCTTAACTTTACTTTAGACTCAACTCAAAATTTGGAGTCACACCTAAAGGGACAAGAAGAGGACTAGAAAAAGAATAGCATATCTCAATTCATCATCCTTCTTACCAAAATTATGATTTTCTTATTTGTTCTTGAGCTGCAGGGTATTCATATGATTTCCTTAGAACCTAGTAGGTACTTGGTTCAGTAAAATCTGAATTCTTGTCCCTTTTGAGAGATCTTTAGACTCCCCTTTTCAATCAAAAATTTCTTTGGGATTTTTTTTCTCTCTAATGCTCCAAAAATAAAAAATCCAAAACTACATTAAGATCAAATATTCTTTTTTGTTTACATGGCAAAGCTAAAATAAGAAGGGAAGTCCTCAAATAAAGATTTCATCATTCTCAGTGATCAAGATAGCTGACATGTGTCTGTGTATACAATACAAACATACAGATAGGTGCACACATATTTCTATGTATATGTACCCCCATGTACATACACACATGTATGGATTGTGTATGTGTAAGAGAAAGAAAAAAATGTATATATTCATTATTTAAGGTTTATGAAATGCTTTGTGTATGTGTGTGTGTGTGTGTGTGTATAATGTCATTTGATCCTTATAAACTTATAAGATAGAGACAGAAATAGAATTATATTCACATTAAAGATAAAGAAACTAAAACTCAGAGAGGCTATTTGATTTAATCGTGATCATTTTGCTATAAAATATCTTTTAGAATTCAAAACAAGTATCCTCCAATCCCACCTCTTAATTTCATCACTCTTTTTTATTCCATGGTGCTGAATAATGATGCTATGAAAATAACTACTTTTTATTCCTAGCACATTGCCTTGTACCAAGTAGGTGTTTAATAAAGGCTTGGTGATCTCAGGCCCTTTTTAGCTCTAAAATTTTCTGACTGGTTCAAAGTTAAAAAAAAAAAAACAAAAAAAAAACAATGGACCCACATTTTTCCCGTGACTGAATTATTCCATTTCCCCATTTTTTTCTTCAGCCATTTCAAAAATAAAGTATGAAACAGTTCCACAGTATCCTTCCCAAAGAGTCAGCTCTGATGCTAAGATAAAGAAAAAAAAAGGGAAAGAGTTGGAGCACAGAGAAATGCTGAGAAGCCTTTGTAAAGTTGTTTACTTCCTTGCCACTATTGAGGAGGTGATCCAGAGAAATATCAAGTGAATGTTTTTATTCTTCCATGTAGTTCTTATTTCCCTGGTGCTCATAGACTGTATTAGCCTTTATGCTTAAGCAGCCCATCTTATATTGTCCAGGATTTCATAACACTGGATGGCATTATGCTATTATCACTTTTAATGTGGTTGCAATGTTCATAACCTGTAGTACGTATATGGCCACTTATTATAAATTGAACTTGGACTATTTTTTATAAGAAGCTCTCTCTTTTTTTTTCTTTTGGCATCTGCACTGGTAAGGGCTTTTTAGGATTTCTTTAATGCCTTCATGTAAAGGGTACACATTCTAAATTGTTGTCATTTTCCGCCTTTATGCAATTTTTTCCCATTCCTAAGAGCTTTGTTACCTGAATGTGAAGAATATTACTATTCAGATGGCCAAATCACAGAGAATCTCAGCGATACCCAGAGTCTTGTTAGGAGGGCATTACTTCTTGCCCTTGGTATATAACAGATTGCGATTGTGGCTTGTACTGATGCTGAAACACATTGCTGATATGAGGCCCCAAAGACAGAGTGAGAGAAGTGGAAGTGTCTCAGGGCTTCAGGTGGTAATTTAATCACTGCTGACTGAGGCCTTGCTGGCTTGCAAAAATAGTTCTATCTAAAAGAGGGTCCCTCTAGGAAGGGAAGTTGCTATCACCTCAGTAAAAGGTAGTGAGTGCTACTGAAGTCATTTAGATTTCTAAACTTTTGCCAGGCTAATGCAATTCCCTCTGGAAAGTAGAAATATGATACATCCTTCAGTAGAAATTCAGCCTTCGGTTTTGTCATTCTCTGCAATGTCATGAACTCTCTCTAATTCTCCCTTTACTTTTCTATTGTGAATTCATTTTAATAGAGAATAAGAGGAAAAAAATGGAAGAGATGACAGTGGAATTGACTCGTCCTAAAAAGAGATCTTTAAAATGGTCTAATCCAGCCCCCCTTCTTTTGTCATTTTTTAAAAAACTGGACTTGTGACATGTGCACTTCGTTAGTATTAGGAACTCCTGATAGATAAACCGCCTCAACCAATGCAAACTAACATTTGCTGTTGATCTTGGAAAATTGTCTAGGGGAATTTAGAGATGAAATAACTTCCCAGGAGTCACATATTGTTGTTTGTTTCTTATTTTCAAGGAAGATGAATGATACTTATAGCTAGGGGTCCATAGCTAGTATAGGACAGAGGGAGGCCTTGAATTAGGATTAGTCTGTCTTCCTTTATGGCCAGATGTCTATCATTCGACCTTCTACCTACTGTGCCATGTCTCCATCTTTCCCTTTTCAAGATTCTTCTTTTACAAATGGGTAAACTGAGACCCAGAGAAATTGTCTTGCCCAGATGTCACATAGGTAATTAATAGCAGAATTGGTATCTGAAGCAAAGTTTCCTAACTACAAATCCAAGGCTCTTTTCAGTTGTTCCATGCTGCCCCTTTCTATATATGAACAATCCACAGTTCTCTATGGAGCTCAGTAGGACCAGTTTCTGTAGGTTTTTCCTACAGATCAGTCCCAGAGTACCATTCTTTAGATATCCCTCAAGAAATGTAATGTTCACTTCCTCCTATAATAGTCTCTTTCCTTTTTGTGGCTTATCCATCATGCCTGCCTATCTTGCAAGACCCAACTTAAGGTGCATCTCCACCACCACCCCAGATATTGTAGCCCACATCCATTTTTCCTTTGTCTGGCTTCCAGTTGTACTTCTAGAGAGGATCTCCTAGTTTATCATTTAGTGCATTTCTCTTGCATCAGTCTTTTATTACCAGCTAAATAATATTTTGGCTTTGCAACTTATAGCTTTGGGCAAATCATCTTAAGATCAGAAGAGCATAAACTCTAGAGACGGAAGTCACCTAAGCAACTATTGAGTTACCCCCTTTATTTTACAGTTGGAGAAACTGAAGCCTGATGAGATTAAGTGATTTGGACAAAGTCATATGACTGTGTTAGAATTAGGCAATGAAATTAAATATTCTGACTCCACTGTAATTCACCATCTCAACCTATCTGAACTTGTGAGGTTACAGGATTGGACAAGATCCATCACTCAAACAATCATTGACATTATTAAGTGCCTACTGCTGACCTAGTATATAGAGTGCCAGACCTGGAGTTGGGAAGATTGATCTTCCCAAGTTCAACTCTGAGTATTTGTGTGACCCTGGGCAGGTCACTTACCTTGTATGCCTCAGTTTCCTTATCTAGAATGACTTAGAAAAGCAAACCACTTCAGTATCTCTACCTAGAAAACCCAAAATAGGTCAAAGAGTTGGACACAACTAAAAAAAAAAAAGACTGAACAGTAGCATATGTCAGTACTATGCTAAATGTTCTCCTAAATTCCCCAAAACATATCATATGTGATCATTCTTTTGTCATTCATCCATCCACTTAGCAAGTTCTTAAATTGTAATAGATTTCAGTGGTCCATAACTTGGATAGAAAAAAAAAATACAGCTTTATTTGAACATAATTGGCTTCCTTTGTTATTCTATATACTTTAGTATTTTTTAAAAATTATTTTATTTGAAAAAACAAAATAAGAAAAAAAGAAAAATAGAAAAGGAATACAAAGCAAAATAAAACAAAACAAAAGAGAGCATTGTCATATGCCCAGAAGAACATCAGGGAGGATCAAAATATGTAACAACAAATTACCAGATCAAGAAAGTATATATATTAGTAGAAGAAATTATATTCATGGGTGTCCATTTTTTCTTTACTTCCTTGTAAATTGTTCTTTGGTTCTCTGCTCTTCACCTTATTTACTTTATTCTTTTTCCCCCTTTCATTCTTTCTAACACCCCCAAGCAAGCTAGTTAAGAAAAGATATCTTTATGTATACATATGTAGATATATGCATATATATGCACACTCACTCCACATACACACACACATCTTTCCTATACCTGGTGACTATTTAAATTCTACTCTATAACTTGCTTTGCTATTACTTAACCTTTCCTCACTCAAGATCCCTCCTTTGTCTTCTTCGGTCTCCCTTTGCTTCCCCATCTGCCCACCTCTCCACCTTTATTTCTTTATAGATTTTGGAGAGTGCTATATACCTTTTATGGTATGTATGTAATGTTGCCTATTGAACTCGTAGGTTTTCAGAACTATGAATTCTCCTCCATCCTCTAAGGTCTCTGTATCTATTCTTCCTCTGCATTTCATTTGTATAACATGATTACTATTTCTATCTTAACTCTGCCATTCTTTCTTTTGAGCTACCCTATTGTTGATGTGTATCTTAAACACATAGTATATACATTTCCCACATTCAAAAATAATATCATGTTTAAATCATTTTTCCATGTTTAAGTACCTTAAAATTGATCTTTGATATTGACCCTTATATTTAAACTTTCTGTTAAGTTCAGTAAATTCTGAAAATCTGCAAGTTCATTGAATGTCCATTTTTTTCTTTCAAAATTATAGATAATTTTGCTGGATGTTTGGGCACAAGACTAGTCCTTTTGATTCCCTGTAGATATGATTCCAGGACTTGGGGTCTTTTATTGTGGCTGCTGATATGTCTTGTGCAATTCTAATTTTAGCTCCAGTGTATTTGAGTTGTTTTTTTTTTTTTCTTATTTCTTGCAAAAATTTTCTCTTTGATCTCGAGATTTTGAAATTTGACAATGCTATTCCTTTGTATTTTCTATAAAGGATCTCTTTGAGGTGGTGATCAAAGAATTTTTTTCTATTTCTACTTTCCTTTCATTTTCTATCACTCCAGAAAAATTTTCTTGTATTATTTCTTGCGTTATTGTGTCAAGGTTCTCTTTTTGGTCAGAACTTTCTGGCAGTCCAATTATTCTTATATTTTCTTTTCTTCATCTGTTCTCCAGATCTGTCATTTTTCTTATAAGATTTTATATTTTGTTTTATTTTCTCATTCTTTATAATCTGTTTTGTTATTTCTTGATCTCTCATAGCTTCACTGGTTTCCCCTTGCCCGATTCTAATTTTCAAAGAATTATTTTCATCTTTGAGACTTTGTACCTCCTTTTCTAGTTGGTTAATTTTTTCATAATTTTCTTATTTTTCTTGAATTTTTGTTTTAATTTTCCCTCAATGTCTCTCATTTGATTTTTAATTTTTTTTTGAATTCTATAAATTCTCTTTGGGCAGGGAGCCATTTTACTTTACTCTTTGGGGTAGAATTTTTTTTTTAACTAAAGTGCCCTCCTGTTCCCATAATATCTTTCAATGGTGACGTTCTTTCTTCCCTGCTGGTACTTTTTTTTTTTTTTAATAAGAGGTATTAGTGTAAGTACCTCTAATCGTGAAGTGGGAGGATGGTACCTCAAGCATCCCTTTAGCTCTCCCCTCTGATTAGGAACCCCAAACCAAGCACTCCCTCCTAATGCAAGTCCCTGCAGTGTCCCTGCTATGCTGCTTTTGCACTCACCGGGTTCTGATTCCTTTTTGACCAGGGCTGCATCTCAGCAGGACAGCTGGGCCTGGCATTCCTATTCAGCCCACGTTCACTCAATCCTCCTGGACTCAGGCCCTAATTTGACAAACAGTCTGGGAGGTGAAAGTCCTCATGGTTGCTACAGCAGCTCTTACCACACCTAGCTAGCCTGAGGATCCCCACTTAATGGTCTGTAGAGCTAGCCTGGAGGTATTTGCACTTCACACAGGTTAATCCCTAGCCTGGGGTCTTTCTTCTGATCTTTTCAGGTTGTGTGGGAAGGACCCTGATTCTGCCCCCAGTCTTCTTGATTTTTCATTAGCCTGTATTCTCCCTGAGGTGCAAATTTGTGCCATTTGGGTGAAATTGAGAAAGCTTGAAATTTACCAACCTGCTTCATCATTTTCCCAGAATCCTCCCCTCTGTACTTTAGTATTTAAAATGAGAAGGGGTCATGGCTTCACCAGATGGCCAAAGAGACCCATGACACCTAACGGTTAAAAGTCCCTGGCATATAGTAAAAATTTCAATAAATACGGTTTTAACAGGTCAAATATTCAAGATTGTTTTCATTACATGAATAAAAGAGTATTGTGCTATCACTGACCATTCTTCCAAATAAATCATCTTTTAGGAAGAAGGTACCACTGGTGAGATATGACACAAAAACCCTTTATTTTCTGTTCTGTTCTGTTTTAGCTTTCTTGAGGAAATAGGAGGAAATAGAATAGGGATGGTGGAAAGGAATGGGCTTAGAATAATCTTGAAGAACAACTGAAAAGCATTCTCCCATTTAGTACTGGCTGGAGTCACCTAAAAGACAATTGTTAAATTTTCAGTGTGAGTACTTATACCTCAAAAATCAGCAATTCCTAACAAATCAAGGTTATATGTCTTGTTTGATGCAGTCATCAAGACTAGTCATCAAGTCATGATCTAGACTTAAGAAAATGTTAATACTGCAGAATCAACTTAAAATGGTGTTGTGTACAAATTTTTTTGGAGAGTCAATTGTTAAACCAAATATCCTTGTCTTCCTCCCTTTTACTATTGTCCTCCTCACTGGCCCAAGTCTAGTTATAAGGGATACCAAGACAACCTTATTTCTTTTTTGGCAATTACTAGACTGACAGAAAAATGGCATACTATAGATATTATCTATATTTGAGCAAAGAGTTTGAATAGTATTACAAGTAGTTAGATTTAGAACTAGTTAAAACAAATAGACCCCAAAAATAAAATCTATGTATGTGAAACTGAAAAGAAGATTCTGGTTAAGGATTACAAAAACTCTATTCTTAAATCTGTTCTGATCAATTTTTAAAAATCAATGACTTAAATGAAGACATAGATGCCATGTATGTCAAAATTATGGGGGGTGGGAACTGGTAAAGATGGCTATCACTGCATGATAGAATCAAGATTCAAGAGAATAACTTTGTATAATAGCATGAAATTAAAATATATAAATGAAAAAACTCATAATTGGGTACTTAAAATGTATCTTTCCTCCCTCTTAAAAATTACAATAGTATTTACTTAATTTCAGTATTATATCATTTTATTATTCTTTATAGTGTTTCAGAAATCATCATTAATTACAGTCACATTTGCAAGTTATTTTATAACTTTGGGACATAGTTTTCATAAGGCTAATGACTTGTATTCAGTAAAATTAATGAGGTGCTGTCTTATAATCTTTTATTATCTTGAATTTGTTTTATTTTTCCTATCATGAAAACCTTTTATCCTGATAGAGAAAACAAAGCAAACCAGAATTGAGTAGTTCAGCCTTCTCTCCTTGATCCACTGTCATTGTCTCATTAACCCCATACAAATAACTTCCATCCTTTTTTGCTCTTCTTACTGCCCCAAGATAATTTGAATTTTAGAAACTCTTTTTTTTTGTATTGTCCTTAACATTTATCACAACCTTCAACTCATCCTAGGGTTGTGCATTCTTAGCATTATTTTTTAAGAACATACTATTCATTTGTATTTACTTTCAGTTATCTATATTTTTGTTTTCTGTATTTTCCTTTTCTTAAGATTTTTGAAATATATGACAACTTAACTGATGATATATTTTCTTTATACAAGCTATTCTTCCTGAGTAGTCAAGCTCTTTGTACTTGGCACTACTTAAAAAAAGTGAATTGTAATTTTCAGTTCAACTTTTCAAGATATCTCCAAAATTTTGTTTTCTCCTGCAAAACCAAGATGTTATTTGGACAAGTCTGCTGTTGCAGTTACAGGAGAATTGTAGCAGTATGCATGGTACTGAGTGACAAATATTCTGCCTTTAAAATAAGCTCAGCTCTCTGGAAAGGACCTGGGTTTTATGAGATTTTTGGATGGGGTCAGATTTAAATGGTATTCTTAATTCTGTGCATTTGCATTTCATAGCAATCTTTATGACAATATGGTTTCTGTGTTGTTTCACAGTAGAGTAATATCCAGGGTAGAGATAGAAGGGCTGTTTTTTTTTTTGGGGGGGGGCTTTAAAGCAAGAATTAAAAATAGTGCTTTTCATTGAGACATGAATTGTAGGAGAGCCAAGGTGAGTTGAAGACCTAAAGTTCAGTAGCAGCAGGGGTACTGTGTAATGGTATCTCTATTCATAAATATAGGAGACCTTTAAAAATGACAGGATGGTCATAGTGAATTGGTTAATGAGACAGAAGATTCAATGTGCCTTTCTTCAGGGATATTTACCCAAGTAGATTTTTTTTCCTTAAGCCAATCAGATCATAGACTTCGTCTAAGGCAGTTAGGAAATTCAGCATCTATCAAATTCATTTTTATAAGGAAAGTGTATGTCTGCAAAATGGCTATTTTACAAGAACTGCTCCCTCCAAGGCATTTTTGCTTTGGTAATGAGTTCCGTTACACAACTGAGGTAAATGTTAATGCCTAATTCCTCTTAGCCAAAGCAACAAACATTTCACTAATTGTAAATAAAGCACACAAATTTGCATCCTTTTCAGTAAGGTCCTCATTGCACTTTGATGCTAAATGCCATATTAATTTAATATTTTCTCCCGTAAGGAACAGATGCTAATGTGGGAATAACTCAGTCTTTTTCCCCACTGTATGTGTCACATTAACTGTTTGCATCTCTTACCCTTGTTTGTTAGTAGCCCCTAAAGTTTTAAAGCTGAAACTTACTTGAGAAATTAGCTCACAAGTGGCTTCCAGTTTGGGGATAAGGCTGAAATTTCAGCTCTTTGCCTCCTTCTCCTTTGTTCCCCATGGTTTTGTGGAGAAGGAAGAGGTGACATTGGATAGGCAAAGAAATGACATCAGTCTCTAGGCCTTCAAAAAATGACTCTGTAGTTTCTTCTGCGGTGAACCAAGTTAACGGTGGAACTACAGCTTTTAACTTCTAGCTTTGGTGGCTGAAACAAAAACTTTGAGGAGTGACATTTCTGGATTAAGGGATTAGGTCATGACTGTATTGTGGGCATAGGAATTTAGCCGCATCAAGCAGGCAAATTGTTCCATGAGACAGTAAGCTCTGCTCTTACAATTCTCATGGGAAAAATGGAAAATGATGTTTTTAGCCAATAAGGAACAATTTTTCATGGCTTCCATCTTTAGTAGTATCTCCAGGTCTTAATATATTAACTGTTTTGCCTGGGGGAGGGGAGGGGAGACCAAGTAAAAATGGTAATTATGGATTTAATTTAATAAATTATTATAATAGTTGACAGTCCAAAACAAGTATCTGATTTATTTGTAAAAATTAGTAAGCTAACCAAATCCAGTATTCCTCTTCTTTATATTAATAGCTCAGGAAAAATTCCATTGATTCCATAACCAAACATATTAAATGCCCTGTGGCAAAATGGAAACTCAGAATGATTATAGACACCTTAATAATCTGGTTTCAAATTAGTCAATTCTAATATTTCAGCTAGTCATTTCTCATGAGCCCAGTGACAATGACCCATGTCATTATAATTTGTCCAGATTTTTCTATATTATCTGCTGGATGCCCAGATCTTATTATTTATTAGTTTCTCTTTCCTTTTCCCATCCTCCCTTTGAAATTTATTAATTACATATATCTAGAATATTTTATACCTATATTCCTTAGAAAGTGTTTTATAAACAAATGGTATTCCTCTAGGGACAACAATTCTTCATTTTCATTTAATTTCCTAAAACTAGTCATTGATATTCTGTATATAGAGTTATAGAATTGCTACCTTTTGATCCCCTCGTTCCATATTAAGAATTTTTTTTCTTACTGTGTGATCATGGCAAGGCACTTCACCTCTATGTTTCCTCATCTCTACAATGGGAGTAGCTAACTTCCAGAGTCCTGTACAGTTTTTAAGTTATGCTTAATGAGCTTTGAATAACAGTCTCAAGTATATGATCACTGAATAGAATGATTGTTTTCAAAGTCCCCAAACTGGGAATTTTACCAAACATGAAGAAGATAAGAACTGATTGGTGGAAGATCGGATGAGAAATAGAATTTTTAAACAACTATGCAGCTCATTGGGTGATCTGGGCTGGGCAAAGTATATAGCGTAGTGACTGTTTTTCTAGGTCTGGACAATAGATTTCACTTAATGCAGCCACAAACCACATTAGCTTTTTTGTCCATTGTACCCACTAAAACCCTGGTATCTTTTTCATTTGAACAGTTTTGGCCTCATGTCCCTCATTTTGTATATGTGAAATATACTTTTTTTTTAACCTGAATATAAAATTTTTACATTAAATTTCATCTTATTAGATTGAGTCCAACCTTCTAGCCTATCGAACACTTTGGGGGATCCTGGCTCATCCAACAAGTTAGTTATCCCTCCAGATTTCTGTCATATGAGAATGTGGGTAAGTATGCCATATATGCATTTATCCAAGTTGTCAACAGAAATGATAATGAACCTAAGGCCAAACATAGTTTCCTGGATTTCTACCCAAGTCCTCCTTGGAAGTGATGTGGAAACCTTAATAATTACTTTTGGGAATCCAACCATTTTTAATCAATATCAAGTCCGCTTCACTCTTGTTTAGCCCATGTCTCTCTATTTTGTTTATAAGAACAGCATAAAAGAATGTGTTAATTGCTCTAAAATTTTAGTAGCTTACATCTGTAGCATTTCTCTGGTCTTCCAATCTGGGAAACCTGTCAAGAAAGGAAATGAGATTATTCTGGCATGACCTATTCTTGATAAGCCATGATAGCTCTCTTACGCTACACTTATTCCTTTTCTTGAATATTTACTGCTCTCCCTTTAATAATATTTTTTAAGGTATTGCTGAGAATTAAAGTCAAACTCAGGAACCTCTAGGATCAGGGAATGTGCCACATGTAGCCCTCTAAATGTAACACAATGGAGTTTTTACAAAGTAATATTTACTTCCGAATATATTATACAATATTTAAACATAGTCTCCCACCAACTCATAATCCTCCTTCTCACTATACTACCTCAATTCCTGGGGAGGAGAACAATAATGAGTTCATGACTTAACTCAGTTCCTATAAAACACAGTTTCAATTTTAAGTCCAATCTCCACTCACTTGGACTCAAGTGCTAGGTACCCCACCTTCTCATGGTTAAGGTGGCTTAAGTTTGATTCAGAAAGGAGAGTGGGAGAAGTCTTCACAATTCTGCGTGAAGAATTACATGTAGGGAAAATGTGAGTTGGGGATCTTTCAGAATAAATGGTTGAGGCTGGATAAAGAAGAAATCTGTTGAGAGACAGACGAGTATAGCAGAAAAAGTGGTATGGAAGGAAGGACAGGAGAAAGAAGGGGAGGAAAGAATAGGGAATGAAGAAAAGAAAAGAAATAATGTAGAAAAGAAATGAGAAGGGAGGAAGGGAGAAAGAAAAGAAAAGAAGGGAGGGAGAGAGGAAGGAATCAAGTATTTATTAAGCAACTACTATATGTCAGGCAGTGTTGTCTCATTTTGTCCTCACAATAACCCTAAGAGGTAGGTGATCTTATTATGTTTCGCATATGGCTAAACTGAGGCTTACAGAGTAAAGTAACTTGCCCATAGAGACACAGCTGGATTTGAACTGAGGTTTTCCTGACTTCAGGTCACTATATGACTGTTTGTAGTCAGAAGCATTTCATTTATTTGAGCTTACAGAATCTGGAAGACCCTTCCTTAAAAATGTTTGGCTACTTGCATGGTTTATTCAACTGTTCAGTACTATATGGAGAATTTTGTCTTCCAGCTGGGCTTTAGTGAAAGGTAGTTTTGCTTACCACTTGTCAAAATACTGAATAAAAGCAATCCTCTTCAAGCGTGAATAAAAGCAGAGTAGTTATGATTATGACTCAGTGGTCACAGATCATAAGGGCATAGCAAAGAAGCATGCTCATTGGTAATTTAGTGCTAGTCTATGTTCTTCACATTTTTACTCAAGAAACATAGGTGGCTTTTAATAGAACACATGTCATTTTTCAATGAGAAAGAAACTTCACAGAAAGATAGTGTGAATGAGCAGACAGAACACTAGATTTGGAGTTAGAACACCTAGGAATGACACTTATAAGGTATAAAACTAAGGGAAGTCACTTCAAGTTAAGTCTGAAATTGATTTTCTTGGGAAGAGGAAACAATGATACTTGTATTAACTATCCCACAGACAAGAAAAATACTTTGTAAACTAACACTCTATCTCCCTTCCTTCCTTCCTTCTCTCCTTCCTTCCTTCCTTCCTTCCTTCTTTCCTTTCTTCCTTCATCCCTCTCTCCACCTCTCTCCCTTTCTTTCTTTCTTCTTTTCTTTCTTTCTTCCTTCCTTCCTTCATTTCTTTTTTCTTTCTTTATTCTTTCCTTTCTTCCTTAATCCCTCCCCCATTTCTCTCCTTTTCTTTTTCTTTCTTTCTTTCTTTCTTTCTTTCTTTCTTTCTTTCTTTCTTTCTTTCTTTCTTTCTTTCTTTCTTTCTTCCTTTCTTCCTTCCTTCTTTCCTTTATTTTTCTTCTTTTCTTCCTTTTTTATTTTCTTCCTTCCTTCTGTCTGTCTGTCTATGTGCATATACACATACACACATATCAATTATTACTTGAGCTCCTGCATTGTGATCATAAGTTAAAGAAGAAACATAAGCATTAAACTGAGCTTAAAAGTGAAGAAATGGGCTATGCTACATTCAGATACTGCATGTGATTTTCACTAACACCAAAGGGAATTTCCCTTAAGCTGTGGATTTCCCTACCATGATATGTGTCTGAGTGAATTCATTGCCACTGGAACCAAGAGGATTGAGATGTGGAATGATTTTAGGGCTTCTTTGTTCCAAATGCATTACCAAAGTCATCTAGAGTAATGAGAGGCTTTCCTCCCACTGATAGTCAGCAAAGCTTTTTTTTTCTTTTTGTATTGATTTCTATCAGTGCCAAGAATAGTATTCCATATCCATTGGACCTCTGGAAAAATGTCAACTGATGTCTGGCATTTTAAAAAATCATTCGTTTTTTCTTTAGTTTTTAATTAAATAGCAACTATTGAGCACCTACTATTTGCCCAGGATAGATCTAGGTCTTTTAGGAGATTCACAGAAGGATAAGAAAAAATCTACCTACCTTCAAAGAGTTTATAACACTCTCTTAAATGAAGTAATAATGGATAACAAAAGAGAAACATTTTATAATTAAATGCTAAATTATGTCATGTAAATGTTGGAAGAGTTCAAAGAAAGAGATGAAGGATATCATCCACAAATACAAATATTACATAGCCATTAAGAGTCAGCTTAAGCCCCACCTCTTGCATGAAATCAGCTTACTGCCACTTTTCTCTTTGAATTTCTAGATAACATATAATCTATACCACCAATTTGGTACTTCAATATATATTATTTTGTGACATCTCTTGTAATAAAAAATTTTATGATTATCTAACTCATAATTTTTCACCAAACTCCTAAAATCTTAAGAGTATCAAAGATGTTTTGTGTATTTCTCAAATGAACTCTCTCTCAACTATAACTCTCAAATTAATTTTAAGCTCCTTGAAAAATAGCATTTCTGTCAGGTTTTAAGGTTTGCAAAGTATTTTACAAATATTATCTCATTTTATCCTCCCCACAACTGTGGGAAGTAAGGGTTCCTCTTACCCTCATTTTACAGGTGAGAAAATTTAGGCAAAGAGAGGTTGTTTAGCTTAGGATCACATAGCTAACTGAGTATCTGAGACTAGATTTAAAACTCAGGTCCTTTGACTTCAGATTCAGTGCTTTATTCCCAATTCCATGTTTCATGTCTTTTGTTTCTTTGTATTTTCTATAGTGTTTACCACAAATAGTCCTTATGTATAAAAGAGATGATGAATGTATATACTGTATTCTCTTGAAGTCTTCACCATAGTGATGGTAACTGTAGTCATAAAGTAGCTTCACCTTTATCTACTATGTGCCAAATTAAGCACTTTACAAATATCATCTCATTTGATCCTGACAACAACCCTGGATATTTGGAGATAAATTCTTTGGCCATGACAACCCATAGCTTGTTCTAGGCAATAGGGGGAAATTGGTCAGAATGGAATAGGATATGTCTTGGGGAATAAGGGATTCATGGGTAATTTTTTACACAACTAAAATAAACTTTTAATTCAACATCTAAAGAATTTTTAAATGCAATCAATGTGAGTGTACCTTTCATCCACATAATAAGAGATAATAATAATATTAGCTAGAATTTCTATAGCATTTTAAGGTTTGCAAGGGGCCCTAAGAATTTTATCTCATTTGATTCTCCAACAAAGCAAGAAGGTGGGTTCTACTAGTATCCCTATTTTACAGATGAGAAAACTGAGATAAATAGAAGTTAAGTGATTTGTCCATGATCACACAACTATCTGAGGCAGGATGTGAATCAAGATCTTCCTGTCTCCAAGCTCAACACTCTATCTACTATATCATCCAGCTGTCTTTCTTCTTATGGAGAATATTACTTTACAGGACTTTGAGAATTACTGCATCTGAAAAAATTAACATCTCCAGTCTTAGCTATGCTGCATCTTGGATGACAGACCTTCATCCATTTTGTTGTCCATTAGAAAGAGTTCTCCCTCTTGAATGAAGAGACCTGTGTTCCATTTCTGGTTCTGCAATTAACTACCTATTTGAATCAGAGTGAACCATTTACCATCTGCGAGTGTTACCTCATCTGTCAAATGAGGAGGTTGGACTAGATGGCCTCTAAAATTCCATCCAGCTCCAAATCTATGTTCCAGGAATCCTGAATCACATTCAAGAAAGGTTCGTTAGACAGCATGAGAGCATGGGAGATGAATTTTAGAACTTTGCCTGGAATCCTTTGTAGACCACACCCCTCTCCTTTCTTTACCCCAAAGAAAGAGAGAGAACCAGCAGGTCCTGGCCCTCTCCTTGTGTTTCACAAGCTGTTTACACAAACCCAAGGAGGTTAAGAGTCTTCCCCGTGCTTGTCAGGCTTTCTGTTCTATGAAAATTGACAGAGCCTGCAGGCTGAGGGGCTAATTTTAATAGAAATAACCTAGGTGGGTTTGTTAATTTTCTTGGTTCCCTTGATGATCTGTCTGCATAGCATGAAGGTTCTTTGATGTGAGTGGGAGAACAGAAGGATATTTTGTGCATAGCCAACCATGAGAGCAGTGCTAGTTCTTCTATAAAGAGTCAAAAAAAAAATGACAGGTAAGTTGTGAAGGTGAAGATTAGAGTGTACATTGTTTGGAAGTTTTTTGTTTATTTGTTGGGCTGGTTTGGGTGTTTGTTTGTTTTTTTTTTTTTTTTTTTTTTTTTTGGCAAATCTTAACCGTGTAGATCTAAGATTTGACTATTCCTTCTAGCCACAAATTAATTTTTGTAGTTCCAAAGGAAATTGAACAAATTGGCAAATTACTTCATAAAAGATGTAATGAATGTTCAGGAAAAAAAAAAACCTGATAACACCTTTTTCAACAAAATCATTGAGATCTAAAAGAGTTTGATGTTACTCCTTTTTAGTTACATAAAACATACAGTATTTGCAAAGTGCAATTTCAGTCAAGGTTATATAGGTCGTTCAGCATGCCCAAGTGAACGGGGTTTGGGATTTCTTCTCCTTCTGCATGCAGATAATTTGAAGCCCTGTAGTGTTTGCAAATTCCTTTGTCTATATCCCAGGGACTCCTGCGATGTGACTTTGGAGAGAATACCTGGGTTCAATAAATGTGATGGGAGTTGGAATACAGAACTTAGCCTTCCAAGCCAATGTTTGACATATTGTAAGAGCTTAATACATATTTGTGTTTTCCATTCATTAATTAAATCAGTCAAAACAATTTGACTACTGTAATTTCAGACATATATCTTTGACATGAAGAAAAATATGCAATCATGCTTGTTTATTTTGTTTTGCTTTTTGGAAACCCACCCCTTTAAGGGGAAAGAACATTGAATTGGGTTATATCTCAGATGCATTACGACCTCATTGGCAAAATCATTCACCTTCCTTTTCTCTAATTCTTCTCATCTTTATCTGCTTCAGAGGATTATGGTAAGAATCAAATGAAAAGGACAATCAAGTGTATCATTTTGAAATATTGCTAAGGTTTGCTAAATGGTACAATGGATAAAGCTCAGAACCTGGAGTCAAGAAAATCTGGCCTCAGATACTTACTAGCTGTGTGACTCCAAGCAAGTCACTTAATTCTATTTGCCTCAGTCTTCTCATCTGTAACATTAACAAGAAAAACATCTTCCTGAGTTCAAATCTAGCCTCAACTATGTGATCCTGGAAAAGTCACTTAATCATGTTAATCTCAGATTCTTCATCTGTAAAATGAGTTGGAGAAAGAAATGGCAAACTACTCTGGTATCTTTGCCAAGAAAACCCCAAATGGGTTCACAAAGAGCTAGACATGATTGAAAAATGATTGAACAAGAAAAATGGTGTAACATGTTAAACACATATTAGGTTTAATTCTTGAGTAATTGTTTTTCCACTCCAAATTTCAAAAATTAACAACTGTTCCAAAATCACAGAATAGAATAAATCTGATGTAAAGGAATAGGATCTTTTACTATTGGTCTAAATGTCTTAGGACTATTAGGAAAATAGCTCTAGTTAGTCATAGTAGTACCTGGTTTTATAGCATCTTATCATACAGGGAAGCATGTTCCTATCAGTATTGGAGGAGGGAACAGGAATTGTTGAGATTTTGGTATTAAGAGGGGGTCTATTAAATCCTGTGTAGTGAATTTGGGGTATTCCCTATATTGAGGGAACAAAAAGAGAGAGCGCTCTTTTTAGCACGGAGAATAATATTAAAGTGTATTTTGCCAAGAAAAGAAACCTGGTATTAAAGATTGTTTTCAGAAGAGCTTTGAAGGTCAGGGATTTATGACGGATGAGGTGAGGAGTCTGAAGAAAGAGCTAAAAGTGTAGTGAGCCAGAGCTCCCCAGCAGTGGCCCCAATGGTACAGAGCAGCCAAAGACAGAAATCACAGCTAGAGGAAGGACTCCTGATTTATTATTTTAAAAGAAGGATGTTTACAAGGTATGTGGGGGGAAACGAACAGAAGATCAGATCCCTGGCCCATCTCTGTGCCAATTTGTAGGATTTTCATTGGCCGGGGTAGGGTGTGCACTTCCTCAGGTAGAAGCCCATAAAGTTCATGGGCTGCCAGGCTTTTATAGAAGGAAGCAAGTGTTGACTTCTTTCATTTATGGAGTCTGGATCAATGCATAAAGATATTAGTTACAGTTTCTCTTCCTTTCAGATCCATTCAAAGGAGGGTTAGAAGCACATTTATTCTATGGTTTCCATTGGTGGGCAATCAGTTAGCAGAATCATGATTCAATAAGCAAAGATGATTAGTGACTCTGAAAAGCTGCAAAGTACATTGATAAACAGCATTCATTAGTGGAAGGAGCACTGGACTTGGAATTAGAAGCTGATTCAAGTCTTGATTCTGACATTATCAGTGTCCTTAAACAAGCCACTTAAACTCTGACTCTTCAGTCTCTTCATTTAGAAAAGACTCTAGTGTTTCTCCAGAATGTTGTGAGGAAAATATTTTATAATAGACAAAGTGATCTATTAACGAGAATTATTATCATGGCACAAATGTCATTCCAGTAGAAATTACTTTCTTTCATTTTTGCCATGCTCACTCCTTCACTCTTCTTGTGGTTGTGCTCCTGACTCTCTGGTTGATATTCCTCCCTATCCCTCAGTAGCCTTCTCACCTTGGAAGATGTCTCCATCCTACGGCCTTCTCTCCCTGGAAGATCCATCTGCCCCTGTGGCCCTCTCCTCTTATTGACGAATTTCTCCAAGAACCTCCATTTTGAGGAAGTGCCCAGGTCCCTGATGCTCACTCCTTCATTCTTCTCTCAGCTCCACTACTGATTTTCTGGACTTCTCCATCATGCTCTCCCCATATTGTACTTTTCGGCTCCCTTGTATGTATTGTCTTCCCCCATTAGAATGTAAGCTCCCTGAGGGCAAGGTCTATCTTACTGTCTGAATTTTTGCTTGTATTTGTATTACCAGTGCTTAGCACAGTGTCTGGTATAAAATAAGTACTTAATAAATACTTATTGACTTGACTTGTGTTTGTATTCCTAGTACTGGCATAATATTTGATACATACTATAGTAGGTGATTAACACAGAATTGTTGAATTAAATTTAATTTAATATTGAGAATTTTGCTCACAGGGAAAAGTTGAGGGACTAGAATTTTTCAATACATACCACTCAGTGTACAAAGAGTGCCAAGGACCACTCAGTAAATATTAGTTGGTGGAACTGACTTTCAAAAAATTTTAAAAACATCTAAACAGCAAGAAAAAAAATCATATTAGATTTTAGAATAGACAACCAAAAATTCAACTATGGGCTTTTAAGAGGTAGAAAATGGTGTGTGTCTGTGTGTTTGTTTGAATGCTACCTCTTGTTTTCTTAATATGTCATCTTACCAACAAAGTGCCACAGAGAAACTTTCCCTTGTTGGCAATTAAATTTATTTTATTATTTTTTCCATGAATAGTGTTTTGCTTTTTCCAATTATATGTAAAGATAATTTGCAATATTCATTTTTGTAAGATTTTGAGTTCCAAATTTTATCCCTGTCCCCTCCCCAAGACAGCAAGCAATCCAAAATAGGCTATACATGTATAATCACATTAAACATATTTCCATATTAGTTATGTTGTAAAAGAAGAATCAGAACAAAAGGGGAAAACAACAAGAAAGAAAAAACAAAAAGCAAATTTTTAAAAACTAAAAATAATATTCTTCAATCTACATTCAATCTACATACTTCTCTTTCTGGATGTGGATGGCATTTTCCATTACAATTCTTTTGGAATTGTCTTGGATCACTATATTGCTAAAAAGAGCTTAATCTATCATAGTTGATCATCATACAATGTTGTTGTTACTATGAACAATGTACTCCTGGTTTCGTTCATGTTATCATCAGTTCATATAAGTCTTCACAGACAACTTTTCAAGAATGTTCCCTCATTTAGTGGAAGTCATTAATGAAAACAAGATAAAAATTACCTCCACTAGAGTAAGCCATGTTAAGACTAAAGGTATGATTTGGAATATATATTTTAAGTAAATCCTTCAGATCAGATGTCTAAGGATAGAATGGCCTAAATTTTGTTTTCTGTTTTGATTAGTATTTAATGGAGGAAAATGGTTCTTGATCATAAATTTCTCAAAGACAAAGTTGTAAAAGGATGATTCTTATAGATTCATAGCTTGAAATAATTATTTCATTAAACTAGAAAGAAATATATCTCATCTTGATGAAAGTATTTATTTCTAGTTTTCAATTTTTGTTCACTCCTATAATAGTTGAAGTAACCGTGGTATGAAAACTCCCTGAAATAATGAAATTCATCATTTCTAGTCTTAGGAATTACCTGAAGTAGTAAGAAGTTAAGTGACTTAATTGTTCTTCCAAAAATTATTGCTGCACTGGAAAGACTTGAAACTGTCTTCTTGCCTTAGGCCCAACCTTTTGTCCATTATACTTGACTGCATTGAGTACAGCAAATTGTATAGTATGACTAATTGTTTTAGCGTGAGCCTGGAAGGCTTACTAATGCCCTACATGAAAGAGGATGCCAAAAAATGTCTTCTTGATTGGAACCCACTTTTGCTCTTGTGGCTGAACTTTTTAATCAAACCATAAATTAAATCCTTAACTCCTCAAGAGTTAAAGGTCTGTCTTCAAATGGAAGAATGATTGAAGGGTTAATAGCCACCAGTTTATGCTGAAGAATTAGCATGTTGGCAAATGACAATGCCTTAGTGGGATGCAGAGCCCAAAACCCCAAATCTAAGAAAGTAGCAGAAGCCAGTAAATGAGCCAGATTGAACAGGATAAGAGACAGCCCCAATCAAATGGGAAAGACCACAAGAAGAACAGGATGGAAGCCAGAAAAAATGGAAACCAGAAACCAACCATATATACAAGATCATAGTGGGGACAAGTTGTCATATGACAAGGAATGCACAATGTGACAGGAGCCAAGGGTAGGCTGGCCTTTTGTTTTGTTTTGTTTTGTCCAGACCTGTGGTTTATGCATATAGTGAACTCCCTGACTAGGAAATTCCCTTTACCATTGCAGACTGTAGCTTGGAGTCTTTGAATATTTCTTAGCAATGTGGAAAAGCAAAGTGATTTTTGCAGAATTCAAAGCCAGAACATGTCAGAGGTGGAATAAGAACACAGTTTATTCTGATTCTTAAACCAGCTCTCTATCTACTTTGTCAGTCTTCCTCTTAGTTTGCTCACTATACCTACATCTAAAAGGAGAGATCATCTTGATACCTGGAAAAGAAGAGCTTTGTTTATTTGTTTATTTTGGGTGCTCTTCAACCCCTAAAGCGAATGTTGAAGGTTAGTAGTTGGAGGTTTGGCAGTTTTCCTGCTCCCCTAGAGAGTTAAAGATAATATGTACTTTCCAAAATTAGACTAAGACGATAAGAATCAGATTTTATATTGAAAGGCATTTCACATGGATTTCTACATCACAGAGTGTGGTCATTTTAAAATTATTTTCCTGATTTTAGTTGCAGCTTGAGAAAACAGGCAGGTATAGCTGATGGAGTTAACAGTACTTAAGTGTTGCTATTGTGTTTTGAGCAGACTCCTTAGTGTAAGATAAAATTTCTAAAAATGAAGATCTCTCTCTCTCTCTCTCTCTCTCTCTCTCTCTCTCTCTGTCTCTCTGTTTCTCTCTCTCTGTTTCTCTCTCTCTCTCTCTCTCTCTCTCTCTCTCTGTCTCTCTCTCTCTCTCTCTCTCTCTCTCTCTCTCTCTCTCTCTCTCTCTCTCCTGCTCCTTTCCTTTCCCTTTTCTTTTTCTTCCTTTCCTCCCTCCCTCCCTTCCTTTCTCCTTTCTTCCCTCCTTCCCTCATTCCTTTCTTCCTTCCCTCCTTCCCTCCTTCCTTCCTTCCTTCCTTCCTTCCTTCCTTTCTTCTTCCATCTCTATCTCCCTGCCTCTCTTTCTTCTTTTTCTTCTTTCTGTTTTTCCCTGACTGCAGATGTTACAGCTAATTGTTTCTGGTAGGTAAAGAGTGGCCCCATTTTTCAGTCTGTCTAGTGATGACTTCTCATTTTCTGCTACAAGCAAATCTAATTTGCAAATGAAGAATTTCACTAAAACAGACTTTGCCTTCAAGGGAATTATAGCCCTACACCTTTGGAAGTGTTTGAAGGAACACACAATTGCATTTTAAACAAAAGACTTATGATCTTAATTCACAGTCAAAATAACAATTGCTTCTAAGTGGTACCTATTATTTTAAAAAGTTTCAACATTCCAGTAACAAAAATCAAAAAGGGGAGGATTCCTTTAAAAAAAAAAAATGTGAAGAGTCTTTATCAAAGATTGCCTGATATTTCTTGTTTGTAATTAGAGGTTTGGTTTTATTTGTTTTCCTGGTACTATAGAATTACCTTGTTTATAGGCTACACTAATAGTTTTTTCAGATAAATAAGAAGATACTAGAATAAATTGTGGAGGTTTCATCCTTCAGTTTCCTGATGGTTATGTGACAGCTACCAACATTATCTTATTATTTCTGTAATAGGGGAGAGAAGCCCTTTAGAATCCAGTGTATATAATAATGGAGTATAATGGTCTTTTAGACATAACAAATTTCTATATGTAAAAGTTCTGTTTCAGGAACTAGGAATTGACTTTCACTTCAGTCAAACTTATATATTTGCAGGTTTACCAAGAATGGAAAATCTTGCTTTCAAGTTCTGAAACTAGAGATCTATAGTATTTAAGTATTTTGTTGATATCTCTACTTTAGGTTTACTCTCCTTGCAGAAACTCTTGGAATTCAAATGCTCTACCATTCCTGTTCCAGGGAAACTTAAGTTATAGAAACTGTCAAAATGTTTAATTGGTTGTGGAGAGGAGGTGGGGGTGGGCTTTGGGATGTGGAGTTATATCAACAACAATAACATCAATAATACCCAGCATTCATATAGCACTTTAAAATTTACACAGCAATTTACATTTTATTGAATTTTATTTTCACAAATAACCCTATGAAATAGATGACATAATATCATCATTTGACAATTGAAGGAACTGAGTCTCAAAGAGGTAAAATGGCTTGTCCAGGAAAAGAGAGCTAGTAAGTATCTGAGGCAGAGTTGGATTCATATCTTCCAGATTCCAAATCCAACATTCTATCTTCAGTTTTCTAATTCCAGTTTAGTCTTATCTTCATGGACTTACTTCACTATTTAATTTAGAGTAAATCTGGTTCTTTATTGTCCAGTTGCTTACGCCCACCCCTAACTTTTGTTGTTGTTATTGTTGTTGTTGAGGCAATTGGGGTTAAATGACTTACTTGCCCAGGATCACACAGCTAGGAAATGTGAAGTGTTAAGTGTCTGAGGCCAGATTTGAACTCAGATTCTCCTGACTTCAGAGCTGGTGCTCCATGCATTGTACCATGAACCCCTCTACCTTCCCCCCCCCCACCTAACTTTTTTTTTTCCTGAAGCAATTGGGTTTAAGCGACTTGCCCAGGGTCACACAACTAGGAAGTATTAAGAGTGTCTGAGGCTGGATTTGAACTCAGGTCCTCCTGACTTCAGAGCTGGTGCTCTACCCACTATACCACCTAGCTGCCCCCTACCCTTAACTTTTAAAACTAGACTAAAATGCCATTTGAAAAAGCTTTCTTAAGAATAGCTTTTCCCTTTGACCTCATGTATTATCCTTTTTTATCCTTGCACTTAGTATTTATTTTATATTGTAATTGTCTGTGCTTGCTTTTTATCCTCTTACTGAACTATAATTTCAGGAAGGGAGGGACAGTCTAATCTAAAATTTTTATCTTCCAGTGCTTAACACAATGATATGAACAAAGTGGGCACATAAGTGTCTGTTGAATGACTGAATAAATTCCAAAGCTTCATGTAATTATTTTTTTAAGTTAATCCCTTGTTTTGAATCAATGAAGATTCTGTAAATTCATCAATGGCTTTGTCCTCTAAATTGTTAGTATAGAGTCTTTCAGAACATGATGCTTTTAAAAGATTTTTAGAAGTGTTTTAGATTATCTGTGACTTTCCTTTCCAATGCCAACGAGAGGCTACCTATTTTTTTTTTTTTTAAAGAAAGGTCGAGAGAATACTGCTTGGCTAAATCTGTGAGATAATGAATTATATTTCAAATAAGCTTTTGGCTTATAAACATGATTCTGGAATAACTAAAAAGTGATTATTTAATATGTTGATATTATTAGTTGATCAGACAATTAGGCTAGCCATTTTCCTGACAGAAGACAGTTAAGTAAAGCAGTGGAGTTCAAATCTAACTTCAGACAGTTTACCTAGATGTGTGACCCAGGGCAAATTACTTCTCCCTGTTTACCTCAGTTTTGTCATCTGTAACAGAGCTGAAAAAGGAAATACTAAACCAATTAAGTATGTTTGCAGAATTTGAAAAGTCTGGAAAATAACTCAGCAACAACATCCTCAAAAACCTTCCTCTCCATTCCCATGTTTTGTTTTTCATCCACCTTTGCATGGAGATTGTGTGCAAAGCAAAATGCTGTGCATAAGTGGGTAGGTTTGGTCCCCAGGGTTGTTAGCCTAGCAATCTTCAGAGTGTGAAATCCATTTATACAAGGATCATGAAAGGAAAATCGAAAAGAATGGGAAGAATTGCTTATACAGTGTGGTTTATACAGTTAGTGGCTTTAATTTTTATATCCTTGAAAGGGTTTGCTGAAAAAAAAAAAACATGTAAGTTTAAAATTCTCCATTGAAGGCTTGGTTTTTAGAATTGCTGCCCCATCAGCAAGGAAACACTGAAACCAGCATGACCACTATCAATTTAAAGCAACTCAGGACCAAATTACTCAGGTAAGTCTGATAGCCATGTCTCCCCAGTGACTATTTATCCAGATGTCCTTCTGGGATGGGACAAGACCAATCTTTAATGGATCTCAGTACTGCCTTGTCAAGACCCTTAGATGCCTCTTTTTTGCTGAGCTGAGTCCCTTTTTTGGTGCTTTTATTCCATTCTATTTGGGCATTCAGGAGTGCATGACACCTGCCTTGTACTGCACCTGTCAGTGAGATCCAGAAATTCTTTATTTCTCCTGAAACATTACTTGTTGCTCCTAAATGAACATGTCAGCTGCCTCTGATCCATGACTCAAAGCCTCAGTTGTAAAACAGGGCTGTTGAAGTAAAAATTAACAACACCCTTTTGTGCATTTTAACAACTCAGTGAGAAAGGTGGGATTAAGCTCAGTTGGAAAGGTGAGGACCCATAGTATCTTGCAAAGAACTCAATTTGGAGGCAGAAGGAGCTAGAGAGCTTGCCTTGGCTCCGATGCAGGCTAACTATGAAACCTGAGAATTTTGCCTTACATCTCTAAGCTGTAATTTTCTCATTTGTTATGTCACTTTAATAATATTTGCATTACTTGCTTCCTAAAGTCTTGGGGCTTACAGACCCTCTCTAGATGCTAAAAAGTTAAGTAGCCTTGCCCACAGTCACAGAGTCAGAACTTGAATTCAGCTCTTCTTGACAAAGACTGTCTCTCTATCCACTATGATAACATGACTCTCAACAAACCTGTATAAATCTCTGTTAACTCAAATGCATTAGGAAAATAAAAACGGGATCAAAGGTTTAGATCGCATAGGTCAACCAGTCCAATACTGCTATTTCACCAATGGGGATTTTGAGGTCCAGAAAAGTTACATGATTTGCCAACAGTCAAATAGTTTCTAGGTAGTAGAGTCAGGATTTGAATTGGAGTCTTCTTGCTCCAAATCTTTCATTCTTTCCATTGTACTGCCTTGCTTCCTTCAAAAGAAGACACTGCTAAGCATTCGATATTCCCAGGTGCTCCCATCTAAGAAATAACTAGACCCAGTGCTGACTTGCAAGATCAAATGAGATCATAATCAAATGAGTAAGTGTCCTTGGGTTTAATAGGTCCTTTACTGTCTGCCCTTCTTTAAGGCATACTACTAACAAGTATATAATCAGTCCTTTTTTTCCTTAATGTGTATTACATCTTGTTATTTTCTACCTATATGATCTTGGACAAATCACTTAACTCTTCTGAGTCTTAGCTTTCTCATCTGTAGAATTAGGGGGTGGAAGTAGATGTCTGGAAGGTCCTTTCCAGCTTTAAATCTCTGATTCTAATAGCCTATAAGCACCCAAAAGTCACAAAGAGGTTACTGCCTTCCTCTCCAAATTTTACCATTTCTGTATAATCCCTGGAGGATTTCCTTCTCTAGGTTTATAAAACATGATTTATACCATCTGACTCATGATTCAAAGCCTCTGCCTGACTATAAAATAAGCTTCATAAAGTAACAATTAAGAAACCATTTCTGCACATCTCAAGAATTCAATGAACCAGATAATCTCAGTGTGAAAGGTAGGGCAGATTGGGAGCTGTATTCATCCTTTTCAGCCACTAGGGGACTATAAATTAGAAAGTTACTGCCTAACTGTTTTACTGATGGAAGCTATAGCTCAAAAGAGAAAGAGGCAGCTTCCAGATACAAAGTTTACCTTGTCTAAGAATGTGCACCATTGCTTGGTTTGGGGCAAGTGTTTTCTTCTAGTTTATACTCTTCATGAAATGATAACCTAACAATCTGCCACATATTTCCCCCCAGAAATATTCAAAGAGTAGTTATCTTCAGATGAAAAAGCCGTGGTATTGTTCAGATCTATATAGAGTGTTGTTTTTTTGTCTTGTTACTTATCCTTTGTATGGACCTTTAAAAGATTTTTTAATTGTCACCATGCCTTATTATTTTGTTTTCAAGAAATTCTTTACATAGAGTAATTCTATTTTTCATTTACTATATTAATTATTTCTTTAACAGGCATTGATTTGATACCAAGGAAAGGACAAATCTCTTAGTCTACCAAGAAAAATCACCTTCCTTTTTTTCTTTACTTCCCTTCTTTTTCCTTCCTTCATTGTTTCTTCCTTCCTCCTGCGAACTCACAAATTGCTCAAAATTCTCAAGCTCAGGATATCTATCAACTTCAGTTTCTCCCAGTAGCCTAGGTTACAGGTTAAATAAATTACCACACCTAATCAATTACCTTTTTTTTAAAAGATATTTTCACATGTGCATTTTAAAAGCTGTCCCTTATCAAAAAGAGTGGGTTTTCTAAAAAAGAAAAAGGGAAAAAAAAGTATCTTCTAAAGAGAAAGAATTCTTTTAAAGAAATGTATATATATATATATATATATATATATATATTCTGATAATAGAATACTGAATGAAAACTTCAGATAATATCATCTGACTGGGGAAGAAGGGAAAGAAGGTTTTACCAGTGGTTTGTGCTCACCATGCTTCACTCAGAACACTGAATATGACTAACTGGACAACTTAACACTTTTAAAATCCTCATCTTTTGGGCTTTTATTCTATTGGACAAAAATGTAAGTCCATCAGATTATCATGCTTTAAGTAAATGGGAAAAGTTAATTGAGTAGAATCTTATGGAAGACACATACAATATTCTTTTTTATTCATTTAAACTTTTTTTTTCTTTTCTTAGCAGCATGTATTTATTTTTCTTTTATTCATTGTTTTCTGACATTATGGTACATATTCTTTGTGGGTCAGAATTCTGAAGGAAAGTATCTTATTTATATTGGAAGAAGTCAACCATGCAAGCTTTTTTATTTAGCTGAAAAGAATAAAAAAGATAGAACACGGGGTACAATGACACTGTAGCATAGTACTTGAAATCAGTGGCCAATGGCCTTAAATAGAACTGAAGGGTCAAAATCTGACTACAACAAACCAGAAATTTTCTCTTCATGTGTGGGAATGGCAACAACTCATAAGTTAAATAAGAATTTGGTACTTGCTCACATCACTGGGATCAACCATCCCTGCATCCCTGTAGGAAAGGTTGCATAAAGTTAAGCAGTGCAGGTGACTATATATTTATTGTTCATATGGCAATCTTCATTGATGATTTATCTTAATATTCATCTAGACTACAATACATTGGTGTTGCTCTGAGTTCTCTGGAAAATTATTTTTTCTTTCCTTTTCTTCCTCCTCTTCTTTTCTTCTTCTTCTTCTTCTTCTTCTTCTTCTTCTTCTTCTTCTTCTTCTTCTTCTTCTTCTTCTTCTTCTTCTTCTCTCTCTCTCTCTCTCTCTCTCTCTCTCTCTCATAAATGAGCAGAACAATTTTAGTTTTATTTATTTATATCCTAGTTCATTTAAATGTGCAACTATTTTGTCTACTTTTGGAATGATATTGGCAATTGTCTGGTTAGTGCATAAATGGAGGCTATGACATCATCAGTTTAAAAGACAGTTCTGATTAATTCAACCTGAAATAAACTGGGCTCAGCCAAAATGGACTTTGCCCCCAAATTTATTCTCTAGACATTGTGACTTTTGGGTAAACATATTCCCTTTTGGAGGAAATGTTTTCCTCCTATCGATGCTTTGAGTGAACAATATGGAGTGGTCAGAAATGAGAAAGAGTAGGGTGGCTTTTATAAGCCAGTTCCCTTGTCCCAGAATGTTCAGCTGCCAATTTGCTGCTTCAGCACTAGAGCTGGAGAACATTTCATGGAAGCACCTCAGCTGATGGGTCGAAGGAAGGGGGCTTCTTTGTGAGCTGGGCCCCAGAGTGCACTGGGCTCCCAAGATTAACACAAGCCCTTGAATTGCACTCTCCAAAATGGCAATGTAGCAATGCTAATAGGCGCCCATTTTGATGGCAATTTGGCAGGGAGTCAAAATTTGGCCCTAAAGCAGAGGTGGTACAATTAGACAGCTGAGATGCGTTCTCTGAACACACACTTTTAATTGATTTCAGCTTGTTCAGTTCACAAAGATAGAGCTCTGACACATAGCAGCTTTCTTAGAGGGGCTTATTTTTACTTTTCCTTTATTCAGCAGCGTAATTCAACAGCAGCAGAAGCAACAATAATAAAGAGTTCTAAAGAAAGGGTGTTTGGCATGGTTTGGATACAAAAAGTATTATTAAGAACTAATGAGTGAGATAGTTAGATGTTAACCGGAAAAGCATTAATGAGCAGAATAGGGTTCTGGCATAAACATCTGTTTCTGAACAGATGTTACCTTGTAAATCTGCTGAAGAAATGCCTTTGTAAATGGAGCAATGGACCCTTTTAGGTAATAGGAGGGACAGAAAGATGTTTTGAGGTTTCCAAACACAACTTTTCAGCTGTTTTGAGACTCACAAGAGACTGAGAATTTTAAAGCAATGAATCTTCCAGGGCATTGGGGGAGTTACAAAGGGGACTGGCTGGTAGTATATGATAGCCCTGAAGCACATTGAGTTTGACCACATAATATAATAACCGGCAAGTTTTTGTCCAGTTTGTGGTATAAATCTAGGATACTCATTAACTTTGAATTTCATGCCCATTGACTTTTGAAGCTTGTTGCCCTAGGCAAAGTCCCATTGTGAGCAAAGTTTGTTTTCAGTGTTCTGGTATCTGACTGGACTTCTGTTTCCAACTTACCTGCATGGAGGTAGTTTAATGAATATGGTACAAGAATTGGAATCACAAAGATGTGTGTTCAAGTCTTACTTAGGCATTAACTATGTGACCCAGGTAACAGGACAAGTCACAATCTTTCTCAGCCCCAGTTTCCTCATCTGTAAATGAGGATAATCAACTTTGAAAGGTTGTCAATGCTAGCTATCATCTTCTTCTCCTCTTCTCTTCTTCCTCCTCCTCCTTCTTGTCCTTCTTTTCTTTGTCTTCTTCTTCTTCTTTCTCCCACTGTAATATTCCCCATCACAGTCCCCCACCTTCTAAGCCTGCCTCTCTCTTCCATTAAAACTTTCCTTTTACCCCTACTTTTCTGTAGTGCCCTGTATTCTAAACTTGTTCTAACTCTCTCTCTTTCGTCAAAACATTCCCTTCATAACTGTCTCCTTTCATAGCTTTGTAAGGTAAATGAAATAATATTTGTAAAGCACCTCACAAATCTTAAAGAGCTATGGAAATACTTATGATGATGATGATTACAAATGGATTTGTGCTAAAATGTTAATGGTTTTGTTAGCCTGTACCTCATAACATACAAGATATATTTTTTTAACCAGGGACCCTCCAATGTTTTTTAAAGGAGTGGCTAGAGGTAAATTGTAAAGCTTTGGGAAAGCTCAGACTGCACTTTATAGGGTCCCTCAGATCGAAGCATATAGAGAATTGTCTATTCTAAGTAATGATTCAAGCCAACTTGATAATATGGGTACTTAGAATCACAATGTTAGAAATAAAAGTCTTTTTAAACATCAGCTTTTTATTTACACATGAAAAAGTAGATGGAGACTGAGTCATAAAGGTTGAGCTAGAATCCAGGTATCCTGACTCCCAATCCTATGTCCACCTATTCTTCTGTAAGAAATTCCTCCATCCTATATCTTATCCTATTAATGAGTTATTTCTGATAGTGAATAAATAGTATTCTTCTTGGCAGATGAGATTTTAAAACCTTAAAATAAAACCTTTCATTAAAAAAAAGTTTCAAAAGCAATCCCTAAAGGAAGTGAGGTTTTATTTTTTGGTTCATTTTGGGGGGAAGACAGGAGAGAGATTAAGGATGGATGGCATGAGATATATTTCTTGGCCCTAAAGATTCTAGTTCATGACAGGAGTCAGAAGAATTGACCTAATGATTTTCATGATAACTGATTTTGCCTTCTAGTATCTTTCAAAAGCTCTTTTTTAAACTGGCAGCATAACTAAATGGTACATGCTAAAATCTATCTAAGTAGCATTCTGAGTTTCATTGCCAAGTTGGGCACTGTCAAAGCCGTTAGGTAATTTTGCACACCCCAAAGGCATGAGGTACTTTATCACTTGCTGCTACTAGAAAGGTCCAGATGAAATAGCAGGGCATCATTAGAAATAGGAGGCAGCATGTGCCGGGTGTGTCAAACTACTGTCATCACTTCAACCACTATTTCTCCTCAAACTCCAAAGGAGATAGCTCAGGTCTCTAAAACTAAAAGTCCTGGGAATAGCAAGGGCCTCCATACTTTTGATAAGATATAGGATGGAGGAATTTCTTACAGAAGAATAGATGGACATAGGATTGGGAGTCAGGATACCTGGATTTTAGTTCAACCTTTATGACTCAGTCTCCATCTACTTTTTCATGTATAAATAAAAAGCTGATGTTTAAAAAGACTTTTATTTCTAACATTATGATTCAAAGTACCCATATTATCATTAATCTTGAGAAATAATCCTATGGAAATAAGTCCTGGCAATTGCTTTTGAAAATTTCTTTAGCCACTGAAGACCCAGAAAAGAGAGTCCTCAATACCAAAGTCCTTTGTACTGTCAAATGAGATGCAGATGTGATTTAATCAATGGAAAAAGTGGAAAATCTTTTCCATTTAAAAGATCCATTACCAATCTGAATGTTACCTGAAATCTTCTATATGTACTGGCTATTCCATAGGAGTTCTTAGTGTTTTTTATTTCATGGACTTAAAGAATGTAACCCAAGTTACAATAAAGTAACAATAAATGTAACCCAAGGCTGTGTTCTATTCTATCAGCAGTTCTTAAACTATTCAATCTCCGGATCCCATTATACTATAAAAAAATTAATGAGGACCCTCTGAAGAACTTTTGTTTATATGGGTTTATGGATTATATCTATCAATATTTGCCACATAGAGATTAAAAACAGTTCTATATTATTATAAAAGCAATTTTAACTTTACAGCGCCCCTAAAAGAGCCTAAGGGATCTGCAGGGTTCCTGGACCACACTTTGAGAAATGCTGCTCTATACTGTCTCACTTGGTGATCTCATTAGCTTCTATGGATTCAACTATCATCCCTATGCAAATAATATTTAATCTTATTTATCTAGCTCTAAATACTCTCCAGACCTCTAAGAATCTCATATTACCTAACAGCCTATTGGCTGTTGCATGAACTGTTTGTTCCATGGGCATCTTAATCTCAACATGTATAAAACAGGACACCTTGGCTTTGCTACCAAGACCTCCCCTTCCCATTTCACTTTGGGAAAAATCTAAATGTTATTAAGCTTGTATGAGTTTTTCTTCAACTTCTACCTATTGTTCCTTGTTCTTCCTTCTGAGGTCAAACAGAAGTTGACAGCTGACAATCTGTCTTAAAGTCAATTATCATTTCCCCATTAATTTTACCTTCTTTTTAAATTAAAAAAAACTCACCTTCTTAAGGTTACACTCCTCCCTAGTTCTTTCAAGAAATTCCATAGAAATCATGAAACTTTTTACCATCTTGGTTGCTTTCCTTATCAATATCTTTTCCATCCATTTTTGTTCCTGCTGCTTTAGGCTAATATAGCTGTACATCTGGATATTCACATCATACAATTCTGAAGTAGAGTTCTCTTGTAAAAATCAAGAAGGGAATTTTGTAAGTTGGTATTTTTCCTATGGTTTTGTCTTAGACTAAGGTGAATCACTGGTGATAGATGAAATTTCCCAGTAATTATTTCTTCTTTCCTGAAGGAAATTGGAAAAACTTCTGGGAGCAGAAAATTTTATATTTTTTCTTTTAGTGCATAGGAGGTATGCATAGTAGTTGGTAGAAAGAAAAAATAGTACTCTTCCCACCTATCATGTACCAACAAACTGATTTTATGTTACAGAGAAAACTTATTTATGCTGCATTGAGGAATTCATGATACACACAGGTAGTAAATGTGCCTTATATTTTTTAACTCAGAAAAGATAACAGTGACTGTGCCATTTTATACAATTTTAACATTAATTGAGATTCCTTGGTCTTCCTGAAATCCTTACTTACAGTATAGAGAATGAATAAAATTAAAAAATAAGAAGTTCGAGAGTCAATACTTTGTATTACAGTACCATACAAATGATTCCCAATTCATAGAATCACTGATTTCAGGTTGAAAGGGACTTGAGAGGCCATTTAGTCCAAGTTTTTCCTTTTATAGATGAGGAAAATAGAGTTCATAAACCTTGACTTACTTGCCTAAGGGCACACAAATAATGACTTGAACCCAGGTTTTCCTAAATTGAAATTTAGAACACTGATCACTGTGTCACACTGCCACTCTTGTAATATCATTATTGGGAGAAGGCTCGGTAAGGACTGTTGTTCAATTGCTCAGTCATGTCTGACTCTTCATGACCTTGTATGGTGTTTTCTTGGCAAAACATTAGCTGCCATTTTCTTCACTAGTGGACTGAGGCAAAAAGAGATTAGGTAACTTGCCCAGGATCACACTGCCAGTGAGTGTCTGAGGCCAGATTTGAACATAAATCTACCGTAAAACCCTTAAGTTCACAATAACATCTTAGTGAACCATAACTAGGAGGGATAACTGGGGCTTTGTCCAAGTGCCCCAAATTTAGAGTGTACTAACAAGACTTTTACAATTTAAGCAAGTAGAAACAGGGTTTTAGTACCTAGTTATCAAGAATAGGATAAGAAATGGATCTGAGAATTCACTGGTTTAAGGGAACTCATAGATTAAGAAATTCTTCTACCGATGCAGGTCAGCACCTTATTGGTGGTGGTGTTAGAGTTACTAGAGAAATGAGAAATTAAGTAACTTGCTCAATAACACATCCAGTTCTCCATATCATGTCAAAAGAAGAATGAGGGAGGAGAAGGAAAAAGAGGAGGAGGAGGGAAAAAAAGTCCTTTATATTTTCTATATCATAGAAAGAAAAAAATTACAGAAAGAAAAACATGAATCAAAATAGAAAACTCATTTCATTTCTCATCTCCAGGTAAATAACTCCTCTATTAGGCTTTACCCCTAATACGAATCAGGGGACAATTTCCTCAGCAACGGAATCATGATGCTTTACGGCTTATGCTCATAAGGACTTGTTTCCCCAAGTCTCTATCTCTCCCATAAGTCTGTGCCATTTCTGTTGGGCTTTGTGTCCTCAAGTGGCAGGTCTCTTCTCCCTCCATAAGTCTCTCTCTCTCTCTCTCTCTCTCTCTCTCTCTCTCTCTCTCTCTCTCTCTCTCTTTCTGCTCCTCTACTATGAGTTTTCCAAACTCTTGGGACAGTTATATGGAGCAGTGGACAGAGCACCAGATCTAGTCAGGAAGACTCGTCTTCCTCAATTCAAATCTGATCTCAGACACTTGCTAACACTGTGACTCTGGGAAAGTCTCCTAAAACCCTTTTTGCTTCAGTTTACTCATCTAAAAAATGGCAAACCACTACAGTAACTTTGCCTAGAAAACTCTAAATGGGATCATGAAGAGTAAGACACGGTTAAAAAACAATTGATCAATCTCTGCTTTTTAGACCAATTGCTTGGTATCCGCCCTTCCTCTCAGTCCTGAGTCCTGCTACCTTTATTAGTAATTCCTTTTCTTGGTACTGGGGGAGCTTTGACTTTGCCTTCTTAGCTTCAACCCATTAAGCATTAACATCCTTTTCACCAGGGACTCCAGTTCTGCCTTGACTCGGTTCCCTTTCTGGAACTAATTTACCTCTCTCTTCAAATGTTTCATTTAACATCATATTTTTTGGAAACAATTAGGAAAGGTCTTTTTTTAAAGTAGGCAATAATCAAATATATTAAGGAGGTCACAGATGGTAAGTACTTTCCTGCCCATTACCAACTCATTTCTTAGTTTTAAAAAAAAAGCATGACATGGTTTTAGAATTTAGCTAATAAGTATGATATCTTTTAGACAATGGGTGATTAGTTTATGTAGAAGGATTTAGCGGTTAGCAACTTTGATAATTGAAAGGGAGAGGGAAGCTAGAATGACTCCTTTTAGTAACATCCAATAGATTTTATTGTCTTGTAGAAGTAGGAAAGTTTGACAGAAGACAGTTTGTATAGTTTTGCTATACTAAAATTCACAAGAAAAATGTTAGAACTATAACATTTGCAACATACTAGCCATAAATTCAATACAGCACATATAAAACATTGTTTCCTAGGGTGTTATCACTGAGATTCAGTATCACAAACATCTGCATTTGAGCAATAAAATTAACCTCTGGTGTGTTATATCCAATTGTTCCTGACATACATTAACATTAGTGACAATTTGTATGTGATTGTCTAAGATAACATTTAATCTGCCAACTTCAGACTTGCAGCTTCTAAGATTCAGTTTCCATATGTATCTATACATATAAATGTGTGTATGTCTGTCTCCACCAAACTCACATAAGCAAATATAGATGAATATATGCTTGTTTTTTCAGGGGGTTGCTATATATATATATATATATATATATATATATATATATATAGAGAGAGAGAGAGAGAGAGAGAGAGAGAGAGAGAGAGAGAGAGAGAGAGTCACAAAGAGTATATAGAAAAAAGAGAAATAGTGATCTATGTCTCTTCTCAGCATAAAGGAAGCAAGCTCTAACTATGGGACAATGCATGCATTTACATACGATTATTGTGTTGAATTCATTTGCTTGGCTGTAGTTAGTTAATGCAAAGAGATTTCAATCTGAGATTGAATAAGAATGGTTGGAAAGTAAGTTGTTTTTGTTTGTTGTTCAGTCTTAGTCAACTGTTCATAATCTCATAGACTATATTATGCATGCAGTTCTGTTGGCAAAGATACTGGAGTGGTTTGCCATTGCCTTTTTCTGTTTTATACTGGCAGAACTTAAGGGATTTGCCTAGAAATTTGAACTTGGGGGCAGCTAGATGGCACAGTGGAGTCAGGAGGACCTGAGTTCAAATTTGACATCAGATGCTTAGCACTTCCTAGCTGTGTGACCTTGTGCAAGTCACTTAAACCCCAATTGCCTCACCAAAAACAACAACAACAACAAATTTGAATTCAAGTTTTATTGACTCAAAGTACAGCATTCTATCCATTGAACTACTTAGTTGCATCCCTGGAAAGTAAGAGTGATAGTAATTAGACAAAAGAACATCAATTTCATCTTTTAATTTTTATATAAATGCTTATATTTTTATTTTTATTTTTTTTAAGTCCAAATCCTTTATTATCTCCTTCAAAGTCTTGTCTCCTTTCCTGGGGCTCCGTTAGCTTTCTTTTTTTTTAAATAACTTTTTATTGCCAGAACCCATGCCAGGGTAATTTTTTTACAGCATTATCCCTTGCACTCACTTCTTTTCCAATTTTTCCCCTCCCTCCCTCCCTCTACCCCCTCCCCCAGATGGCAAGCAGTCCTATATATGTTAAAGAGGTTACAGTATATCTTAGATACAATATATGTGCGCAGAACCGAACAGTTCTCTTGTTGCTCAGGTAGAATTGGATTCAGAAGGTATAAATAACCCGGGAGGAAAAACAAAAATGCAATGCTTATATTTTTAAATGCCAGTTTCATAACTTTAGAACCATAACTAAATACTTTAGGTTTGCCCCATTTTGAATTTTTTTAAAATCTTTGATTTTCCCCAGTTATGTGTAAAGACAATTTTTGCCAATTGTTTTTTTTTTTAATTACAAAATTTTTTCTCTCCCTTCTTCACCTTCCCCCTCCCTGAAGCATAAGCAATTTGATATAGGTTATGCAAGAATATCAACTTTTAAAAGGCAAATAAATAAAAGGAGTAAGGCCTTAATGTGGGACAGCTAGATCATAATAAAAACATAATTTATTTGAAGGATCATTTACTGTATAAATGTGTTATATACCAAAATTTATCATTTCTGTTTTAAAATTAATAAAATAAATAAAAATAATTTTAATATTATTTAATAAATAAATAATTGTAATATTAGAAATAATAAATTAGGAAATTTCTACTATTAGAAATAAGCACTAGTTATAATAATAGACATAAAATTTATTAGGAACTATTAGAAATAAATTACAAACTATCATTTCTATTATTAGAAACAATATTTTAAATGCTAAAAAACAGAGAAACAATTTATTGCTTCTTTTAAAAACTTGGTAAGCTTTTTTTCTAAATATTTTAAAATTTGTTTAAATTAGTTCATTTAGCAATGATCTCAAAAATAATCAAAGCAAATCTCCAGCAAGTATTAGGACTACATCTATGATTTTTATTAGAAAAGGAAATTCCCAGGTGAGGTCCTTCTACTAGTGAAGATTGGCAACTTCTCTGCAACTTAATAATCTTACAAAGTTATGTAGAATAGAGATATCAAACCCCTGACCTATTGGTCAAATAGACCTTCTAATGTGTTCTGAACCAAATCAAAATGCAATTGGGAAATATTTGACAATACATATAAATTATATTAGAACAAACATAATATTATATTTTATAAAAAACTCAATATGCAACCAGCAGGATCCTTATATACGGATTAGTGGTCCTTGTTTCTGATTGAGTTTTGACACCACTAGTCTAGGGAATTGCATGGTTTACTGACTTGCCCTGGGTTGTACAGCCATTGTATGTCAGGACCTGAACCTGAATATTTCTGACCTTTCATATCCTGGCCAATTGGAATCATGGAGGAAAAAAAAATCTCATTTTGCTTTTATGATAATTTTGCTAATAGTCTGTATTGTCCTAACATTTTTCTTAGTTTAGATTCTACCAACATATTATTTCAGATTCAAATACATGGAATATCAAGTATAGAAATATCAGGTACAAGAAATATTTAAGTTTCTAAAAAAAAAAAGAAAGAAAGAAAAGAGAGAGAGGGGGGAGGGAGGAAGGAAGGAAGGAAGGAAAGGAGCTTAGTATTCCTAATGTCCCTAGTTATATCTCAGTCACAATCAGAAGCACAAAATCTCAGAAGTTAATTTACAAATAAAGAAAGTGAGCCCCCAAAATGCTGATTGTTAGGAAGTTTTCCTTAGATCAGATCTAAAATTTTGTCTTTTTATGTGCTGCCTTCTTTTCTTAGTTATTCACATTGTAGCCTAGAAGAAGAAATATAATCTCTTTTCTGCATGACAGCTCATCAAATACATACCTGAAGACAGTTATCATCCTTGCTTCATCACTCTCACTCCCCCCAAGTTTTGTGCCATATGATGACTGACTTAAGCAGCTGGAGATGTTTCATATGGCTTGATCTTAAGATCCTTCCTTATCTTGGCTTGTTCCCCCTTAAATGCTCCATTACATATTGGTATCCTTGCTAACATGGGGTCTGAACAGACCTGAACACAATTCTCAATATCTGGTCTAATGAGGAAACTTATCAGAATGCACAATGAGACAAAAAGGTCTACTTTTCCAATATGAAAAGGGAAAACTCATATCTTTATGTTGCTCATTGTGTGTATTTGTGTGTGTGGAGGGGGGGGGGGGGGGGGGGGGGGGGGGGGGGGGGGGGGGGGGGGGGGGAGGTGAGGTTGTATCCCTGGAAGAGCATATGGCACATCACCAAATCTCTACCACACCATCCTGAATATCTATTCAACTATGAAAAATAATACTCCAGGTTAAAAAAAAAAGAACTTCATTGTTATGAAAAATACTATACTTTCTCCCACTAACTGCATAATAAGCAGTTTTTGTTTGAATTCTTGTGTGTTTCTAAAAATCCTCAAGGTACCTTGATACAAGATATCTTAGAGTTTCTTAATGAAGCTTTAAGCTAGATATATGTAAGGATTGCTGATGAATTAAAAATAATGACAGTGTCTTTAGTTGCTTATATTTTTGCTAATTTTCTCTCCTAAATTTGTGATCCAGAGTCATGGAGTATATTAAAAAAAGATAAAGATTGGGGGGAACCTTCTTCCTTTTGTCTTTACCATCACGGTTTGTCTGACTGTCCTCTGTTCGCATTTGTCTTTGTAATTCCCTACAGATGGGATCATGGAATTTTAAAGCTGTACCATACCTCAGAAGTTATTTAATCAAACTCACTTCATTTTGTAGAGGCCAGCACAAGTTGTGACTTGCCCAGGATCACACAGCTACTTAGCTGCAGAGCTCATCATACTTAAAGATTCATGATTCCCAATTCAGTGATCTTTCTACCATAGCATTCCACCTATCCAGATGTGGAAAGAGAGCTAAGGACCTTATTCAGTGGTATGATCAACAGGATCCAAGGGAGGGATGCCCCCAGCTTACCAGCTAATGACGGAGTCATAGAAAAGAGAAGCAGAAGGGAGCTATCCTGTCCTATTGGCACCTAGCCTTTCCCCACCTCCAGGCTGCTCTGAAATCCCAATGACCCTGCTATCTAATATTCTTTTTTTCCCCAATGAATAGCCCCAAGAGGATCATTGGCTGAGTTTAGCAACAGGGGGGCCTCAGCTCCTCCATTATCATCATGTCAGTGCAATCACTGGGAATTACTGTTGAGGATTTAAAGTCACTTGGGAATAATTTAGCCAGGCTGGAGGGAAAAAACCCACAACCACAAACAGATTGTTAAAAACTAATAGCAGAAAACAAATACCAAAGCAAAACACAATGGGGAAAGGTATGGCTGAGACTGAAAGTGCTAGAATGGTGACTAAGTGGTATAGGTTTTAGAATGATCTGTTTCTTAAACACTTTTGTTGAAGTTGGATACACAGTGAAGTACAGAGGAGCAGCTGCTCCCCAACTCTCAGCATTGCTCTGTTACAGAACTTGTAACATTGCTATGCTCTGGGCATCTGTTACTGAGAATACCCGGAGATTCTGCCAAAAGATCTCAGCTTGGCATCAGAAAACTTGAAATTTGGAATGCAAGTGAGAGAGATGCTTCCTTCTCTGGCTCCATGGAGGATTCAGCGAGTGGCAGTGCTCTGTAAGTTTTCCCTACCTTCAAGGCAGTTCCAATTTTCCATCCTTTGTAGACAACCTGGATTATGAGCGAAGGACCACAAACAAATTTATGTTCCATTTTGCCAAGGAGGGTTTGACATTTACAATTACTTTTTGATTTAGACTTGTAAGGGTACTGCCCACAGGATTTTTATTCCAAGTACTTGGTCTAAAATTACAGCAAACTGCCACTAGGTGGATGGTGTTTTCTTGGTTTGTGAGTGGTTTATTTAGTTGACCTTGTGGGTTAAACAGCAGAGTTTCCCAAAGGTGTCTTAACTTAGATGGAAGACAATACCCCAAAGAGAGTCTGACCACAGAATCTTGATCAGAGTACAGAATAAAACAACAGGGTCTGATTTTCTATTGTACAGAGGATGAATTCTTGTTCATCGGGGCTATCTTGCCCAAATATACTTTTTGAAAACTCATAAATGTAATTATTTATTTAAAGAGCTTAAACAGAACAAAGATGGTTAAACAAATTTAAAAGTCATCTTTTCCAAGCACATTTTATGAGTGGGGCAGCCAAGAAGAGATCACAGAACCTCCTGTGTATTACCCAGTCTTGATTGATTTGCCATTGAATTATCCAGTCATAGGATCACAGCTTTAGAACTCTAATTAAATTCCCTCAATTTCCTCTAAGTTAAATTTCCTCTAGTTAAATTCCCTCAAATTTTCCCAACTGAGGATTAAAGCCTAGAGCAGTTAAGTCATTTTTCTGAGGCCACACATACATAAGCATAGATATAGATATCTACAGATAAAGGTTGAGAGAGAAAAGGAGAGAGAAAGAAGGGAGGGAAAGACAGAAACAAAGAGAGACACATACCCAGAGAAAGGAGGAGAGGGAGAGACGGGGAGAGAAAGGGAGAGAACATTTATTAAATGTTTATTATGAGCCAGGCATTATGCTGGAAGGTACTAAAGGCAGATAATCTAGGGCCTCTTCCTCCTTTCTGTCCATCCATTAATATAAAGTCTAGACAAGGAAGGAAGAAACCAGGACAAGGAACATATAGATGAGTATATAATGAGACTTGATATTTTTATCATTCTTTTAAGTTTACAAGTCTAGTATTATCTCATTTAATCTTAATAGTAGCAGTCAGAGTAAGTTACTGCAGCATTCAGAGAAATTAAGAGAGTTGTTTGATCATATATATACCACTAGTAAATGTCAAAGGAAGATACTGAATCCTGATGGCCCCCTGGGATCTCCTAGAGGCTTTCTCAGCTCCAGTGTACATGGTGTTCTAAGTCTATGCAGCTCTTCCAAAGTCAAATTGAAATAACTTTTGAATTAATATTGTTTTTGTATTTCCTACACCTCTTCTTCCCACATTTTCTGTATAGTGTTCATAGATAATCAAGAGATGACTATGTATTCTTGCTTTTCTTTCTCCTTGCATAATATAGCTATATTAGTGCCATTCTCTTGGTTTGTAGGATTTTTCTTCAAATGAAAAGGAGAATTAGTCAAGCTTTCCTGCCTACTGTAATTCCCACAATTGGTGGTGAATGCTTCTCTTAATGAGTGATTTTTTGGGGGTTAATCAGTGCCCATACTGGGAAAGGGAATAAAAAGAAAAGGAGAGAGAGAGCCCACACACAAAACTTAGGTTATCCAAATGAGCTATAGTCAGTGATATTCTTTACAGTCAACAAAGGGGTTTTAGAAGGGTCTGAAGATGGGGTGCTTTAAATTTGAAGTCTGTGGTCTCCATATTTGAGAGGGTAACAATTCCAAAAATGATTTCCCAATGTTCCTTTTTGTACAGGAAAGATGCCATCTCTTATATCTGCTATTCATTTGTCTCATTTCCCAGGAACTCTGAGGCAATGATTGGTAAGAAAGGTGTTAGCTTTAATCCAAGAGTTAAGTGCTTTGGGATCTTTAAACAATATACCTAGTAAAATGGCATGAAGGACATAGAATTGGATTACTAGCTTTTCCTACTCCTTAATAAGTAAATAAGAAAGTCTCTTGTTTGAGATCTTACATGACAGGGCTTATAGTTTTCATTTCTATGGGTACATGCTGGCCCATTTTCTAAAGGCAGGGAAGGTGAATTTATATAAGGATAAAACTTTCTAATATGTCCATATCCTAGTATTAGAGGAAAAAGCCTCAACTGTGGCTATATAAATATTAACATGCATATATGTATATATATATAAATATGTGTGTAAAGCAAGCAAGATCAGTTCCTTTACATTCACAGAAGGAAAAAATGGCACTATGAGTTACAAAAACTCTATATAGTCAAGCTTGACTTAAATTTATTAAAGGAAGGCTTGTGTCCATCATAAACTAGGTATTATCGAATGTAGTAGAGCCATAGTTATGGCCTGGTTGGTTCCTACCTTGCAGAATAAGAGGTTGGATTGAAGATGAGGCTTTTCCCTCTTTTATTTTACTTCCCCCTCCCTCTATTTCTGTAAAATTCTATTCAATTTTTGAATTTGATGATTAAATATGTTTAATTGATGCTATGTCAGCAACAATGTATTTGGGGGTTACTCAGGTCTCTTTAAGGCTTCCAGTTCGGATTTTCCTGTACTCAATAATCATGTAAGCTGTGTTAGGTTTTAAAACACCAGAAGATTACCAGCCTTGTACTGAAGGGACTAAACACTAAAAAACTCCATCAGGGGAAACAGCTGGAATAGTTGGCATTGTTGTGGGGTGCCAGAGGGACAAGTCTAAATAGACTGAAATGAAAAATGTGATTTTTTCCACTACCATTTCCTAGATGAGAAGGCTTCATTTTCTTTTGTTGCTTTGTATTCTGATTGGAATTTTAATGGCATCTTCACCTATCCTTTAAATATATTCTTAGATTCACTACAGTAGGGGGTGGGGAAAGAGAGGGAACATAATAGGAGAGAAGCATTCATTCAGCTTCTAATATGATAAAGTGAAAACATTCAGAAGTGACTTCTAGGCAGGAAAGTATATACTCCAAGAAAGGCTGACCTGAGATAGAATCCTGCTTCTTTGACTTAACTATCATGTGTAAATCACTTAACTTCTCAGAATCTCACTTTCCTCATTTGAAAAATGGGGACTTAGAATTTTTATGAGACTCAATGAGATAATATAAAATAATTTACAGAAATGAAAAAGCTACATAAATGTTAAATTAAGCTTTAGGATTTTATGAGTGAAACCAGAAGGACAATAATAATTTTTAAAAATGCAAAAACATTAGTCAGATTTCCTATAACAATTTCTTTTTCTATCTTTATTAGTGGAGCCACCACATTGGGAAATACTCTAATATCATAGTCCTCAAGGTACTTCATGGCATGAAAGAAAAAAATGGGAAGGACAACTGTACCAGGTGAAGTAGGAGAGGATAGAGGTAGGAACAACTCAATTTTAAGAGTGTTAGCTATAGAAATATTAAAAAAGAGGGAAATACACTAAATGAATGTCAAAAAGTCATGGAAGTACCTACTGCCAAAAATGATTAAGAAACTATCACTAACCACCAATCAACATTTTTCATTTTTATAATATCTTTGAGTCAGATTTATGCAATTATTGAGAACAGTATTAATAAAAATATAAGAAGGGAACAGGTAGGATTTCATAAATAATATTCTAGGGTGGACCATATGTTTGCAAGCACACAGTTGACAGAAATGTAGAGAGAATCTAATATTCCATTATGCTTGTGGGTTTGTCTGCTTTAAAAAAAAAAAAAAAAGAATATTATTCAGTGCAGTAAAATACTTCCCTAAAGGCTTTCCCTCAACATTGTGTTTCCCCTGAATATATGAGGCTCGTAAAAGATTCTTTTATCCCTTGCCACACAACAGATGAGTTTACTTGATGACTCTCTAATTATTAATAACAAACAATGCATGAAAAAGAGAGAGATGTGTTCATCAAAGGTATTTGCTATTGTCATGAAGGACATCTAATGCAGAGTTGAAACAATAAAAATCATTACCTGAAGAACCCATGGATGGGTTCTTAATTGGGGGGAAGGGTTCCCTGAATTTGGATTTTAAAATATTTTGATGAATTTATTTCAATATAATTGCGTCTTTTGCATAAGTTTATTTTATTTTTGCAATCTAGTTTATTTTATTTTATGTGATTAAAATCATTATTCGGAGATGAAGTCCATAGGCATCAACAGACTATCAGTAGGGATGATGACACAAGATATCAAGAACCCTTCCTATAAATAAAGAGATTCTTCATAGGACGCAGTTTTCAGGTATTAAGTGTTTTTCTGACTGCTTCAGGTCCTGTAACATCACAAAGCCCCCTAAATGAATTCCATAGTCACTTAAAAGGGTTTGTCAACTATCCATATGATAAAAATTAAGTGGATGAAAAATGCCAGTTGTCCAAATGTTTGAGTTGGACCATCACTACAAATATTGGGGATACTGAAAGTAGATAATGAATGGGATGCAGATTTGAATAAAAGAACAAAATTGACCTGGATTGCTTATAGAAAATTTGACAGTACTGTTAATAAATACTAATTTTTTTTCCTAAAAAATACAATTTTCTTTTTACATATCAGTATTTCTTCAGTGGTACTTTGTGATCATGAGTAATAATTGAATAACAGCTTCCTAAGAAATTAAAATTGAGGGTGACACAAAAGATGAGAAAAGTAGCATGATGAACACCTATACTTGCAGCACATTACTAACAACAAATTGTGTGCAAAGAGCATCAATAAAGGTGTCATCAATGACCAGAAAAAAGTGGTTTTCTAGTCATATCATAAAAGCAAGGGATAACAGATGGACAGCTTATATGCTTCATTGATATCCATGTAATGTGAAGAGATCAACTAGAAAGGTCCCTAGTATGTTGGGAGACGTCCTGTGGACAATTCATAGGAGTATATGGAAGAGCATAGCAAATGAATATATGGCTACATATAAAATGTCACAAAAATCTTAGTGAATTTTAAAACTTGGGTAGTTTAAAATTTCACTAAGATTTTTAAATTATCCTGTATATACCTTAAGGAGAAATACCTGTGCCAAAGAGTGAGGCTGGTGTGCAAATAAAATTTAAAGACTACATATTTCTCAAAAGAAGAAAATAATAATAATTAATAATGCCTTAGGCATAGATCAGTTAAAGATCAGGAAAATAGATCAGTCAACAAGCATTTATTAAGAGCCCACAATGGAGGGACTGGGAGAAAAAGACAATGGTGAAACAGTCCTTACCCCCATGTGTCTTATATTCTATCAAAAATATATATATATATTGGTATAGGTATATATACAAAATAAAAAAAGAATAAAGTAATTTGGGGGAGAAAGACAACAGCTAGGAATATCTAGAAAAACTTCGTGGAAAAGGTAGCATTTGAATAAAGTCTTTAAAAAAAATTAGAGGTTTTAAGAAGCAAAGATGAAAGGGGCATACATTCCATGTATGTAGGTCAACCATCCCAAAAGCATGGAAACAAGACACAGAATTTGCATAAGAAACAGCAAGAAAGCCAGTTTAGTTGGACCACAGAGCCCATAAAAGAATAATAAATAATAAGGTTAGAAAAATTTATGGTGGCTAGATTTTGAAGAGCTTCAAATGCCAAAAAGATGAGTTTGTATTTGATCCTAAAGGTGATAGGGAGCCACTGAAGTTTATTGAATAGGAGAGTGACATGTCAGACCTATTTCTTGAGGAAAATTACTTTGGTAGTTATGTGAAGAATGAATTAATGTGAGAAGAGATGTGATGCAGGGAAGCCAATTAAGAGACTTTCTCAATAGTTCTGTTGAATGGTGATAAGGGTCTGAATGAAAGTTCTATGTTTGGAGAGAAAGGGACAGATGAAAAAGAAGTCATGGAGGTCTAGGTATTATGGAAGTACATTTATAAGAAATTGACCACCTTCAATCCTCAGAATGGCTCAAGTGGAAAGGACACTGCTTTGATGATTCAGGTATTACCATTTTGTCTCAGAAAGAAAACAGAACCTCTACCAAAATGCAAAGAAACTAAGATGAAAAGAGAAGATTTTACTCACTGAAGAAGGAGGTACAGCAGCATACATAATATGGCAATAAAATAGGTCATTTAAATCTCCTTTGGCTGTGAGTTATTATCATGATTACTAATATCAATATTATAATTATTATTTTATACTGAGTGCCTTCCATTTGAGAGTTTCAAGGGAAAATGTAGTGAATTGGGAACATAATTATTTCCACATCTAAAGACTATAAAATTGTAGAGCTGGAAGAAAACTCTAAGGTCATCTAACTTACCCTCTTCCCCCTCCCCATTTTACAAGTGAGGAAATTGGCACTCAGATAAATTAAATGACCTTATAGATGCAGGTTATTAGGGCTCCATTTCTAGCTTAGTGTTCATGTTAGATATTAAGTATGGAAGGAAAAAAAACAGCGCATTAACAATTCATTAATGATGACATCTAGATGTTCACAGAAAAGAGCTCTGAATTTAGAGTCCAAAGTTCAAATCCCAGATCTATCACTTGATACCTGTGTGACCCTAAGAATTTCATTTAACCTCTGAGAATGTTATTTTTCTGGGCTGTAAATGTGGGGAGTTAGACTAAATGATCTCTAAAATTTCCTTCAGCTCCAAACCTGTGAATTAGAAAAAAACCTTCTGGATCTTATAGTCTATCCCCCTCCCCCGATTTTACAGGTGGAGAAACTGAGGCTCAGAAGGATTAAATTACATTCAAGAAGATATACAGGCAATTCATAGCACAAATGAGATTCAAAATGAGGTCTTCTTATTTCAAATCTAGGACATATTCTACGATAGACCACTGTTTTCTAAAAGCCACCCCATATCCCACTGTCAAAGAGAATAATAGATTGATTGTTACACTTATTATAATTTTGTCCAATAAAAGACTGTGCATCAAATCAGATTCAAATGATTCCCCACAACTACTCATCTACCTGCTCATGATTGCCATTTTGCATGTATGTGGGAAGCTTTTTGCTTTCTTTCCTGTGTGAAGACTACAGAAAGCTAGACTTGTTTGTTTAGAGGGAGTTCAACTTGACAAGTATGCATTAAACATACACTCTGTACTAAACCCTGTGGTGAAGTGCAAAAGTAGTTTAAGACATAGTCTGCCCTCAAAGTAGGGCATGTACTCAGGAAGCAGTTCAGTCATTGTGCAAACCCCAGGATGATTTTAAAAATGAGGAGTGCAAATAATAAATTCTATCTCTGTTTACAGAATGAAAAAAATTAGTGTGTCCTGGTTATTCAGGGAAGGGCTTCTAAAAAGGAAAGGATAATCAGTCTAAAATCAGCTTTCTGTTGGCATCCTTATGGTGTCATAAAAATTCAAGAAACTGCCATCCTCCCAAGCTAGTACATTGGCTGGGAGCTCCTGTGACCTGGAGTCATCCTGGAAGGATGGACACGGGTGGGTCTCATTCTGCTGACTGGAGGGCCAGCTATATTGAAGGGTGGCTCAAATAAATGACCAGATAGGATGTGAGGGGTGAATGGTTTGGCATCTGCTAGCTAGAGTGGGCTAGTAGAATATGTACTTACTCACCAGCCAATATTCAAACATAGTCTTTATTAAGAATCTGATAGTTCAGCCATTTATAATTTGATCCACTTTGGCAATGGTCAACATCTTTATTTCCCCAGGTTTTCAAAATAGAACTCTCTTGGCTGGGCTTAGCAACATCTGCTTTTGAAGATTACTTCAACTATTGGCAGCACCCAAGCTGTGCTTCAAAAAGATCTTTGGGTCTGGGGCATATTGTTCTTCCTATTACTGTATTTACTTGCTTCCTAATCCCTCTCCAGTGTTTTACGCTGTAAAACAATGTCTCAATGAGGTCTCTTTTGTAGTTTTCCTTGTTTTTACGTGTCAGATTACAACTAGTCAATGGCCCATTTCTGTCTAGTTCAAGAAGCAATTAGACTTTTTTTTTCCCTTTTGAAAAAAGAGGAGTAGCTGGAGTAAGAAATTATCTATATTCAGATAATTTTTTTTTGCTTTGCTGAACATTTCACGAATCTTTAATTCCTCAAGTCACTAGTACTCACATACAAAACTCGAGTTTAGTCTGCATTTGGCAAAAAAACAAAACAACAACAAAAAAAAAAAACCTGCAGGACAGATACAGTAGGATTATGAGTGATTTAGGAACTGGAAACATCAGTAGATAATCCCAACCCAATTGGACTCTAAAGTTACAACTCAAAGTAGCTAAAACATCTGCACTAGGGTTCAGTGTTGCCACAGAATGATGGTGCTGTCATGTGATACCTGTTTATTTTTTTTAAGTTTACTCTGGAGATTTGTTTACACAATCTACACTGTACTTTGATTTGTACACTCCTCTTTTATTCTCTGTGTTTTTAATGTCAATTTGGAGACAGATTCGTCCTTCAATGTCTACATTAATATTTTCCGTTTTAGCTTTTAAGATTCAAGAGGGTGGTTAAACATTGTTTCTCATTCACTGAACTTTGATGAATTAAGAACCCTCCGGTCTCCAAAACACCAAGGCTTTGGGGGAAGGAGGTGCCTCATTGTTTGAAACATTTTAGTAAAACAACCAACTATGATATCATACTAAAAAGAATTATTAAAACATTACAATGCTATTTAATGGAAAACAGATTTATTGATCAATTTTATGTGTGTGTGTGTATATGTATATATATATATATATATATATATATATATATATATATATTGTTGTTGGGGGTTTTTTGTTTTGTTTTAACATTTCAATTTATATTTAAGCACTTTGGAGTTAACAAAAGTATCTCATTGGGGACAAAGATATGGAGTCTTCATGTCTGCACTTCTCCAATATTTTACTCTTATCTCAGATCTTGACCTATTGACCATGAGGAGTAAGGGGCCTTGTTACCCTGCCCCCCCCCCAAAGCTCCCCAGTGATCATTTATCGGAAATTAATCCTCCAGATCAGTTAGTGGTCCTAAGACAGGAGTGGTAGAAGGAACTACTGCTCTAGACCCCTTCCTCCAGGAATTTTAAAGGATAAATTTCCAAGTCCAAGAGGGGAGAGACCCAAAATAATTATAATGTTCCATTAACCTTGGAGATCCCAAATATTTATAAAAATTAGAACCCTCAGTGCTTTTTATCTAAGTATTTAAATATTTAGCAAACTTTTGAAGGGCTGATTAGACAGCTTTTCAAAAAGCTAGGGGGGGAAATGGGGTGGGGATTAGTCATTCCCGTCAAGATTGACTCTAAAATTCGCCTTTTTCCAGAAGCTTTTATCAGTCCTCACCCCCATCCCCTGATATTGCCTCCCTTTTCAGATTACCTCTCACCTACACTGTATATATTTCTTGTACCTAGCTATTTACAGGTTGTAATCTGGTGGAATACATGCTCCTTGAGTAGGAATGGGGAGGCTTTTTTGCCTTTCTTTTTATCCCCAGTATTTAACAATAAATGTTTATTGACTAATTGTTGGTTGATCAAGATGCCACCTCCTTGAGGAAACATTCCCTCAATCCCTAGTTTCTGATGCTCTCTTATAGTTCTAAATTCCCATAGAGAAATACTATTCAGTTTTATTTTTTTATACCCAGATCCTCAACACAATCGGCACATAAATGCTTCTTGAATTGAATCATTTTCCTTGCTTCTTTGTGGCCACCCAGGACTTAATATGGTGACTTAAAGCATTGGAATTGATTTCATTTGTCCCAGTTACTAATGCAAGAAACTCCATTCTTTTTAGGAATTATTTTTGTACAGGAAAAAGCTGCATAAATCATACCCATTCACATTTCTTTGGCTCTAATTACTTATCTATGTCAGACCAGACCATTTTTTTTTTAAACTCGCTTTCAACTTTTCATGTTTTTATTTGTCAAGTGTCCATTAGGAAAATCAATTAGAAAAAATAATTCTCCCTTAGGGCAGCCATTTGTGGTGACCTTGATGCTACTGGAACTCTGGGGACTAAGGAATACCTTTTCTGTCATTAAGATTCATCATGGGAAATCTTACTATCTAACAATTCTGATTCATTCTATATGTCAGGGTAACCAATGACTCAATAATAGTTGCATGAAATATTGGAAGAGTATTCCTTCTTTTCAAAATCATGGGAAGTTACTTGGGGATGCTGAGACATTAAATGAGTGAATTGGTCATTATCAAAGAGCCATCTTTTAAATCAATGGAGACACTTGAACATAATGACATCAACACTACTCCATCATAGAACCTTTATATATGTAAATAAAAATGTTTATATTCATGTATAATCTATTTATGACTTTTATGCCTATTATATGAAGCTATTATTTTAGCTGTATGAGGTCTTTAAATATATATATGTCCTATCTAATAGTTCAGTAGGAAATATTTCCTGGATTAGGATAAGAAAATGAAATATAAAGATTTGTGGGAAGAAAAAGATGCTCTATGTGAAAAAGAAGATTAAAAAAACATTGTGTTGATTCCTAAGACAGATCCATAATCACTCAAAAGAGTCTAACTGAAATATTCACATAGAAAAACCAAATAAATGAAAACTGCCTATTATAAAAGGAAGTAGATGGGCATATAGAGCTTGTCCATTAGCACTTATATGTTGCAGACACACTACAAATGCACTAAGTCTGACAGGAGGGAGAGAGTGGGCTTTGGAAAATTGAATGATTCTTTTAATTGCCCTTCCAGTTTTTCCCTGAAACTAAATGTTTTTAATCTCAATATTCTGCTGTTATTTTCATATTGCTATCAGTCAGGGTAGATCAAGCTAGGAAATAAACATATTTTTTAAATTTTCCTATATTGATGTTTATTACAGTTATACAATTTAAGATTAAAAATACTATTAATAACAAAATAGTATGAACCATTTGCATGTGACTAGTATGATGTTTACAGTTTTGTTGTGATATATGGTTTGGTGCATAATAAAGCATTGATATATCTAATGAAAAAAAAGAAAAGAAAAGGATGTTCTTTGGAAGAACTGATTAGCAAAAGTCAAGGGCACAATATAACTTTGTGATGTATGAAAGGTGTTATGTGTTCCCACAATGAAATCATCTATTAAAGACAGCTTCATGTGTGGACTCTGATCAGAGTCATCTGAGACAAAAACCAACAGACTTTTATTAGGCACTCACTATGTACCAGAAAGCATGATAAGTGCCAGTGATGCAAAGAAAGGCAAAAAGTAATCTCTGCCCTCCAGGAGCTTACAGTCCAATGAAGGAGACAACATTAAAACAACTATGGATAAAAGAGAGAGAGATAGGATCAATTAAAATAGGCTCAGAGGGAAGGCATTAAAATTCAGGAATACCATGAAAGGCTTCTTGCAGAAGGTGGGGTTTTTAGCTGAAAATTGAAGGAAGCCAGAAAAAAATAGGAGGTAGAAAAGGAAAGAGAGAAAATTATAGGCACGATAGACAGGTAGCAAAAATGTCCAAAGTCCGGAATTAGAGATATCTTGTGTGAGGAACTGCAAAGAAGTCAGTGTCATTGAGTTGGGGAATCTGTGGATGGAAGTAAGGTCTTAATAGACTGGAAAAATAGCAGGGACTGGGTTATAAGAAGATTTAAAAGACAGAGAGGGTTTTACAACTCTGATGAATGTGGCTTTTTTCAACAATGAGATGATTTAAACCAATTCCAATTGTTCAGTGATAAAGAGAGCCATCTATACCCAGAGAGAGAACCATGGGAACTGAGTGTGGAACACAACATATTATTCTCACTCTTTGTGCTTTTGTTTGCTTGCATTTGGTTTTCTTTCTCAGTTTTTTTTCCTTATTGATTAGATTTTTCTTATGCAGCAAGATAACTGTATTAACTATGTATACATATATTGGATTTAACATATACTTTAACATATTTTACATGTGTTGGATTATCTGCCATTTAGGGGAGAGGTGGGGAGAAGAAGGGGAAAATTTGGAACAAAAGGTTTTGCAAGGGTCAATGTTGAAAAATTACCCATGCATATGTTTTGTAAATAAAAAGTTTTAATAAAAAAAAGAAAAGAGTGGATTTTATATTTTATCTTAGAGAGAATAGGGAGTCACTGCAATTTACTGAATAGGATAGTGACATTGTCAGATGTGCAATTTGTCAGCTTCAAGGAGGATGGACTAGAGTGGGAATAGGTTGAGAACAATGGGCATCCCAGAGAATATCTTTGTGTACTTGAGTTAAATTCAGGAGCTGATTTTTGTCCTCAAGTAGGATACATTTATATTAAGTAATCACTATGTTTGAGAGCAGGTAGGTGGCACAGTGAATATAATGCCAGGTCTGGAGACAGAAACTCATCTTCTTGAGTTTAAATCTGGCCTCAGAAACTAACTGTGTGACCCTGAGCAAGTCACTTCACTCTGTTTGCCTCAGTTTCCTTATCTGTAAAATGATCTAGTAAGGAAATGGCAAATCACTACAGTATCTTTTCAAAAAATAAAAAAAAACCAAAACAAAACAAAATCCAAATGAGGTCACAGAGAGTCGAACACAACTGAAAAATGACTGAATGACAACAACAATTTTGTTCAAGACCATGCAATAAATGCGGGGGATACAAGACAGTCTCTATCCTCTAGAGCTTAAATTCTACTAGATATAAGTACAAATAATTACTTACCAAGTTGGATTTTCTTCCTTTTGCTTGGGATAATGTATTACCCCAATAGGAGTGGACTAATCTATCAGAGCTGAATTTTGGTGCTTGTGTATCATTTGGTATTTCATGCTAAAGGGCTATATTTTAAAAAATACAGTAGTAACACTTTTTTTTGAAGGCATATCATTTTCCAGTAGGACAAAAGGAAGAGTAAGATATGACGCATTTAATGGAATTGTTTGAGGGGGGAAGATGTAAATGTTTTGGTTTTGCTTTGGTTAACATAATTTTTCATGTTCTTCCTGTTATTTATAACCCTATCCATATATAAACAGCAATTTGGGCATATAAACAGGAACTATAGTTAAGTAATATGTGGTACTTATGATATCAAGAGAATGTAAAAGCATAAGTACCAAGTAGGTAGAAGAGTGAAGAAGGTAATAAATGTAAAGCTGTGCAGAATCTAGAGGCTATAGGGTTATTAAATGTTTTGAAGTCCCTTGAGGATGTTCATCCTTCCATAAATGTTTATGGAAACTGCTACATATCAGGGAGAGAGGCAGTATGGTACAGTGGATAGAAATCTAGCTCTGAAGCCAGGAAGAACTGAATTTTCATATTGATCACTTTTTAGAATGGGAGGCTCACTGTTATGTAAAGTTATATACTATAAAAGTTCCTATTATATACTCTAAAAGTGCTTCTATATACTTTTTATTGTTGATATGTCAGTAATAGGGTTAGCAAAGTTTATTATTTTCCTTTTACAAAACATTATTAGCCTTAGAGTCAATGAATCGTATAATAAGCAAATAACAGTCTATGGTCCAACCCCCTGCCTTCGGGCAGGAATACCATTGACAGTACTGATCTGGGGAAGTAATTTTAGGAAGGGAACTAACTCCATTTTCCTGTCCTACAGCTCCTGGTAAGATAGGATGATAAAATCTTGGCTTAGCTAAATAAACTCCACTGCAATAAACAGAGACAGTTTTGCCCAAGAGAATAAAAACAGAAATATTTAATGGAGATTTTGAAAGCATATGGACTTTAGAGAAAAATTTATAGCTTAGTATAAATATTTAAATCCACCAAAACTGCTTCTATAAATTGAGAATATAATTCATAATAGTAACCCAAAGACATAGATTCTAGTAAATAGGCTAGAATTTGATTCTCTCTTCTAGGTCTAGTAACATATCTTTACATTTTAGTTACACATTAATCACATAAATATTGTGACAAGTCCATCTTTAGAACCCAGATCCTGTAACTACAAATCGCCAAGCTTCTTTCTTCTGAACCAAGCTGCTTTTCCCAGATCCCTAGATTTCTATGGATGTGAAATCATTCTGGCCCTCATTGCTTGGCTAACAACAGGTCCCAGGCCAAGGTCCAATTGGTCAATATTTGGACCCTGATTGACTCAGAGTGCATGCAAATAACAATTGTTTTGGTTTTGGCCAGAAATCCCGTGGATCTTGCCCTTCCAGATTGGATTTTTTTGTGTGTTTTGGGGCATTTTTTTTTACTAGGTAAAAGAGACCATTCTTTGCTTCAGCTCTTATCCAGCCTTAGCATTGTCTCAGTCAAACCTGAGAAATATCTTAACTTAAGAAGGCCAAGGCCTCCCACTACATCGAGGGTCATTTCCAGTCCTTCTGATCTATAGGTTGTCACTGGATCCAGATGGTTCTGGAGGAGAAAGTGAGGCAGGCGACCTTGCCCAGCCCTCCCTCACTTAAATCCAATTCACTTGCATGTCATGGTATCACTTCCCTGATGTCACCATCAGCTTCTAGAATGAAAGACAAACAACAGTGACATGGAAACTCATTCAGATGTTTAACTGTACAGTGGCTTGGGTGGGAAATGGGTTTCACCAGCCTATTTGTAAGGAATTAAACCAGAGGTAGATATAAATAGACATAGTCCCTCATTTACAAATACAAATATACTATGTTCAAAAGTTCCTTGGATAATTTGGTCGTTTGGAATTTGGGAGGCATTTTCTCATAGGAACAATGGAATAAATGATGATGTTGCCAGAATGGTTCAAAAAAAAGGACTAGTGAATTATCATGATGAGCCTGAATTGTTGCCCTGAGGGAACCATAAGTTTGTGTTTTTGCTCTGTGCTAGTTGGGTTAGTTTTGTTCAAATGTATGATACAGCTGAGCATGTTGGTGTTTGACTATAATCTCAGCTGCTGGGAAGGCTGGACCTAGATGATTTCTTGAATTTAGGAGTTTTAACAGGACAAACTTTTTGGGTATTGCCTTTAAATCTGACACAGACATAGGGAACCCATGAGTGCAAAGACCCATCAGTCTATTCAAAGGTTTTCTCACCTTGGATGATTGCATTTGTCAAAAGAGAGAAACAGCTTCCTCTACTTATTCCCTTTGGGCTAAACCACATAAGCTCCACTGTTCTGGAGTCATTCCTGGTCAGTGTACCATCTTGGAAGAACTGGACATCATCTAGGTAGGTAAATGGGATTGGAATTCAAATTCAACCTCAGATGTTTACAAGCTCTGTAACCTTACCAGTCATTTAACCAGTTTACCTCAGTTTTCTAATCCGTAAAATGGGAAAAAATAATTGCCCCTATCTCCCAGAGTTGTAGTGAGGATCAAATGAAATAGCAATTATGAAGCGCTTAGTATAGTGGCCAGCACAGTGTAAGAGCTCTATACACATATGTTAGATATTATTATTTTTCTTGAAACCTTCTTCCTTATCACCTCTGCTTCTTATAATTCCTAATTCCCTTCAAGGTATATGTTAGTTGCTACTTGCTATACAAGGTCTTTCCTGTGCCCCAAGTGATTAGAATTGTCTCTTCCCCACTCCTTTTCCCACCTTTCCCCCTTCCCCAGTATTTTGTATTTATTTTGTATGGATTTTTTGCATTTATTTATATCTCTCCATATTGTATTACTGCAAGAAAAGTGTAAGCTACTTAAAGGGAGGAACAATTCTGTTTTTGTCTTTATATTCCTAGCATTTACAAGTCTAGGATGTCCTTAGTAAATACTTTTTGAATTAAATTGAATATTTTGATGGACCCAAAAGACAAACTTTAATGTATTTGAAATGATAAGAAGAAAAAAAATTGTTTTCTTCCTTGATTGAGTAACTGCTATTGGTCCCAGGAGGCAGGAAAGAGAAAGACATCTTCAGGATATTACTGACTTTGAGGCAGGTGTTCAGAAGGAATCTTGGTCTATTACAAATATGAACTGTGCTTTTCTAAGGAAAGTTCCTGGTTCTAAACCAAAGATGAGAGCTATTAAAGTGGATCATGGAGTTGTTTTTAAAAGCTCTGTTCTGTTACAAAAGGTATATGTTTTTGTCTGAAAAAAAATCACTAAAATTGCTAGAAGAGAATTTTTTTAAGCAAACGCTGCTTTTGAGCTCCAAGGGCTGACAGCTGTTCCAGTTTTGCTTGGGGACTTTTTCACAATGTGGATTAATCAATGTTATGAACTGGGTCCGTGGGGTTTTGGGAATGTAATTGGTTTCAGATGACACTTTGCTAGTCAATCTGTGAAACAGCCGAATGTTGACACAGCTGAACAATTCCAGCTGTTTCCACTGGCCCCTTCCTCCCTCCCTGGACGCTACATCCTTTCCCTTTATTCTTGTCTGCCCTCTCTCATTGTGACTTTGCTAAACTAATTTGTTATCTTTTTTAATTTTCCTTTTTGCCTTTTTCTTCTCTGGGGACACACAAGTCCCTGTGTGTTGTATTTTTCCCAATGTGTTATTTTGGAAAAAGTTTTCTTTTTTTCTTCTTCATGTTAAAGTCTTCTAAATGAATAATATTTTTATATTCCTTTTTGTTCTTGGCAATTACCTAGTTTGTTTGTTTAAGGATATGCAGCAACAAATTTGGGTCTTATACAACTGCTTGGAATCAGTGACTATTCAGTTTTCAAGCTGGATGATTAACCTTTTCTTGAAAATACTGCAGTTGTACTAAGAGCAGAATAGACAGCACATGCCATTAGCTTCATTCAACACTTGGCTCTTCTCATTGTATTAGTCAATGAAATTATCTGAAATGGAAATAGAGATTTTTGGGGTCAATATTACTGCTAGAGAGACATATGAATGGGGAGGATGAAGACTACAGACAATGAATTATGTACAGCATATTAAGAGTTTATGCTCTGCCCAGGGAATGAAGACTAAATTACTTTCACTGGTTTTTCATTATCAGATATTAATTTCTTTTTGTGTTTTAAGAACTCCAGTTTTTACCATCTTACCCAACCAATACAAGAATAATTTTAACCTCTTTGTGTGCTGTGACTTATACCTTTTTATGACTGAATCACAGAATGTCAGAGTTGTAAGGGATCTAAGTCTATTTGTCCAACCTGTACTTGAACAATGATCCCTTTGCAATACATCTGACAAATAATCATGTCCGTCAGTAAGCCCACTATCATTTGCTAAGTACATTTTGAAGTCTTCTAATGAGCTGGGAACCCATTGCTATGTGAAGCATTTCACATAATTTTTCAGTAGCAAATAATCATAAGGAAGATTTCCCTTCCATCTAGCCTAAATTTACTTCTTTGTAATTTTTTCCAATCATTGCACTTAGTTCTGCCCTCTGGGGCCAAAGAGAAGTCCTGTCCAATTCTTCTTTTATATTCCAGCCTTTCAAATACTTAAGGACAACTGTCAGATACATCCTGTTTTATCTCTTCTTCTTTTTTTTTTCTAAGTTAAACAAAACAGAGAGGAAATATTGGATGATCCTTCAGCCTAATTCAATATTACTCAAATTAAAAAAAATCCTAACTTTCTCATATTGTTTCTCAGACTGTGAACTCCTTGAAGTTAAGGACTTTGTATACCCTATGTGAGCACAGTTCCTAGCACATAATAGGCACTTAATAAATGTTTATTTGATTGATTGATTGGGTTCTGGTTAGTTTCAAATTTGCAGGATGATTGTCACACCTTCTGTTTTGCTTTATTGTCCTAAATGGCAATCTATATACCAAGTATATATAGGCAAAATGAAGCAGCCATTTGAGAAAATATTTGGAAAATTTGAGCAGTGTAAAATGATTAGTGTGGTATATAAAGATCGGAGGGGAGGGAAAAAGGGAGATAGGGAGGGAGAGGAAGGAAGGAAGGAAGGAAGGAAGGAAGGAAGGAAGGAAGGAAGGAAGGAAGGAAGGAAGGAAGGAAGGAAGGAAGGAAGGAAGGAAGGAAGGAAGGAAAAATAGAGAGAGAGAGAAAGAAGCAAAGAAACATTTATTAAGCATTTACTGTGTGCCAGACGGTGTGCTAAATACTGGATTCTAAGAAAGGAAGATAACACACAAAAGGGAGAAGGGAGGAAAAAGGTAGTTGGATGTCCCAGAACAAGGAGACCTTACTTCCTTATTTAGAATCAAAAATCAAAAGGGTAGGGCAATTGAATATTCGCTGGGTGGAAAAGTATGAAGGGGGGAACCCTGCAAGGATTAGTGTTGGGACTTGTTCAATTTCACATTTTCATAAAGGATTTAGAGAATATGCACAGTGAAATCTCTAAGTTTGCATATGTCACTACTACTTGACCTCTAAGGTATTTCTAGGGAATTAATAGACTCCTCTATATCTAACATCCTATGATTCATGAACTCCTAGAAAACACTGATGGGCACAAATTATGGGAAGCTCTTTCTAGCCTAGGCAAAAGGCAAATAACTGGTAGGTAAGCTTTATTCTAAGTGCTAAGGGAGAAATGGTATCATTGTGGGCTGTTGTTCCCTGATGACAGTGCCCCAATGTACTGCTGTGAGCAAGGGATCAACAAAAATTTTGGCCATAATTGGAAAGGGAATTAATTGGAAAAAACTAAAATATTATCCTGTCCTTGTAGAAATAATAATGATAACAATAAATAATATTGATGTAAACTTTATGGTTTTGGAGTGTTTTAAATAAATAAATAAACATTAAGTGTAGTTATACTAAAACATTATGGAACATGAGGCTTGTGCTCTCTTCACCCTCCCCTCCCAACCAATAGAAATGGGATCAAAATCTTCAAAGACTACTCCGATTTCCATCTACTGTGCTTGTGGATAGACTATCTGCAATCCTTTCTATTTCTCCCTCCCCTTTATCCCTGGCCCTTATTGGCAATGTGGCTTCCAGGCAGAAAAGGAGGCTTTTGCCAAAGTCTCAGGTAAATGTGCTTCAATACTTACAACTGCTCCTTGTTCTAAAAGAAATCTAAGTAAATTCCAAATTCAAGTTTTCCATTTCTACTTGTGGGAAGAGTTTTAAAATCATTCGTGGGGGGAAGTGCATGAGGATAGCTCCTCAGGGTGGAAGGGGAAGTTTTTGATAGTTCACTCCAAATATAAAGAAAATCCTCAGGGTTTTCCCTGATACATCACCAACCTATTGTACAATCTTGATGTTAAGAAATGAAACATTCCTGGCAAGGGGAACAAGCTTATTTATAGAAAAAAAAAAAGAAGAAAGAAGAAGGAGGAGGAAGAGGAGGAGAAAGAAAAGGAAGAAGAAGAAGAAGAAGAAAGAAGGAGAAGAGTAAAAAACAAGAAGAGGAAGAAGAGGAGGAGGAGGAAGAGAAGGTTTATCAGCATCAGCAACCATCAGCAGTGGGGGATAGGAAAGTAGGATACCTTTTTTCAGCTCAGTGTGAATAGAAGGAGGTAGGGAGAGTGGAAAAGAAAATATATTAGAGCAAGGTCATTCTATCCACTGCCTGGGCTTCATGGCTGGGTACATTTACCAAATTTTTGAAGTTTACTTTTCTGCTTTATTATTTCTGCTACTTCCACCAATGGGTAAAACTTCTGGGTATAATATGCCCTGTACCCCATCCTGTTATCCCTCTTTCACACTTACCTCTCAGCCACCATCATCTCTCCCACTCTGGCTGCCCCAGCTTGGCAATTTTTCTTCCCAAATCCTCCCTCACTCCCAGTCCCATGCTGCACAAAAATCCCCTGACATTCAGTGACAAATTCTTTGGGATAATATATGTCATAATGTCTTTGCTGACAAACCACATCTTCCAAGGGGCTATATGATTAGTATATACTCTCTTCATCATTGAGTCTCTCAGTGTCTTCACTCTGACATGGGAAGAGGAATTAAGGAATGGGAGTGATAAGAAAGGGTGGATATTGAGGTTACAGTCTGTTATCTCATTTGGTTCTCAAAACAACTTTCATCTATAATATGGTCAGTTAGGGCTGATTCACTCAGTCATGGTCATATACCTAGTAAATGTCAGAGGTGGTTTTAAACCTATTTTTCCCCTGACTTCCAATGCTTTTTCTTCTACCCCAGGAACCATCTGCATCTGTGCACAGTTCTGTTTACTGTACTTCTAGAATAACATAATGATATTTAAAGGTTCAGTTAAAGACAACAAAAATGATCAAGAGATTGATGGCGTAACCCCTTTGAGAACATATCAAAATAATTAGAACTTTTCAATCTGGAAAGATGAAAGATGGGGAAAGAAGCTGGGATCAAAATCTATGAGCACACAAAGGGTATGGCCAGGGTGAACCTGGACTTGTTCACCAAATCCTGGAATACTAGAACTAGGTACTTTTTAAAGTTTGAAAGAGGTATATTTAGTACAAGTAAAAGGAAGTAGGACATTACACAGTGGGAAGTAAACTTAGGGAACTGTCTACCCCCAAGAGATGGTACCAGCTAAAAATTAAAATAAGTTTGAGGTTTAGATAAATGAATGGATGTTATAGCACTAATGGCTTATTAAAAGGAAAGTAAAGATGACTGGGGGAGGGAAACAGCATTAACCACTTAAGGTAACAACAATTCCTCCCTCAATCATCCCTTGGTGCTTCTGTCAGAGACTTAATAGGAAACTCAGTTCATTTCAACCAACAACCACATTTCAAACCACTATGCTAGGCATTGGGAATACAAAGACAAAAATGAAACCTTCTTTGTCCTCCAGAGCTGACATTTTATTAAAGAGATAAACAAGATTATAAGTAGGTAACTGAGAACTGCTAATTTGAGGAGGAGAAAGGTACTAATAACTGTAAAGGAGGACCAGGAAGTCTTTTTGTACATGACACATGGACTGAACCTTTCAAGAAACTAGAACTAACAGCAGAGGTGAAGAAGGAATACATTTTATCCCTGTTAGGGAGTGGGAGTTAGAGGAGGAATTGATTCCTCAGACCCTTATTTGCTGTGTGACCATAGGCACATGTGCCTCAATTTCCTCATCTGTGTACAAGGGTATTCAATTCTATGATCTTTCAAGTCTCTTTTATCTCTAGATCATATGCCTATGATTTAACAAGAAATATGAGAAAAGTTAATCAGACAGATAGGAGTAGAACTTGAAGAATGTAAAATAGTGTTATGGTCCAGCTATACTGGACTCCTTGCTGTTCCTCACAAATGGCCATCCATTTCCTAACTCCATGTCTATCCCAATCTCAAATCATGGGCAGAGACTGTCTGTCCCCTATGCTTAGAATGATCTTCCTCCTCACCTCTTAGAATTCCTTTTCTGGACTCAGACCAAATGCCACCCAGCTATTAGTACCTTCTATCTTCCCTCTTTAAGATCGTGTATTTTAAGTGCATGTATATATATATATATATATATATATATATATATACACACACATATAATACACATATATGTAATATAAATATATTTATGTAATACATATATGTAATATATGTATGTATATATGAGTAATATGTATGTGTGTGTATATATATATATATATATATATATATATATATGTAAGCTCCTTGAGGGCAGGGATTATTTCTGCTTTTTCTTTGTTTCTCCAGTGCTTAGTTCAGTGCTTAGCATATTAGGAAGCACTTAAATGCTTGATGATTGATTATAGAAGCCAATAGAGGGGAAAGGATCCAGGACTGGGATGTGGGGAAGTAGATTATGGTGTCAAGGAGAGGTTAAATAGGATGAAGACTGATGAAAGACCATCAGATTTAGCAGTTAATCGATCACTGGTAACCTTGGAGACAGCGCTTTCAGTTGAGTGTTGGGTCAAAAGTTAGATTGAGAAAAGGGTTCAGTTGTTCTCAAAAGGGTTGACAAGGAGTGGGAGGTGAAAAAGTGGAGGCAGAGAGAGAGCAGATGAATTTTTCTAGAAATTTGTAAAAGGAAGAAGAGATTTAAGATTGTAGCTTCACGAGTAAAACAAAACAATCAAATAAAATGTGTGTGTGTGTGTGTGTGTGTGTGTGTGTGTGTGTGTGTGTGTGTTTTAAAGCATAAAACGAATCCTGGACATGTTTGTAGCCGATTGTCCCTTCATTCACCCATCCCATCCATTCAATTACCATTTATTTATGCCTACTATGTTGAATGTTAGCTGTGGGGGGAAATATAGATAAGCCATGTTCCCTGTCTTCATGAAACCCACAGTCTAAGAAAAAGGATGTGATACACACAAATATGGAATATTATAGTATAAATATAAAATAGTTGTAAGAGCAGAATTAGAATGTAGTAGGAATATGTGACTGGTGTAGAGTCCTGTTCTAGCTGAAAGATACTATTTCTATGTGGAGAGAAGATTATTTTGGACAAGTTGATATTTACCTGCATCTTGAAGGATAGGGGTAGTTTGTAAAGGGCATATTTGTAGAGGGAAGAAGGTCATTCCAGGAATAGGGAGAATCATGAGAAGATTAGGAATCAGGGAACTCTGGATGTTTACCAGGGTCAAGAAATGGTGGAGTTAGCTGGTGCCAGCACATGTAGAGGGGAATAGTGTTGGGGAAGTATGGAGGTACCAAATCTTTTGGGGTTCCTTGAATGATAACTTAAAATACTTGGAATTTATTCTATAGGGAATAAGAGAACCATTGAGGGTGTTTGAATAAAGAAATGTCATGATCAGATATATGAATGTAAAAATCAACCTAAAATCAGTGTGGAGAATTGACTGGAAAGGGAAAATACTGGAAATCAAATGATTATTTAAGAGGCATTGATAGTGAAATAGAGTGTCACTAGGATTGTGGTGATGAGATTGTTACTGAGCAAATGAATATTAAAGAGATTACAAGGATAGAATCAGCAGGTAGATAACTGGTTTCATGTGGAAGAGAAAAGAAAAATCCCATAATATAGATTGTGAGTCTGACTTAATGAATAACGGTGTCACTGAGAGACATAATAACACCAACAGAGGAAAAGAATAAATTTTGTTTTGAACACAATAAGTTTGAAAACCCATAGGACAGCAAGGTAGAGATGATCCTAGGTAAGCCCCAGAATCACATTTTCCATGTTTTCATAAGTCTTGACATGACTTGCATGTGAGTATAGAACTAGGCAGTCCTTATAGGCTTAGACTTTGAAATCCAACCATACATACTTACAAATCACATGTATGTAATTTGTGGGCAAATCATTTAACCTCTGCCTGACTTACTTGAAAACAGGTATATTAATAACACCTACCTCCCAGGTTGTTGTGAGAATCAAATAAGATAATACTTGTAAAGGACTTTGCACAGAGTTTGACACATAGTAGTAATTTAATGTTTCTTTCCTTCCTTTCCTTTTTTCCTTTCCTTCCTCTTTTTTCTTTCCTTTCCTTTCCTTTTTTCTTTTCTCTCCTTTCCTTTTTCCTTTCCTTTTTCCTTTCTTCTCCTTTCCTTTCCTTTTTCCTTCTTTCTTTCCTTTGTATGCTTTGAAAGAGGGAAGAAATATTTATGTCTTTAACATTCCTCCTGCTCTTCTACTTCCTTCACACCTTCCTTCTTTTCTTCTAAGCTCTTTCTGTACAATTCCCCTATAGTTGCATGGCTCTACATGTAACCTATGCTATTCAGCTGTCAACCATCTGCCCCAGAAATGGCTTCTAGTGAAGTTGTATAATTTCTTGAATGCTACCAATTTCATAGTGAATCCTTAAAATCTTTAAATAAGTCCATATGTTTGTGGTTTTTAATTGTCACCGTGACCAGTCTATAGACATATGTTGCAAATACCAAGGGCATTTAGGGCCTCTTATGGTGTCTGACACCATGTTTGTTTGTTTTTTTTTTAAACTCTCAAACAGTTAAACACTGTTATTGAAGGGTAGAAATGCTCTCTGAGGTTGTATTTTTAGTTTCGATGATTGTGGAGTAAACACCTTCAGGTGGGCTATGAATCCTATAAACAGATGAGAAATTCCTGCAGCTAAAAACACAGAGTTAGTAAAAATGTAGAGGTAAGTAATAACAACAAGGGAAAAAAAACACCCCAACACATTTCTTTCCATGACAACCAAATAAAACATGGAATTCCCCCACTGGATTTCTACTGAAATACTCCTTAAGTAAGGTGGAAAAGCACCTTAAAGAAGATAATATGCAAATGATCAAAAGAAATACCTATTTTTTGGTGAGGTTTTTTGGTTAGAGAGAAGGAATTTAAGTGTACGAAATATATTTGAATTCTACCCACATCACTAAACCTCAATAGCAACTCATAGGTTAACTAGATGGAACTCATTGTACATGTTGCACAGTGAAAATAATCTTTCAGTTTTCCTTCTTTTGAAAAGCTAGGTGACACCATAGATAGAGTGCTTGGGTCCCCACCTAGAATCAGGAGGTGCCGAATTAAAATCTCTCCTCAGACACTTACTAGTTCTGTGACCCTGAAAAAGGCACTTACCCCTGTTTGCCTCAGTTTCTTCATCTGCCAACTGAGTTGGAGAATAAAATGACAAACTATTCCAGTACCTTTACCAAGAAAGCCCAAATGGAATCACAAAGAGCCATACATAACTAAATGACTAAATAACAATAAAATTCCTTCTTTCCTGACCTGAGACACAATGCCCCACTCTCCTGCCTTACTAACATTACCTTTGTGAGCTTCTACTCTAATGCTATTTATCCAGGAACATAGACAAGGTGGCTGACTAGGAAGAATGCTTCTAAGAAACCCTGACATTTTACTTCTGTATCTAGAATGAAATGCTGGAGTCATTGTTTCATGTCCCAAAAGGGAACAATCTCAGAACCTCCTGGGAGAAAGAAGCTACTTCTCTGGTTAATCAGAGAACTGACTTCTTACTTCCACTGGAATAGTGGAAAGAGCAGTAATCCAGGAGACCTTTGTTCTAGCCTGGCTTTGCTACTGCCTAGCTGCAGTTGAGGAAGTCTTCTGTTTCTTATCTATAAAATGATAACTACCCAAATCTCTGTCAACTCTATAGTTTTAGGATTCTCTGCACAGCTGCCTTACAGACCATTAGGACATAAACAGGAATTAAGAGGCCTGAATGAAGCTACTGGTAGGGTGGGTTGTATGTAGCAAACTGGGGTTAGCAAAACTAATATAAATTGGCGATTTGAATTCCTTCTTTGTTTATGATGAAAGGATTATACAAAAATAGAGAGGTATTCTTTGAGTTTTTGTTACATATCAACAGGGAAAATGGATGAGGACTGTAATGTCTTATCTTCTAAAAGTACTAATTTTAAAAATTCATGATGGGAAGACACACGTCAAATTGAGACACACAGAGTAGTTAAATGATTTGCCCAAAGTCACACTCAGGGAAGAGATAACTGAGATCCACCCTCATGTCCTTTCACTCCAAATTGAGGCTGTTTTGTGAAATGTATTCCAAGAATCAATTTCAATTGGTTCACCAAATCCTGGAATACCATAACTATATACTACTTGAAATTTGAAAGAGGTACATCTAATGCAAATAAAAGGAAGTAGAACATTACACAGGAGGAGGCAAACTTAGAAAATTCACTACTCCCAACATAGGATGCCAATTGAAAATTAATATAAATTTGAGACATTAGATAAATGAATGGATGCTATATTCATTCATTTTTATCAAAAAGAAAAATGCATACTTATACAAAAGAGTCATTTATGCACTTTAAAATAAATAAAAATGGGGGCATCTAGGTGGCTCAGTGGATAGAGTACCACCCCTGAAGTCAGGAGGACCCAAATTCAAATCTGATCTCAAGACATTTAATACTTCCTAGCTGTGTGACCCTGAGCAGGTCACTTAATCCCAGTTGCCTCAGGGGAAAAAAAGTGACTTCTGAATTGTAATATCTTAGAAATCATCTGTTCCATATCCTTTCCTTATTACATGAATTCCTCCTGACAGTTAATTATAGGATTATGTTTATGGTCCACAAGGAATCTTTAAAGTCATCAAGGCTAATTCCTCTATTTTACAGATAAGGAAACTAAGGTTGCATAAATTTTGTCTTATGAAGGATTATATAAGTAGTGTCTAAGGTAGGATTTGAACTCTGATCTTAACTTTTATCCCAGTGCTCTTTCTATTATGTATGTATGTATATATATATATATATATATATATATATATATATATATATATATATATACTGTTTCAGTGATCATACTTCTTGAGGTTAAGAGGGAATTCACTCAGCCTATAGCATTTAAGGATATCTCTAATTGTGACTTTTCCTCATCTTGAATTGAAAGCTTTTGGCGCTACACTGAACAATTCTAATCCCTTTACCAGATGACAGCTTTTAAAATATTTGAAGACAACCATCACATCCTCTATAAAGCTTCTTTTCTCCATGCAAGATGTGCTCAGCTCCTTCCACTGCTCCTCACATGACATGGTTTTAATCCCACATATCTACAGAGTTATCCTCTTCTGGATACATGCCAGGTTGTCAATGTTCCTCTTAATATGTGGATCCTAGAAGTGAACATAATATGTCCCATGGATCCTAGCCTTTGGGAAAGGCAGGACTAGAGCCTGGGGCTCTTGGGTTCCAGATAAGTGATTATTTCCCCTTTAACTTACTACTCCTTATTTTCAAGTATTTTCATTCTTTCCAATATTTTTTTATTCAAGTTTGGAGAAAATTGGCTTCCATATGTGCATTGGAATTAGTTAATTAGGGTTGCCCATCATTTAAAAATCATATTAATTTAGAAGTTTGGTCCCAGGTCTTTATACATGAGCTCTTTATATACAATCCCTCACAAGCAGCCTTGGGAAATCCCTAGTGTAGCCTAAACCAGAGTAAAATGTAATTGAGAGGGGGCAGCTAGGTGGCACAGTGAATAGAGCACCAGCCCTGAAGTCAGGAGGACCTGAGTTCAAAAATCTGGCCTCAGACACTTGACTTCCTAGCTGTGTGACTCTAGGTAAGTCACTTAGCCCCAATTGCCTGAGGCTGGGGGGGTGGGGTTTGCAACTGAGAGGCAGTTGGATGGCACAGTGGTGAGAGCAGTGCCCTTGTAGGTAGGCAGACCTGAGTTCAAATCCAGCTTCAGACACTTAAAACACTTACTAGGTAGTGTGACCCTGGACAAGACACTTAACCCTAATTGCCTCTCAAAAAAAGGCCCAAAAGTAATTGGAAATATTTAACAAAATATAATGCAACATAGATAATGTTAATTTGTGGTTTTCTAAATCAACAGATAGCCTAATCCTTTTCTATTTGAAAGTTCCCTCTTTAAGTCCTGAGACAAGGACTCACTATACAATTTCAGAATATGAGAAATTTGGTACAGAGGCCAAACAATATTTTTTCCTATTATTATTTTTAACTATAGCCATATAACAATGAACCTGTGATTTCATCTATGGCTATTTCATTAACTATGTAAATATCTCCTCATCTTGAGTAACTCTTATCCAAATCCTCTCTTACTGGAATACAAGGGAGCCACTTAACATCTTTTTAACATCAAAATTTTTAACTAGCCTGTATCAAAGGAAAATACATATTTGGACAAAGAAATTATCAGAACTCTCCTCCCAACTTTTTTCTTCCTGCCCTTTAAAATAAAAGTACTCAAAGGCTAAAATGTTTTGCAGTTTGCTTTTTCACTCGTGCCATGGTTTAATGATTCTCTTTTAGCTTCTTTCTACGACAGCCTTTTTTTCAGCTGCATTGCTTATAGAGAGCAAAAAAGGGAAAAGATTATAGCGAGTCTGAGTTTTGCCCTGGGAGAGTCAACTCCACAGTTGTATATAATTAATGTAATTCCATGTGCGCTCTGTAGGAGGAGTCAGTCGCCTCCATATTAAGTTATGTTTCAGAGGCTGTACCAGTGTCACTGATTCTAAATTGATGTTGTCTGAGAGGGCAGAATTTGTGCCTGGTACACAGCCCCCCTTTGTGGAACAACTTCTGTGCATCCCGCCCTTCACGTCTCAGATTAAAGATGTTCCTTGTCCTACGTATTTGTTACTTGTAACATACCTAGGTTGTAGGGTGCGATCGCTTTTGGATTACCGTAATGAAGTAAATTTCGCAGTCACGGGAACCTTTCCCACATTTGCAGAGATATTCTCCTCTGCCACACGCCTCATCGCACAGTCGTATCAATTCATAATTCACATGCACGTGAGTGGTGAGAGTGAACACAGTGTCAGCAGCAGGGACTGGATTTGCATGAGATCTGTCCGTAAATATCGTCTTGGTTCCCATATGCGCCCGTGTCTCGGCTCAGCTGGCAAAGGGGCGTTTGTAGCATCTACCGAGGAGACCTGCCATCACCATGGTTGATGCTGTGCTACCAGAACGATGCCCCATGCATGGGCAACTTAAGACCGATCCAACAGAGGAACACTGCTTGCATATAGAATAAGAGTGGCTCTGTGCTGTTCCATTTAGGAGTCAAGGAAGAGGAATATGGTTCCTGCACCCAGGTAGCTGACATGATGAGAATTTAGTGATACCCCAAGAAAGAAGTGGAGACACATGCCATTTTGTGATGCAGCTGTGGATCCCTTTTGGCTTGATTAAAAACAAGCCATACAACAGGCAAAGTACAGATTAGCAAAGGGGTGGTTTAGTGGAAGGGAACAGTACTTATTAAACACTTACTATGTACAAGGTTCTACATTAATCACTTTGCAATTATGATTTCATTTATTCCTTACCACAGCCCTGAAAGGCAGATACTACTATTATCCTCATTTTATAGTTAAGGAAAGTGAGGAAGACAGAGGCTAAGTCAGTAGCCTGAGATCTCATCTGAGGTCACATGGAACTTAAGTTTTCTTGACACCAAGTCCAGAACTCTGTCGGCTGTGCCATTTACCCAGGAGATGTCCATTTTTTCCAAGATGACAGACTGACCAGGAGTTACTCCACAACAATGGAACCTACATAGTTTTATGGGAATAGAAGAGGAGCTTGAAACTCCATAATTTTATAAGTGCAATAATAGTGTTAGAAAATCTTGACAGAGACCTTTGAGGATTTTAATTATAAGTATTGTCAATATGGGCGCACATACAAGTTGGTACAATGCTTTTGGTGCTCCCTGGTCATAGTTACATATTTTTTGGTTCCTCTGATTATTTTTTATTTGTCTCCCTTCCAAACTGTTTTGGGTTCACAGCTAATGAAACTAATACCTGTATCTCTTGCTGTCATATGCAAAGTGTGATCTTAAGACATGTTTGGTTTCTGTATGTCAGGGGGCAGGCAGCAAATTCGGTTAATGTTTTCTAATTTTGTCTTTAGCTACCTTGGGGGGGGGGGGGACAGACAGAAAGGGAGGAGAGAGAGAGAGAGAGAGAGAGAGAGAGAGAGAGAGAGAGAGAGAGAGAGAGAGAAACAGAGACAGAGACAGAGAGAGAAGGAGGGAGGGAAGAGGGAGGAGAATTTCTCCCTGAAGCAGTTTTACTTATTTAAATTAATTTTAATGGTATCTTCACCGTCATCTACTTTTACTAGTGAATCCCCCTCTCTGAGAACTATTTCTTATAACAAAAGATTTTAAAAAATTGCATCAAAAATTCTGACATTAACTATATAGTATTTCACAACCATAGTTCCTCACCACTGCAACCAAGGAAAGGAGGTTCTGAGGCAGTTTTTTTTTTTTTTTTTTTTTTTTTTAGGCGATTGTGATCATCAAGTCTGATTTGGAAAATTGAGCATCAGGTCCCCACACAGCTTGGAAATAGTGCCATGTTTTTTGTTTTCTTGTGGGATGTGAACTATTTTCTGGAGTAGATTAGAGAGATTTGGAGCTAGAAAGGTTTTTAGAGGCCATCTAAAATAGTTCCCTCATTAGACATGAGAAATTGAGACCCAGAGAAGTTTAGTGGGCTTGCTAACATCACACAGAAAGTCAGTGGTAGAGCTGGAATCCCAATGTAGGTTTTTGCACTTTAAATGCCATACTCTACACTGAATAATGTTGCCTGCCTGTTTGCCTTTAAAGCTATGTTTCAGTAAATATGAACTTCCTCACAACAGAAACGAAATAACTTGTCCAGGAGACTTTAATCAAACTAGAGATAAAACAAAGGTGCTGCATGTGCATGTACCTTCAGTCATTAAGTCACATTAAGTTAATATTGCGTGAATAAGTAATTGTGTTAAGATACTTTTGGGGAATAAAGAACTATCGGATAGAATGTAAGATGCTTGAGGGAAGGAACTTCTTTATATATATGTCACAAATCTAAAGGAACTAGTGGAGTTTAGGTTAGTTGGCTGTTATTTCATTCTTGAAGAGGACCAAAACCACATCACTGTAACTATAGCTGATCAGACCAATAGGAGCTGAAAATGTTCTGCCATAGGTTGGGCACAAATAATCCATGTAAACTTTTGTGATGGATCCTCTAAATTTGGGCACCTTGCAAATTTAGCACACATGTCTTGAATCTGAAACAGTCTGCATGAAAGGGGAGTACTTGACGTGAAGACTGGCACATATTACCTTTTTTTATAAATGCTTCTTGATTTGATTTGAAGGACCTTGAAATAAGTTGGAAAGATATTTTCCATGTGGAAGTTCCATGTTCAGTCTGAGGGAGCAACATGTAATTAAAATAAACAGTTCTCCTTAACTTCATCAGTTATAGTGAACTGTTGCAGACCTATTCATCCTCTACTTTTGTGGGCATGTTGATGTTTTCTCTCAATATCACCTGTTTCCCTCCTACCTTGTTTAATGACAGGACAGGTGTAGAGTCCTAACAAACAGAATTCCTTATTACAGTTCATAAATTGCAAGAAATCTAGGACTCTTATTTTTCAGTGGGAGGCAAGGGTCTGTTAAAAGAACCTGCAATAACTTATCTCATGCAGATTTTGAATAGAGCAAGGATGATTTCTCTCTTCCTCTTATTACTGCAGAACCATCTAGAATTGCTCATACAATGGACTTGCAGCAAATAGGAGCTTTTAAGTAACTTTTGTCGACAAGGAACATAAAGTGAACTACCCTTCAAAGAATGAAGATTAAATATCATTATCTATAGTCGAGTAAACATCACTGTAAAGTGTGCAGAGAGCATCTTTTAGCTGAGATAAAGCTGCAGGTGGCTCAGAGGGACTGCTGTTCACAATCTTGCCAGCATTTTATATGGGCAATTTCATAGGTAGGGAACTTGGTTGTTTCTAGTCTGTCCTACCTTTTGATTTCAGGGATTTTTTTTTTTTTTAATAGTGAAAAATAGTCCCTCTTTTTTGACCCATTTACTAGAAGTGATCCCCAGAGTTCAACTCTTGACTTTCTGACCCTTTTTATATTCTTTCTCCAAGAATTCAGTTATTTTCATGACCAGAGCTGTAACTAGTAAGGGGAAGGGAAATTTTTTTTCTTTGATTCTGTTTTAAATATTTAAATCCCAGGGAGCTGGTAGAGAGAAGGGAAGATGGCTTTTTCCTAAAGTGGAAGACATAATTTTTCCCCAATTAGTACCTTCTTTGAACCTGGGCTTTTGGTCTTCCACCAATCCCTGCCACTTCCATGGAGTAGCCAGTTTGGGGGTTGCCATGGTCCCTCCCAAGGCCAGCCTTCCCAGTCAGAGAAGAAAAAGAGCAGAGGATCAGCTGTCCCTTCTCCTGGTGGAACCATGTCTATACTTGGGTTGTCCTCTACCACACCCTTCACTTTACACTCCATTGTTTTGCTCTCTGATAAACAAACAAAATCCCAATTAAACCTCCTTTCATGACTTGATTCTGATAAATTCACTTTTGATTCTGATTCATTCACCTTGATTCTGATGACTCCTGTGAGTATTTATCACTCCAATTCTAAATTCTGAACAAATTCCAGTTGCATTTTCCAAACTGCCTCCTGGACATTGCCATTTGGATATACTAGTGGAATATCAAATCCCATATGTTAAAAATCAAATTCAATTAGACTTAGTGGGGCATGCCTTTAATTCCTGCTACTGAAAGGCTGAGGCTGGTGGATTGCTTGAAGGAAAAGGGAAGGGAATAAGCATTTATTAAGTACCTACTATGGGGCAGACACTATGCTGAGTGCTTTACAAATATCATCTTATTTGATCCTTAAACAAGCCTACAATTGTTATCCCCAGTTGAGGAATTACAGTTGAGGAAATTGAGATAATTTAAGTGACTTGTTCAGGGTCACACAGTTGGGAAATGTCTGAGGTGAAAAGAACTCATACTTTGCTGATTCCAGGCTCAGTGTTCTATCCACTGTACCTTCAGTTATGAGTAATAGTCAATTGGTTATCCCCAGTAAGTCTTGCATTCATATGGTTAGGCCCCAGAAAGTGGGGTGAGTGGGTTTGGGGAGGGGAACACTAGGCTATCTAAGAAGAAGTGAACTGTCCTAACTCTGAAACAGAGCAGGTTAAAGCTTGCTTCCATGCCAGTGACTATTGAGATCAGGCATGCGAGTGACTCCTAGTCTAGGAAAGAAACACCCGTTTCCAACAACAACAACAACAACAACAACAACAACAACAAACAAACAAACAAACAAACAAAAAACCCAAATCATCATTTCCTAAGAAATTAATTACTAGTCCTTATTATTCCCAATTTTTATCAGTGCTACCAGCCATCCACCTAGGCTAGAAGGCTCATTTCTTTTCTTCCTAATATCACTCCTTCATAAGCAATTAATCACCAGCCATCCTTTATAATTTCTCACAAATTACATCTCTTTTTTACCACATTAGAACCCTAGCCCAATCTTTATTATTATCTGAATTCTGAGATTTCATATACATACATATGTGTTTATATGTCTAAATATATAACTCATTCATACATCTTTTAAATGACAAATAATATTCTTTATCTTCTATCTTGGTTTTCTTTCTATGTATATTTTTATAAGAATAATTACGTGTAAAAGATCGAATTAAAGGCAAATTGGAATTCTTTCATTTTACATAGAAGAATATCTTACATCTTTCTCCTTCCTTCTCTTTTCTTCCTCCTGTCAAGTCTAAAGAGACCCGGCAGACAGAGATACCCTTGGGTGTTTAAGGTAGATCAGTTTGAGGCCTGGTTGTCTTTGATGTGTTCACCTACAAAAATGTCACATCACAACTGGTTCTGTTGTTTCACATTAAATGTGAAAGATTCGCTAAAAGGTTAATTTCGAATCTTGTCAAATTTTTATAGCATTAAAGGCATTGCCTTTTCGAGGACACAACTAGAAAAATATCAGGAGGGCAAGAGGGAAGATTGATGCAAAGGTTGAACAAGGTAGCTACTTTCTCCAATACTTATAAAGAGATATATCAAGATATTCATAATCATCTTTCTTTGTTGCTCCACTGAAGAGCTTTATATGTTCCTATTAATTTAAAAAAAAAAAAAAAAACAGTTCCTCTTCTAAGGGTAAGGATGGAGAGTGTAAAGTTATTTTTTTCTTTTTTTCACTATTTCCTTTGTATTTTCCACTTGACTGTTTTCTTTATTTTTATCCTGAGGTAGAAATTGTCCTTTATGTATGTGTGTAAATATGTATTTGAAACTTCTAAATTCATTTTTTCTGCATCTGTATTGATATAACCAATAGCCAATTTTAATGATTCTTCCGGGGATACTAGTGTTATTAATAATTTATTTGAATTACCTTGTAATTGATCCAAACATGAACTAGAACCCCACACATTGGCCTTGAAATATTTGATTCAGGGACTCTATTCCTTAAATATTCAATTGCTAGAGCTATCTTTCTAAATTGCTTCTCCAGTTTCTCTTCTTCAGTTTCTCATTTTCCTGATTAACTTTTCTCCATCTATTCCCTGTCAGTCTTTTTGCCATTCAACTCCCTTCTGGTGATCTCTCCCTCCAGTTCTTTTTAATAAAGAATAAACATAATCAATAAAAATACTCATTAATTATAAATTAATGTCATATGCCATGCCAGAATTTTCTGAGTGGGAGGGAAAGGGGATGATTCGATAGGACTCATACTTTAGTAAAATCAATTTGGTAGGTGAATAGAAGAGGGATTGCAGTGGAGAAAGACTTGAGACAAGCAGACCCACCAGCAATATCGCAATAGTCCAATTACGAGGTCATGCCTATGCCATGAAGTCCTGCAGACACTGAAGATAGAAAAGGAAAATTATAATAGCCCCAGTCTACAAGAAAGTTATAATTTAGTGAGGGGAGATATGCATGTGTGTTAGCAAACAGATCCAAGATAATTTAGGGGTGAGAACACTAAAATCTGGGGTATCAGGAAAGGTTTAATATAGAAACTGGCATTTCAAATTAATTAACCAATCTATAAATATTTATATTATTAAAAGCTATCATGTCTCAAGCACCATGCTTGGAGGGGGGAGGGAACAGTCCCTGCCCTCAAAGAACTTATAATTAATTGGGTGATGACATGCAAACAAGTATATACAAACTAAGCTATGTCCAGGAAATAATTAAGAGAGGGAAGGAACTAACATGAAGAGGAAATGGAAAAGGCTTTCAGCAAAAGATGAGATTTTAGTTGGTTAATTAGTAAATGAAAATGAGGACAAAGAGCAATCCAGACATGGGGGACAGCCAGAGAAAATGTCCACAGCTGAGTGAAGGGGAGTCCTTTTCATGGAATAGCCAGTACTGCAATAAAGAATATGTGTTGGGGAGTAAAGTATAAGAATACTGGAAAGGCAGGACAGGGTTAGGTTATGAAGGACATTGAATACCAAGAAGAGAATTTTGTATTTGATTCTGGAAGCAACAGGAAACCACTGGACTGTTTTTGGGGGAGGGAGAGTGGGGATAAAATGGTATGGTATAGACCTTAGTAAAATCACTTTGGTGGCTGAATAGAGGATGTACTGAAGTGGGGAGACACTTGAGGCAGGTAGACCTGCCAGCAGCTATTGTAATTGTCCAGGTATGGAGGGATGAAGGCCTGCACTAGAGTGGTGGTGCTGTCAGGGGACAGAAGGGGCCTATCTGAGATGTTGCAGAGGACAAATCAACAGGCGTTGGAAAGAGTTTATATATGAAGGGTGAGACAGAGTGAGGAATTAAGGATAATTCCTAGGTTGTGAGCCTGAGGACCTTGATTTTTGCCTTGAAAGATGTAAGGATATGGTAAAGAATAGGTGAGAAGGGAGCATATTCTTCTTATAGTGAATAGTTAATGGAAAATTTGTGTGTTGAAGGTGAGGAATAATAACACTACCAGTTTGGAAGATGTTGTAAACACTAAATTAGTTTAAATACTAGAATTAAATAAATTAAACTCTTAAATACCTCATTTAGTTTAAATACTGAAAAAAGGAGTTAATATTTCATCCTACAATTAATAAGGAGTCACTGGAGTTTTTATGGAGTAGGGAAAAGACATGGTCTTTTGAGGATGCCTTGAGGACAATCATCATGGCAATCGTGGGGAAAGACTTGATGGAAACAATTAGGAGGCCATTTCAGTAGGAAGAAGTAGAGGTGATGAAGGTCTGCACTAGGGTGGTAGACAACTGGTTAGAATGTTTGGGATAAATAATCTTAAGAAGTTGAAATTGACAAAAAAGTGGCAAACCTAAGTGATTGGAAGGAGGGCAGTTTGTAAGAGGGGTGGTGTTGGGGGAAGAAATCATAAGCTCTATTTAGACAGTTAAGTTACAGATGTCTATGGGATTTCTAGCTCTATGTGTGCAGTAGGTAGTTTATTCTGCATGGCTGGAGTTTAGGAGAGAGAGTAGGGCTGAACTGATTGACCTAAGAATCGTTATCATAGAGCTGATAATTAAATACATATGAACCAATGAAGACATCAAAAAAAAGTTTAGGGAGATAGAGACAGAGAGAGATAGATTCAGAGACAGAAAGATATAGAGAGACAGAGAAAGGAGAAGGGGGGGGGATGGAGGGGGAAAGGAGAGAGAGGGAGAGAGAATCTAAGAGAAAGTGATGAAGACTGTCAAATGCTGCAAAGAATCTCAAGCAGAATGAGGACTGAAAAAAAGCCCTGAGATTCAGCAATTAAGAGATCGCTGGTAACTTTGGAGAGAATGGTTTCAGTTGAATGATGCTATCAAATCCAGATTGCAAAGAATTGTGTAGACTGTGAGAAGATAGAAAGTGAAGGCAATCATCTTTTTTCTGAGAGTTCAGTTGTGTATTAGATGAGACATATAAGGCAATAGTTTAAAGAAATGGTAGGTTAGAAAGGAATATTTTTAAGGCTGATAGTATGAATTGGGTAGAATATATACATATATGTATATTGTATATGTGTGTGCATGTGTAGTTTCTAATATGAATGTCTATTAACTTTCTAAATAATATATACTTTTTAATGTTAGTTGTTACTTTACAAATTTACTCCCTTAAAATTTGTTTTTCTATATACTTCCATCTCCTCCTACCTGGGACTAACTTGAATTTTTATTATTTTTACATTTATATTACAAAATGCTATTCTTAAAATGATCCTGTGAAATAGATAATATAACTCTCCAAGCCTCAGTTTCATCCTATATAAAATGGAAAAAATGGCTTTTCCACAATCATACAGTAATCATAATGTTGGAACTGAGTCTTTTGATTCCAAGTCTAGTGCCCTTCCTTACATTGTTAAACTGAATTATCTACCCTTAAATATGCTGGGAATCCAAACAGTTTAGTTCTATTTTAAATTATGATATTATTTATATAAAACATATCATATTTATAAATATGTAGTATATAATATGTTTGTAGTAATATATTTGCAAATATGTTAACATTAATTATTCAATACCTTTAAATGAAACTAAGGACATCCTGTATAGTATAACCTTGGGAGATACACTCATTCTCTGCCAGATGTCTGTCCTTCCAATAAATATACCATAATGCAAATAATTTAAAGCCTTTCCTAAGTGATTCAATAGAATCCCATGGCTGTATGATACTTCCTATATTACTATTTTGTTTTGAAGTTTATCTGAAAATGTAGAAAAGAGTGACAGGGATTATGAAATCTCACATTGAAGGATGCAATTAAAATTCCTGTCAGTTGTTCTTCAAAATATTTTTATAACTAATGAGTGTACTACTAAGTAAACCAGAAATATGTCTTGTTAATTTATTTCTCTTCACCTGCTTATTCACCTCCCTATCTTGGAATCCCATTTTACTATAAAATGAGGCTTAGACCTCCCACCCTAGATCTTTTCAGAACCCCCAAGTGCCTAGTGTTCTTTCTCTTTTGAAATTATTTTCTATTGCTTTTTATTTCCCTTATATTTGCTTTGTAAATATTTTGTACTTCCTGGAGAATGGCTACTCCTTGAAGATAGAGATTCCTGCTTTTGTCTCTGTATCCTCAACACCTGGCCTATACCAGGTGTTTAACAAATACTGATTTTTAATTTCTTCTGAAAAATGAAGGTTGTTTTTAATAGCTACACAGTAAATATCAATCCTCACAATTATTTCAAAAGTTGTAATGAAATTTGATGGGAAACTTGAAACAAAGTGGATGCAAACAGCATGTTAAATGCCACTAAATTAAATTCCACAGTGTTGGGATAGATATCATCATCAAACCAGGAAAAAAGAAAAAATGACATATGCTAAAACAAAACAACAACAATAACAACAACAAAAACATTTCCCTTTAATCAGGAAACATCCCTTTATTTCCAAGTAACTTTGCTGGCAAGTCCAGATTGGCAGAACTTGCCACCCTGGGATAACACCTCTAAATATCCCCAGAGCAAAAAGATCAATATTTCCTAGGTAAGTGACAGAGAATCATGCCCTCATCTCAACTTTTATAATTCTTGATATGAAAGTGATATAAGAAACTATTAGGACAAACAACTTGAATGGGAAGGAGGAATTAGTTAAAATAAGGGCATCGGTGTTGTTCAGGGAGTGTCTGTTTTCAATTTTTGCATCTTCTCAATTTTGGTTGCCCTGGAGTAAAACACCACTGAATCCAAGTTATTGCAAAGTAATAGAGTGATAGTCAATCTTTTTTCTCTTTGACAGACACTGTCCTTCTCAAAAATACAGTCGATTACAAATTTGATTCTTTTTTTCCTCAGAGATATACCATTTGATGATCTCTTTTGTTGGTATTGCCTGGTTGTTATTCACCAGATCGCTTATTTTTCCATTTGCATTTGTTTCTTCATTTATAAAAGTGAGATTTGGAGAGAAGAACGAGGATGTTGATTACCAACTAAAAACATACATACAAAAAGAAAAAGAAAAGTATCTGTTTTCTTGAGATGAAGTACAAATAACAAGATAATGTGTCTCTGAGGACTTTTATGGCAGGGACTGAGCTTTACTAACAATAACTTGCTCTGTGGAAATTACTTCCGCTTTTATGCCTTGGTTTTCCCATCTGTAAAGTGTGATAAGCATGTGTGTGTGTGTATCTCCTAAATAAAAAGGAAGACTCATTTTTAAAGTGTTATAATACTAAATAGTAATGACAAAATGGCAAAACCCGATGAGAGAAATTGAAGAATCTTTATTCCAAAAAGCAGTATTATTTCTATGTGTTTTTCTGATAAATCATTTTCCTTCTCTTGCGCATATTTCCAATTTCTTCCTTTTCCTATTGTCTTCAGTACAAAATAGATGAATATAAAAGGTATACTATCAAAAGTAAAGATGTTGGAGAAAAACAAGCAAATAAATTAATGAATGAATAAGGGTGTATGTATATATGTGTGTATATAAAATCTTTTAAATTATTTATTATTATACTTTGTCTCAAACTCAAGCCTAATGGGGTTGTACGTAGTGAATTTTACATTTGTAAGTTTCTCAGCTGCCTTAAGGCACCTGGATGCAACTGAAATGTGGTAGATTTTACTTTGAAATGATGTCTATTTTTTAAAAAAAAATTCAGACAAGAGAAACACAAATAACAACAGTAAATTGGCTTTTTTAAGTACTGAATTTTCTAAAAGGATGCTTCTGTCAGTAAAGCTATAAAAATATTATGCTTTAAGGATTGTTAAAGGAATGGATGTTATTTAAGCATACTTTACCGTTCTGTAGATTCCGATTATGCCTTGAAGTAGCTTCTATTTATCTGAACGTGTGCCAAACGCAAATGCTATTTTTTTCTGCATACAAAAATAAAATTCAGCTGTGCATTCTCCATGTAGCTACTCATAAAAAGGATAAGTGAGTTTTTTTTTTTTTAATTTCAAGAGGCATTCTTCAATAATGTGAATTTTTGGATTTGTTACTGGGCTTTTGCCTGTTCCTGCCTCTTGCTATTCTTACCTGGAAACTAGCTCTCTAACGGTGCAGTAACAAATCAGGTGAGTCATACTGGTGTCTTCACATTTGTAACAGATCAGAGCCTCAGTGGCAGGTTGTTGTCAAGCTGTGTTCACAGAGCTCTACCACCATTAGTAGTGCTTTGCAGGGGTGTTCATTTAACTCCCAAGAAGCTTACCTATTCTACTTCAAATTATGCTTGTGAAGGAAAAGGGGAATTGAAGTATTTGGCTAGTTTGAATTGCTAGGATTATGGTACAAAAATCATTGGGCTAGAGGTCAGGAGACATGTCAGCTCATTCTGATTTTCCAATTTACTACTATGTGGCCACAGGAAAGTCATTGAAGCTCTCTGGGTGTCAGTTTCCTTATCCGTAAAATGGAGATACTTCCCTTGCCTACTTCACCAGATTGCTGTGAAGGGTGAATAAAATATGTGAAAATGCTTTGAAAACTATAAAGCACTATAAAAATGTAAGCTATTATTATTGTTAGGCCATGATTTAGGTTGAGTGGGAACAAAAACCCAGCTTCTTCTCCAAAAAAAATGTTTCTACAGCTGACAGCTGTATACAAGCACTAAGAGTACATGGTGGGATGCATCTTAAAGTATGGGAAATCAAAGCTTATGAATCAGGGCAAAAGCCCTATGTTTTGGTGCCCAGGAAATTTCTGTTGTGTAGGTCACTGTCTAATTGGCCAGTTTTAATAGAATATGTTTTTGTTTTCCTCTGAAACCACAAACATTAGACATTTCAGGAACAGGAGCAATCTAGTTGGACAAATCTCATGTCCTTAAGAATAAATTTATAAAAGTGAACGTGAAGATCCGTTCTCAGGATACTTCCATTTTAATATATTTGCTCAAAGCTTCATCTTGATCTTTTCTCAGTTGGGGTTCTCCATATTCTGGCTGTGCTTTTAGTGTCCATTGAAAGTCAAGAGATGGTGGGGGTGTGTTTGACCTTGGTTTGGAAACAGTAGGGAAATGATCTGTATACCCTTTATGGTGTATTTAGAAAACTTGATATAGCTTACTCAGGGTGCAAGATAATGTGTAGAAATATACTAGCTTTGATCTTACCAGCCTTTGTTGTACTTATAGTTCATGAAATAAATGCATTTTCAAAAGGCATAGTCTGATAAACTGCATTCAGCATCTACTTCTTTATGGAATCGTTTTCTGTTTCTTAGTAGAGAAAACCCAATAATCAGTAGCATAGGATTTTTGGAATGTACACTGGACTGGAAGTCAAGACCAACTTCTCCTATCTCAGCCATTAACTTGCTTTGTAACTGGATTCTCTGACTCTTCATCTTTTAATTAAGATGGTAGGATTAAATGGTTTCTAAAGTCATTTTCATCTCAGACTATCATTTCTTGTATGACATTATCATTCTGCCTAGACACAATAAATATAATTAGTGGCCACAGGAGTGCTTCTTAGGTGGTTTGTTTTTAATCTTCAGAATTTAACCCTTTATCCCTGAGTCTAATGTCATCTAGCTTTTAGTTTATTTATGAAATATTTTGTGAATCACTTGACACAGCATGATGGCCAGATCATGGAAATCAATTCAGCAAACATTTATTTAGTAACCATTCAGTGTGAGGGATCGTGCTAGGCATTGGGAATAAAAATACAAAAATTCAACAGTTTCTGATATGAAGGAGCTTACATTCTGTTATATTTTTTATTCTTTTGGGGACAGCTAGGTGACAAAATTGATAGTGCCGAACTTAGGAAGGCCTGAGTTCAAATCTAGCCATAGACACTCATTACCTGTGTGACCTTGGGGAAGTTATTAAACTTTAGTTTGCCTCAGTTTCTCCATCTGTAAAATGGGAGTAATAATAGTATCTACCTCCCAAGGTTACTATGAGGATCAAATAGATAATAATTATAAGGCACTTGGACACAGTGCTGGGAACAATGTAAGTTCCATGTTTATTTTTTGGAATGATAAAATGTGAACATAGGTTAAGTAAATAGAAAATAATTATAATAAAAAGGAATTTCAAGAGAGAGAGAGAGAGAGAATGCACAGTCATGGCTGATATTTTTATAGGACTTAGGATCTACTTTGATTCCCACATCAACCCTCGAATTGCATAGATGCCTAGAGAATGTAAGTGATGTGCCTAAAGGCACATAGTAAATGTGTGTCTGAGCTAGGGATAAAACCTCATTCTTGACTCCCAATGGAAGAGGGATGCAAACATTACCATAAAAATTTTCTATGACCTGGATGCAGTTTAAAGGGTTCCCTTAGAAGTGGTGGAAGGTGGTCAGATATTGGAAGAATAACAATTTATATTGTTATGTGGAATCTGCATCTATATATCACTTGTTATTGTTGCTTAGTGCCTTTACAAAGGTTTTTCAAAGGATTTTGCAATGTTTTATCTTGGGTTGAAGGTCTTGAAAGATACTGTAATACAATGGGGGAAAATTCTAAATTTACAGTCAGAGGACCTGAATTCAAATTCTGCTTTTGACCCTTACTTCCTCTGTGATCTTGGACAAGTCATCTTCCCTTTTTTAAACTTAGCTTCCTCCTCTATGACATAAAGAGGTTAGACTTTGTCACCTATAAAAGACATTTCATCTCTAACTCCATTAACATAGTTATATATTAAATATGGGAAATGTTCTAATACGGTGACGTGGAGGCTATTTAGAATGAGAAAAATTTGATTGACATCCCAGCTTTTCCACTTATTACTTGAGTAATGATGGGCAACTCTTTTAATATCTCTGGGACTCAGTTTCTTCAACTATAAAATTGTTTTAGAGACTATCTAAGGTTCCTTGCAACTCTGAATCCAAGATCCTCTGAATATTTTCTAGCAATTATGGGTACCAAGAGAAGTGCTCCTTTTCCCTTGAATGAAATTAATTTTTTTTTTTATTTCTGAGAGTCACCCTGAAAATCTAGTGAAGAAAGTCTCAAAGTTGAATTAAAAGACAAGACTGAATCCAAGTCGCTAAACTTGGAAACACTGGTCAGAACTAGTCCAGACTTCTTTTTAATGAGGACAGTACATTGCAAACAGCACTAGGTGGCACAGCCACCCTGGTGTATTATTCCTGGGAAACCACACTTGTAGCTGTTGTGTGAGGTTTTGATTATACACCCTGATAGGAATCCTGTTCAGAAAGAGTTGATAGGATACATTCTGACTGAGTGGAGAACTCCATTAACAATGTATTGTTGGACTGACTCCAAAATAAAGAGTTAGTCGCGTGTGAACCCCATCCCTTCAAGCCACCCTACACCACAACTAAGCTAGCAAAAAACTGGAACTGGCAAACAAAATTATTGGCTTCTGTTTTATGATTCAAAAGACCTAAGAGGCATTTGTTTCTTAAAAAAAAAAAAAGTAACAACAACTTACTGGTTTCAATAAAACTGAGACAGCACGGTGTACAAGATGAAGCATTGGTTTTGGAATCAGAATGATCTGGGATTTAAATCCAGTCTGTAATATTTACTGTGTTGTGTTAGGCAAGTCAATCTCTTTAAGCTGAATTTCTCCACCTTTTGAATGAAGGTGATATATTCATTGACCTAAACGTCAAAGGCCAGCTCTAAATCTGTGATCTTATGAGATTTCCTCCCTCCTCCCTGTCTTTAAAATTCTTATTCCTCAAGAGCTAATACAAAGCCCACTTCCTGAAACAGACCTTCCCTTATTGCCCTTAGCCTATAGTGCTTCTCCTCCCATGGACTTCACTAGCCCTTATTGTTTGTACCATTCATTTGGCATTTATCACATACTGTTGTGTACTCTCATTGTCTCCCTAATTAGAGTATAAGTTTCTAGAGGGCAGGTGCTATGCTTAACATTGTTTCATATGCCTCCAGAATATATAAAATAGTATTTTAGAATGAATTTTAAGTATTTAATAGATATTTCTTGGTTGATTATTTATGAAAAAATGCTCAGCATTCTCTTAATATATGTGAAGAGACTGGTATTGGAAATGGAGAATGTGCTTAAATCATATCTGTGTTCATTTTTTTAAGAGACTCAGGAGATTTAATTTAATTAAATACACATTTATTAAGCATTGACTATGTATAAGAATGGTGCTAGGTATTGGGTTTATAAAGACACAAATAAACCAACCCTTGACTTCAAGCAACATACAACATACAGAAACCAAAAAAGGTTTCTATGATGGCAGACTTTTTTTTCTTCAGGTATGTCTGTTGAAATAAATGTTTGAAATAGAAGAGGAGGAAAAAAGGTTTCATATTATGTACCTCTAAAATATAATACAACATGATTTTTCTTTGAAAGATTTGAGTTGAATATATATATACAAATACACACACACACACACACACACACACAATGTCTCCTGGACACACAGCTTGCCCAAAACTTTGAAAGCTTTATGTCTAGCTATTTCTAAAGAACATTAATATAAAATAGGGGAATGTGAAGAGGAAGTAGGTAGGATCACAAGCAAGGAGAGAACATTTCTGTACTCTGGGTAACTCTCTAAGATTCATTTCTTCATTTTCAATTTTCAGCAAGCATTTATTAAATACATGCTATGTGTGAGTCCATTGTTAGACTGAAAATATTAAGTCAAAAATTCTGAATACAAAGATCCTTTGAAATAGTTCCAGCCCTCAAAGAGTTTATAATCCATAGGAATGTGGATAAGGTTGCCACTTGGAGAGAGTCAAGAAGAACAGAGTTCAAATCATAAATTCATAATCATAATTATATATATATATATATATATATATATATATATATATATATTTTTTTTTTTTTACAAAGTAGATTCAAACATGTTCAAAGATGGTGAAAAGTAGTTTAAAATAGGGCAGCTAGGTGAGCCAGTGGATAGAGTGCCAGCCCTGAAGTTAGGAGGACCTGAGTTCAAATCTGATCTCAGACACTTACTTAACACTTCCTAGCTATATGACCCTGGCCAAATCACTTAATCCCAAATTCCTCAGCAAAAAGAAAGAAAGAAAGAAAGAAAGAAAGAAAGAAAGAAAGAAAGAAAGAAAAGAAAGAAAGAAAGAAAGAAAGAAAGAAAGAAAGAAAGAAAGAAAGAAAGAAAGAAAGAAAGAAAGAAAGAAAGAGAAAGAAAGAAAGAAAGAAAGAAAGAAAGAAAGAAAGAAAGAAAGAAAGAAAGAAAGAAAGAAAGAAAGAAAGAAAGAAAGAAAGAAAGAGAAAAAATATCCTGGTGTCTTTTTTTGTCATGTGAAACAAACACCTTGATCATACCTTTGGTTCAGAAATACTCCCAGTTGATCATTAAACTCTTTAGAAATGACAAGGGATTGAAGAGCTATTTCTTAAATGAAAAAGACTGTAAATATGACGACCAAAGCTCACTCTATCCAATGGTTCCTATTTAAAAACCTTCCCTAAGGCTTCCCATGCAGAAAAGAGTTGTTAAAGAGGATTTTATGGCTCTTGTTGGAATTGACGTCAAAGTCTCCTAGAGTCTTGAGCTTATGAAATTCTTAAAACTGTGCATGCAAGCAGATCCTTCCTGTCATGCAAAATAATCAGAAACAGGTTGGCTGTTTGGCTGTGATACTTGTTGGGTCTTTCAAGCAAAGACAAGTAATGTTGAAACTTGAGTGGGGGGAAAATGGACACCCAAGGGGAATGGGTCTTGTTCTCTTGTCTGGGTGGCCCTTCCCAGACAGTAGAAAGCACTGTAACTTGATTGTGGTGGTTCCCTATCTATTTCAATGGACTCTGTGAGCCAGTGACCTCTGTAGAAAGGCCTGGCGAGAAAGAGGAAACCAGGACATAATGCTCAGCTCTCATTTCCTGAGTTAAAATGGGTGCTCTGGCAAGTGAAACTGGATGCAGGAACAACTTATCTAAAGCTTAGGTGGAAGTAGACCTATGCATAATTCAACTCAGGATCTTTATGTAATCCTTCTTTTAAAAAACAGTTGAAGCTATTCTTTGGATGTAAGCATGTGTTTAAAAGCATTTATAAAACAAAAGAAATGGATTTTGAATATTTGAGTCCAGAGTATCCTTTTCTCTTCTTGATTAAGATTGTGGTAGCCAGCCTTTAGGTGTGCTACAGTATTTCAATGAGAATGCATCATAGATACAATTCTCAGATATCAAAATAGTTATTAAAACTTATATGTAACACTTTTTAATAAGTGATGTTTAATGAATGTTGCAACTCTTTTTGTGGTAACAAAGAACTGGAAAATAAGTAGATGCCCATCAATTGGAGAATGACTGAATAAATTGTTGGTATATGAAGATAATGGAATATTATTGATGAACAAGCTGATTTTAGAGAGGCCTGGAAAGATTTACATAAACTGATGCTGAGTGAAACATACAGAACCAGAAGTACATTGTACACAATAACAGCAAGATTGTGCGATGATCATCTATGAAAGACGATTCTTCTCCGTGGTTCAGTGATCTAAAGAATCCCAATAGACTTGATAGTAGACAAAACAGAGATTTGTTCCCTTTTTTGGTCTCTAGATCATTGAAGATCTGAGAATAGTCTCATCAACCACTGTTATCCTTCACTCATGATTCGTTGGTTTTTCTTTCTGAAGTGTTTGAGTAGCTATTAATCACTTTGGTGGCAATAATGACAAATTTTGTTTGCTACTATAGAGTCATGTGTTAGATTTCAGAAAAAACTCAGAGGTCATCTAGTCCTCAACATCCTCATGTTACAAATGATAAAACTGAGGCTCAGAGAAGTTAAATTATAAGACTTTTTTTTTTAATTTAGGAAGGTTAAGCCAAGTATATGAGGAGAAAGACAGTGATACTAAAAAGGTAAACAAGGAAATTAAGGAAAAAATAAACAGAAGACAGCAAATAGAATCTCAGGAGATAAAACAATAAATATTCAAACAAACATGTTAAATTTGACATATACCAATAAATTTGAAATAAATGAAACAAATCCACAAATTATAAATTGGAGAGACTTTCATATGTAGTCTATTTTTTCTGTTCTTGGTATAAAGAAATATTTATGTTTATTGATAGTTGCCAATTTCATAATAATAATAAAAAGGAAAATTTGCTTTTAAAAACAATCAGTGCTTTTTGAGTCTTGGCCTGGTAGAACTATCTTTTTCTTCTTCTTCCTCTGTTACTTGACAGTGAGAAGCTGCAGGAGGACAAATGTTCCTGGTGATTTGAAGTGAGTGTGAATAGGAACCTTGAATGTGGGAGCCATGTAAGACCTCAGCCCATTCACTAAGAGATACTTTAGAAAGCACATTGTACTTGCAGGGGTGAGGTCATATGGCATCATATCTCAGCAGGCTGGAAACCCTCCAAGTCTCTTCGAGGAAAAAAGGAGAAAATTCTTACAGTTCTCAAACTAAAGATTTCTACAGCATGGCTCACTTCTCCATTCGTAATAAGAAATTAATTAAGGACTACAAATGCTCTGGATGGGATTGCTTGGGCTGAGTAAATACATGAAGCTGGCCCAAAGGTAATGCACCTTCAAGTCCATCCTTTGAGCAAAGGGTGCTCTTGAAAAAGGGCAATGAGTTGGCAGGTGTCAGCTGTACCTTGACAAAGTACATCATCTGAAAGTAGGCAGACTGTGACTACATCTGAGCATCCCCTGTGTTCTGTTAGAGCAGCCCTGAGTGAGGGAGAACAGGAACAAGTTCACTCCAGATGAGGCCGACTCCACTCCTTCCTCTCTGCCGGAAGGCGGTCAGAGTTCGGTGACCCATCTGCTTCCTTTTCTCTTATTAGAAACAACTGGGTAGCACTGCACAGCCCAACCAGAGTTTCTCTGGTACAGAGCCGGAGTAAGAGCTTGTGAAGGCAGCTTGCCTGGCCCTGCAGCTGGGGCTCAGTAAATGAAGAAACAATAGGCTTCACCAGTTATATAAATTGAGCATTAGCACCTGTGCTGTGTCCAGCTGCTCTCTCTGTGACTTATAGCTAAGCCCAAGAGGTGACTGCAGCCCAGCTCCAACAGCAGAGCCTGGCGAGGTGCCAAGTGGCTAAGCACAGTCACCTCCCCATGTATCAAACCCAACCTTTCTCTTCACAAAAGATTTCCTTGCTAACAGAGCATGGCACTGTTGGAATTGCAACCAGTTCATGCTCTGTCTGGAACCCCATAGGAAAGAACTGAGGCATGATGCAGAAAAACATAAGATTATGAAGTCCTTGCTAGAGATAAAGGGATCTGATTCATTAACTTCATTTAGAATGAGAAGTGTGTGTCATATATAGTGTGTATGTATATGTATGTGCATATAATATATATTTTACATATGTATATGTATAGAAAGGGAGAAAGGGAGAGAGAGAGCACAGAGAGACAGAGATGAGCCAGAGAGTGACACAGAGACAGAATGAGAGACTAAAAGAGTAAGGAAAGAGAGAATGGGGAAGGAGAGAGACAGGCAGACAGACACGGAGACAGAGAGATAGAGAAGAGACAGAGAAAATGAGAGATTGAGAGAGAGGAGAGAATGAGAGAAAGACAAAGAAAGAGAGATGAAGGAAAGGAGGAAGAAAGGGAACAGAGACACACAAAGAGACAGAGAGAAGAGACAGAGTGACAGAGGAGAGAGAGAGAGAGAGAGAGAGAGAGAGAGAGAGAGAGAGAGAGAAGAGACAGAGTGACACAGAGAGAAAATGAGAAAGAGAAAGAAAGATAGGGAGGGAGGAAGAGAGGGAGGGAAGGAGTGAGGAAGGCAACAGAGACACATAAAGAGAGGAAAGAGGGGGGAAGAGAGGAGAGAAGGAGGGAGGGAAGGAGAGAGGAAGCGAGAAACACAAAGAGAGAGAGAAAGGAGATAGAAGGAGGAAGAGGATAGAGAGAGAGAGAGAGAGACAGAGAGACAGAAAGAGAGAGACAGAGATAGAGAGAGAGACAGAGACAGACAGAGAGAGAGACAGAGAGAGAGAGAGAGAGAGAGAGAGAGAGAGAGAGAGAGAATTTTTATACCTTCTCTAGTACCAACCAATAGTATAGAAGAGAAATTGATTTTTGGAAAGCCCTCTTCTAGTTCCCTTGGCCATACCTATACCATGCCTATACTTGCCCTTCTCAAACTTTCATTAAAAGGAAATATTTTTTAACAAAACAATTTATATTCCAACATAGTCTTTCACCAATATTTTAATTTACTACCTTCATGTGACTTAGCTACATGTGAGCTAGAAATCCATGTGAAATAGAATTCAAAACACCTTGTACCTATTTTCTTCCTATGTCCATTCTTCTAAGATGTTCCTACATTTCCTTTCAGCATTTTTTCCAACTATAGCCCACCCACTTTGCCTTTCCCTCCTTCTGTGACCTCCTGATTCTTCATCATAACCTCATTTAATTTATTTCTGCTTCCATTTTTCTGTTCCTAGTATCTGTGTGGGGTGTGGGGAGGGAAGGGAGTTAAAGGATATTGTGAATGGGGCAGAGAGAGTGAAGATATGTTGTGCAGACACAAATTGTCTTTATTCTGAACCTCTCATAATACTAAGCTCACTGGACATTTTTCTTTTATTTTACAAACTGAGCTTGCTAAGTTAACTCTATGAGAGCTGAAATCACAAGACAGGCATTTGTATGTGGCATTGTCTTTTATCGTTTTTGTCCAGAATATCAAGAAATTCTCCCAGACTGGTCAAATTTCCTTTTGTCTGCTTTCAAAATCTGACTTAAGAATAGAGAAAAAAGAGCCAAAGAAAAACAGTAGAAATGGGGGGATGAGAAGTCCCCATCCCAATGTCTGGCCATTTAGGTATAGATGTATTCTTTGGGGCCCAGCCATAGTCACAAGCAGACTTTCAGAGAGGAAAGAGATCCCAATGACCAACTCAAACGACTGGAACCTGGATATGTGTCTACTCTGTCTTTATCATCCCGACAAGATGTGGGATTTTCAACCTATTCTTGGAGACATTTAGGGAAGGGGAATCTCCCAAGATAGCCCATTTTCTTTTGGATGATTCTAATTATTGGGAGGTTTTTTTCTATCCTAAGTCTAAATCTACTTCTCTGTAATTTCCACTCAAATAGAATGAATTTTCCCCTCAATCTTAGACTTGCCCTAAGTTCAAGTCACATCACAAAATATTAGGTACATCCCATATTCAAAACACAGTGCTATGGACTGGGTATTCAAAACTGAAATAAAACATAATTCCTGTCCTTGAGAAATTTATGCTCTATTTGGACTTCTTAAACTTTTCCCACTCACAACCTTTTTTCACACAGACTTACATGACCACAGATATATAAGTATATTAAATATGTATACAAATCTAACATTTACTGATAATAAATCATAATTTTGCAATCCTCACCTTCAGTTATAAGACCGCATATGGGATCTTAAAACACAGTTTAAGAACTGTGGCTAAGATATGTACAAAATAACTATGGTATGTTGGAAAATTATTAAATGCATATAAGCAGTCTAGACAAAGTAGGGATAAGGATTGGAGTTATGAGTTCACTAATATAAGGAACTCCCACAAGAAGACGCTTTTTTTATCATTGCAGGTCAAATGTGGGTCAGTACCTTTTCTATCACTCATAGTGTAGCTGCCCAGAGTACTAAGAATTTGATTTATCCAAAGGCACACAGCTTCCCTATCAAAGGCAGAATTTTAATCCAGGACCTTACTGTATCATCTATAAAATGACAGACTTGGCCTGAATTGTCACTTTTGATTCTAAATTCTAAGTCTCTGAAAAGCTGACAACATATTATGAGAAATTTGTAGAGAAAGGGAAGTCCAGCTGTAAATAATCCTATAAGGCTTCATGGACGAAGTGACATCTTGATCAGGGAGAATTTCACCAGACTGAGATATTGGTTAGGCTACCCATGCAAGATAGATGATGTAAGCATGTGCACATGAGATTTATAAAATGTACAGGTGATATACTTCCCTGTACTGTTAGGTTTTGTTTTGGGTGGAGTTTTCTAGACAGAAAAGTTTTGAGTCTGAGGTTCAAATTCTGATTCAAAACCTTTCTCTTGTCAATTTTCTTGGTATTCCTTTATAATATATCCAGCTCTGAAATGGGAACATTGCATTTATTAGCTACTTCTTCTATATTCTTTACAATCAGGGGAAAGGAGACAAAATATCCCTTTTCCCTCCCTCCTCCCACTTTCTCTCCTTCCTTTCCCTCCCTTTCCCCCCCCCCCCCCCTCCTTCCCCTTCCCCTTCTCTCTCCCCCTCTCTCTCTCTCTCTCTCTCTCTCTCTCTCTCTCTCTCTCTCTTCTCTCCCTCTCCTCTCTCCTCTCTCTCTCTCTTCTCTCTCTGTCTCTTCTCTCTCTCTCTCTCTCCCCTCCCTCCCTGTTCTCATCTTTCTCTCCATCTCCTTTCTCTTCGTCTCTGTCTCTGTCTCTGTCTGTCTCTGTCTCCCTCTCTCTCTCCCCCTCCCTCCCTGTCTCTTCTGTCTCTGTTTCCTTTCTCTCCATCTCCTTTCTCTTCGTCTCTGTCTCTGTCTCTCTCTGTCTCTTCTCTCTCTCTCTCTCTCTCTCTGTCTCTTCTCTCTCTCTCTCTCTCTCTGTCTCTGTCTCTCTCTCTCTCTGTCTCTCTCTCTCCCCCTCCCTCCCTGTATCCTTTCTCTCCATCTCCTTTCTCTTCGTCTCTGTCTCTGTCTCTGTCTGTCTCTGTCTCCCTCTCTCTCTCCCCCTCCCTCCCTGTCTCTTCTGTCTCTGTCTCCTTTCTCTCCATCTCCTTTCTCTTCGTCTCTGTCTCTGTCTCTGTCTGTCTCTGTCTCCCTCTCTCTCTCCCCCTCCCTCCCTGTCTCTTCTGTCTCTGTTTCCTTTCTCTCCCTCTCCTTTCTCTTCGTCTCTGTCTCTGTCTCTCTCTGTCTGTCTCTGTCTCTCTCTCTCTCTCTGTCTCTGTCTCTCTCTGTCTCTCTCTGTCTCTCTCTCTCTCTCTCTCTCTCTCTCCCTGTCTTTCTCTCTCTCCCCCCCCATCCTGAAATCTCCTCTGTCATCTCTACTAGTCTCCTTCTCTAAGTCTCATGCTCTCATCATTTGTCAATCACTGTCTGTCTCTCTCTTCTCTTACTCTCTCCCTCTACTCTCATCAAATACATCTAGCTACTCTTCTACTCTGTCTACTCTCAATCATCGTCTCTCTCACTGTGATGTAAGAAATTGTAATGTGTCCCTCAATCTTCCCTTCTCACTCCACATCTCCTCCATCAAAAGTGCCTTGTCTTTAGTCTGGACATCTGATCTGACCACCACCTAAGCGTAAATCATACTTCATGGACTGTGGCAATTCTAGGTAGAGAAATTGGATTTGAGCTGAAGGTCAAGATAGTGCCTTTCAAAGAATTAAAACAGCATATGTGTTACTGGACTTCCATTTGATCTTTAGCTCTGCCCTACATGAGCTCAAAAGCAACATGAAACAGAATGGCTGCAACTTATCGACTTGTGCTTGAACTAATTACAAAAGAAATGACAAAGTGTAGCGCTATGCCACTGTGGTTGTAGAAAGAAAGTCAACATTTCTTTGTTAACATGTAAAATCCTATCCAAATCCCCTACACACACACACACACACACACACACACACACACACACACACACACACACTACTACCACCATGATCAACACCACCGAGGGATCATAATTCAGTACTCCTCGGGTGTGGAGAGAGTGACAGAAAAGGGAAGGCTTAGCCAGCGATTCAGGAGGAAGCAGGCTTCAGAGAGGGCCCAAAGAAAGGTTGAAAGAACACAGAAAAGGCAACTGAATATGTGCTGGCACTACCCGTTATGGAGTTATCACTGTGACTATTCAGGTAGCGAAATACAAATTAATCTCCAGTGGCTGGCCAATTATACACACTCCTTTTTGTTGGAAAATAAGTTAAAAGAAATACATTTGGTAGAGATGGCAGTTTTGGGAAAACAGAATGTGGACGGATGGGCTTATCCATTGCCATAAGCTTTCCTACTCACATCTGTGGTCCAGCTGGTCCTTTTCATCTGAAAGTCATCAGTTCTACCCAATGGAGTGTTGTTGTTCTCTATAGACAATCAAGCTATTTAGGATAGGAAAGGTTATTAGCAAATGTAAAATGGCTACTTTGATGTTTCTAGGATCTATGAGCCTGTCACTAGGGGTGCTTCTTCCACTCATACCCATTTCACTCTCAATAACTTATTAGATGATAACAAACAATTTAACTTATGAGATAGTCCTCCAGAGCTGTAGCCAACCTGATGAAGAGACTGAACTTCGCTGGGTTAATTCTCAGACAAAAGACATACAGCCCAGCAATGGGGCCACACTTGAAGCCTTTCCAAGTTGGTATGACCAGCCAAACTTTGTGTTCCAATGACATAGTCTTGAAGAACAAAGACTATGAGGCAAAATCTGAGTAGGTCCTTAAGTAGGACTTTATAATGCCATTAATGGTGTCTAAAGGAGGCTTATGCATTTTAAAACAGCAATAGAGACTGAAAGACAAATAGAAAAAGAGTAGGACAGACAAAGTGTCCACACCAGATGCCACTAAAGGGTGCTTTGAGTCCTGAGTAGCTATCCAGTCCCGAGCAAATCAGTAAGCAGAACTTTCAGAGATTGAGAGACAGATAGACACAGAGAAAGAAACAGAGACAAATAGGGACAGACAAGACAAACAGACAAAAAATGACTTTAAGACAATATTCTTTATGTTAAACCTCCTGAGCAATTCACACTCTAACCCCCTATATTTCCCAACCTTGTTTAATGCCTGAGAGGTCCAGGAAATTACTGAGGAGAAAATCCAAGCAGGATCAAATGTGGGTTACAATGATTATACAGCTTAAATGTAATTTTAAATGATTACACAGCTTGTAATATAATACCCTTAGCTACTATTAACATATAGTCATATTGTACAGATAGTGTTCTCAGTTTGTGTGGTTGTAAGGAGGTCTGAGCCATAACTAGAACAGGTTAAGCAGAGCTCGCTCCAGATGCAGGCATGGGAGGATTTATTTCTGCTCTCAGATCTGCTTTTTTTACACAGTGACCACCATCTTACCTAATAGTCTTCTTGTCCCTTTGTGTTATGCAGTATATATGCTCTCAGGCCATTACCCCTAGTCCTCTTTCCATCTGTATCCTTCTTCTGGGAGCTAGGTGCTTTCTCCAGCCCCTGGCATTGCAACAACCAGAGATTTCCATCTCTCAGGCAATATTCCACCCACAGTTGGACCATCCCCTAGGTTGTTGCTTACCACCACCAACCCTAGTAGTTGCTATTTTTGCCCTGGGTGGCAAAATCCCCAGCTATGGTTATTCTGGGAGAAAACATAAATCAGTATCAAGAAAGGAACCCCCCATCCCCTCTGGACTCTCATTAGTTAAACCTCCTGCTGGGCAAAGAAAGAATCCACTAAAATGAATGTCAGGTTTCAATGGCTGGCTATCCAGGCAAGCACCACGGAAAATAATAATGTGTGAAACTTAAAAAAAAAAACCCTAAAATCTTTTTATAGAAAATATAAAAGAATCTTGAGAATTGTTGATCTTCAGGACCAAAGCAGTATTTGCAGTGCATGGCCAAACCTAGCCACCTTTTAGACTCTGAAAAAAGTCTGAATCTATTTTTCTAATGTTTGGGGTTTGGCAAAAATGAAAACAGTACTTTTCCCCCTCCACTTTTATAACCCCCGTGCATTTTTAGGGAAATTAAACCCATGTGTTTTTGATAGTTCTACACTAAACTCATCAAAAAGTCATTTTGTAACAATGATTTGGTGACCATAGAGCCCTTTAAAAATCTGTTTTCATTCTTTGTCTTAGAAATAGGGAGTTGCTAATTCAATTCAATAAACATTGCTGAAATGCCTACGACGTGTACGGAAGGAAAAGCCTTGAGTTAGATTCCAAACAAGGAGGATTTGAATATAACCAAGTAAGTCTATGGGATCTGGATCTAGAATGGAATTTTAGAGATAGTTAGATCCAAACATTTCATTTTATAAATGAAGAAACTGAGATAGAGTGTTTAAACAATGTGCCTAAGACTGTGCAGAGAGCTTTATAACAGAGCCCAATTGAAGTCCAGCCTACTTCTCTTATGGAGCAAAGGTGTTTTCTGTTTTGTTTTGTTTTGTTTTGTTTTTTTAGCAATATCACCCTCCCTTATGCAGCCCCTTGACTCTTGTTGCAATTACATTTGAAGTCAGTCTAGGAGTACCTCTAGCTATTGTCTTCTGGGTCTATTCATGATGACAGGATCATAGAGCTAGAGCTAGATTTGCCATCTATTGCAACTTTCTCATTTTATAAGATGAGGAAACTCAATCAAGAAAGATAGTGACTAGGTCATATAGGTAGTACACATCAGAGGCAGAGTTCTTCCTACTGTCATACCAACATGCAGCTAGATGGCATAGAGCACCAAGAAGACCTGAATTCAAATGTTGCTTTATATACTTATTAGTGGAGGACAAGTCATTCGACCTCTGCTTGCCTCAGTTTCCTCAGTTGTAAAATGGAGACAATAATAGCAAGTGAGATAATATCTGTAAAGGCCTTAACACAGTGCCTAGAACATAGTAAGTACTTTATAAATTTTACTTTCTATTTTTATTTCTCTGCATCATTCTGATTTCACAGAAAGAACACTGAATGGAGTTTGAGAACATCTGTATTCTCCTCTTATCTAAGCTTTTAACTAGCCACTAAAATCCGGGCTGGGAGGGTGGGGTGAGGATTTAGATCTTTCCAAAATCCAGATTCTTCAATCTGATTAGGCTTCTGTCTTGAGTGTCCACAGCAGTAGGGATTTTTGTCCTGAGTTTTTTGCCTACAGAAGTTTGTTTGCTCATCCTATCTGTTAATTGCCTGAATGCACACAAAGCATTGCTCTTCCTTTTGCTTTCTGCCAGGGAAGACAAGCCAGCTCGATCATGTTGCTTCTGGATGTCAAAACATTCTCACCTGACCGTGCCACAGAAGAAGTTTGTTGAAAGTGGGGCTGACTGACATAATGACTGATTGGCTGATAACGGCCGTTGACAGTGACTGATTGAGTGTAAAATTATCTGCTCTCATTACTTCTGAAATTGAATTCAGATTGGTTCTATCAGGGTGTTGCCATGGAGACCATAACCAGCTGTAGCAGGTGGTTGTAGATGGGCTGACTCTTTTGTGATCAATACCTGCTTCCTGTGCTAGTCTGAAGAAATTATTAGCAATTGTGGCCAGGTGGGAGGGGAAACATTCTTTCTTCTTTTTTTAAAGCATAATCCCTTTTTTGCTACTTAACAATAGAAACTGGACTTTCCTAGACTAGACTTCTCTTTTGGTCAACTAACCCACTAAACCTTTAGATAATGTGTTTCTGGATTTGTTCTTCACATAAAAAAATTCACTTTTTAACAAGAAGACTATCTCAGGACATATGTATGTTTTTATTGAATGGGAATCTCAGGTATCATCAACAAGTTTGCACATGTTTAATAAAAGGTGACATATCACAGTCCACAGCAAGCAAGCTCCTTCTTCAGCTTCACAATAACCAAGAAATGGACCTATTACTGGACTTTTGAAAAGCTTCTGTTTGCTATTTTGAAAGAGAAAAATCATATTTTTTCCCTCATAGGTTCACTTTTTCTTCTCTATAAACAGTAGAAAAAGCATTAAATCTGTAGATGCAGGACATGAGCTCAATTCCAAATACCTGTGTACCTCTGTGACTTTGAGCAACTAATTTCACCTCTCCATGACTCACTTTCCTCATCCATCAAATAGTGAATTAGACTAGATGATTGACCTCTAAAGTCCCTTTCAGTACTAAATCTATAATTCCATATCCTTACTTAAGTGGAATTCTCTCCAAGAGAACTTAGATGTAATGAATGGTCAGAGAGGTGATTATTTGCTCAAAGCCAAATGGGTAGTAAATTGAGCTAGGATTTGAATTCAGGATCTATGGCACCAGGTTCAGTTTTCTTTTACATTAAAAACATTAAAATAAATTATAAGTTAAACTAATCATCTCATGGAAGCTAGCTGGCACAGTGGAATGAGCTCTTGGCCTGGAATTATGAAGATCTGAATTCAGATTTGAACTTAAATACTTCCTAGTTGTGTGCCTGGGCAAGTCAATTAACCCTATTTGCCTCAGTTTCCTCATCTGCTGGAGGAGGAAATGACAAACCACTATAGTATCTTTACCAAGAAAACCTCAAGTGATACAGCATTCATAATTGAAATAACTGAACATCATCTGTCTTAAAGGTAAAGTTAAGAAATAAACTGCAGAGTTGACGTTATTTCCAAGGCTAAATAAATTGCTACGAGATATCATACTACAAGAGCTACTGATTGAATGGAATGGAGAGATACAGTGTGCACTTTTCTCTCAGACCAGATCTGACTATTCTGAGATGAGGATGAGTGTGTGATTGATAAGGATTCAATTTCATGCTTTGTTGCACACATTCATTGGTTTCGGTTGGACTTGACTCATCATTCCCAAATTTGGCTCATTAGTTATAAATTCCTTTGGGATAAAATCCACTGAGATATTATTATTTCTCTAAATATTTCATCAAGTGTTAAAAAACACCAAACATTGCAGAACTGACTATTGGAATAAAACAAATTTTAAATCCCTACTCAAATGCTATACCCAACAAGATATAATTTCAAGGTTTATAGATGGTTGCCATATTTTGGTTTTCTTTTCTCTCTACAATTCTGCAGACAGAATGAGAAGCAATAATATGAAAACATCACAGAAAAGGAATGGAAACTTCTTGCAATAATTATGCTTAGCTAAAGCAAGAAAACATGGGATCTGGAGAATTCCATCATAGATTTTCATTAGAGGAAGTTCAGGAATGCTTATTCTCAGCAGGGGAAATGATAAAGAGAGCATTGGCATTACCCTCCAGACCAAAGATTCTTAACCATTTTTGTGTAAGGAATAGACCTCTTTAATAATCTGGGGAAGCCTATGGACCCCTTCTCAGAATAATGTTTTTAGGTGCCTAAAATATATTGCACAGAAGCACAAAGGAGCCTATTCTTACTGAAATGCAGGCTGTGAGATTAAGAATCTAGACTGACAAGTAAAAAAAAATACATAAAAGAAAATTAAAAGTCATTTTAGCAAGAGAAAGGTACTAACAATGGGAGATTGGGGAAAAACTACTTGATGACAACAGTGAAAGAAATCTCCATTTAGGAAATTAGGAAATGGAAGATATCTATATGGAAGATGTGTGTGTGTGTGTGTGTGTGTGTATTTATATATTTATTTATTTATCCTAGTATGCCTTATCATTTGTTAGTATTACCCTAAAAATTAAATTGATTGTTAATGAGGATAGTGAATTTCTCATTGCTAGAAGCATATAAGCAAAAGACTAGATTATCACTTAGACATGTTTTGGAGAGAGTAGGCAGTTTAACTAAGGATTGGCTAAGGTGATTCCTAAGGTCCATTCTAAAACTAAGATTATTTTCTCCCCACTTACCCCAACCCAGAATTCCTTTCTACCTCCTCTCTGCCTACCTAAAATCCTCTTCATTCATAAAAATCCAGCTCCTGTCCTGCCTACAAAACTCTTTCTAAGCAATTTTAATCCACAGCCATCAATTCTTCTTTAAAACCTCTATGGTAGGTACTGGATCCACCACTCATTTAACAGAGAACAGCAAAGCAGCTGTATTGAAGTCTAGACCTGAGTTCAAGTGCTGCCTAAAACACAGATTAGCTATGTGGTCCCAGGCAATTGTAGAAAACTATGCAATACTCTGCCTGTCAAAGTTACCTTACCAGGAATTAGCTACACTCATATAAATACAAGTCTAAAGGAAAATGTTGAGATGGTTTGTTTTATCTTGTTTAAATTTTGTCCCCTCTACTATTTCTTGAGGGCAGGGATCCATTCTTCTTTGTATCCCCATCCTCTCACTCCTGGCATTTTAACTGGTCCTCGAGATTTTGTACTTAGTAGTTAATTGTCTCCATCAGCTCCTTCATTTACTTTTTTTGTTTCCTGGTCTTTTTAGTTCTGTGTGTATTTGCTTTCTCCAGGAAAACAATGATACCTATATTTTATCACCTTCACTAGTGAAGGTGTAGCTTACAACTTAATATATAGGATATTTTTTAATGATTCCGACAATGAAAATTCACTTTAAGTATCAAGCCCTTCAAGGAATATCAGTTTTTTTTCTTTCTTTTTCTTTTTTCTTTTGAATTTTGCTCTAAGAGAACAGTACAATTGAAAAACCTCTTGGAGGCTTGCCCCAAAGGTCCAGAGTCTCTCTGCCACCCAGGAATGCTTTTTGGTGACCACAGCTGTGGCCACTATCCTTAGAACTATTTATTGAAATGGAACAGAAAATTGCTTGATATATTTTTGCCACATGAAGTAGATTTAAACTGCCACTTGATTCTTTATACCCTTTCGATTAAGAACTCTTCTCACATTGTGTGGGTAAGTGAAAATCCTCTTTATTCTTTCTGTTAAAAAAAATTGAGGCATTGTCAAAATATTTGCTTAATCTTGCAGATTTGGAAACTTGCATAGCCCCACTGACAGACCAGAACAATGGTCGTTAAATGAGAAGCAGATGGAATAAAGTATGCAGTAAAGCCTTCTATTACAGTCTGTAAAGGATGGCGGGGGGAGGAATTAGTTGTTAACAGAACACAGTAAGCTTTATGGAATAAATCAGAACAAAACCATTCTAAATTACTGTACGGAGATAATTAAAGTCTACAAAGATAATTAAGGTCTGTTTAGATCTATTTCTGTGTGTGTACAAACATATGCACGTAGTTAAAAGATTTTTCAATTGTGTTTTTTGTACTGCTGACTTCAAAGTTGAATCTGACTTTCTGGATTTAAACTTTTGTTTTCCTATCACCAGGAAGTAATCTGTCCAGAAACTCAAGATCTAGCTTTTTCAGCTTGATTTTACTTTGCTTAATTTTTTTCCCCCTGGCAGACTTGGGAAAATTCTTCAAGTATGCAGCATGACTTCCTCAAGTGGGAAGCTTGCGATACTACTGGGTTTTAAGAGGGATAATAGAGACTAGTCAGTGTTACTTTTTGCTACTAATATATATATATATATATATATATATATATACATATATGTTTTCTGTTTATTTGAGCAACATGCTAACTCAATCACATTTCATTTATGCTGACTCAGAATATGTTCCTTGAATTTGAATCAGATATAAATTTAATTTGAAGGAGAAATGGATCAAGAATCTTTATTGCCTTCTCAGTTTTCTTTCTTTTTCAAACAATTGAAAGTTTTGCTTGTAGGTTGTTGGGTTGATTTTGCAACCACTACTTCCTTATCTTGTAATTAGCAATTCTAATTAATAAAAACAGACATATTGGTTATTTCTATCTAGCCATGGCTCATTCTGTGCCTATAATCCAGCATTTCTCTATCAAGAGAACATGTATTTTCCCTTTGTCCTTCTGTCAGTCCTCTGGAGTCAAACTGCATTGAAGAGAATTTTGTCTTTCTTTTTTCTTTATATAAGGCTTTTTTTGTGACTTATGCTTTCAATTCTACTTGCTTTGCTCTGAATCAGTTCATGCACGTCTTCCTCAAATTTCTCCGATTTTTTTCACATTTGCTGTTTATTTTGGCACAACAATATTCTATTACGTTTATATGCTCCAGTGCTTTTTTTTCCATTGAGTATAAATATCACAGATACTCAGTGAACTGTGAGCTATAATTTATGAGATGGTTATCAATGGTTTTGAAAAGTGACCCACAATGAGCTGTAATTATTACTTCATTGAAATCAGATAGCCAATTTGACAAGCAGTTGCTTTCAACAGTTAGCCAAGAATAGCATCGGCAAACACTGTGCCTTACCCTAGCTTAAGAATAAAGATTAAGACACTTCTAAAGCATAGAGAATAACTTTCAAAACATTATTAAAATATTTTCTTGGTAATGTGATATACTAGAGAGAAAACTAGACAAAGAGTCAGGAGACTTGCATTCACTGATCTCCCACTGCATCCAGGGCCATCTCCAGTCTTCCTGATCTAAATCTTGTCCCTGGACTCAGATGGCTCTGGAGGAGAATGAGGCTGGTGATTTTTCACAGCCCATCTTCATTTAAATCCAATTCACTTGCATGTCATAGCATCACCTCCTAAATAACAACAGCAGTGTGATCTTCACCAAATCATCTTACCTCACTGGGCCTTAGCTGCCTCATCTATAAAATGGATTTCAGTCAATAAGGTCCTTCTTAGCTTTAAAAATTGGATGAACGCATACCGTAAATGTCCCTAAGAATTGAATTTTCAAATTGAAGTAATTTTAGTAAATCCTTCCTGGAAAGATTAAATCACATCCACACCTAGATGTGTACCGTGACAGAGTTAAAGAGAAAGTTTAAAGGGAGGTTAGGGAGGAAATCTGAGCATTTTACAATCTAAAGTGGGACAAAACCATCATGCCTTCATTTTAGTGTGCTCTACCCTGTACCACCAAAAGAAAAGCTTTAGTTTCTTGGGGATTTCCTGTTTGGAAGGAACAAATTGCTAGATGAAGTTGAGTGTGTAGGGGGGAAAAATCATATAGCTTCCTCTTAATTAAAGATTTAGGGTTTTAATTCAGTGGATAATTTACCTAAATCTTCTTGACCTAAGATCATATTTGGGGGTTCCTGGTTCTCAGCCACTAATCTGAAATTACTTCTTCCAGTCAACCCATGTTAACATTTTAAAGGATGGCAGAGAAAGTGAAAGAGAAATATAAAGACAGATGTTGAGGAAATACTGGGAATAGGAGTGCTACCTCTAGTTCAAATATTTGGGTGGAGGCAAAGGAAAGGAAAACATGATGATTACAAGCAATTTCCAAATTCCTTTCCCACTACTTGCCTTGGTCTGCTACTAGTGACACATTGTTTCTTTTCTTGACTTAGATATACCCCAAAACTAGAGCTCTGCTCTATGCCTGGTTTGGTTTGAGATCTATGTAAAGCAGTAGGTTAGGATAAAGAAACTATGGATACCCAAAAAGAGATAGTGAATTGTGTCACCAGGCATCTCATCCCTTGCTCTGTAAGGCTGACTTTCATAAAATAGAAAGAATTCATGATCTAGCTGAAAAAAAATTGACTCCTGAATCAGATGAATGGGATACAAGCCCCATATCTGATTTTTACTGTCTTTGTGACATTAAGGTCACTGGCTTTCTTTAGATCTCAAATAAAACACTATCTTCCTAAAGGAAAACATTTAAGTATAATTTGGAAGTAATATGTGCTATAATGAAAAAAAGGAATGGCTTCAGAACCAAATAACCTAGGTTCAAATCCCATCTCTGATGTTTAGTACAGTTCCATTCTTGGGGAAGTCATCTAATCTCCCTTAACCTCAGTTTACATATATGTGTATATGTATGTGTTTGTGTGTATACATGTGTATATACATACACACATATACACACACACACATATGTATAATGTGGTTGAAATAGATGGTTTCCTGCGGTCTCTTTCGACACTACATTGATCCCAAGTAGAAGTCTAGAGGATTTTTCATTTCATCTAAAAGAGTTATTATACTCCAAAGAGGTAAGTTGTTCATTTATTTATTTTTGCTGGGGCAATTGGGGTTAAGTGACTTGCCCAGGGTCACACAGCTAGGAAGTGTTAAGTGTCTGAGTCCAGATTTGAACTCAGGTCCTCCTGACTTCAGGGCTGATGTTCTATCCACCATACCACCTAGCTGCCCTGAGGTAAGTTTACATCAAGATACATCAAGATAATTCTTAGGTGGTTAGGATGTGAGCGGAAGTATGGAGAAATCTATTGTCCAAAGGTAGATTAAGCATGTAAACTGTTTATATTCAATATAGCTAGCTAGAGAAATGGTGAGAACTTTAAGAATCTATATTCTCTTTTACTTTGTCAAAGGGCAGATGATAGCAACGTATAGTTCATGAGACATGATCTCTATGTACATCCTGCCATTAGTCTCCTTTATGCAGACAGATCAGTGCAGATCTAGTGATGACCAAGCATTATTGGGTTTGATATAGACAAATCAGCCATATTTTCAACCATAGGCACTGTAGATGTGGCATTTGGGCAAGACTTCAAGAAATATAGGCATTTCTAGGAAACACAGTTTTTATTCTTACTTTTCCCCAATTTTTAAGACCATGAGTTATAATGAAATCTTTCATCAGCTCCTTTGAATGCCCAGCAAGGCATCACTTGAAACATTCCATTTCATCCTAGTATCTTCATTGTCAATCCTGACACTCTGCTTTAAATTATTTATGGGCAAATTTTTATAGCTCATTTTATGATCCATAAAGTGGTAGCTACAATTGGTTAAATGTGCTGTGAGCCATTTTAGGGATTCTCTTTGTAATCCTTCATAGTTTCCAGCGTTCTTTGTGCTATTTTGCTAACCAGTGTTTGTTAAGGGCTGGAAGTAGAACTGAATCGGGTGGCATATAGCTTACTGGAAGCCCTTTTCATATTATCCATTTCCCATGGCACAAAAAGGACACTTCATTAGATAAAGACAAACTTTTTCAAGTGATTGGCGAGAAACAGATCCTCCCTTGCAGAGTGCTGAATCCTCCCACCACAGCACTGAATTTTCCAGCACTTCAGAAACACCCAGAACAAAAGTACAAACATCTGTTTATAATATTATGATCAGCATAGGGCAATTGGAACACCCAACTCTAATTTTTAAGAGAGCCTTGATTTGCTCTCACAAATATGTCAAAAAAACTTCATTCTACTCTAAAATATTTAGTGTGAATCCTGACATTTTTCTGATTGGTAGGTTAGTAAATCTTGTATTAGACAGATAGGGGCTAGACCCATTAGTTTAAGTAAACTCCTCAGAGGAGGAGTTTTTTTTTTTTTTTTTTACAATGCAGATAAAAACCTTCTCTGCAATTTATAGATAGTTGCCCAATGAATGGAAAGAATAGGTCATAGAGCCAGTTATGTATCATAAGTGGTACTTGAACCCAGATCTCCTTGGCATAAAGATCAACTCCCCATTCACTATTCTGCGCTACTGCTAATAGTAAAAAAAAAATACAAATTAGTAGTTTTCTTTGGTACAAATCAGAATGGAAACAACTTAATCAATTATATATCTGGAATAATTATAAAAGATATTTAATCTGGTCATAATTAGGCAAAATGAAACATATCTTACTTTGTACAATGAATAATCTTCTGAAAAGTTATAAAAAAAATAAAAGCCTTCTTTTCCATTATATTATATTGTAGTCAGAGCTATTTTTTCCTCCCTTATTTCTCTTTTATCTTCAATGAGTTATGGTTAATAACACTTTTGGCTCTCCCTCTCTTCCTCTAAGCAGTAAATTATTTGTAAACAAACATTTAAGCACTTGGGAGATGGGGAGGGGGCTACTTCTTAAAGCAACACTTGGTAGAATTTTAAGAGAAGGAAAGAATCTTTTCAAATAAGCCTAATTTTTCAGTTTGGCTTTTTCTTAAAATATTTCTCTTTCTTTCAGGGGAGGAAGGGACTAATCTCTAGTTTTCATAAAGGGAGACACACTTGTATATGGGGATAGAAAAGTATCATCATTCATAATTGTTTTATAGATTTTCACATTAGAAAAAAACAAGATTTCAGAATTAATAATCAATCAATAAACATTTATTAAGCACCTCCTATATGTCTGGCATTGTGCTAAGTATTGCGGATACAGAGAAAGGAAAGACAGTCCCTACCCTCAAGATACTTACAATCTACAATGTGACAAATAGGAAATAATTAAAAGTAGGTACTGAAAGTAAGAGGAGTTAGAGAAGACTTCCTGTTGAGTTTTATTTGGGATATAAAGGAAGCCATGGAGGTCAGTATTCAGAGCAAAGGGGGGAGAGAGGAAGAGTGTTCCAGGAATGGGGTACAGCCAGGGAGAATGCCCAGAGCCAAGAGATGAGTGTCTTGTTTGTGGAACAGTCAGGAAGCCAGTGTCACTGGATCAAAGAAAACAGACTTTCAAGTGAATTAAACTCTAAATAACCAATTTAACAACAAAAGTCTCCTGCTTTATTGTTCAGATAATGTCCTTCACTTAACCCAGAACAAATTTAATTCATTAAAAAAGATTATTTGTATTAGACTGAATCTTGAATTATTGTTTGTATAACTGTCCTAGGAGCATCACGGTAGTTTAGATTTAGTTGTAGAAGAGGTATTATTTAATCCAACTCTCTCAATTTTTGAGAAGAAAAGTGAGTCCCAGAGAAGGGAAAGTAACTAAAGTCACATACATAGTAGGTGACATTGAATCCTAGGTCTTCTGCTTCCAAATACAAACATCTTTTCTCCCTTCTAGTTAAATACAGATTTGGAATAGACTTCCAGAAATTATCTAATGCATTGTCCTATGGATAGCATGTTCTAAAAGGTTAGGCATCTATTATTTTTCTTGACCTTTAAATGAGTATATTATGTAAAATTTGCCTTATGGAAGAAAAATGTAAAATCAGTTGGGACCAAAATGGATCGACCTAACCATTCAGCTTATGAATTCTAAGCTAACCTTACAACTAGAAGATCCAGGTCATTGTCAAAAATTAAATGATGCTGACTTCCTAAAGTAAGTATCATTTTTTATTCTGGAATAGTTTAAAAAAGAAAGTATTACAAATGAAAAGAATAGGTTATTATTATTGTTATTATTGTTATTATTATTATTATATGCCAGCAGAATGAGAGCAATACTTCATGCAGAAATATTTTGGTTTTGAATTAAAACATATCTATCTTTAATGTATTTTGGTAAGATATTAACACTATCTTATTACTATGCTTTTCAGGTCTCAGAAATTTGGCATCTACTTTAATAATAGTAGAGGTGAATGCCATTTTTCAAAAAGGTAGGGAGTTGGGATAGAGGAAGAAGAGAGGCTTAAGCCACCAAGAGCATCGATTTAATAAAGTCTTTGTTCTTAGAAGAGCATTTTATCTGTTGAATGTAGAAAATGCCTTACTATGTAAGAAATGTATCTGAAAAATGCATGTCCTCCCTTCAAAAGAGCTGGGCATGCAAATTAGCATGGTTTTCTAAGATCTGAGCCAGAAACCAATCAGGAATAGAATAAGTTAAGATGTCTAAATAGTAGAGGTAACTAAACTCAACTCCAATGATATACACTTTTTCTTCCTTCCTTCCTTCCTACCTTCCTTCCTTCCTTCTTTTGTTTCTTTTTTCTTTCTTCCTATCTTTCTTCTCTCTCTCTCTGTCTCTCTCCTTCCCTTCCCTCTTCCTTGACTTCCTTCCTTCTTCCCTTTCTCTTTCCCCTTTTTCCTTTCCTTTCTTTTCTTTCTTTTCCTTTCCTTTTCTTTCTCCTTCCCTTCCCTTCCCTTCCCATGCCTTCCTTTCCTTTTTCTTATTCCCTTCCCTTATCCCTTCCCTTATTCCTTTCCTTATTCCTTTGTTTATTCCTTTACTTATTCCTTCCCTTTTTTCTTTCTCCTTTTTCCTATCTCCTTTTTCCTTGCCTTCTTTTTCTCTCTCCCTCCCTTCCCTACTTCCTTCTTTTTTTTTCTTTCTGCTTCTTACTTCAAAGACTTAGTTTGGGATGGAGTGGATGGAGACGGGTGCAAATTCAACCTCTAACATTTACTAATTTTGTTTACTCAATCTCTCTGTATCAGGAAGATTTGTAAAACTTTTTTATCACATAAATTGTGAAATCCCTGAATTTTTTGAGTATACAATTGTCACATCATAAACGTCTGTGGTAAACAATGATAAAAGTTTTGACAAGGTAATAACAAAAAAAAATTATCTCTGATTTTGGCTAAAAGTATAAGGTTAGGACTATAGACCTATAAAAAACCTTCCTTACCATAATAAAAGAATTAGTAGCCAGATGGATTTTGGCTGGAAAGCAAGCATAATATCATAATAGATCCTAAAAGAAGGTACCTTCTTCTACTACTATTTTATTAATACTACCAGCAAAAATCCTTATCTTCTGGATATCTGTGACATCCAGTTTCTAGAAACTAACCACAGGAATAGAATAAGGAAAGACAAAAGTGTTTTGACTCTAACAACAAGAAGATGAAGACAATTGACAAAAGCTCTTATCTAGTTTGAGATTAATCATATTGCAAGAAATGCACTAGTGTTTTTTCACTGTTTAAGAAATAATAACATTAAATATTATATGACCTAAAACAGCTTGAACTGGAGAAAACAGGAATGGGTAATAATAGCAAATAGCCCAGATCGGGAAGTCAGGAGACAGAGGTCTTGTCACAAATTTGCTTGGCCATTAATTTGATTTTTCCAGCCTCAGTTTCCCCATGTGCAAAATAAACAGATGGGACAAGTTAGTTTGTAAGGCATCCTCTCAATATAATGTTCTCTGATCCATGAAGAAATTATGGCAAACATCGGATGGGCAAAATGTACTTGATTTCCTTAGGAGTCACTTTGCTCTTAGATAACCCAATTCCAAAAGTTTAAACAAATTTACACTCTTTCCATTGTTTAAAAAACAAGCTGAATGCCTTCCTTTCATTGTAATTCTGCTGCTTCTAGCAATTCACCAGCAGAATCCATCTCGAGGTAGCAGATACACAATGCAACATATGCTTTGGCGAATCTAATAATCTCTTGAACTCCTTAGCTGCTAGGTTGGTAATCTACATAGCTGCAACAGTGAACTTTATAAAATTTGGAGCCTCATGAATCAGAAGGGAAAAACAAAAGTGGACAGTTTTAACAATGATGGATGAGTTGCTGGGGAGTAAAATTAAATGGTTGATAATAATTGTGGTAGCTCACAAAGACTGATGTTATTTACAAAAGCTCCATTTTGCATGTAATCAGATGTCTATTCCCATGAGCTGGGTCATAATTCATATTCCACTTTAATGTGCATGGAAAATGTGCTTCTCTCTGTATATGTATTATTTTTAGGATGTTATGTTTCCTTGGTGCATACACAATGAGCCTGAAATCCTTTAGGAATGTGTTTAATTTGAAAGTTTTATCCTCTGGGTCTGGTTAATTCAAATACAAGGCTAGGAACATTACAGTGGTGCCTGAAAGAATGTAGGGATGGCAAATTATCCACACAAAAGCAACCCCGGACCAGTGTTTCTGTGACTCATTTAGAAAAAGGTAGAAAGGGTTTTTGAAGTTCTTTTTCATCTATTCATTTAATTTCTGCATTAATTCTTCATCTTAATAAGCACAATTTATAACTAGAACAGTTTCCTCTTCTTCTAAACGCAGAGCGGTCTCTGGTGGCTTTCCTGAATTAAAACGGTCAGCTGTGGGTACCAAAGACTCTTTTGTATTGAGCTGAATATTGAGCCACCAGTCGAGTGGTTTCCCATACATTCTCCTCTGGCTTGCTGCCTTTGTTGCAAGGGATGTTCAGGCAGGGATTGTTTTCTGTTTGTTTGTTTGTTTGTTTTTAAAATTTAAAGTTAGGATGAAAGAAGCATTGGAACTTTGGCAAATAGACTTTTTCTTCATTTGAATGACTCCAAGAAGTCCATCTACTGTAACAGAGCTTTTACTGGGCCGCCTCTGAGAAGAAGGGCTGGAGTTTTGTCTTTCAAGAACAGTTGTGGCCTTGGAGTGGGGTTATGTAGGCTGTCAGGGAGAATGACTGGCTCTCCAGGCAAGCAATGGCACCATGCTGCGGAAGAATAGGCTGGACTGATACTCCCTGGGAGAGAAACTTTACAATGCCTTGCTTTTACAAATGAGCAAGTTTAACGTCAGAGATGCTTCAGATAGAATAGCTGCAATTTTTGTGTGTGTGATGACAAATTTAGGAACTACAAAGTGATGGAGGCACGTCACTAGAAATTGATCTGTTTTTATCAAGTACCACTATTGTTCATAAAACAACTCTGCAACCTTAGATGCTTTCTTTATCTAGGTCTGCATGGATGATGGAGGTTGTGGTAAAGAAAAGATGCAACAGGAATGACTTGCTATAAGTTCTTCACAGCAGTAGAAAAGATAACATTTGGAATAAACAGGTTGCTCCCCATAGAATTTTGGAAGATCTAGTTAGCAAATCACCAACGAAGGGTTGTCCTTAGGGAACAGAAGTAGATCAAGGTAGATTTGACACTCCCATTGTGGCACATTTTAAAGAATTAAATCGCCTGTTTTTACCCTTTGAATGCTAGGAACAAATATCCTACATTTGATAAAGAAAAATAATTTAAAGCTACTTCAATCAAAATGAGATTTATAACCCATGAGAAATCTGTTTCCTCGACCATTTTAAAAGCAGAGATTGGAATGAAAGAGGAAAGACTAATAAGGTTCCTTTCAGCACTAAAACTGTGATTTAATATCTCTGCTTTTACATTTAAAGATACATTTGTTTTTCCGGATTTGTTTTGTTTGTTTGTTTTCTATAAATGAGTGAATTTACCTCAGGGGAAAAAAAGTGCAAACTTTATAACTAGAGTTAGACAAGAAAAACAATATATTAGGTTTGTAATAAAAATTAGGTTTGTAATATTACAGAATGTTCGAGGTAGAAGGGACAATTGGAATCATTGCTACATGTCATCAAAATAATTTTTCTAAAACATAGGATTGCCATGCCACTACCCTAAAATATATATTCTAGTGACTCCCTATTGTTCCCAAAATAAAATATAAATTCTTTTAAAATCTTGGCCTTTAAAGCCCTTCACAACTTGACTCCAACCTGCCTTTCCAGGTTTATATATTATTTCCTTCCCATGTTCTACAATGCAAATTTATCTCACTTTGCTTGTATACTGCATTCCAAATCCCATCTACATGCCTCTGAATTGGCCATTCCATTTGTCAGGAATGCATTCCCTTCTCATTACTGTCCTTGTTTCCTACAGGACTTAATGCAACACTGCCTTCTGCATGAAATCTTTCCTAATCTCAATTCCCTACTGTCCTCACTCCCCAAATTATATGTTTTTAAACTGATTTTATATGTATATGTTAGGATGTAAGTTCCCTAAGTGCAGGATGTTTTTCCCCCTTCATTTCTGTCTTTTTATTTCCAGCAATTAGCACAGTGCCTAGCACATAGTAGATACTCAATGAATACTTGTTGATTGGTTGTTCTAGTCCAAATTTCCTCCTCTCTCCCATTTTGTCGATAAGTAAACTAATACCCAGAAGTCACTCTGCTAGTAAAAGGCAGAACTGGTGAATCTGAGCCCTGCTGGTAAGAGGCAGTTCTACTTCTTACTGTGAAACTGACCCCAAATCCAATACCTTGTAGTTCCACAGAAATCAAGATTTTAGCTGATCATTGAATACTGGTTACTCCAATACCCCTGGTGCTCTCTTAAATAGGCTCTTTTAAAAAGGCTCCCCTCAAGTGAATGTTAATGCACTTAGAAAACTTGGAACTCCAGGTGAGTTTTCACACACAAATTGAAATTGATATTTGAGATAATCACTGAATAAAACGGGTTAGCAAACAGCTTTCTCCTGAACATTTTAGGGACCTGAGGCAAGAGAGTGTTTAGGATCTTAGAGTATTCCCTAGCTCTGTTCCCGTTGTGCATTTTGCTCTCCATTTGTATGATAGTGAGTGAATTTCTATAACTGTTTAGTGTTTTAATACTTTTTGGTGTTTTAAAGGTGGAAATAGAGAATCATGGATTTAATGTTTTACCAAAAATCATAGATTTAATATTTTATCAGAATCCACAAAATTCAGGATAGAGTTCAATTCTACTGAAGCCTAAAGCTCTACTCTTTATTTAGGATCTTCATTCTGTTATAAAAATATATCATTACCTATGGAGTCAGGAGGACCTGAGTTCAAATCTAAACTCAGATACTAACTAGCTATGTGACCCCTAGCAAATCACTTAATCCCAAACCTCAAAAAGTTAAAAAAAAAAAAAAATAGAGATAGTCAGAGAGCATTAGGAACCTTGATTGTCTTTGAAGTAGAGGTCCTTTCATTATCAATATCTTTATCAACATCATAAACCTACAAAACACACTGAGGTTTACAAAGTGTTTTTCTCACAGCCCCTTAGAGGACGTGTACATAGGCTATTATCCCTATTTTTAAGATAAAAAAAAGCAGAGAGCAGTTAAGTTACTTGTCCAGAATCACACAGTTAATTCAAAATTTGAGTCAGGACTAGAACTGGGAACTCCTATGTCTAAGTCCCATTCCCTTTCTTTTAAAACATGAGACTTTGATCTAAGAATTTTTAGAATTATTGACACTTGAACAACCCAACAAACATTGTTTTTAAGCATCTTTTATATGCATTGGGTTGTTCTGTATGTTGAAAGAGGAACAAGATTAAAAGAGATGGGGGAAGGGGGAAGCACAGGCTCTAAGTTCGAATCCTACCTCTGAAGGATATTGCCTCTTGGAACTTTGGCATCCCTTAACCTTTCTGTGAGCCTTAATGTTAAAAAAAAAAAAACAAAAAAAAAACCTCATATAATTTGAAATAGTGATACCTGAAATGTGAGTAGGATTTCATGTTTTTTCCAATATATTTTCACAGCCTATTTGATATTTACATCCAATATTTACAAGTGTTGTTCAATCATTTCAGTCATGTCTGACTCTTTGTGCTCCCATTGGGGTTTTTTGGGGCAGAGATACTGAAGCAGTTTGCCATTTCCTCCTCCAAATCATTTTACAGATGAGGCAAAGAGAGTAAAATGACTACCAGGGTCACACAGCTAGTAAGTATCTGAGGTTGGATTTGAACTCAAGACAATGAGTCTTCCAGACTTCAGTCCTGGAATTCTATGCACTATGGTGCCACCTGGTGTCCCAATTGGCAATTGACAAGCTGCAAGTGGCAGAACAGGTAATTTCTCCCACCACAGCTGAAAAAATTTAGGACTAGAGAAATGAAATTCATAGATTTATAAGTTTGAGACATCACAAACACATCATGTATATATTATATATATAATACATACACATTTTGTGGGGGATTATATTAGTTATATTATACTATATTATATTAAATTAGTTATTATATTATATCATATCATATCATATCATATCATATCATATCATATTATATTATATTATATTCCATTAAAGGCCTTTGTGAATACAGGCCCATAATTTCCAAATGCTTTCAATGGAACTGAGACCCAGAGAAGTTATCCAATTTATTTGAGATCACACAGCTGGTAGTTGTGAGTTGCAGGATTCAAAGCCAGTCCCACTATTCTCCAAATACCTGGAAAGATCATACATCAAGCTATTACTGATGGAGACTAGAAACCATACCTCTTACCTCCTAACCCAGTATTCTATTCACCATGCCAAGTGAACTAATATAGAAATCCATCCTAGATTAATGAAGAGTTTAAATCATGTACACATTATAAAGAAATATAATTTTACTACTTTCTAGTATACAGAATAATAAACTTCCTTCTAGTCTCAGCTAAAATCCCACTTCAGAAAGTCTTTCTTTTGCCTCTTAATTGCACTGCCTTCCCTCTGTTAATTATTTACAATTTATCCTGTAGAATAGCTTGTTTGTCCATTATTTAAATGTTGTCTTCCCCATTAGACTGTTAGTTTCTTAAGAATGGAGTCTCTTTTTTACCTTTCTTTGAATTCCCATCACTTAGCACAGTGCTTGGCATATAGTAGGCACTTAATAAATGTTCATTGACCTACTGACTATAATTCAACCATCCCCTCCTTTTTTTTTTTTTTTTTTTTTTTTTTTTTTTTTTTTTTTTTTGCTTTTCTTTGTATCCCTAGTGCTTAGTACAATGCCTGGCACATACTATATGCTTACTCAGTGCTTATTGACTAACTGACTGACCTATAATTTCATAATGAACTAGGCTCAAAAAGTATTACTTAGTAGAGGAACTCAAGGGACCAGCTGTCTTCTAATAATAGACAAATTATATTTGTAAATTATACTCTATGTCTAGTGTGAATATGAATCATAGGCCATAGAGATCATAGCATTTTAGAGCTGAAAGTTAATTTAAGGAATGAAGTAGTCCAACTCTCATGTTTTATAGGTGAGAAAATTGAGACTTGGTGCTTTTAAAGTGTTTGAAATAACCTCCCCAAAATAGTTCCATTAAAGAGGCTGAATGTACAAACATATTAATTTACTCATCTAACCTTTCCATGGAGCCTCTTCAGCAATCGATAAAGCTAAGCCTCTGTCTACCTCAAACCAAATAATCAAAAGTGAAAATTAGGAAAATCTGAATTAATAAGGCTTTACTGTAACATCCTAATTATGAACGAATGAGCATGTGTTTGTCTCTGGGAAGGTTAGAAATGGAAATAAATGCAAAAATATGCTTTTTCTGGCAAGTCATCATTTTCAGTGCCGAGACTGGAAGCATACAACAGCTTTGTTTTGATTTTTTGTTGTGGTTGGATTTTTTGCTTTCTGGTTTTTGCTCGAAAGAAACTCTCATCCCATCCCCCCTCCTCTTCCATCCCCTGAAATAACTGTACAAGATATTTCTTTCAAGTGCCTAGCTTTGCAGAAGGAAAAGGAAAAAAAGAACTGGGTTGTTTAAAAAAAAAAAAAAGATTGTATACTGGGATTTCTAGTCTCAATTTGTGTTGCTGAGACTTTGGAGTCAAGTTTATATATAGTTTTTGATGTAGGACCTAATTAGGCACTCTGCACATCTTAATACTTTCTGCTACATCTGCATTAAAGATAACATTGCATACATTTGCATCCCATTTACATTAAAAAGTTAGCCATGCTGTGTGTGATAATCATTTTAACCAAGTACCATTGACAGCAAATGTTGTGAATAAGCACATAAAAATCCATGTCTACACAATGCATGTCCTGCGTTCTCACAATTTTGGAAAAATAGATTTTTCTATTGCAGGCTTATTCTAACAGAGCCATTGAGATTAATCCTACAAATAAACAAATCCACAAGAGGGAGAAAGGTCTCAATTTACATCATATACACTAACTGAGTGAGAAGCCCTCCAATGATGGATTTTAAAGCTCTTTTGTGATAAGCAATGGAATAGTAGAATAAGTTTATCCTTTTGCTATTTTACAAAATTATATTCCTAGAAAAGAACTTGGGTGGGTAAGTTTTTGTTGATTCATTCATGTATATTACAGCTTGCATAGATGGGCAAACACATTTCCAACTCCCCTAAAAGTGATTAAGCGAATGATTCAGCATCTCGGTACCTTAGGTTTACTTTAGAAGGTAACCTACGTGGAATCGTAGACTTTTAACTCTGGAAGGAAGATCAGATGCTAAAACCAGTCTTCTCATTTGACAGCAAAACAAGTGAGGTCCTCAGAGGGGAAATGGAGCTAGTTAGAAGTAGTCAGTTAGTCAGTCAATAAGACAATGCTCCGTCCTAAACACAGGACATACAAAAAAAGGCAAAAGCATCATCACTGCTGTCACAGAGCTCCCAGATCAATGAGACATACATGTGAACGACTTTGCACAAACAAAATACAGACAGACTAAATTGGAGATAATTTCAGAGGGAAGGAAGTAGCATTAAAGAAGATTGAGAATGACATGATCTGTTTTTCTAATATACATTTTCATACATTAGTATTTATGGTATGGGAAACACACTTGAATCTTTCATCCTTGAGTCATTATGTCTCAAGGTCATCTGGGTAGACAAGAATGGCCTCACGTGACTGGACAAATCAATTTACCTCTCCAATCCTCGTTTTTCTCATCTGAAAAATAGGGACAATAGTGTCTATTTATTATTTATACATACATTCATTTATTGATTTTGGTGAGATACTTGCCCAGGGTCATCCAGCTAATGTGTGTAAAATGTCAGAGACCAAGTTTGAACTCCAGGGTCACTGCACTACTTAGTTGTCCCTGCCAATAATGTTTAAATTCTCTACCTCACATGACTGTGTCATTATGTCATGTCAGTATGAATTTTTCTCCTTCTATATATGATAGCACACATATTGAAGACAGAGCTGATTAATATAAACCCTGCTGCTACTACTAATAATAATTACATATATATAGCACATCAAAGTTCAATTTTACATATGCATGTATATTTGTGTATCTGTGTAGTTATACACACATACGCACAAAGTGCAGACATATGAACTGTATATATACTTATATACACTCATACACAAAGTATAAACAAGACATACAATTCACATTTATATAATATATAAACAAGATATTATGGATCCTCTGTGTGCATACCCATGTGCAAAACATATAAAATAATACATAACACACATACAAAATATACATAAAACATGCAAGTTACATATATGCACATAGGTATAAATAAGACATTACAAACTACATCTATAATACACATATAAAGTATAAATAAGACATAAAAATCATATACATATTTATACAGAAGATATAAACGATATATATACAAATTACATATATATGCAAGGTATAAACAAGACATAAAAATCATATATATATTTATACAGAAGATATAAACAATATATATACAAATTACATATATGTGCAAGGTATAAGCAAGACATAAAAATCATATATACATATATACACACACACAAGATATAAAGAAGACACACACAAATCAAATACAAGGGAAACTTGAAAGAAAAGGGCACTGACACCTCGGGGAAGAAGTGGCCAGGAAAGGCCTTCCACATTCATTTTCTCAAGATTACCTGTGAGTTGATATTAATGTAGTATCCCCATTTCACATCCCCAAAGGCCCAGAGAGGTAAAGCAAGTTGTCTGGGGTCACATAGTTAAAAAGGGATAGAACCACTATTTATACCCAGTCTCTTGATTCTAAGGCTAATAAATAGAACTTAATCCCAGATGTTTTCTGGTGGTTTAAAAATAA